>NC_064624.1:150491580-151177414 GCF_023898315.1 Schistocerca nitens | reverse complement strand
TCTTCCAACATGGGGTGACATTAACAGCCAATGACAGCAACTGACAATGGTCAATAGCACTCGGGTCTCCAAAGCAAGTGACATGATGCCACTGCACGGGAGCACGCATAAATAACTTTGCTCCAGTCAGTAGCGAGCCAGGGTGTGAATTGGACATGCAAAGCAGCAAAGATACTCCTTGCAAATGTTCTTCCCTTGGTACGGATGTAACATTGGATTTCAATGTGAAATTATTCGACCACGATGTAATATCCTGGAGTATTTCATTAACTGTGACATTTCTGGTTAAGTTTACATTTTATGATAACTATTTTTGCCTAAATAAGGAGTTCCATCATTACATTACCCCGTAGGGCAAAAGCGAATGAAACTATAGAAAAATATTAACTTATTTATATGTCAAGTGAAACTATGATTCCAAAGACAATTCCAAGTCTCAAACACCTATGACACTTATATACAGATTCAAGTGATGAATGGAAATCTGTACCAAGGCCAGCATTCAAACCCAGGTCTCCGATTCACTAGGCAGGTGTGCTAACCACGTCACAGCAGGTTTGCACAACCCGCCGGGACTACTTTATCACACTTACCACCTCGATCCAAATTCTCATTCACGCATCAACCCAACTGGTGAATGGGGGTTTCGATTGAAGAGGGAGGCGTGCTATGGTAGTTCGTGCAGTTGTACAAAGCCACTGTGCCACAATGGTGTACTGGTTAGCACATCTGCCTAGTGAGCACGAGATCCATGTCCCCGGCCTTTGTATAAATTTTTATTCACCACTTCAGTCTGCATATATGCATTATTTATGTTCTCAAAACCAACAATTATTTTTATTGCACACGTAGACAATCCTAAATATTTTATCAGATCACTATACACTTTTTCCACTTCAAGTTTTTGTCACAATGTGGAACACTGAACTTTCTATCCTGTTTATTTTTTTTTTTATTGGTATGCTACATTTGTAAATGGAGGTGTATTCTTGAAAGCACAAAATTGGATGTTCTGTATTTTCCTAGGTTTAAAGCTAGTTCCTTTGTGTAAATCCAGTTTGTAATGTTTACAGGTACATAATTTACAATTTTCCATGTTGATGCGTTTTGCTCAGCTTGAAACTAATGCTTGCATCAACAACAAAAATAACTAATTCTATCTCCTGTGTCAAAATTGCAGATTGTTAAATACAGTAAGAAAACCAATCTACATCTACACTTATACTCCATAAGCTACCGTACAGTGTGTGGTGGAGGGTACCTTATACTACTAGTCATTTCCTTTACTGTTCCACCGCAAACCAAGTGAGGGAAAAAGAATTCCGTACGAGCCCTAATTTCTCGTATATTATCTTTGTGGTCCTTATGCGCAATGTGTGCCCGTGGCAGTAGAATCGTTCCGCAGTCAGCTTCAAATGCCAGTTCTCTAAACCGATGAATGAATGCTGTTGATGCCCATGCAGTTAAAGTGGTATTCCGATACGTATTACTTGAGAACCAAATGCATCTGCATCTTGTTACTTAAATTGAACTAAACCAGACATGCTGAACCATGTATGCCATAAAAATTAATTTCTCTAATAGAATGCTAAGACTAACACAATCAAATTTCTCTGATAAGTCATAGAAGATATAAACTGGTGATAATTTATAAATAATATTATATGCTCCATGGACTTTGCCGTTGGTGGGGAAGCTTGCGTGCCTCAACGATACAGATAGCCGTACTGCAGGTGCAACCGCAACGGAGGGGTATCTGTTGAGATGCCAGACAAACATGTGGTTCCTGAAGAGGGGCAGCACCCTTTTCAGTAGTTACAGGGGCAACAGTCTGGATGATTGACTGATCTGGCCTTGTACCAAATGGTCTTTCTGTTCTACTACTGCGAACGGCTGAAAGGAAGGGGAAACTACAGCCGTAATTTTTCCCGAGGGCGTGCAGCTTTACTGTATGATTAAATGATGATGGCGTTCTCTTGGGTAAAATATTCCGGAGGTAAAATAGTCCCCATTCAGATCTCCGGGCGGGGACTACTCAAGAGGATGTTTTTATCAGGAGAAATAAAACTGGCGTTCTACGGACCGGACCGTGGAATGTCAGATCTCTTAATCGGGCAAGTAGGTTAGAAAATTTAAAAAGGGAAATGGATAGGTTAAAGTTAGATATAGTGGGAATTAATGAAGTTCGGTGGCAGGAGGAACAAGACTTTTGGTCAGGTGATTACAGGGTTATAAATACAAAATCAAATAGGGGTAATGCAGGAGTAGGTTTAATAATGAATAAAAAAATAGGAGTGCGGGTAAGCTACTACAAACAGCATAGTGAACGCATTATTGAGACCAAGCTAGACACGAAGCCCACGTCTACTACAGTAGTACAATTTATATGCCAACTAGCTCTGCAGAAATTGGTGAAATGTATGATGAGATAAAAGAAATTATTCAGGTAGTGAAGGGTGACAAAAATTTAATAGTCATGGGTGACTGGAATTCGAGTGTAGGAAAAGGGAGAGAAGGAAACGTAGTAGGTGAATATGTATTGGGGCTACGAAATGAAAGAGGAAGCCGCCTGGTAGAATTTTGCGCAGAGCATAACTTAATCATAGCTAATACTTGGTTTAAGAATCATGAAAGAAGGTTGTATACATGGAAGAACCCTGGAGATACTAAAAGGTATCAGATAGATTTAGGAACCAGGTTTTAAATTTTAAGACATTTCCAGGGGCAGATGTGGAATCTGACCACAATCTATTGGTTATGAACTGTAGATTAAAACTGAAGAAACTGCAAAAAGGTGGGAATTTAAGGATATGGAACCTGGATAAACTGAAAGAACCAGAGGTTGTGGAGAGTTTCAGGGAGAGCATAAGGGAACAATTGACAGGAATGGGGGAAAGAAACACAGTAGAAGAAGAATGGGTAGCTTTGAGGGATGAAATAGTGAAGGCAGCAGAGGATCAAATAGGTAAAAAGACGAGGGCTAGTAGAAACCCTCGGATAACAGAAGAAATATTGAATTTAATAGATGAAAGGAGAAAATATAAAAATGCAGTAAATGAAGCAGGCAAAAAGGAATACAAACGTCGCAAAAATTATATTGACAGGAAGTGCAAAATGGCTAAGCAGGGATGGCTAGAGGACAAATGTAAGGATGTAGAGGCTTATCTCACCAGGGGTAAGATAGATACTGCCTACAGGAAAATTAAAGAGACCTTTGGAGAAAAGAGAACCACTTGTATGAATATCAAGAGCTCAGATGGAAACCCAGTTCTAACCAAAGAAGGGAAAGCAGAAAGATGGAAGGAGAATATAGAGGGTCTATACAAGGGTGATGCACTTGAGGACAATATTATGGAAATGGAAGAGGATGTAGATGAAATGGGAGATATGATATCGTGTGAAGAGTTTGACAAAGTACTGGAAGACCCGAGTCGAAACAAGGCCCCCGGAGTAGACAACATTCCATTAGAACTACTGAGCCTTGGGAGAGCCAGTCCTGACAAAACTACCATCTGGTGAGCAAGATGTGAGACAGGCAAAATATCTTCAGACTTAAAGAATAATATAATAATCCCAATCCCAAAGAAAGCAGGTGTTGACAAATGTGAAAATTACAGAACTATAAGTTTAATAAGTCGCAGCTGCAAAATACTAACACGAATTCTTTACAGACGAATGGAAAAACTGATAGAAGCCGACCTCTGGGAAGATCAATTTGGATTCCGTAGAAATACTGGAACACGTGAGGCAATACTGACCTTATGACCTATCTTAGAAGAAAGATTAAGAAAAGGCAAACCTACTTTTCTAGCATTTGTAGACTTAGAGAAATGCTTTTGACAATGTTGACTGGAATACTCTCTTTCAAATTCTGAAGGTGGCAGGGGTAAAATACAGAGCGAAAGGCTATTTACAATTTGTACAGAAAGCAGATGGCAGTTATAAGAGTCGAGGGACGTGAAAGGGAAGCAGTGGTTGGGAAAGGAGTGAGACAGGGTTGTAGCCTCTCCCCGATGTTATTCAATCTGTATATTGAGCAAGCAATGAAGGAAACAAAAGAAAAGTTCGGAGTAGGTATTAAAATTCATGTGAAACAAAATAAAAACTTTGAGGTTTGCCGATGACATTGTAATTCTGTCAGACAGCAAAGGACTTTGAAGAGCAGTTGAACGGAATTGACAGTGTCTTGAAAGGAGGATACAAGGTGAACATCAACAAAAAAGCAAAATGAGGATAATGGAATGTAGTCGAATGAAGTCGGGTGATGCTGAGGGAATTAGATTAGGAAATGACACACTTTATCTACATCTACATCCACATCCATACTCCGCAAGCCACCTGACGGTGTGTGGCGGAGGGTACCCTGAGTACCTCTATCGGTTCTCCCTTCTATTCCAGTCTCTTATTGTTCGTGGAAAGAAGGATTGTCGGTATGCTTCTGTGTGGGCTCTAATCTCTCTGATTTTATCCTCATGGTCTATTCGCGAGATATACGTAGGAGGGAGCAATATACTGCTCGACTCCTCAGTGAAGTTATGTTCTCGAAACTTCAACAAGAGCCCGTACCAAGCTACTGAGCGTCTCTCCCGCAGAGTCTTCCACTGGAGTTTATCTATCATCTCCGTAATGCTTTCGTGATTACTAAATGATCCTGTAACGAAGCTCTCCGTTGGATCTTCTCTATCTCTTCTATCAACCCTATCTGGTACGGATCCCACACTGCTGAGCAGTAGTCAAGCAGTGGGCGAACAAGCGTACTGTAACCTACTTCCTTTGTTTTCGGATTGCATTTCCTTACGATTCTTCCAATGAATCTCAGTCTGGCATCTGCTTTACCGACGATCAACTTCATATGATCATTCCATTTTAAATCACTCCTAATGTGTACTCCCAGATAGTTTATGGAATTAACTGCTTCCAGTTGCTGACCTGCTATTTTGTAGCTAAATGATAAGGCATCTATCTTTCTATGTATTCGCAGCACATTACACTTGTCTACATTGAGATTCAATTGCCATTCCCTGCACCATGCGTCAATTCGCTGCAGATCCTCCTGCATTTCAGTACAATTTTCCATTGTTACAACCTCTCAATATACCACAGCATCATTTGCAAAAAGCCTCTGTGAACTTTCGATGTCATCCACAAGGTCATTTATGTATATTGTGAATAGCAACAGTCCTACGACACTCCCCTGCGGCACACCTGAAATCACTCTTACTTCGGAATTCTCCTCTCCATTGAGAATGACATGCTGCGTTCTGTTATCTAGGAACTCTTCAATCCAATCACACAATTGGTCTGATAGTCCATATGCTCTTACTTTGTTCATTAAACGACTGTGGGGAACTGTATCGAACGCCTTGCGGAAGTCAAGAAACATGGCATCTACCTGTGAACCCGTGTCTATCGCCCTCTGAGTCTCGTAGACAAATAGCGCAAGCTGGGTTTCACACGACTGTCTTTTTCGAAACCCGTGCTGATTCCTACAGAGTAGATTTCTAGTCTCCAAAAAAGTCATTATACTCGAACATAATACGTGTTCCAAAATTCTACGACTGATCGACGTTAGAGATATAGGTCTATAGTTCTGCACATCTGTTCGACGTCCCTTCTTGAAAACGGGGATGACCTGTGCCCTTTTCCAATCCTTTGGAAAGCTACGCTCTTCTAGAGACCTACGGTACACTGCTGCAAGAAGGGGGGCAAGTTCCTTCGTGTATTCTGTGTAAAATCGAACTGGTATCCCGTCAGGTTCAGCGGCCTTTGGTCTTTTGAGCGATTTTAATTGTTTCTCTATCCCTCTGTCGTCTATTTCGGTATCTACCATTTTGTCATCTGTGCGACAATCTAGAGAAGGAACTACAGTGCAGTCTTCCTCTGTGAAACAGCTTTGGAAAAAGACATTTAGTATTTCGGCCTTTAGTCTGTCATCCTCTGTTTCAGTACCATTTTGGTCACAGAGTGTCTGGACATTTTGTTTTGATCCACCTACCGCTTTGACATAAGACCAAAATTTCTTAGGATTTTCTGCCAAGTCAGTACACAGAACTTTACTTTCGAATTCATTGAACGCCTCTCGCATAGCCCTCCTCACACTACATTTCGCTTTGCTTAATTTTTGTTTGTCTGCAAGGCTTAGGCTATGTTTATGTTTGCTGTGAAGTTCCCTTTGCTTCCGCAGCAGTTTTCTAACTCTGTTGTTGTACCACGGTGGCTCTTTTCCATCTCTTACGATCTTGCTTGGCACATACTCATCTAATGCATATTGTACGATGGTTTTGAACTTTGTCCACTGATCCTCAACACTATCTATACTTAAGACAAAACTTTTGTGTTGAGCCGTCAGGTACTCTAATCTGCTTTTTGTCACTTTTGCTAAACAGAAAAATCTTCCTAACTTTTTTAATATTTCTATTTACGGCTGAAATCATCGATGCCGTAACCGCTTTATGATCACTGATTCCCTGTTCTGCGTTAACTGTTTCGAATAGTTCGGGTCTGTTTGTCACCAGAAGGTCTAATATGTTATCGCCACGAGTCGGTTCTCTGTTTAACTGCTCAAGGTAGTTTCCACATAAAGCACTTAAAAAAATTTCACTGGATTCTTTGTCCCTGCCACCCGTTATGAACGTTTGAGCCTCCCAGTCTATATCCGGCAAATTAAAATCTCCACCCAGAACTATAACATGGTGGGGAAATCTACTCGAAATATTTTCCAAATTATCCTTCAGGTGCTCAGCCACAACAGCTGCTGAGCCAGGGGGCCTATAGAGACATCCAATTACCATGTCTGAGCCTGCTTTAACTGTGACCTTCACCCAAATCATTTCACACTTAAAGTAGTAAAGGAGTTTTCCTATTTTGGGAGCAAAATAACTGATGGTCGAAGTAGAGAGGATATAAAATGTAGACTGGCAATGGCAAGGAAATCGTTTCTGAAGAAGAAAAATTTGTGAACATCAAGTATAGATTTAAATGTCAGGAAAGCGTTTCTGAAAGTATTTGTATGGAGTGTAGCCATGTATGGAAGTGAAACGGACGATAAATAGCTTAGACAAGAAGAGAATAGAAGCTTTCGAAATGTGGTGCTAGAGAAGAATGCTGAAGATTAGATGGGTAGATCACATTACTAATGAGGTATTGAATAGAATTGGGGAGAAGAGGGGCTTGTGGCACAAATTAACAGGAAGAAGGGATTGGTTGGTAGGACATGTTCTGAGACATCGAGGGATCACCAATTTAGTATTGGAGGGCAGCGTGGAGGGTAAAAATCGTAGAGGGAGACCAAGAGATGAATACACTAAGCAGATTCAGAAGGATGTAGGCTGCACTAGGTACTGGGAGATGACGAAGCTTGCACAGGATAGAGTAGCATGGAGAGCTGCATCAAACCAGTCTCACGACTGAAGACCACAACCACAACAACAACAACAACATGCTCAGTGAAAATATCGTTAGCTGCATCAGCTAACCTATACCTACAGGGTGAGTGACAACCCTTGGGTAAGTTATCTTTCAAAGTATCCAAGGAGTGATACTTTGTGACATCTGTCGAGACCTTGTTCAACTTAGAGGCTTAACAATGGCATGTTTTAAGTGCTCTGAGGGAAAAGGAAAAACAGAAATAAACCCACCAGACAAAATGTTGCTCAGAAATTAGGTTGGGTCTCTCATTCAGGATGAGAACTGAATGAATCCAGTCTGGTTATTGTACACAATGGATGTGCATTTACATGGGCCGTATTTTGTGGCAAGTTGTGGTCACAATAGTGTTGTCATCAAAACTAGTGCAATACATGGCAATATTGCAGTATGGCTTGGCAATATTGCTGACAGAGCAGGCTGTTGTAGACAGTTTCTGAGGTGTCCACCGAGGATGGAGAATGATTCGTATGGCCGGGCTGTACCTATCTCTGCCCTTATCAGTAAATACCTCCTCCTCACTCTCAGCCCTGCTTCCTCTTTCTTGAAACAAAACTGCTGCAGTACCTGGTCACATAATCTGAGCACTGAAAAAGTTAAAAAGTCAGAGTACGAATGTAGAGGCAATATTTCTGTTGTGTAGAAGAATTCAGAAATAAGCCAACAAAATTTATAAATACATCTACAGCCAGACCTACAGAACAGATAGTAATATATACATAGAAAAGGATTTTCTCACTGATACTGTCATGGTACAGGTAAAAGTGGCTTGGGTAAGTATAAAGCAAATGCAGTGAAATTATAGAAATGAGAGCTGAAACAGAGTTACTACACATTTACAATGAAAAATACATTTACAGAAGATGTTGAAAGTGGCCCCCTGCAACATCAATACACAGCTGTTCATGTGTAAGCCACTCAGCTATACCCAGAGTAAAATTTGAATGTTGACGGTGACAACTTCAATGCTGATGTCTTTCAGTTTCAGTATTGTATGTGGATCTGTCTCTTAGACCTTGCTCTTCATGTGTCTCCATCTGAAAAATTTGCACAATTTTAGATCAGGCGAACACAGTGGCCACCGTAAATGTTTGCTGACAATTTGTTCCTCAGTGAAAACATCGTAGACTCATTTCACTGTTACACGACATGTGGCACATTGCCCCATCTTGCTGGAAGCAAGAGTTTTGTCTTTCATATTCAATGAGTTGACCACAAAATGTGTCAAAATTTTCATATAAGCAACTGTGTCGAGGATAATAGCAAACAATATTGTTCAGTGATTCACGTTCCTGTCACACTGCACCAAATGCTGATTTTTTTCATCACAGAGTGGTTGCTGACACACTATGTTAGGATTCTCTGTTGCCCAATACCTCACGTTCTGTGAATTCACATGGCCAGAAAGAGGAAACCGTGTTTCATCACTCATGATCTAATGGAAAGGGTCTAACAAACCTCATTTATGTTATTCAAAAGCCATGTGCAGTAATCTACTGGTTTCTGACCGTCATCCTCCCCTATTACTGCACAACCGTCACACGATATGGCTTCAAATTAAGACTTTTCAATGTTTGCTAGCAACTCCTCCAACTTATGTGCACCTGTTGGGCCAATTCGTGTGTAGACTTCTTTGGGCTCTGAATAATTCTTCAGCGAATGTCTGCAATAACAATTCTTATGTTAACTGAAGGAATTCTTCGTCCTTTAACATTTTGCACAGGTCTGTACAGGTGTCAATTTTTATACAGACTATTGCCCTCTTTGCTGGTAGTCCTCTATCTGGATACTTCACCCCTAAAATTTTGCTCATATCCTTAATTGAACCTGTTCCACAATTTTAATTCTTTCTTCTATCAAGAAAGTCATTTTGCAGACCGCAAAGAGAAATATCTAACTTCACTGATGAAATAAACAAATGCTGATAGCAGAATGCTAACAATCTATTACCATATAAAACTGTATTGTTGTAGCTGTTTACTCTCTTTCAGAAGTCGAAATATT
This sequence comes from Schistocerca nitens, assembly GCF_023898315.1. NCBI lineage: Eukaryota > Metazoa > Arthropoda > Insecta > Orthoptera > Acrididae > Schistocerca > Schistocerca nitens. The sequence goes on along the minus strand of NC_064624.1, from coordinate 151,167,985 downwards.
GCATTCACAATCAAAGGGAAGGTGAGCTATTTTCAACTGTGCCGCCCCGTATAAAAAGGTGGGATACGCGCGTGTTTTTTGCTCTCCGACAGTTTGGCACTCTCAGATAGCACTCGCAGAATTGTTTACAATAAGAAATCTCAACCTCTGCAGTCCACGAAGGCCCAATGGTATCGACCAGCCACCGTGTCATCCTCAGCCCACAGGCATCACAGGATGCAGATATGGAGCGGCGTGTGGCCAGCACACCACTCTCCCGGCCGTATGTCAGTTTACAAGACTGAAGCTGCTACTTTCAGTCAAGTAGATCCTCAGTTTGCATCACAAGGGCCGAGTGCACCACACTTGCCAACAGCAATCGGCAGAGCGGGTAGTTACCCTTCCAAGTGCTAGCCCAGCCCCGACTGTGCTTAATTTCACTGATCTGATGGGAACCAATGTTAGCACTGCAGCAAGGCCACAGGCAACTGTTTACACTAGCAGCGAATTTTTGTTTATAGTTACTGCCCAATTGTTGCTTGTGAGTACTTTCTGTAGCTTTTTTTTGTTTTGTTTTAGTTTTAGGGCGCAAAACTGCTATGGTCATTAGGGCCCGGTCCGTGACTCAGGAAACAATAGAAACCGAAAATGGAAAACAGCAGAAATGGGAACGAAACTCAAAAACTTGGAGAAACTAAAAGCAGAAAGAAGGCTTAAAAATCCACTACAGAAAGGGGTTGGTGGTCCCCAAAAAAAGCTTCAAATGACTGATGTCATTTCACTGTCACTAATAAACTCGAGAACGCGATCGGCTGAGCGTGTATCATCAGCTAAAATTGACGATGTATCAGGCGACAGCTGGAGACTGGCGCGTAACGGAGTAAAATAGGGGCACTCAATTAAAAGGTGTCTTACCGCCCACAGCTGAGAGCAGTGGGGACAGAGTGGGGGAGGATCGCCGCTTAAAAGATGTCTATGGCTAAAAAGACAGTGCCCTATCCGGAGTCTAGTTAAAATTACCTCCTCCCGACGACGCGTTCGGGAGGAAGAGGTCCAAGCACAAGGAAGAGCTTTCACGTCCCGCAATTTATTATGGGGAAGTGTCGACCAATGTGCGTACCATAAAAGAACAACTCGACGACATAAAACGCTCCGTAGATCGGTGAAGGGAATCGACTGAATAGCTGGCCGAAGAAGAGAGACTGCAGCCGTGGCCGCTATATCGGCCGCCTCATTCCCACAGATACCAGCGTGTTCCGGGAGCCAGAGGAACGCCACCGAAACGCCCCATGTGGAGCAAGCGCAGACAGTCCTGAATCCGGTGGACCAGAGGGTGGACAGGGTAAAGAGCTTGGAGACTGAGGAGAGAGCTGAGAGAATCTGAGCAAATAACATACCGTATCCGCTGATGGCGGCGGATGTAGTGGACAACCTGGAGAACAGCGTAAAGCTCCGTAGTATAAACCGAACACTGGTCGGGAAGCCGAAATTGATTTGGGGTGTCGCCAACAATATAGGCACTCCCTACACCTAACGATGTTTTCGAGCCATCAGTGTAAATAAATGTGGCTTCCTTCATTTGTGCACAGAGCAGAAAATGCCCGACGATAAACAAGTGAAGGGGTACCATCCTTGGGACAGGTCACGGAGCAGGCAGATCCGGGGACGGAGCCAAGGCGGTGCTGTACCCCAAGTTGTCAAGGTGGTTTTAGGAAAGCGGAAGGAAAGAGAATGGAGCAGTTTACGGAAGCGGACTCCCAATGGTAGTAGGGAGGAAGGGCTACCTGCATACCCTACATCCAAGGAGGCGTCGAAAAAAATGTCATGGACAGGATTAGCAGGCATGGAAGACAGATGGCTAGCATAACGACTTAGAAGGCCTGCTCGCCGATTAGACAGCAGAGGTTCAGCAGTCTCAGCATAAAGGCTTTCCACAGGGTTGGTGTAAAAAGCTCCAGACACTAAACGTAATCCACGGTGGTGGATAGAGTCGAGACAACGAAGAATAGACGGCCGAGGAGAGGAGTAGACTATGCTTCCATAATCCAATTTCGAGCGCACTAAGGCGCGATAGAGGCGGAGAAGGACCACTCGGTCCGCTCCCCAGGAGGTACCATTCAGGACACGGAGGGTGTTGAGGGATCGCAGACAGCGAGCCGAAAGATAGGAAACGTGGGAGGACCAGCACAGTTTTCTGTCAAACATAAGACCCAAGAATTTAGCGACGTCTGAAAACGGAAGGTTGACAAGTCCTAGATGTAAGGAGGGTGGAAGAAACTCCTTACGTCGCCAAAAATTAACACAAACGGTCTTACTGGGAGAAAAACGGAAGCCGGTTTCGATGCTCCAAGAGTGGAGGCGATCGAGACATACTTGAAGACGTCGTTCAAGAAGGCTGGTCCGTTGAGAGCTGTAGTAGATCGCAAAATCATCCACAAAGAGGCAGCCCGAGACATCAGGAAGAAGACAATCCATAATTGGATTTATGGCAATGGCAAACAGTACAACACTTAGCACGGAGCCCTGGGGTACCCCGTTTTCTTGGGAGAAAGTACGGGAGAGGGTAGTGTTCACCCGCACTCTAAATGTGCGCTCTGCCATAAATTCGCGAAGAAAAAGGGGCAGCCGACCTCGAAAGCCCCCAAGAGAACAATGTGCGGAGGATGCCTGTCCTCCAACAGGTATCATATGCTCTCTCCAGATCAAAAAATATTGCTACTGTTTGGCGTTTCCGGAGAAAATTGTTCATGATATAAGTGGAGAGAGCAACAAGATGGTCAACTGCAGAACGATGCTTTTGGAACCCGCATTGGGCAGTTGTTAAAAGACTGCCGGACTCCAGCCACCAAGCTAAACGGCAATTCACCATACACTCCAAAACCTTACATACACTACTCGTGAGAGAAATGGTGCGATAGCTAGAGGGGAGATGTTTGTCCTTTCCAGGTTTCGGAACAGGAATGACTATAGCTTCCTGCCATCGTCTGGGAAAAGTACTGTCGGCCGAAATTCGATTATTAAGGCGAAGGAGGTAACGCAGACTATGGGTTGATGAATGCAGCAACATTTGGACGTGGACACCATCCAGTCCTAGGGCGGAGGAGCGAGAAAAAAAGAGTGCATGTTGGAGTTCCCGCACGGAGAAAACAGTATTATAGCTTTCGCGATTTTGAGAGAAGAAAGCAAGAGGTTGCACTTCCGCTGCACGTTTCTTCGGGAGAAACACTGGCGAGTAATTTGAAGAGCTCTAAATCCCAGAAAAGTTTTGACCCAATGAGTTAGAAATTGCGACGGGGTCCACTAATGTATCATGCGCGACGGTGAGCCCAGAGACTGGGGAGAAACTAGGCGCGCCTGATAACCGTCGAATCCAACTCTAAACTTCCGAGAAGGGAGTGAAGGTGTTAAATGAGCTAATAAAGAATTTCCAGCCTGCCTTCTTGCTATCACGGATGACGCGACGGCATCGTGCACGGAACTGCTTATAGCAGATACAGTTGGCCAAAGTAGGATGGTGGCGGAAAACACAAAGAGCACGTCGCCGCTCACGTATTGCGTCATGGCATGCCTCGTTCCACCAAGGAACTGGGGGGGGTGCCGTGGCAATTCGGAGGTGCGTGGTATTGAACGTTCCACAGCTGTAAGAATAACATTGGTAAGATGTGTGACCTCATGGTCGACGCTAGGAAAGTGACGGTCATCGAATGTCGCTAGAGACGAAAAAAGTGTCCAATCGGCTTGGGCAAACTTCCAGCGTCGCGGGCGCATATATGGCAGTTGAGGCAGCAGTCTAAGGACGTGTGTATCATCAAGGGCGAACCATTCGAAGCGCCGAGCTAGCGGAACAGTACCGACCGAAAAGTCCAAATGAGAGAAATTTGTTGTGGAGGCAGAAAAAAGTGTAGGGACCCCAGTGTTGAGGCAAACTAGATCCGCTTGGTGGGAGACGTCTACCAATAGTGAGCCACGTGGACAAAGATGTAGAAATCCCCAAAGCGGGTGGTGGGCATTGAAGTCCCCAACCAGCAAATAGGGGGGGGGGGGGGGGGGGTGGAAGCTGACCAAGAAGATGAACGAGATTAGCTCGTGCCATTGGTGTGGACGATAGAATGTATACAGTACAAAGAGAAAAGGTATATTCAGAAAGGGAAAGATGGACAGCGACAGCTTGGAAGGAAGTGTTTAAGGGGATTGGGTGATAATGGAGAGTATCATGGAGAAGAATCGTGAGTCCTCCATGTGCTGGAGTGCCTTCAACAGAGGGGAGATCAAATCGGACGGACTGAAAATGGGGGAGAACAAAGCAGTCATGGGGACGCAGCTTTGTTTCCTGAAGACAGAAGATGACCAGTGAGTAGGATCGTAAGAGGATTGACAATTCATCCCGATTGGCTCGAATGCCACGGATATTCCAGTGGATAATGGACACAGGGTGAACAGAAAATGGAGGAATGTGACCAAGGTTGCCGTCAACTCAACGACTGCTCAGAGTTTGCGACCGACAGCATGGAATGGCATTCAGCAGAAGGCAGAAGATCCTGATCCATAGATTGTTCAGGAGCAGCTCCTGCCACCAGCGATCGGCCGGTTGATCGGCCGCCAGCAGTGCGCCTCGGCGACACAGAAGACGGCCGAGGGCAATTTCCGCCAGGTGGTGCTGTAGATGAGACACGCCTTGGCGGAGAAGGAGATGAACTGGGTTTCTTATTAGCCTTCTTGGAAACATGTTTAGATGGAGGAGGAACCGATGGTTGTGAAGTTGGGGTACGTAAAAAATCTTCACGGGTATGCTCCTTTTTCGAAGTCTTGGTGTCTGACTTTTGGGCTCGAGATTTAGCAGAACCCGATGTAGGGTGAGCCATAGAGTGGGCAGGCGAAAGTGGGGAGGTTGAACGGGCGATCTTTGCACTGGGCGATCGGACGACCGTGGCACTAAAGGCGAGGTTGCAAGTCTGCGTGGCCGCCTCCTTTGTTGGCCGAGGAGAAGCAAGGACAGAGCTGTATTTTCCTGTCTGAGGCACAGTGGGCTGTCGACTGGCGAATAATTTTCGAGCAGCAAAGGTCGACACCTTTTCCTTCACTCTTATTTCCTGGATGAGCTTTTCGTCCTTAAAAACGGGGCAATCTCGAGAGGAAGCAGCGTGGTCACCCATACAGTTGATGCAGCGAGGGGACGGAGGTGGACAAGCACCCTCATGGGCATCCTTGCCACACGTAGCACATTTGACCAGATTGGAACAGGACTGGCTGATGTGATTGAACCGCTGACACCGATAGCAACGCGTAGGGTTTGGGACGTAAGGGCGAACGGAAATTATCTCATAGCCTGCTTTGATTTTCGATGGGAGTTGAACTTTGTAAATGTAAAGAAGACAGAGCGGGTTGGAATGATGTTCGTCTCAACCCTTTTCATAACTCTATGAACAGCCATTACGCCCTGGTCGGACAGGTAGTGCTGAATTTCCTCGTCAGACAATCCGTCGAGGGAGCGTGTATAAACGACTCCACATGAGGAATTTAAAGTGTGGTGTGCTTCAACCCAGACAGGGAAGGTGTGGAGCAGTGAAGTACGCAGCAATTTTTGTGCCTGGAGGGCACTGACTGTTTCTAACAACAAGGTTCCATTCCGTAATCTGGAACAAGACTTTACAGGACCTGCAATTGCGTCGACACCTTTCTGAATAATGAAATGGTTGACCGTTGAGAATTCGTGACCTTCGCCAGACCAAGAAACAACAAGAACTGTGGCAACAATGGAAGAACTGTCTGGGGGTGAGACTCAGTGAACTTACACTTGTGAGCTGACATAGTAGAAGATGATGAAACCACTGCGGAAGTATCCCCATGATTACCAGCGTCTCCGATGGCGCGCTCCTTCCTTGTGGGGGCCCTCTGAGGGCACTCCCGCCTTAGGTGATTGTTCACACCTCAGGTCACACCTCCCGACAAACGGACGGAGGGACCAATCGGCACTTTCGGAAGGTATCAGCTCGGGTAATCACCCCTCCCTGGGCCTGGCCGTTACCAGGGGGTACGTACGTGTCCTACCTGTCTACCCGGGGCGGAGAATTACGCGTTACCCCGTCACCGGCTACGCATGGAAATGTGTGGGTCAGCCGTCAGACACGCACAGGGAGGAAAAAAGAGAAAGGGAAAGGAAAGAAGAGAGGTCTCAAATGCCGCAGCGGAGAAAATGGCAAAGAGAAGAGGTAAGGAAAAGGACAAAGGAAGGACTAAGACTTGCAAGCGGAGAAAGCAAAGATTTTGTTACAGTTTCGAGCATCCGTCTCCGGACGTAGGCAGGCACAAAACATACTCCCAGAGGGGGAGAAAGGGAAGGGAAGGAAAGAGGCGGAGGTGTGTGGGGGGGGGGGGGGGGCGCCAAGATGGGGGATGGTGTAATGTAATTAACTGTCGGAGATAAAGTTTATCCCATGCGAAAAGTAAGATGCCCACAGTAAAGAGCTAAGGTAACTTCATTATGTTGCCAGAAAGTGTGTAATTTATTTAATTATGAATATTTTCTTTTATGATAAATAATGGATTTGTTTGAGATGTTAAATGTTGTATATTTATATGTATTTATTTATATGTATCTTTGGAGTTTATTAAGGTCAGTAGACCAAAGAATCTAGAATGCAGGAATGTCTGCAACTTCCGGGTACATTTTGGCTTGCCTGCCACTTCTTTGTCGGTATTGGAGGGAGATGGACGTGTTTACGTGACCAGTACAGTATAATGCATTTAGATTATCAATCAATGTACATAGTGAAAATGTTGTAGTTACTAAACAAAAAGTACGAATAAATATAATTTTTAGCTGAAAGTATTTCGGATCTGGTAGTGTTTATTTCAAACAAGAAGAAAACCCAGGCCATGCTTGATGGAGTAATTATTTTTGCAGACAAAACTTCGAAAACCCCTAGACAAACGAGATCTGCAGTGTGTAATCTTTCAGCAGCTACTAATAAATAAGTCTTGCTGAAATTGTGCTGGAACTACTCGTATTATTCTCAATACACGTGGTGCGAATGTGGTCCTACCACAATATACCGCATGAGATTCCACAATCATTCAGTTATCAAGAAACGAGATAGGTAACAACCAGTACAATGGGGAAGGATGCGGAAAGGGAAGGTATGCAGCCCGGAAAGGAAGGAAGGCCACATTAGCTCGGGGTCCCGTGCTCGCTACGCACGTATCCACAAAAGAGTTGTGGACCCCCAGGGGGCCACTTGAAGTGTGTGGTCTGGCATTGTCACGCTGCAGGAAAACATTTCCCTTTTCCTTTCCGACCATTGTTAGCTGTCGTTTCAGAGTTCGCAGCATTGTGATGTAACGCTCTGAATTTATTGTTGCTCCACGATCAACAAAACCAACACGGGTAACACCGTCTGCATCCTAGAACACTGTGGCCATAATTTTTGCAGTGAGGGCCACATCTTTAATTTCTTTTCTGGAGCAAGTCTGTGTCGATATTCCACAGACTGACGTTTTGTCTCCAGGTCGTAATTGTGTACCCACGTTTCACCTCCTATCACAATTGAATGGAGAAAGGAATCACCTTCATTCTTTTAACGTGAGAGGAGTTCCTGGCAAATTTCAAGTCTGAACTTTCATTTCACGAGTCAGCATCCGGGGTATCCATCGTGCACAGATCTTCTGATAGCCAAGCAAAGCAATAACGTGACCCACACATTCTTGTGAAATGCTGATTGTGCTTGCAATTTCTCTGAGTGATACGATGATTGTCCTGAATCAATCTGTCAACATTTTGCTTGTGAAACTCTGTGGTTGCTGTCACAGGACGTTCAACTCTGTCACGCAGGTTAGATGTTCCCACCTGAACACCTTTAAACTTACGCGCACAGTACTCAAATCAGCACAATCACCATAAACTGTTTTCATTCTCTGATGAATCTCCTTTGGGGTGGCACCTTCTGCTGTCAAGAATTCAATGATTGCACGTTGCTTAGATCGCACTGACTGACCATTTGTGCAAGGTTCCATACTTTACACTGTAACAAAACAACCGTTCAATGCTAAGGCTTCCCACCAACTGGAGCTGTAGAGAAGAGGCTACTGAACAAGCCCATACCTGCCGCATACCAATGCTGCCAACTGTTGAAGAGTTACAAAGGTGGAGGCATTACTTTTCAGTCAACCCTCATATTTTAAATTGCATTATAAATTAAGGTGGAGGGTAACTGTTAGTAACTTGACAAAGCCAACTACTGTTATGTCCTGACAGTAACTAATTCTTATTAAGGCATGCGTATTACACATATTTGATTTCAACATATGGTTTACAACTGGCACTGGTTAAAGTAGGTGTTGCCCAGGTCCCATTGCAAGTTGCAGGATGTACTATTTCTTTATTTAAAAAAAAAAAAATAAAATAAAAATAAACAGTGTCTAGGAGCATTGACAATTTCCAGTCAGTACTACTTCCACTGTTTCATGTAAGTGAAGGAAAATCATGGAACAATCAGCAACAAGAGTGTTTTAAGAGATTATAACACAAACAATAAGGAAAACAGACATGCCAAGCTCTCCACGACACAGGATAATTTTCCATCGGTGGCTATTAAAATGTTCAGTCATTCACAAACTGTAATGCAGTAGACGGAATTGTTGAAACCAGAAGGAAAGTTCTCAAACTAACCAAAAGCACTATACAGTTTGAACATATTCTTTGACACAAAACAGCAAACTGGACTGCCTAAACAATGCACTACTGCACAAAAAATGTTTTGTGAAAACGTACTTGTAAAAAAAAGTGTTGTTAAATATTGCTAATTTGCTGTAATCTTATAACTAAATGTTTGTGTAATCTTAACTTTGCAATAATGGCAAGTTGCAACTCACAAATAACATATCTATGGTGGTAATAAATAAATTGTAATAAAAGCAATACTCATGTACTGACATATCAGCATCATTCTGTGTAAATTCAACCTAGGCATATTACCCATTATCTCATATTAGAATGGAACTTAAACTCTTCCTCCCTACAGAGTTAAGTCAGCATACCAGATTTAAGAATTTTATCTTCCTTCATTTTCATTTTATAGCATTTCAAATTTTGGAGGTTTCTAACTTGCTACTATTTTGAAATTAAATCACACTTTTTTTTTTATACTTTATCCAAATATGTCTTGAAATTTGGTGGTTATATGTTCTAACAATAAGACAAGGATTGCAAACAAAATTACCTAATACCATTAAATAAACTGAACATGGGGAGAAAAATTATTAACTCCCATTTTTCTGTTTCACTTTGTAGAAAAACTATTGTTCACCATTACCCTGATTATCACAGGAAAGGCACGGGATAATCTCCAAAGTCTGTTTTCAAAGTAACGGCAAAAGCATGGGCTATCACAGGGCAAAATAAAATTCCTGAAGTTATTATTTCTGTGTGGTTTCTTTTCCACTCTGTTGGAAATTTTGGGTCTGCTTTTGTATTAGTTTGTCTCAAGATCTGTTACTGTTAAAATACTTATACAAATAATTACATGGAATTTTGTCTTTATGTTTTTAGTAACTAATATTTTGACACAAAGGAATTACAAACATTGGCTGTGAGTGGGCATCGATTTAAATCACTGGGGAATTTGTGCCGGAATAAGAGTAACCCATGTCTCCTGCTTACTAGGCAAAAGCACTGACCACCGTGCCATTCGGACAGTTGTCATTGCAACTGCATGGACTAGCTTAGCATGTGCCCATCAGACCTTAATTCCTAACTTATCCACACACTATGAATGTAGTTCCATTTGCCCAGTTTCCATATGAGTTCGAGTAGGTGTGTGTTCATAATGAAGTGATTCATTGGTCATCCTCACCTGAATTATACAATAAGCTGAGAATTTTTGGTGTGACTGGAGGCAAGCTACTATAGTCCACGCAGTTGTGATGACCTCTGTGTCCAGGTGGCCCAGCAGTCAGCACATCCGCCTAGTAAGCAGGAGACCCGAGTTCAACTCCCAGTCCGGCACAAATTTTCAATTTTCCCCATTGATTAAGATCAATGCCTGTTCATAGCCAATGTCAATTCCTGTGTGTCTTAATTCACAGTGGCTGCTGAATCAAAATGGTGTGTTCTTCAAAAGTGTCCAAAAGAACAGTTAACCATATTTATATATACTAATATTTTGTTTAAAAGCAATGGTAGTAATGGTAACAAAAGTTATGTAGTGTTGAAAAAATGCATCTTGGTAACCACATTTCCTGGCACAACAACTCTCTAGATACAACTTTCACAGGAGTAGGGTGCTAAGCTTTGCAACTGTACACACTTGATGCTACAAAATAAAACCAGCAGGAGATGAAATGCTGAAATTTGTTCTGTTAACTTATCACTGCAGGGAGAACAAATAAGCCAGGTTTGATCAAAATATCAGATGCTAGGTGAGAAAATGCCTTTTTCTATTAAACTGAGATGGAATGACCCTACATAACATTTCATACGGCAGGATCTGTACCTTCTGCACAAGGTCTTCAAAAGCCATCTGTACCCCTTCGCGCGTCTTGGCACTGGATTCTATGAACAGTGTTGCGTGCCTCCGGGCGAAGCTCAGGCCTTCCTCTTTCGTCACTTCGCGCCGCTCTTGTTCCTGGAATCGACAATAAACTTGTTCACTGGCCGTAGTAAGCTAAACAAATTATCACAGAAGAGGAACACTGCTTCCAGATTCCTATAAATATTGGACACTTTCTGCACAATGAATTCCCAAACAGAAGAGAACATCAATATTATTAAATAACATTTCAGTTTATTTAGCATACAGTACTGAAGTTTGTATAGAAGCTAGACAAATCTTCAAAATAAAACTAAAAGTACATAGATCAAAGCCATCAATGAGGTCATTCAATAGTTAAATAAATGCACAAAATACCCTAGCAAAAGTCTCTGGACACCCCCTATATAATGTGGAATTACCCACACAATGTGTCTAGAGATGGACCCACCAGTATAAAAGCTGGTGGACTAACAGCAGAATGGGTCAGTCAGGAGAGTTCAGTGATTTTGTACTTTGACTACCGTATTTACTCGAATCTAAGCCGCACTTTTCTTCCGGTTTTTGTAATCCAAAAAACCGCCTGCGGCTTAGAATCGAGTGCGAAGTAAGCAGAAGTTCTGAAAAATGTTGGTAGGTGCTGCCACAACTAACTTCTGCCGTCGAAAGGGTCAAATATGTAGCGCTACACAGGCATGCTTGCAGGCACAAAGATAAATACTGGCGACAAAACCTCTGCGTCAGTAAATAAATTTAAAAAAGGTGGAAGACTGGCTTTTTCTCCGCCCCGACTTTCGACCACTACATTTTCATACATTATCCGATGAAGTAAGTACAAATTCCGCATTGTTCATCTTCGAATGTAGCAGCATTATCAATGTACTATGAAAAACCAAGTGGAAAGACCGTTTGGGATGTTTGTCAATATGGCCAACTCTACGTTCTGAATTTTTTCCTACCTGTGACAAGAGATGGTTGCTAATAGGAACTTTTATGAACTGTGAATCACCACGAGAATAATACGAACATAAACATTTTGCCATGTATTCTTTCATGTTTGCTGCTATCTCATTTAAATCCTGTCTGCCTAATAAACTACGAAACTAGTGAGAGAGAACAGCAAACGCGGAAGAATATAAATATGTCATGTCATGTTTATATTCGTATTATTCTTATGCCACATAGTGATGCAGTCAGAAATGAAGCACGGCAATTGACTAGATTTTTAAATCTAAGATGACTTATTTCTGTGAAGAATGTAATGTACAAAAGAGGCGTCTGCAAAGATTTTCAAACAGAGAAAAATTTTAGCTAAACTCTCGTTCAGAACATCTTCTACCATACGCAGTCTATTATTTGGTTCTTGTTGATCATTATCAAAGAAAGCAGTAGTGTAAGTAACAACAAATAGTCTCTTGCCATTGTTTCGCTGGTGAGATGATTCCCCTCTTTTTTTATTGTAAGCGGCGGTAGCGCGCACAAAAGCAAGTCGTGCCGCGAGCGGCGGCAGTTCGTAAACACACCGTATCAGAATGCGACAAACAATGCATGAACCAGTACAATAATGCATTTTCAGCTTAGAGTGACGTAAACACTTATAACAAAGATAACAGCACTTATCAGATCAAAGAAAAATAAGCAATCGATTCAAACAAGACGAAGCACGTGAAAAAGGAAGGGTACCAGTATAAATATGGACGGAGCGCCTGACACATAGCAATGGCTACCTGGTAAAGCATAAGTGCTAAGTTTAAGTGCTAAGCTTACGACTCTAACCGAACTACTGTAGGTGTATAGTCATTCATTCGACCTAAATTGTGTCTCATATTACAATGGACCAAATTTGTTTCGATTTGGAGGTGTGGCCTAAAACTTTTCTCTCTCCTTGAATTTCGAGTCTCAAATTTCAGGTGCAGCTTAGATTCGAGTAAATACGGTAGTCATTTGATGTCACCTGAGTAACAACTCCATCTGGGACAAGCTGCCTTCCAAAGCTGCCAAAGTCAAGTTCAGTGATGTGTGTGTAGCAAATCTTCAGTCAAATTGATCTTTGCCTGCTTCGCACACAGTCATTGTGTATTGGCACTGTACTGTTAGAATTTAATTCTGGTTCTTTTACTGTATTTTCGTAACATGTACGACATGTAGTGTTGGATTTGTAATAACATTTCGACTGCTGTGAGCATGGTCCTGGACTCTTAACTGGTTGGTGAGTAAAATATACAAGTCAGCATTACTGGCACACATTTCTGATATGGACTGGCCTGCCCTGAGCCCAACCTGAACCCAAACTTGTGAAGAGAATCAGTCATTTGTTCAATTAATATTTACATCAACGTAGCATCCAATGATGTGTGTGCGCTCATAGAAAGTAATTTTTGCTAACAGAGTTAAGCATTCTGACTTACTTTTGTCAAATGGACAAGTATCCACAACATTCTCTCAAACAACAATGTGATGATTGTTGCACAGACCCTGTAAGTTTTTATACAGAGATGGAAAAATTTTAAAATAAAAGTGTAGCTGACTATCACTGTTCCTGGCATCCACTAGTAGTATAGACCCCAGTATTCAAAGACCATAATAACTCATTTATCTGAAAAGATAAAAAACTTTTAGTTTAAATAAATTGGTGGGAATGTTGAGTAAGTGTTGGCACCACTAGTTTCAGCAACCAAAACAAACCAACCGTACGACTTGTGCAAGGTGGGCTCTTAGAGACCTTACCGTTCATCACAAAGAATATCTTTCGCATTTGTACTGAGCTCAAAAATCATTTGAATAGTGAGGTGATAATTTTTGGACAATATTTTAACCTGTGATGAAATTTGTATACATCCTTTCAAGCCTGAGTTCAAGCGTTAATGCGTTCAGTGAAAGCAGGCTGGATCATATGTGCATAAGAAATTGCAAACACAGCCACTGGATGGACAGATCATGTTGACCATCTTTTGGAGAGCCAGTAGTCCAATTATCTGTAATTCTTTTTGGAGGACCACCACACCATAAGCAGCATGCACTACTCGGGCATGATTGGACAAAGTCAAACCTGCACTGAAGAGGCAATGCCTCGGTTGGCAGAGGAGAGACAAGTTTCTTCAAGATGATGCTCTACTTGGCACAGCACAACTGCTGCTGTATACTGCTGACAAAAGGTTTGGGAGTCCCTACATCATCCTTTTTACAGCCCTGATCATGACCCACGAAATTTTTATCTTTTTATTTTATGAAAGAACATTTGTGTGGCATGAAGATAAACAGCTACAAAGATGTGAACAAAAAATTATGAAGCTGGCTTTCAGACCACAATTAAGAATTCTTTGCAAGGAGTATAAGAAGGCTTAGTAAGTTGGAAGAAGAACACAGAAGTTGGAGATTATATAAAAAATACATTTTTCATTGCAGAGCTATCAGTATGTTTATTTAATGATCCTCTTTCTGTATGAGGATATTTCTGCCTGACCCACCCCCGAATACGTGTGTGGGAATGATCGTGTCCAGTTAACATGGGCTTTAAAATGCATACTTTATGAGCTACGAGTATTTTTTCATCTTCGCAGTTGTGAAACTGCCTCTAAGTATGCATTTTGGAGCTAATGTTTACTGGAATTTTTTTTATTTTTGGACCCCACTACATCTCAAAATGTGCAATACTTTTTAACACCCTGTACAAGGAAAAAATGTACAGTTTGATTAGAGAACTGTTTCTGGTGCTGTGTGTTAGAGCTAATTCAATTACAAACATATTTGTACAACTTATTGTTTACTTTACTTACACTATCCATCCAAAAAGTTCCAAGACTGACTTAATTACTAGTGTGCAAGTGACATAGGCACAGTAACTACAGGGGCAGCTTGAAGTAACAACTATGCACATTCGCCCAGTCCCTTGTGAGTAAGCAGTGTTTAGTAGTGATGTACAACAGATGTAGAGCTATTGTGATTCAACGTCGTCATGTCAAGTTACAATGGAGCAACATTTCTAAACCAATTACTCAAGACATTTTATAGAATATTTTGAAGAGGGAAAAAAGTGTGTGCAATTTTTGCCTACACACCTCAACTCCCAAACAAAAAACAACAAAACATGGAGGCCTCACATGACTCAATTGGAATATGAAACAAAGAATTATTTTCTGGGAAAACAATAATCATGAGCGACCAGATTTTGTGTTAGCAATTTAAACCTACCACAAAATGACAAATGACAAACTCAATGAAGCATTAATGCTTTGATAACTTAACTAGATCCAAGCCTTTGTGACATGCAAGTTAAACAACATCCCAAAAAAGGACATTTCTGACAGTTTCTTGTGGTTGTATGAACGTTCTGTGTGCTTGACTCAAGTGGATGAGACTATGTAGAACACCTGAAGCATTAAAATCACCACCTTAAATTCTCTATTTTTTATTAATCCAATCTATAAACTTTTTGGACTGAGTAAGTCTTTAGCATCATGCCTTTGATGCTGGTTTTTAGTATATCAGTGTAAAAATAGTCTTTGCAATACTTAAAAATATTATTTTGCGAGTTTATCTACAATAAACAATTTGCACATTTAATTTTGAAAGTATACAGGGTAATTTTTTACACCATGTACAAACTCCAAGGATTGATCAATGAGAGGATACAGAACAAAAAAGATCTAATGAACTTCTGGCCTGCTTGTCACCAGATCTCGACTCATGCAATTTCTGGTTATGGGGCCATTACAAAGGCATGTGTATGCAGAGCCTATCCCAGATGTGGAGACACTGGAGCAGCATATTCGTACAGCCTTTGACACTCTTCAGATGCAGCCTGGCTGATGTGAACGTGTGAGACAGCACATGCTACAGCACCGACAAGTATGTATTGAGGCACATGGAAACCATTTTCACCACATACTGAAACTGTGGCTGCATGGTACAGCACATATTACACTGCAGTCTCTCTAACAACGTATTATTGAATAAATGTTCTGTAGCATGGAAACTATGCACTTGCAGGCAAAAGCTCATTAGACCTTTTTGCTCCATATACTCATCAATCAATCCCTAGAGTGTGTAAACACTTGGGCGGGGGAAGTCACCCTGTATGAACATAGTTTAGCTAACATTTTTTCCGTGGACAAATAATGCCTACTACTACTACTACTACTACTACTACTACTACTGAAGTCTGCTACAAAAACAACAGATGTCAACAATTTCAAGTGCCTTATACTACGCTAATATACTATGCTAAATTATCAGGAAGGTATGTTCAGATTTTTCTGGGTGCCACTCTTTAAAACCATCCAATTCCTTGGGAGAACATCACTAAAGCAGTTCACTCACCACATCTATCTTATTTCCGACAACCATTTTAACAATGTTTTGTCTGTTGGAGTACAAATCCAGTTCATTCAACCACGTCTCCAACCGATCAAATGATGTCCTGTTGCTGATGTCATAGACTAGAATGGCACCTTGTGCGTCTCTGTAGTAACTCGGCGTGAGGGTTCGGAACCGCTCCTGGCCTGCCGTATCCTGAAAATGGAGCACATCATAGTAATTTCTGAGGATCATCATGCAGATCAGCGACAGTCAACCTGCTTCCTACGGCCCACTAGTGGGCCTTCCAGCTTTCATGGTGGGCAGCAGTGGTTTAAAAACAACTTCATTAGGTTTTCATAAAATTTTGACAACGTATTTGTTAAGTAATTATTAATATGTGATTTAGCTTGCTGTATCTCTGCTTTATAAATTTTATACAATGAAGTTACTTCCCTACCTTATACATCACCAGTCCTATGGAACCAACTGGCGGTTGGAAAATTTTACTACTAACAGAGATAGAAAAGTGTGTGGTAAGTATGTTGACTGGTTGACTACCCGTGACATAAGTACAGAATGAAAGTGTCAGGGTACAAAATATTTAAGAATAATGCTAACACACAAACACAGACACAATCATCTGAAATGAAATTCGTAAGATGAATTAGAAGTGTAATGACAGTGAAATGAAAACAACACAACAATTTCACACCGAGTTCCTCTAGGCAACTTCTTTACTGGTACCCTTCAATGACTTTCCCTACAATATTGGTTGATTTTCATTCATCTACATCTACATCTACATTCATACTCCGCAAGCCACCCAACGGTGTGTGGCGGAGGGCAATTTACGTGCCACTGTCATTACCTCCCTTTCCTGTTCCAGTCACGTACGGTTCGCGGGAAGAACGACCGTCTGAAAGCCTCCGTGCGCACTCTAATCTCTCTAATTTTACATTCGTGATCTCCTCGGGAGGTATAAGTAGGGGGAAGCAATATACTTGATACCTCATCCAGAAACGCACCCTCTCGAAACCTGGCAAGCAAGCTACACCGCGATGCAGAGCGCCTCTCTTGCAGAGTCTGCCACTTGAGTTTATTAAACATCTCCGTAACGCTATCACGGTTACCAAATAACCCTGTGACGAAACGCGCCGCTCTTCTTTGGATCTTCTCTATCTCCTCCGTCAACCCGATCTGGTACGGATACCACACTGATGAGCAATACTCAAGTATAGGTCGAACGAGTGTTTTGTAAGCCACCTCCTTTGTTGCTGGACTACATTTTCTAAGCACTCTCCCGATGAATCTCAACCTGGTACCCGCCTTACCAACAATTAATTTTATATGATCATTCCACTTCAAATCGTTCCGCACGCATACTCCCAGATATTTTACAGAAGTAACTGCTACCAGTGTTTGTTCCGCTATCATATAATCATACAATAAAGGATCCTTCTTTCTATGTATTCGCAATACATTACATTTGTCTATGTTAAGGGACAGTTGCCACTCCCTGCACCAAGTGCCTATCCGCTGCAGATCTTCCTGCATTTCGCTACAATTTTCTAATGCTGCAACTTCTCTGTATACTACAGCATCATCCGCGAAAAGCCGCATGGAACTTCCGACACTATCTGTATAGTATCAAAATTGTTTTTCCATAAAGAGATGGAAATCATGACAGCACATGAACACACTAATTTTTTCCGCTAAAGACAGGGCATTTGCAACATCAGAAAATGTTCAGTGTTTTGAACAAAATACCATTTATCTCAAACAGCTAACAAAAATAAGCATCAAAATTCTGCACGTGAATTGCATCAAATGTATCAGGTTCCGTGAGCTATAGATATGACAAAATACACAGCAGAGTGTCCAAGTTAGAATATAAATAATATTATGAATAGGACAGATTGCAACTCGCTGGAAATATTACACAATGAGCTGCAGATAGGCATGGTGAAAAGACTTAATATCAGAGCTTCCATCAGAAAAGAAACATGCACACATTCACTCTAACATGTACCTGACACACAACTGCTACCTTCAGTCACTCCAGCCAGACTGCTGAAAAGCTTACATGGAAGTCTTTTTGTGTGCCTGTCTACAGTTCAACATGTAATCTTTATGATGAGTAACAATCTATCCTTTTCACAATGATGTTTAAAACACACAGTGTATGTTAATATATAAAAATATGAACAATAAATGCCAATATGCTCAGGGACTATGATACATATAAGCCCCAGTCACACATCTTTGTTTGGTCTATGCATCATATAGTAAAGTAACTATACAGGATTTAGCACAACTAGAATATCACGCCTAGAGCAAGATTTAAAAAAGAATCATGTGCACTACATATATAATATATTTAGGGAATAGTTTTCTTAGAAACTAAATTATATGTGGGACAGGATGAGACCTTACAATTAATACACACTTTTGTTCAGACAATCATCAAAATCATATGTAACATTCATCCCATAGGTACTGTTATTTCTAATCGAAAAAGGTAATCTACTGAAATGTGGGCTACCCATATTTGTCATCCCGCCTTATCTTCTGCTTGTTATTTGGCTCAACAGATGAATATTTGCCTTGGTTTGTGTGTCCTGTTTCTAAATTTCTCCATTCAATAGTAAACAAATTTTCATTTTTTTTCCTTCCTAATAGATTCTGTTTCTAGAATATAAATATAAGTGACAGCTGATATATAAAGTTTCTTGGAAATAAGTTTGGTGGCTGACTTAACTGGTATTTTTATTTTTCCTATTCTGTATAAGGAAATTTTTCTGTTAGTAGCCCTAAAGAAAAAATGCCACATGCTATCACTCTGTGTGCAAGCCCTGGCTGAAGTGCGTTTATGGTGTTCTACAGCCAATGAGAATCTCTCAATCTTGCAATTGTGGTCATCACAAATATTTCACTGTCTCCCTCTCAGAAAATAAAAACGTGCACACATCCACCCAAGCAAGCACCTCATAAACGCAACTGCTGTCTCCAGCCAGATGGCTCAGAAAACAAGAAGAGGTTTCAGTGTGGACACTACACATTAGCCTTATTACAAGCTTCACTGCAACAAACACTTCTTTCCTCAGTGAAGATTTACCCTAGAATTGGCACCATAACACATTTGTGAGTGAAAAGAGGAAAATATCTTCAACTTTGATATTCATGTCATTAACAACACAAATTCATTACCAAAATAAAAACCAATAAATTAAGACGACTTCTACAGGAATAGCAGGTTTTGTATGAAGAAACAAAGTTCGACAAGTTATTTACATATAGCCTACATTAAGCATCATCAGACTACGCCTCGTAATCAGTATAACCGAAAACTCAACCCCCCCAATTCCCCCCCCCCCCCAACACACACACACACACACACACACACACACACACACACACACACACACACACACACTTTTTTGATGGAATGATCATAATCACATGTGCTATGAACAGGCTCCACAACAGAAATGCAAGTTTTTGATGCCATTACACACAAATCCAACAAACACAAAATTAAACAACTGTCTTGGCACAAACAGAAATACTTCTAAGAATATACAGATTGATCACATTATTCACCAGATCCAAATTATTCTCCTCCCACATCAGAACTTGTTATTTTACTTAAACATGCAATTGAAAAGCCAAGTTTGTTTGCTCAAAAAGAAAGATTTTTGCACAATTACAACTAAAAAACACTATCTGGGTAAAAAAACTAGCCTCCACAAGGGACAAACAATTTACAGGGTGGTGTCCCTAGCAATCATTAGGCACCTTATCCAGTTTCAGAACTAGCACAAAATGTGTGTTAAATTATCCCAGTTTCTACAACAAACATGAATTCAGAAAACATTACACACACACACACACACACACACACACACACACACACACTGAAGAACTTATGTTAATTGTAATATCAAAATTTACAAGCTCTGATTTCTCATAATGTAGGCAGGTGCCAGCAAAATATTTTCACACTCTGAGGAGAAATTTGCTGATTGAAGTTTCATGAGAAGATCCTGCTGCAACGAAACACACCTTTGTTTTAATGACTGCTGCCCCAATTAGTGTGGCACACTCCCCCTATTCCAAGCTGTCCTCCTCTGGAATTTGATGTTCTCTATCAATCCAATCATATTCATAGTACCAATTACACAAAAGAAAAAACCATATTTAGCAGCAAAAAATGATAATACAAAATTCACTGAATTGCGCCTCTCCCAGCCATCATACTGTTCGTCATGAAAAACTGATTTGGTCTCTTTTCTTGTACCTACAAAAAAATAAAGGGCTGATAAACACATGAACAGAAATGTTTAGTCACTTAACAACATTAACCTGTTAAGTGTAGGAGTCATCCATGTCCTCTTCATACTGGCGAGTCCCACAATTTAACAACTTTATTACACATTATGAATTGAGACCATAAACAAGAAATTTCAGAACGCAACTGACTTGCATTACGAAGTTCCAGTAGCACTAAATGAGAAACATGAAAACGCTGGCAATAATGGTGCAGGCGATGATAAATTAGAGGGATGTGAACATTCATAGAGACAATGAATGATGTGCTGAGAGAAGGAAGAAATATTATACTTAACATTCAGTCAAAAAGTGTCATCAGATGCTGAACACAAGCTCTGACCTTATGACAAAGAAATTAATGGTACACTTTTTAAACACGTCAGTGATAAACAATGGAAAATCCATTACGGAATGCAACAATATTAGAGAAGGAAAGTTGCTACTCACCAGATAGCAGAGAAGCTGAGTTGCAACAGAGCAGAAAGAATATCACTGCATTCTCTGTGCAGATCAATTCTCACAATTGTCCATGCACATCACTGAAGGATCATTTCATGTTTCATACTATCAGTTTCGAAAATACAGGAAAGAACATTATGCATAATATTTAGAATAGGTCCTAGGGAGCACCATCTCCTTAGCAAGCTCAGACACCTGACCATAGGAAACCTGTGTACAGTTTGTAAAAAAATAATGGCATGAAAGGTGTAGTCAGTGAATAAATACACTCCTACAGCACTAGAATGAAGGCAGATTATGACATACCAAAATACAAGCTAACAGAAACCAGTAACGCGCGCGCGCACACGCACACAAAGTGAATACTTTTAAGATGTTCAGTACGCAGAAGAGAGGAGAATCTACAAAAAACTAATAGAAGAGAAGAAAAAAGAATACATAGAATGCGAGGCAAAAAGAGAAGCAGAGAAAGACCCATACATAGCAGCAAGACCAAGAAAAATGGCTCATACACCAAATATAGACCTGAAGGAATGGGAAGACCACTTCAGTAAGATACTGAACAAACGACGACTCAAAACACCCCCAAAGAAAGAGAAACAACATCAAACTAAGGAAAAAGACAATACATGGGATCCCCTAAATGAAGATGATGTGAAAGAAGTAATAAAAGCACTGACAAATAATAAAGCAGCAGGACCTGATAATCTATATAATGAACATATAAAAGATGCAAAAGAGGCCCTCCAACACATATGGACCAAACTGTTTAACAAATGCCTGGAACTTTGAAGAATTCCGACACAATGGAGACACTCGACAATAAAAGTTCTCTACAAAGGTAGAGGAGACCCAATGGACCCAAACAAGTACAGAGGCATAGCCCTGGAAAATACTCAATTCAAGATGTTTTCAAAGATAATAACACAAAAAATCCAAGCCTCTGTGGACAGTCATCTCCCAGAACGACAAATGGGTTTCAGATCTGGAAGATCAACACTTACGGCAGTGAGGCTTCTTCTAAACAACATCGATGATGCGCTACAAAAGAAATGTTCTACACAGTGTTCATAGACTTTACCAAAGCCTTTGACCTATTGGAAAGAGAGCTCATAGTCCGAAAACTGGAAAACACAATGGAAGAAGATAGCGTATGGGCAAGAATAATCAAATCAATCCTCGAATACAACTTAATTACAATATCACACAACCTCTCTTTTTCGAACCCCATTCTGCAATCGAACGGAGTCTTACAGGGTGACCCAATGAGCCCTTTGCTGTACATTCTTGCCACTGAAGTAGTACTCCGAATTGGAGAAAATGAAGATGTGTATGTATATGCATATGCTGACGACATAGCCGTAGGTTCAACAGATATACAGAAGCTGCAGAGAATCATTGAGAAAACAGACAGATGGTGCAGTGAACACAAACTACACATAAACATAACAAAGACAGAAATGGTAATTTTCAGAAAAGGAGGCAAAACACCCAAGAATGTGGAAATCAATATCAGAGGACAAAAAATAAAAATCTCATCAGACTTTAAATACCTAGGAGTGACATTGCAACCAACAGCCAAATGCTTCACAAAACATACAACAGAACGTGCAGCCCAAGCAATAATAGCAATACAGGACATCAAAAACATCCGCCTACTCAGTCTAGAAACAGCCATGAAATTATTCAACACAAAAATCTTGCCAATCCTGGCCTATGGGATGGAGGTTATATGGGACCACCTGACAGAAAAAAATCTAGAAACACTAGAAAAGGTAAAATCGACCTATCTAAAAACAGCACTAGGTCTCTCAAAGACAACAAGATCTAGACTAGTGTACCTACTAGCGAGAGAGACATTCCTAATTGAAGACATCAGACTTCGATATATGATGCCACACACCAGGGCTTCCAGAAAGCAACTGAAGATCATGGAGGACAAACGACAAAAAATAAGGCCGGAGTCTTATGGCATCGAAGCAATGACGAACCGCTCATGGACAGCACCAAACTTCGAACAGCGACATGTCGTAACTAGACTTTCTATTCACGGCTTTCATCATCTAATCTGCAAGAACAAAACTTATCATGACCCAACCGCAACACGTGTATGTGAACTGTGTAACGAAGCCTGTGAACGATATCACATAGAACTGCGCAGTAGAAGAGTGAAATCGATAAATGAATATACAAAAATGTAAAATGTAAATGTAAAATGTTAAGCAAAGTAACTGTATATGGCTATTTGGCTGCAATTTTATTAAATAAGATGTTCAGTACACTACTGAAAACTGTTCAGATCAATTCTTAAAACTGTATTCCGCTAATAGTTAGGCCTGTCAATTAACACATGTATAATTTGTCCTTGGCATATAAAATAAAACCTTTGTCCACCATCTTAAGAATGCTTGTTGTGCACCATTTATATTAATCTGTAAATTGAATTTAATCACTGTAAAGTCATTCCATGTCAAATCAACACAATTCAAATAAAAATTTTACCTCACCCTCTTAGATTTTGCTGAAAGTTGGTATACTTACAGTGGGTGCTGAAACTAAGAAAAATACCAAATTTCAGTTTTTTTACCTCAAACCATTCCTGAAATATGGTCATTTAAACTTTTCAAAAACTGGCCAAAAATGTGTCAACGGACTTTTTTTAAATTGCCCTAGGAGCTGCCCTAATTGAGCTAGAGAACTGGGAAAGGTGTTATTTTGCAGCATTTTTCATGCTCTTTCCAGTGGTAGACAAAAAACATCTAATTAATAACCTTTTTCAAAATGGTAATTAATATTTTGATTTATTTTATTTACAGAAAGTACATAATTGAAAATTTTCAAAATATTTCCGTAACTACTTCATACTGTTGTAAATCACATGGTAAAACAAATGTGGGATGATGATGGGTTCATTGTTAAAAAAAATTATTCCGGACTCTTGTTTTTCCCTAACGGCCCTAGTTTGACCAAACTGACCTTTAAGATAGTACGTCAGTAGAGGACGGTATACATAGGGCTTGCTTGATGTCTGTACAATAATTCAGAGACTGGAGCCATTGTTGAGATAGAAGGTAACAATGCAGACTAAGACTGTGTGCCTACAGCATTATTGTGCACTGTGGTTTTAGTGCAAATCAATTGTTACCTCTGTGTTGACCAGTCTGTATCTATTATATTTAATAGTTTATTTTCAAGTAAATCTATACATTGAAGGACAGTTTATAAGTGGTTTTTGTATAAATATGGAACCAAGTAAAAAGTGCAGTGCTGTAAGACTGCAGTGTTGTAATCCATTGAAGTCAAATAATTTTATTAGAGACAGAAAAACTGAGAAATGTCACAACATGGATGCCCAAATTATTTCCTCAAATACCAAGTGGTGCCAAGATTTGTGATACATGTAGGAAAGATGTAACCAACTTGGAAAATACACCCGAGCCCATCAGTGATGAAAGTGTTTAAGAAGAATCTTCTGGATTAGTGATAATCATCCGAGACCACGACCCTGACTTCACTCCAACTTCAGTAGCTGTTGAAACATTTAACACAACACTTCAAGAACTATGTGAGTCCCCAATTGACAAGAGAAAACTAACATCTAGGCATTACGCCAAATCAAAAGTGAAGAAAATCTCATAAATGACACGTAAACTTTTTGTTGCTCCTGAAACTTCTTCCTCAGATACTGATACTGGTGAATCTGTTCTTAAAAATCTGAAAAGAAACTTTACAAATTCTATAAGTAGCAAAAAAAAAAAAATAAAAAAATAAAAAAATAAAAATAAAAAAAATGATTCTTACAAGTTTACCTGAAAAGTGGATTGTCAGGAAAATAATGAGGGAATTTAATGCTCCTAATTACATTGTTCGGCAGTCCAAAAAAATTTTGAAAGAGAAAGGATTGATGGAAGGCCCAAACCCAAAACCAGGGAAGTATTTACCAACAGGAACTGTCAAAACTGTACATTCATTTCATGAAAATGATGAAGTTAGCAGGGCAATGCCAGGTATTAAATATTTGTGACAATTACAGAAACAAGTGGAAATATCAAAAAGAGTTATTTTGTGTAACCTTAAAGAAGCTTACAAGCATTTTAAAGACAAGTTTCCTAACATAAAAATAGGTTTCTCTAAATTTGCCGAGTTGAGACCAAAACATTGAGTATTAGCTGGCCGGAGTGGCACACACACGCAGTGTGCACAACTCCCCAAAACATAAAATTAATTATAGAAAATGCAAAAACTAAATACAGTAACAAACAGCAGCTTAAACAATTACAAGCAGGGCATTGCAAAAATGCTTTTCAACCCATCAGTTGATTGCAACATGGGAAACTGAATACTGCCCAGGAGAAACTGTCATACGTAAAATTTTAAAATACTCTTTTCATGAAAACTTAATTGAACAAGTTCAGTTCTGACAGTGGATGTCAGTTGACCGATGTAATCTGGAAATTGTTCGGAAAACTTCTGAAGAATTCATAGATTTATTTTGTAGTAAGATGTTGACTAATTCGACATGACTTCATTGCCAAGCAACAACGAACATTCGTTAACTCCACAAGAGAAAACCTTATGGAATCTGAATTTGTCATATGTGATTTTTCAGAAAATTATAGTATAGTTCTACAGGATGAAGCTCAGAGTTTCCACTGAACAAGACAACAGATTACCATTCATCCTTTTGTTATATAGTACAAACAGGAAGATAAAATTCAGCATATGAGCTTTGTCATTGTTTCTGATTGCCTGGAGCACAATACAACTGCAGTTTACACCTTTCAAAAGAAGCTAATTTCATATCTAACAAATTTCAAAAGATTCCAAAAAAGCTATTATTCTGACAGTTCTGCCGCTCAGTATAAAAATAAGAAAAACTTTCTGAACCTTTGCCTTCATGAGGAAGACTTCAACATAAAAGCTGAGTGGCACTTTTCAGCCACAGCACATGGGAAAGGGCCTTGTGATTGAGTAGGGGGCTCAGTACAGAGACTGGCAGCTCGTGCAAGTTTGCAAAGGCCATACCAAAATCAGATCCAAACCGCACGAGATCTATTTGAGTGGGCAGTAGATAATATCACAAATGTTGATTTTGCATATTCCACTCAAGAAGACTATGCTGCTTCAGAAATATTCTTAAGCCAGAGGCATTGACAATCAAAGGAACATAGAAATTTCACGCTTTCATTCCCAACATTACATAAAAATTAATTGTCAAATACTTCTCAGGTGATATGCAGAGTTGGGAGAGGGAAGTAACTACATCACCAGACAAACTGAAGTTACAAGATGTATCAGGCTATGTCACCACTGTATATGGCAGAAACGGGTGGCTTGGGTACGTTTTAAAAAACTAAGAACTTGATGAAGTGAAAATAACTTTTCTTCATCCATGTGGACCAGCTAAGTCATTCTTTTATCCTGCACACACAGATGTCCTGTGGGTGTCAGTTGTGGATGTTCTCACAAAAGTGAATCCATTTACTCCGACAGGGAGAATGTACATTCTAAATGAAAGTGATGTAAACCAAACCCAGTCAGCTTTATTAAAATGTATATGTGAAGTTTCAATACAATTTATTGGGAAACTGCTTTCAACTCAAAACTTAATTTTTGTCTCACGTTAGTGTTAATGTATATTTTATATAAAGTTGTTTCAAAATTATTGTTAGTACCTATTGTGTTAAATTTAACTATGTACCGATACCTGTTACTCAAAAACAAGCAATACGTATTTAATTTGTTTAATAGTTCCATTTCAAACATCATGGACCAGAACTATTATGTAAATACTTGTACTTATTCAAACTTTATTTCAGATTGTAGTTAAATGCTCAATTTCTTGTTTTTGTTATATCTGTTAACATACTGTTAGTGAAGTTGCATGAAATTAAAATAAGCAATCAACTTAATTATAAAATATGCCGATTAGCTTTGGTTTAATAAGGTGATGTTTTGATATTTCCAATACTTTTTTACTTACCTTTCAGTATATTTTAAAGAAATTCCTGTTTGTTAAAGGTCAATTTGGTCAAACTAGGGCCGTTAGTGAAAAAACAAGTCAGGAATAATTTTTTTTCACAATGAACCCATCATCATCATCTCAGATTTATATTTTGTCATGTGATTTACAATAGTGTGAAGTAGTTATGGAAATATTTTGAAAATTTTCAATTATGTACTTTTTGTAAAAAAAATTAAAATTAAATCAAAATATTAATTAGTATTTTGAAAAAGGTTATTAATTAGAAGCTATGTTTTGTTGTATATCCCTGGAAAGAGTATGCAAAATAAAACCTTTCCTAGTTCTCTAGCTCAATTAGGGCAGCTCCTAGGACAATTTTAAAAAAGTCCATTCACACATTTTTGGCTGATTTTTGAAAAGTTTACACAGCCATATTTCAGGAATGGTTTGAGATAAAAAAATTGAAGTTTGGTATTTTTCTTAGTCTCAGTGCCCACTAAGTATACCAACTTTCAGCAAAATCTAACAGGGTGAGGTAAAATAGGCGTGTTGATTTGACATGGAATAATTCTGTACTCAATATTTCCATTTACATCTTATATAGTAGCTTTATGTGGTAACTCTTCAACTTAGTGACTTTAGTTTGTGTTTAACATTATACTCACTATATTAATATTTATAGTATTTACAAATTGCTTGTACGTTAAATGTATCTATTCATTGAACACATAATCCAGTTTTCAAAATGATATGTGCCTAAAGACGAAGCATAATTCATGTTGTATGAACAGTGGTCAATAAAGATTCTTAATTCAGTAGTATCTATTCCTATTTACACTTCACACACAAGCATCATCTAAATCCTACACAAACTTATGCTGGAATGAGTGAAGGGTTAGGTTCCCTAACTTGCCATGCAGTTTTAGTCTAATACAAAGTTTGGTAAAAAGACGTGGGGCTAATCCCAGAAAAAAATAGTTTGTGACAAAAAAATGCCAAATTACAAGGCAATTTTATTCGAAGTGACTACTCACTGCACTTTCATATTCATACCGATATCAGGGTCCATCTGCATGAAATCTACATAGATAATTATACATTAAACCGCATATGAGAGTTTACTATTTGCAATGTAAATGAGAGAGTGAAATACCAGTCAGATTTACTCACCCATATTGCTAACTTCACCCAATTTCCGTTGACTTTTAGTTTCTTATGTCTGAAATCCACGCCAATTGTTAATGGTTGATCAGGATCGAAATTATCATCCGTAAAACGCAATAATAAACTGTGGAGAAACATTAAAAAATGGTACTTTTTCACTTATTGTACTATGCAAGAACAACAGGTATCACTAACATAAAAACAACCTGGCACCGGGAAAAATACCTGGATTTTCCAACACCACTCTCGCCTATTATCAGTATCTTCAGAGTAGTTAGAACTTCCTCATCCATTATCCGTAAATTTTATACACACGTCAAACTGTCACGAAGACTTAGAACACGAAAATAAAAAAGATACAAATACAATCAAGCGTTTCCCAAAGAGCAAATAGCTACAAGTATGAAGAACAGTCCAGTTTACATTATCCGAAGATACGATCCTTAGGGTGACTGAATTAACAGTTGTCGTCTTGCAAAGTCAAATGCAACTAATACGTCCAAACAACATATTCGCGAACTACACGAATTCACATACCACCATATTGAACAACACAAGTTAGCAAACTGCAAAAGTAACAAGAAGTAGATTTTTGAAAGTTACATGATATTTTCAACAGCATAAAGGTTAAACAACTTCTCTTATTCAGTTATTTTGATGAGGGAAAAATGAAATTTATTCCGTGTGAGCACAAACCTCGTTTCTATTCAGTTCTTTTCTTTTAAATTATACCGGGCAGTTGGCATCCATTCATCCCATATCGGCTGTTTTCTGGTTGGATATGACGTGCATCTTTCAAATAGATATACGTAATACACCTTGAAATTTAAGAATTTATAAATTCATTTTAATGAGCGGTAGCGCCTTATATCCACTGGATATTTGACGAAATATCACGCAGATCTTTTATGGATGCATTTAACAAGTCTATTTCAGTGATGATAGATATCTGTTCCCACACGTAAACATTTGGTGTGGAATTAGAAATAAAAGTGCGTCTGTACGCTACGATTAGAAAAACAGTAAAATTTTTCAAAGAATCGTCTGTTCTGATACCAGAGTAAAATGTTTAGCTATAGGAATCAGAAACAGAAATCGAGTGTAATGTCTAATACTTAGTGATATGATCTTCAGAAATAGTTTACGAGATATACTAAACCTGTCTGTGTAAGAAAACGTGAAAAGATAACTTAGCCAAGGAAACCTAGGCGTCTTAATAACGTCTTGGTACCTTGAGAGAACATTTAGCACGTCACAAACGAAAGATTGATGCTAATGTTATCGCCGTTGATTCAGTATATAGAAGTTTTGGGGCCTGGCAAAAGAAAATGTTAACACCGAATCCAATATTTACAATATACATTCTTGTTAATGTAGTAGTGATAAGATTTGTAAGTCTCAATGTACGAACAGATGCCTTTCTCGACAGTTAACAGAATAAATGCTAGATAATTATTTGATACCTAACCTCAGCAAAGCTAGAGCGAAGCACTGGGAAGGCCCAAATTTCTTACGGCGGCTATCTTCAGCCTCTTTGGTTAAGGGGTAACACCACTATGGAATTTTCAAAAAAATAATTTTTTATTGGCTTGAAAGATGCTTTGAACCTTCTAAAATACAATGCCAAAACTACAAAGCCGGGTTCACACAGGCAACAAAAGTATCGCCACTGCTAATGGCGAACTGCAGTTGCTTTGTAGTTGCATGTGTGAACTCCTAGTTTTTTTTTCTTTATTGTTATTTTTAAACCAGTTTACAGGCAGGCCTGCAGCAGCACACTACGCCGCTCTTTGGCCACAGAGAAACACAAAAGATACAAATGGAGACAATTAGACAAAAAAAATATGGTGGACATATAAACGGAGACAAACACTTTTTAAAATACATGGAGCCGTTCACGGCCGTAGAGTCCTAGATAAAATTTGTTCAGACACTTGGACACATACATAGACGAAAACTGTCACACGTGAACATAGGTGCACAAAACGAATAACACTGAACCACTTACGCACAAAACGACGGCACACAGAAACACGAGGCGTTGATCTCCGGCGCGCGAATGTTCACTAACCGTGTACGAGTCCGGGGACCTGCCAAGAGAGGAGGGGTTGGGGGGGGGGGGGAAGAGGGAGAGGGGAGAGCAGATGCCACGGGCAGGGGAGATAGGGGGAAGGAAGGAAAGGGGAGGGGAAGCCCGGGGGAAGAGGGGTGGAGGGAGGGGATGGGGCAAAAGGAAAGAGAAGGGAGGGAGGGTGCCTAAAGGAAAGGACACAGGAAGTGGGGGCGGGGAGGATCAAAGTTGATAGGAGGGGTAGATGGAGGGGAGGAGGATATCATCAGGGAGGGGGAGCTGGCGGAAGCCACCTTAGGAGAGGGTAAGGAGGGTGGAGATATGGAGACCGGGTGGGACTTGGGAATACAGGCGCAGCAGCGGGCAGGGGTGGGAGAGGATGGGCGAGACAAGCGGGTGAGGAGGATCGAGTTTGCGGGAGGTGTACAGGATCCGTATCCTTTCAAGGAAAAGGAGGAGGTGAGGGAATGGAATGAGATCATACAGGATCCGCTTGGGGGAGGGGAGACGGATGCGATAGGCGAGGCGGAGAGCATGGCGTTCAATGATTTGAAGGGATTTATAAAAGGTAGGGGGGAGCGGAGATCCAGGCCAGATGGGCGTAACAAAGGATAGGACAGATGAGGGATTTACAGGTGTGGAGGATGGTGGAGGGGTCCAGACCCCACGTATGGCCGGAAAGGAGCTTGAGGAGACGGAGTCGGGAGCGTGCCTTGGCTTGGATTGTCCAGAGATGGGGGATCCAGAGAGGCGACGGTCGAGGGTGACGCCAAGGTACTTGAGGGTGGGGGTGAGGGCGATAGGACGGTCATAGACTGTGAGATAGAAATCAAGGAGGCAGAAGGAAGGGGTGGTTTTGCCTACAATGATCGCCTGGGTTTTGGACGGATTGACCTTGAGCAACCACTGGTTGCATCAAGCAGTGAACCGGTCAAGATGGGATTGGAGAAGGTGTTGGGAGCGCTGCAGGGTGGGGGAATGGCAAGGAAGGCGGTGTCATCGGCAAATTGGAGAAGGTGGACGGGGGGTGACGGCGGCGGCATGTCCGCCGTGTACGAAAGGTATAGAAGGGGGGAGAGGACGGAGCCTTGGGGTACACTGGCAAAGGGGAAAAAGGTGTAGGAACCTGTGTTATGGATGGTGACGTAGGAAGGACGGTGGGAGAGAAAGGAGCCGATCAGACGGATGTAGTTAATGGGAAGGGCGAAGGTTTGGAGCTTGAAGAGGAGACCGGAATGCCATACTCGGTCATAAGCACGTTCGAGGTCCAGGGAGAGGAAGATTGCGGAGCGGCGGGAATTAAGCTGTTCGGAAAGGAGATGAGTGAGGTGGAGGAGTAGGTCGTCGGAAGAGAAGGACGGCCGAAAGCCACACAGAGTAACGGGAAGAAGGCGGTGCTGGCGGAGATGCTGGTGGATGCGGCGGGTGAGGATAGATTCCAGGACCTTGCTGAAGACCAAGGTAAGGCTGATGGGACAGTAGGTGGAGATGGCAGACGGCGGTTTGCCAGGTTTAAGGAACAACAGGATACGGGAGGTTTTCCACAGGTCGGAGTAGTAACCGGTGGACAGGACTACATTGTAGAGCCTGGCCAGGGTGGAGAGGAAAGAGACAGGAGCTTCATGAAGGTGACGGTAGGTGACACAATCGTGACCAGGAGCGGTATTGCGTTTTGTGCAGACTGTAGCAATGAGATCCTGTGTAGTGATAGGGGCATTGAGTTCTGTGTGTGCAATGTTGTCCAAGTACTGGAAACCAGGTGCGAGGGGTGGGACAGAGGTGTCAGTTCGACCGCAGACATCCGGGAAGAGGGAGTAAACTCCTAGTTTTCGGTGGCGCCATTTAAGAAGCGCAACTATTGTCACGCCACAAAAGGTTGAATTTGGTTCTACTTTGTTGCGCCATTTTGCCTTCTCCCCAATCGAATAACGTCATTCGATTGCTACCTCGCGGCTGGATTCAAACCTTTCTACTGCGTATTCGTTCGCAGATAGTGCTTTTGTTTGTGCATTTGCTATTAATATGTCGAAAAAGTGGTCAACAGCGACAATTATGAGATTCCTGGAGGTGTATCAAGAACGAGAATGCCTTGGGAACCACAAAAGTGAATCATACAAAGACAGAAATTTGAGAGATGCTGCATTAATTGAAATAGTAAACAGTATGCGTCAATATGTACCTGGAATTGATGTAGCTACAACAAGATTAAAAATTCGAAACATTCGTAATGCTTACATGAATGAACATAAAAAAGTACTAAAATCACTTAAGAGTGGTGCATCTACAAACGGTATTTATAAACCCAGCCTTGCTTGGTTTGAAGCTGCAGACTGGTTCTTAAAACATGTAGTCGAGACAAGAGAGACGAGAAACAGTTTGTTAAGTAATATTTTACATTTATTATGTTTCCTAAACATGTTATTTAGTAATATGTACAGCCGTTTAATCAGCTGAGACAGGTGACGCCATCTTGCAAACCGCGCAATTACGAAGAATTTGTGGCGTCCTGTGTGAACGGTAGCTCACAGCGCCGCTCCAGAATGACTGGACTTCTGGCGATACTTTCGTTGCGTGTGTGAACCCGGCTTAATCCCAGAAACATTTGTTCTAGGGAAGTCAGAGCTGTCCCTCTAGTGCCTCTATGAATCGAAACAGCCTCTCATCGCCAACTCGATACCCTTTGTGGCGTTTTGGTATAGATAAAAGCATTTCAAAGCAATAATACGTTAGCTTGGCGTCAGTACGAAAATGACAATTCCTTCGCTTCGAATCTTGATGTTTGAGTGCAGCATTGACTTTTGATAGACTACTTATGATCTTATAGTACACAGTTTTATCATTCAAATAAGAATGAGTGATAAGAAACTGTACTCGGGCAGAAAAGGTACGAAAACATCGTAGCCAACGCGGCGCGGAAACAATATGTCATCAAAGCGCGCAAAGAATAGATATGACGCTGAGAGAAATTCATAAGGAGTCAGTGTCTCTGCTAAGAAATTGAAAGGCAGTGACCAGGATTCTGATGTGGATTACAGTCTGTGTTATTGTATTATAAATTTTGTTATCTTTTTCTCTGTTATTTCTCGACACTTGAACACGCAATACAGACATCAGGTTGCAAGAACGTTCAGTAGATATGTCGCTATAGATATTTTAGAAGCATAATGATTGCTTGTCCACACTGCCCAGAAATTGTTATACCAAGAAGTAACTATACAAGGAACGCATATGAAATCGACCATCGAAAAGTCCTAGCAAAGCGACTGCTCGCAGTAGGGCTAGATGGAGTTGCAAAGTTTTTTGTTTTCATGGAATTGCAACGACCGATATTTCAATCGTTCTATGATGAGGTGCAACGGCAGCAGTACGACAGGCCAGTCATGGGATAGCAGACTGAAGTAAGAGTTTTCTAAAAGCAGATTTTTTCATTTGGTCATGTCTATAGCATACGGTATTTCTAAACTTCAAATGCGTTTTTCTCGGAATATAACTTTGTAAAACGGCACACAGCATAACTCCTTAATTTTCCGTCTTGATATTTGAAAATTTATATTTCAAATCAAACAATGTAGATGTTTTTCGATTAGTTAATTTAAATAAAATTTATCAACAAATGTGCTAGGGCATAAAGTCAAACGCCGGCACGCCAGTCGGGAACGATAGAGAAGAGGGCTGTGAGAAGACGCCAGCCAATCCTACGCTGACCGACCCCTCTCCAGGACGACAATGCGACAGTAGCAACCCCTTTGCGAAGAGGAAATAACTGCCGAGCCCGACTAGTCGCGGCCCAGTTCTACAGCATCTTCAAGACTAGAAACTTTGATAGAAGAGTCAATGCTAATCACTTGTTTGTACTGTTTATGTAAAACGGACTTCGGAATTGTTATACTGAAGATCTTTCTTATTTTGTCTGTCGCCCTTTGCTTGTGACAATTCTGTGTAATAGCCAAAGCTAAGTATTGTTATCTTTTCATATTACCATTAAAGTCATTAAAATGATTTGTTAGAGTGTTGTCTAGCGATCCGTGAAAGCAGGTTTCGTAGACACTCCATATTTGCGACCAGGCTGGATTTAACAAAATGACTGTTCTGTTACTCGTAAAAATTATTCAAACCCTCGCCAGTTACACAAAAATCAGTACTTCTAAAATCTCCTACGTGGTTCACTAGCTAAACTCGTGTAAATTACATAGATTTTTTTCTTCTTTCCAGATTCAAATTGACACCGCTTGCATGCCATAGATCAACTCAAATTCAGCACGCCTCGGGAAAACCTCTGCAATGTCACCATTTTGTAATGTACTTAAATATGTGCCCAATAACCATCCCAAGTACACTACTGGCCATCAAAATTGCTACACAAAGAAGTAATGCAGATGATATACGGGTATTCATTGCACAAATATATTATACTAGAACTGACATGTGATTACATTTTCACTCAATTTGGGTGCATAGATCCTGAGAAATCAGTACCCAGAACAGCCACCTCTGGCCTTTATAACGGCGTTGATACGCCTGGGCATTGAGTCAAACAGAGCTTGGATGGTGTGTACAGGTACAGCTGCCCATGCAGCTTCAACACGATGCCACAGTTCGTCAAGAGTCGTGACTGGCAGATTGTGACAAGCCAGTTGCTCGGCCACCATTGACCACATGTTTTTAATTGGTGAGAGATCTGGAGAATATGCTGGCTAGGACATCAGTCGAACATTTTCTGTATCCAGAAAGGCCCGTACAGGACCTGCAACATGAGGTCGTGCATTATCCTGCTTAAATGTAGGGATCCCCAGGGATCGAATGAAGGGTAGAGCCACGGGTCGTAACACATCTCAAATGTAATGTCCACTGTTCAAAGTGCCGTCAATGGGACAAGAGGTGACCAAGACGTGTAACTGATGGCAGCCTATACCATCACGCCGGGTGATATGCCAGTACGGGGTTGACGAATACACACTTCCAATGTGCATTCACCGCGATGTCGCCAAACACGTATGCAAGCATCATGATGCTGTAAATAGAAGCTGGATTGATCCGAAAAAATGACGTTTTGCCATTTGTGCACCCAGGTTCGTCGTCGAGTACACCGTCGCAGGCGCTCTTGTCTGTCATGCAGCGTCAAGGGTAACCGCAGCCACGGTCTCCGAGCTGATAATCCGTGCTGCTACAAACGTCGTCAAACTGTTCGTGCAGATGGTTGTTGTCTTGCATACGTCCCCATCTGTTGACTCAGGGATCGAGACGTGGCTGCACGATCCGTTACAGCCATGCAGATAAGATGCCTGTCATCTTGACTGCTAGTGGTACCAGACCGTTGGGATCCAGCACGGTGTTCCGTATTACCCTCCTGAACCCACCGATTCCATATTCTGCTAACAGTCATTGTATCTCGACAACGCGAGCAGCAATGTCACGATACGATAAACTGTAATCGCGATATGCTACAATCGGAACTTTATCAAAGTCGGAGACGTGATGTTACGCATTTCTCCTCCTTACACGAGGCATCACAACAACGTTTCATCAGGCAACGCCGGTCAACTGGTTTGTGTATGAGAAATCGGTTGGAAACTTTCCTCATGTCAGCACGTTGTAGGTGTCGCCACCGGCGCCAACCTTGTGTGAATGCTCTGAAAGCTAATCATTTGCATATCACAGCATCTTCTTCCTGTCGGTTAAATTTCGCGTCTGTAGCACGTCACCTTCGTGGTGTAGCTATTTTAATGGCCAGTAGTGCATTATTCCTCGGTCACCTTTCGTTCCACAAAAAATTGTCGAGGCAATCCTTTTTTCCAAAGTGGTGTTATCTCTTAAAACAAAGACGACGGGTTTGTTATGGTTGTAGAATACTAATGCGTGAAACTGTTGCTTATAAAGCTACATTTGTAAACATATTTTTGATCACATCATTTCCACCAAAGTCAGCAACATATTGCCAAAAATGTTCATTGTTGCCCCCCACCCCCCTTTTACACTGGCGATAAACATTTCTAATTATGTATTCGTGTCGTCTGCACTGAACTGGCAGCAAACATTTCGCGTTGTGTATTTGCAATAGGGCAACGCTATAACGATACTGTACTGAACGATACGAATACATAATTTGTACTGGTACTGTAGAAGATGTGGTGGAAACGACATGCTGTGTGAGCTGAATTTGGAAGTGGTTCTGATGGCTGTAAGGTGACTAAGATGTCGCCAACTGATTTCAAAATTCTAATCAATATGATAGGGTCAGCTGTTCCAAAGAAAAACACAGATTTCAGAAAAGTAGTTCCTGTGAAGGAAAGACATGTTGTTACTCTTTGGTTTTTGCCAAAACGAGGTTCCTATCAAAGCCTTGCACATTTATTCCAAACTTCAAAGCCAGTCATATTTTAAATAGTTTCTGCAGTTTGTGAAATACAACAGAGCATAAAGAAACACTATCTCTGCACAGTGAGAGTAGACCAGTAAAGTATTCTTTTGATCTCTACCGACACAGCCGTGGACGACCGTTTTTGTGTTCAGCCAGGACGATGTGAATGTCACTAATCCAGTACTAGCCTTGAACAATGTTCAAATGGTTCAAATGGCTCTGAGCACTATGGGACTGAGGTCATCAGTCCCCTAGAACTTAGAACTACTTAAACCTAACTAATCTAAGGACATCACACACATCCATGCCCGAGGCAGGATTCGAACCTGCGACCGTAGTGGTCACGCGGTTCCAAACTGACGCTCTTAGAACCGCACGGCCACACCGGCCGGCCGAACAATGTTCCAAACTTTGTTGCAGGACATGTTTTGAACTCAGTGTAAACGTGCCTTAATAATTCCTTGTATATCCTGTACAACTAAATAATGGATACACGTAAGGTATGGTACTAGCTCCCTATTTTAAACTTCAGATTTAACTATGTGTCTACTTTCTCTTAGCGTCAGTGTATTACTGGATGAGCTTTCAAGGGGTAAGACTAGCGCCAATGTACACTATGTAATCAAAAGTCTCCGGACACCCCCAAAAAATTACATTTTTGATATTAGGTGCATTATGCTGTCACCTACTTCCAGGTAATCCATATCATCGACCTCAGTACTCATTAGATATCGTGACAGAGCAGAATGGGGTGCTCTACAGAACTCACGGACTTCGAATGTGGTCAGGTGATTGGGTGTCACTTGTATCATACGACTGTACGCGAGATTTCCACACTCATAAACATCTCTAGGTCCACTGTTTCCGATATGATAGTGAAGTGGAAACATGAAGGGACACATACAGCACAAAAGCGTACAGCCGAACTTGTCTGTTGATTGACAGAGACTGCTGACAGTTGAAGAGGGTCGTAATGTGTAATGGGCAGACATCTATCCAGACCATCACACAGGAATTCCAAACTGCATCAGGATCCATTGTAAGTGCTATGACAGTTAGGCGGGAGATGAGAGAACTTGGATTTCATGGTCGAGCAGCTGCCCATAAGCCACACATCGCGCTGGTAAATACCAATCGACGCCTCGCTTGGTGTGAGGAACGTAAACATTGGTCGACTGAACAGTGGAAAAACGTTGTATGGAGTGACGAATCACGTTACACAATGTGACGATCCGATGGCAGGGTGTAGGAATGGAGAATATCTGGTGAACGTCATCTTCTAGACTTGAAGTTCCAACAGTAGAATCCGGAGGCGGTGGTGTTATGGTGTGGTCGTGTTTTTCGTGGAGGGAACTTGCAGCCCTTGTTGTTTTCCGTAGCACTATCACAGTACAGGCCTACATTGATGTTTTAATTACCTTCTTGCTTCCTACTGTTGAAGAGCAATTGGGGGAAGGCTATTGCATCTTTCAGCACGATCTACCACCTGTTCATAATGGACGGCCTATGGCGGAGTGGTTACACGACAGTAACATCCCTGTAATCCATCGCCTCGCGCCCGACGCCTGCTGTTGCTAAGGATCCTGAAAAACACAATATCATGCGGCGCAAAGCGGTACTTCTGGCCTTCCTTCGACACTGGATGCTGACGACAATGGAGCAGTGGCGATGGTCCATCTCGTGGATGCGACTATAGGAGGCGAGAAACAGTTGCAATGCTTCATCCAGTGCAGTGGTTGATTATTTCCCCTTAGCCTAACAGAACAAGACAGCTTTCTGTCACTATGGCAATGTGTTGAAAGATTCTGACATTTACCAAGGTAATTCACTTGAGTAGTTATTTATGCAGTGGCTTTGGCTAACTTTCATAAGTAACCATTTAAACGGTGTTTAAGAGAGTTCACATTAATATAAAATATTCTCATGCAGCATGCTAGTCTTTTCTGTCTGATTTAACTTTTTGCTCCAGAGGTAAATATTCAAATAATATATTGAGATTTTTATTAGCTGCTGCAACATTGTCCCATGCCGTATAAAAGTAGTGAAGTGTCTACAGTAACAGTCCAAAATTCACAACATAATTCAGCTCATTTTTGCAGCTTCACCTTCTGCTGCTAAATCTCCCATGTATTCTTGAAACTGCATACAGTTTGGAATAACTGCCTTAACTAGTACCACATTTGAAGCTGAAGAAGTTCCTCTGCAAACCTTCAATTGTTGAATTGGATTTCTTTTCATACAGTGTTTCTAATTTTTTGAGCATTTGATGGACTTACTTCTAATTTGCTATTTTCCTGGCTGTCTTGTTGCCGACATTCAAACCTGTAAAACTGTGCGAGACAAGATCTCAGTTAAGGACTTTACATGTTCTGTTCCTCCACTTGTTGATTTAACTTCCTGTCCTGTTGCTACTGGATGCAATTTTTTTTGACTTAAAGTTAAATCTAGTTTAAATCACCAAATCACATTTGTGTGTGTGGGGGGGGTCCTCTGACAAGTACCAGTAATGACTAAATAGAATCCACTGATAACACACAAATTTGCTGTCAGTGAACTTAAAGCACACAGCTGATTTTTCTGATTGCTCTTTGACTGATGGCTGACAAAATGATTTTGCAACTTTCATTTACCGATGCTAACTTGTCAGCTTTCCAACGGAGTGGAGCACACATATATTTGTACATATCCTGGAACCGGGAAAGGGCCCATCCGTGGTCTCTTCCCATTAACCTATTCCCTTGGCATGCATCTGTTTGAGATGTCAAAGCTCACATGGAATGGAAATTAGAAAAACATGCCCTCTTACCACAAACAGTACAGTTTTTGAAAAGGAAGTACTACCATGGATAATCTCATTATCCTAACACTGGACATCGAACACACATATCTGGTAAAAGAATATCTAATAATAAAATTCATGAATTTACTGCCCTCCAGAAAAGTTCTGGGGCTCAAGTTATTCTTGGGTCCGAGAGCTGGCTGAAACCAGAAGTGAAGAGCTCTGAGATATTGAGGGAGCCACGGAATATATATTGGATAGGCAGATTAGAGGCCATAGGGGGAGGAGTGTTTGTTACAGCTGACAAAAAACAGTGTGTCTGTTGAGGTCGAAGTTCAGTGTGACAGTGAAGTTGCCTGGTCGTGTGTAGCAGGTGTAGCTGATACCGACTTAATTGTTGGATGTTTTTACCAGCCACCCAACTGTGCTGTAACAGTTTTGGAGTCATCCTAAAAAGTCTACAATCAGTAGCACAGAAATACTAAGATGATGCAATCCAAGTTCGAGGCGACTTTAACCTACCAAGTATAGATTGTGTGTGGGGGTACAGACAGACAGTAATGCGAAATACTTTTGAACATGCTCCATTAAGTTTCGGGAATGCAGCCGCATGTATTCTGCTTCTTCTTCTAATATTTCGGCTGTATACCTTTAAGCCATCTTCAGAGAGAGCCATACGACTGACGCTCCAGCTTTTTTTTTTTTTTTTTTTTTTCCTTTATTGTAATTTTTATCACCTTACATAAGGCGGGCTGGCAGCAGCTGAGTACGCCGCTCTTCAGCCTTGAGATTTACAATAAGTAAGAAATAGAGGGGACACAGAGAATACAATCAAAAATGGCGGGCAAAACAATGTAGACACCAAAAAACAAAAAACACGGAGCCGTTCACGCCTGATGAGAAAACATCACTGACACTAGTGGACACGGCGCACAAAACAGGGACGATGGCGATGGTACACGTGAACAGTGGCGGCGTTCCGGCGAACAAACACTAAACACAAACGAAGACACACACACGAGACACTAATGGCGATGACCTCCGGCGCGCGAATGTTCACTATGCGTGTGCGAGTCCGGGGACCTGCCAAGAGAGGAGGAGGAGGAAGGGGAGTGGGAGAGCGAGAGGGGAGAGCAGAGATGCCACGGGCAGGGGAGAAAGGGGGAGGGAGGAAGGGGGAGGGGAAGCCCGGGGGAAGAGCGGTGGAGGGAGGTGACGGGGAAAAAGGAAAGAGAAGGGAAGGGAAGGGAAGGGAAGGGAAGAGAAGGGAGGGAGGGTGCCTAAAGGAAAGGACACAGGAAGTGGGGGGGGCAGGGTCAAAGGTGATAGGAGGGGTAGATGGAGGGGAGGAGGACATCATCAGGGAGGGGGAGCTGGCGGAAGCCACCTTGGGAGAGGGTAAGGAGGGTGGAGAGATGGAGACCAGGTGGGACGTGGGCATACAGGCGCGGCAGCGGGCGGGGGTGGGAGAGGATCGGGGAGACGAGCGGGTGAGGAGGGTCGAGTTTACGGGAGGTGTACAGGA
This sequence comes from Schistocerca nitens, assembly GCF_023898315.1. Lineage (NCBI taxonomy): Eukaryota > Metazoa > Arthropoda > Insecta > Orthoptera > Acrididae > Schistocerca > Schistocerca nitens. The sequence goes on along the minus strand of NC_064624.1, from coordinate 151,127,535 downwards.
TCCGTATCCTTTCAAGGAAAAGCAGGAGGTGGGGGAAGGGGATGAGATCATACAGGATCCGCGTGGGGGAGGGGAGACGGATGCGATAGGCGAGGCGGAGAGCATGGCGTTCAAGGATTTGGAGGGATTTATAAAAGGGAGGGGGGGCGGAGATCCAAGCCGGATGGGCATAACAAAGGATAGGGCGGATGAGGGATTTATAGGTGTGGAGGATGGTGGAGGGGTCCAGACCCCACGTACGGCCAGAGAGGAGCTTTAGGAGATTGAGTCGGGAGCGTGCCTTGGCTTGGATTGTCCGGAGGTGGGGAGTCCAGGAGAGGCGACGGTCAAGGGTGACGCCAAGGTACTTAAGGGTGGGAGTGAGGGCGATAGGACGGCCATAGATGGTGATGTAGAAATCAAGGAGGCGGAAGGAAGGGGTGGTTTTGCCTACAATGATCGCCTGGGCTTTGGAGGGATTGACCTTGAGCAACCACTGGTTGCACCAAGCGGTGAACCGGTCAAGATGGGATTGGAGAAGGTGTTGGGAGCGCTGTAGGGTGGGGGCAAGGGCAAGGAAGGCGGTGTCATCGGCAAACTGGAGAAGGTGGACAGGGGCTGACGGCGGCGGCATATCCGCCGTGTACAAGAGGTACAGAAGGGGGGAGAGGACGGAGCCTTGGGGCACACCGGCAGAGGGGAAAAAGGTGTAGGAATCTGTGTTATGGACGGTGACATAGGAAGGACGGCGGGAGAGAAAGGATCCTATCAGACGGACGTAGTTAATGGGAAGGGCGAAGGTTTGGAGCTTGAAGAGGAGACCGGAATGCCATACGCGGTCATAGGCACGTTCGAGGTCCAGGGAGAGGAAGATTGCGGAGCGACGGGAATTAAGTTGTTCGGTAAGGAGATGAGTGAGGTGAAGGAGAAGGTCGTCGGAAGAGAAGGACGGCCGAAAGCCACACTGGGTAACGGGGAGGAGGCGGTGCTGGCGGAGATGCTGGTGCATGCGGCGGGTGAGGATAGATTCCAGGACCTTGCTGAAGACCGAGGTAAGGCAGATAGGGCGGTAGGAGGAGACGGCTGACGGCGGCTTGCCAGGTTTGAGGAACATGAGGATACGGGAGGTTTTCCACAGGTCGGGGTAGTAACCGGTGGACAGGACTACATTGTAGAGCCTGGCCAGGGTGGAGAGGAAAGAGACAGGAGCTTCACGAAGGTGACGGTAGGTGACACGATCGTGGCCAGGAGCGGTGTTGCGTTTCGTGCGGAGTGTAGCAATGAGATCCTGTGTAGTGATAGGGGCATTGAGTTCCGTGTGTGCAATGTTGTCCAAGTACTGGAAACCAGGAGCGAGGGGAGGGACAGATGTGTCAGTTCGATCGCGGATATCCGGGAAGAGGGAGTAATCGAACTGCGGATCATCGGGAATGGAAAATACATCGGAGAGGTAGGAGGCAAAGTGGTTGGCCTTACTAAGGGAGTCAGGGAAAGGGTGATCATCATGGAGAAGAGGATAATAAGGGGAGGGCTTAGTTCCAGTAAGGCGACAGAAGGCCGACCAGAACTTGGACGAGTTTATTGGTAGGGTAGCATTTAAACGGGTGCATGTCTGTCGCCAGTCCCGGCGTTTCTTTGCCGCGAGCAAATTACGAATGTGTCGCTGGAGTTGCCGGTGGCGTCGTAGTGTGTCCGGGTCACGCGTGCGGAGGAAGGCACGGTAGAGACGACGGGATTCACGGAGGAGGAGGACGGCCTGTGGGGGTAAGGTAGGACGGTGGGGGTGTATGGCGACAGTAGGGACGTGGGCCTCCACGGCCTCAGACAAGGTCTGCTGGAGAAAGGAAGCGGCATGGGTAACATCGTCAGGGTGGTGGTAGGTGAAGGGGTGGCTATCGACCTGGGTGGAAAGGGTATCCCGGTAGGCATTCCAGTCGGCACGGGAGTAGTCATGGACATACTTAGGGGGAGGGTCATTACGAGGGTCGGGGCGGGGGCGACGACCGTCTGAAACGGTGAGGAGGACAGGGAGATGGTCGCTGCCAATAGGCTCCAGGACATCCACCGTTATGCGGCCAAGGAGGTTGGGGGAGGAGAGGATAACATCAGGAGTGGAGTTGGATTCGGGACGGGTGTGCTGGGGGATGGGAATGAGGTCGCCGTGAAGGGAGGAGAGGAACCGATGCCACCGCCGTAACTGGGCGGCGGTACGACTATGGATGTTGAGGTCGGCGGCGATCACGTAGGAGGAAAAGGTACGATCGACGTGGGAGAGTAAGTCGAAGGGAATAGGAGCGTTGGGGCGGACATAGATGGTGGCGCAGGTAACGGTAAGGCCGGGGAAGAAGAGACTAAGGATCAGGTGTTCGGTGGGGTCGGGAAGGAGAGGTTGGAGCCGAACGGGGATCTGGCGGTGGTGACCAATGGCAACTCCGCCACGCGCAATTGGGAGGGGATTATCGGAGCGGTGGAGGAGGTAGGGCGAAGTGTGAATGGTGTGGTGGGGTTGGAGGAAGGTTTCATTAAGGAGGAAGGCATCCACGCGGTGGGTGGCAAGGGTGTGCAGGAAGAGGTTCCTGTTGGCGGGTAGGGAGCGGATGTTGTTGAAAAGGATACGTTGCTGTCGCGCCATGATCGGGATTTAAACGAGGGTGTCAAGGCGGGAGAAGGTGAAATGGGCCTGGTTGTTGGAGTAGGTGGCGTACATCTTGAGTTGGAATACGGAACGGGCGGCAAGGGAGATCTGCTGGAGGGTGTGGGGGCGCTGAAAGGGATGAACATTCTGGAGGACGATGGTTAGGAACCTGATGATGTCCTCAGCGGTGGGGGGGGGGGGGGGGACGAAGGGAATTGCCAGGAGGGGTGGGGGCGTCCAGGGGATGGACAGGGACGGTGAGTTCAGGAGTGGTTGGAGGGGGTCGGGCTTTACACTTGTGGGAGTAGGTGGGATGGGGGAGATTGCAGGTATTGCAGGAAGGAGGGGATTGGAGGTTAGGGCACTGCCGGAGGAAGTGCGCTTGCCGACAATGTGGGCAGGTGGGGGCCTCGCGGCACTCAGCTGTGGGGTGCGCGTTATAGCGCAGACACCTCTGGCAGCGCAGGGATTGAGGAGGGGAACAGGAGGGGTCGACCTTGTACCGCTGGTTAAAAAGGAGGGCACCCTCCTTCAGGAGACGGTCAATGGAGGGCGCGTGCTCAGAAAAAACCCGCATAAGGCGGGTGGGGCCGGCAGCGTTATGTATGCGGCGAACCGCACGCACCTCCAAATGGGGATGCGCCTTGAGCTCCGCCAACACCTCCTCCTCCGTGATCACTAGACTAAGCCGAGTGATCACGGCGGTGAGAGTTGGCGGGCGACGCGGAGGTTGGGGTTGGCGGGAGGGAGGTGGGGAAGGAGCAGGGGTGAGAGAGGCATGCGGGCCAAAGCGGGTGACAGGGATGCGGGAAAGGAGGTATGTGTGGAGGGTTGGGCTGGGGGAGGAGATGAGGACCGAATCACGGCGAGGAGTGAGGAGGGAGATGGGGGCACCAGGACAATGCTGGCGAAGGAAGAGGGTGAGGTTCCGGGCTTCAAGGAGAGAGGGATCAGGACGTGAGAGGAGGTAGCGGTAGGAGGAGGGGGTAGAGGAGGAGGAGGAGGGGGCAGGGACAGGCGGGGAGACATCCATGGCATCATGGGTGGGGGAAGGAGGACGAGGCGGAGCCTTTTTGGAAGCAGAGGAAGCAGGGGTGCCACTGGGGCGCTTGACGGCGGTGGAGGAGGTGTGGGGGACGGGAACAACGGGAATGTGGCGGGGAGGGGCAGGTCCCGGGGCCGGAGGCGGCGCTGGAGATGGTGATGGTGACGGTGAAGGTGAAGGCGAAGTCGACGGTGGCGGTGGTGATGGCGAAGGTGACGGTGAGAGCTGGGCGTGGACAGTGGCCCGACGGGCCACCACCCGAGCCGGAGCTGCAGTGACAGGCTGGGGGAGTGGGGGGAAAGGATCAGAACGAGAGGGGCGAGAGGAAGAAGCGGGAGAGGGGGCGACAAAGATAGAGGGTGAAGGGAGAGTGAGGAGAGGTGGGATGGAAGGAGGGGTGTGGGACTGGGCACACCAAGTTATAGTGGTGGAGGCGGCGGAAGGGGAAGTATAAACTATGGCGGTGGTGGTAGCGGTGGCAGCGGTGGTGGGGGCGGACATGACGGTAGACAGAAACAATAACGAACAGAACGGAGAGGAAAGGACAGAAACTGGGGACAGACAAAGACGAAGACGGATGAAGACGAAGACGGCCGTAGACCAGGGTCAGGACGGCGGCGACGGCGGCGACGGCGGCGACGGCGGCGACGGCGGCGACCAGGCGGCACCGGATGGCGGCGGCGGCGGCGGGCACCGGCTGGCGGCGGCGGCGGCGGCGGCGGCGGCGGCGGCGGCGGCGGCGGCGGGCACCGGCGGCGGCGGGCACCGGCTGGCGGCGGCGGCGACGGGCACCGGCGGCGGCGGCGACGAACAGACGGACGGACGGACAGCAGACGGCGGCGAACAGGCAGACGGACGGACGGACGGACAGCGAGCAGGCAGGCGGACAGACGGACGAACAGCGACAGCAGGAAGCGGCAGACGGACAGACAGACAGACAGACACAACCGCCGAAGACGGAGATCACAACCTGAGAGTAGCCCAGGCGTTGCAACCTGACGTCGTCGACTGAGGGGATCCAACCCTCTGATGGACGCTCCAGCGCTCGCTCCATACTTTTAAACTCGCGGACCGCGCCACTGCGCATGCGGCCACAGATAAACAAGGCGCCAGTGATGTTGATTGGCGGCAAAGACGTACAATATGCATGAGTTACGTCTGTGACTGCGCATTCGATCCATGCTGGGAGGTCGATATATTACTGGGAGCTGAACTGTAGCGACGTCTTTGTAAGTTCAATATTGAAAGTGCCGGATTCCATGATTTATCTAATGTGAAACCGCTGTCTCTATTAATTAAATTCTTCGTCAAGCGGAATTCAATGGCCTCTTTTACTACGGAGTCCCAGAAAGATGAAACAGAAGTCAGAATTTCGACATTTTCATATACCATAGAGTGACCAGAATCAATACAATGCTCTGCCACAGCCGATTTACTGGGTTGTAAGAGCCGAGTGTACCTGCGATGTTCCGTACACCTCTCTTGGACTGTACGATTCGTTTGTCCGATGTATGAAAGGCCACATTCACATGGTATCTTGTAAACTCCAGGCTTGCGGAGTAGTAAGTCATCTTTAACGGAACCCAGGAGTGCAGCCGTCTTCGCTGGTGGACGAAAAATCACTTTTACTTTATGTTTAGTGAGGATCCGTCCTATTTTGGATGAAAGGCTTCCCACATACGGCAGAAAGCCATGGATTTAAATGTTTCCTCGTCATCTTCTGCATTCCTTATGGACACCTTAGGTTTTATTTGTAGTGCCTTACGTATCTGTTGTGGAGAATACCCGTTGTCCTCAAAAACTCTCTTCAGATGTAAAAGTTCGTCTTTTAAACTACTTTCATCAGATATGACGTGTGCTCGGTGTACCAAAGTTCTTAGAACACTACTCGTCTGCGAAGGATGGTGACAGCTATTTGCATGTAAATATAAGTCCGTATGGGTCGGTTTCCGATATACTGCATGATCCAAAGTGCCATCTTCTTTGCGCCGAACCAAGACATCCAAAAATGGAAGACATCCCTCCTTTTCCACTTCCATTGTGAACTGAATTTGTCCATGGATGGAATTCAGATGGTTTGAGAAGTCCTGCAATTTGTCCTCGCCATGGGGCCACACTACAAAGGTATCATCAACGTACCTCCAAAAAACTGTAGGCTTCAAACTAGCAGACTCCAGGGCCTTCTCCCCGAAGTCCTCCATAAATAAATTGGCCACCAAGGGTGACAAAGGACTACCCATGGCAACACCGTCAGTCTGTTCAAAAAAGTCGTTATGGACTCCCAAAGATCCATAAGAAAGACGTTCCTCTACGTCCTATCGTGAGCAATATTGGTTCTCCCAACTATGATTGTGCCAAGCACCTGACGTCACTATTGAGGCCGCTTCTGGGAAAATGTGATCATCATATAAGGAACTCTGCAGATTTCATTGGCAAATTAAAATCTTTGAAACTGAACATCTCTGATCTATTAGTCAGCTTTGATGTAGTGTCGCTATTTACTAAGGTACCTCTCTTTAAATCTTTAGATCTCATTGGAAAAAGTTTTGATAAGGAGATTTTAGCTTTGTTTCACCATGTGATGACCTCCACATACTTTTTATTTAATTTCATGATTGAGAACTCATTCACGCAGGAGAATCGTACAAACGTACCGTCATTTGACCGTTGGACAGTCTCCCCCCCAGGGGCTCAGCATTCATTTGCTGAGTACGGGCTTGGCGACCCCGGGGTCCTGAGCTGGGGACTGGTCTGCGCCGCCAGTCTCCTGTCACCGTAACCCCCGGACATGCTTCAGCGACCACCGTATGGCACGGCGGTGGAATGTTGTGTGCTGTGGGGAATGGTAATCTTGGCTTGACCGCCTGGGTTGCGAGGAAGGCCAACCTCTATAAAAAAAAACCCTCAATCTTACAGTGTGCTCCGCACCTATGAGATGCATGGCTGTCGGGGTGGAACAGTCGCAAGCGGGCAACCTCTGGGGCACCTGCCGCACCCCAGTTGTATACGGCTTACTCAGGCACGTGGGGCTCTGTCTGAGCGGACCTTTAGTTCCCTAGCTGCTCGTGGGACCGCAATGGACCCTTCGACCTCTACATTTCCCCCTACCAGTGGATTGGGTGAGCCACTGGTAGGAAAACACACCCCATCGAAAAAGCGACTTCGTGCTGTGAGTCCTCCAGCTCCTGGTGTTGCTAGCGATTTATCAGACTGTCGTAACAGAGCACATGCTGATAATCAGAATGTGTTTTTGATTATTAAACGGAAGGAGGGTAGCTTTGAGAGGGTTTCTCCCTTTTACATCCACAAAGGTCTTGAGGGAATTGCAGGTACACTGAAATCTGTTAAGCGACTGCGCAATGGTACTCTGTTAGTTGAGACTTCTAGTTCCCATCAAGTTGCTTCTCTTCAGAAAGCAACCTGTCTCAGAGAGTACGCTATCGAGACCGAGCTCCACTCCACTTTGAATTATAGTAAGGGTGTTGTGACATGTAGGGACTTGGTGTATATCTCCACAGACGAGTTAAAATCTGAGTGGGCTGACGAAGGTATTGTTGACGTGCAGCATATTATGAAACGAGTCGATGGGGACCTCGTCAAATCCGACTCGTTTGTTCTCACGTTCAGTTGCCCGAGACTCCCAGAGCATGTTAAAGCGGGGTTCTTACGTTTGCCAGTACGACCATATTTCCCCAACCCAATGCGCTGTTTTAAATGTCAGCGCTTTGGGCATACTACATTGGGGTGCAATGGGATAGCCACTTGTGGTAAATGTGGTCAGCCTGCCCATGAAGGAGCCGATTGTTCATCGCCTGTGAAGTGCGTGAATTGCTCTGGGAGTCACCCTGTCTGGAGCCGGGTCTGCCCCATCTATCTCGACGAACGGAAGATCCAGGAGATCAAAACATCTAAGCGCATCCCCTATGGTGAGGCCAAGAAGCTCTTTAAGGCCATGCAAGCTCCTCTGTTTATGACATCTTTCGCTTCCGCTCTGAAAAAACCGTACAAATGGCCACTGTTGCTACGCAAACAGAGGTTGCTAGTGTTAGCACTAATACCTGCGTTTGCCAGTGCACTTGTGCTGCTGTGGTTGTTTTGAAACCTGCGGCTCTCCCCACAACGTCGGACAAGGCCGTGGTTGCTGACATTGGGGTACTTCCTGCCTCTTCCCATATGACGCCTTCTGCCCAGGCGAGTACAGCTCCACCTACTGACAAGGCTCTGCATTCTAAGCCCCCCAAGACGAAGACGCCGAAGGTGAAGGTTTTGCCACCTGAGGAGACTGGTCAGGGTCGGTCCGATGACAAGGCCATCGTACTGTCTGACATCTCCCGTGGGTCGTCATCGGAGCTGATGGACATTGATGTCGACCGGGGTCGATCTTCTCGCCCCAGGAATAAATCTCCGGCCAGTACGGGCTCTCCTCCAAAACACGGAGGCAGGGTGAAAGTTCAGTCACCCTGATCACTGGCTCCCATATTACAGTGGAACCTGAATGGGTTCAGGACGCATGTGGCCGAATTACAACTCCTTGTACGAGAGTGCCCTTTGTGCTTATGTCTCCAAGAGACACATTTTCGGGCCACTGATGCTCCTTCTTTACGGGGCTATACCGTATATCGGAAAGATGATCTGACGGGGGAAAGGGCAAAGGGTGGTGTTGCGGTTTTTGTCTGTGACATGCACCCCTCATCTGAGCTCCCTCTCGTTACAGCCTTGCAAGCAGTTGCAGTTGACCTTCTTGTGGGTCGGAGGCTCACAGTCTGTTCACTTTACTTACCACCTCAGGATGCGATAGACTCTGAGGCTCTCACAGACCTTATTAGCCAACTCCCCCGCCCATTTCTTCTTCCGGGGGACTTCAATGCTCATAATGTCTTATGGGGCTCTTCGACTACTTGCCTCATGATGTCTGAAGAACTGTGCATCCTCAACTCTGGTGCTCCCACTCATTTCTGTACTGCTTCTGGGTCGTCATCAGCTATTGACCTTTCCTTTTGCTCTCCAGCACTCGCGGATTCTGCTCTGTGGGAGGTTGCTGCTGACCTCCATTCTAGTGACCACTTCCCCCTTTGGATTCGCCTCCTGGATGAGGCTATGGCATTACCAGTGCCGCCCCAGTGGCACCTCTGCCGAGCTGACTGGACACTTTTCAGCCAACTGGCTGTTTTGGAACACCGTGCCAGCATCCACGAATGGGTAGACCATATTACAGCCGTGATCTCCCATGCTGCTGAATTGTCAATCCCACGGTCATCCGGTCATCCCAAGAGGCGTCCTGTCCCTTGGTGGACCACTGAGTGCCGCTCAGCCATCCGAGCCCGCCGTGCAGCTCTGTGCCGCTTCAAGTGCCGTCCTTCAGCTGACAATCTTGCGGCCTTTCGGGTGGCAAGGGCCAAAGCGCGGCGAGTGATTAAAGAGAGCAAACGACGGTCATGGCAATCGTTCTTGAACTCCATCTCCCACTCCACTAGTTCTACGAAAGTATGGGAAGCCATCAGGAGGATTTCCGGGAAACTCGGCCAGCTACCTGTCACGGCATTGCTGCATCAGGGAGGTCTTCTCACGGCGCCGAGAGACATTGCCCAGACACTGGCCATGCATTTTGCGGCATCTACCGCCACTATTAACTGTGATCCAGATTTCTGCCGCTACAGCAGTGCCATCGAGAGGGGTCACTTGGACTTCCGGTCTCCAAATTCTGAGCCCTACAACTGCCCCTTCACAATGTGGGAACAGGATTCGGCACTGTCTGTGGCTCATGATACTGCGCCTGGTCATGATCAAATCCGGTACAGCATGCTGCAGCACTTGTTACTGCCTTCCAAGGAAGTTCTCCTGAATTGTTTTAATATGATATGGTTATCCGGCACGTACCCTGACTTGTGGGGGGAGGTGATTTTGATTCCCCTCCTCAAACCGGGGAAGGACCGAACGCATCCCAGTAGTTATCGGAGTATTGTTTTGACGAGCTATGTCAGGAAGACGTTGGAACGCTTGGTCAACCGTCGCCTGGTTTGGCTGCTCGAGACCAGGCAGCTCCTTAGCCTCTCTCAGTGTGGCTTTCATAGATGTCGTTCCACTATCGACAACTTGACCCTGCTTGAGGCGGCCATCCAGCAGCCCTTCCTACGTAACCAGCATTGTCTAGGTGTATTCTTTGATATTAATAAGGCGTATGACACTACTTGGCGCCGCCTTATCCTCAATCAACTCCATCAGTGGGGCTTTCGTGGCCGTCTCCTGATCTTCATTCGGTCCTTTCTTTCCCACCGCCTCTTTCGATATCGGGTTGGTACTGTGCTTTCTGATTTGTACGTGCAGGAGAATGGTGTTCCTCAGGGAAGCGTTTTAAGTGTCACCCTCTTTGCCGTCGCCATTAACAGTATCGCGTCCATTATCCGGAGTCCTGCCCAATGCTCCTTGTTTGTGGACGATTTTGCTGTTTTCTGTTCTTCCTCGTCTTGTCACTGCTAGTCGGCAGTTGCAGCTTACGATAAAGCGATTAGAGGCATGGACTGCGAAGACGGGTTTTACCTTTTCTGCAGACAAATGTGTGTGTGTTCATTTTAATCGTTCTCGATGTCTTTTTACCTCCCCTGAATTGCGTCTGAGGGACACCATTCTTCCTTTTAGAGACACTGTGAGGTTCCTGGGCCTCACTTTTGATTCCAAGTTGTCGTGGTTGCCTCACCTTAAAGACGTCAATGTGCGGGCCCTGAAGGCACTGAATATTTTGAAGTGTCTGAGCCATCGGTCCTGGGGAGCAGATCGGGTGCGTCTGCTGCAATTTTATAGGGCTTTCGTCCGATCGTGTCTTGACTATGGTTGCACCGTGTATGGGTCAGCAAGGCCTTCGTATCTGAAGATTCTTGACGCAGTACACCATGAGGGTATCAGGCTGGCCACTGATGCCTTCCGTACTAGTCCCATCCCCAGCCTGTGTGCTGAGGCAGGGCAACCGCCGCTCGCAATCCAGCGGAAACTCCTCATGGTGCGACGGGTGTGTCAATTCCTTCCCTGTCCTACCTCCCCTGCGTACCCTACCATTGCCCGACCGCCTATGGAACGTCTCTTTTCCAGTCATCCCAGGGCAACGAGACCATTTGGGATCCGTGCCAAGCATTTGCTTGAGTCCCTTGGTGTGGAGCATGTGGCCCCCCCAACGACTGTTTTTTACTTGTCTCCCTCCCTGGTTGCTCCAGAGGCCCAGCATCCTTTTAGACTTGTCGGAGTACCGGAGGAGCTGCACTCCTGCGTTTGTTTTTACCTCCTTATTTTCTACATCTACATCTACATTCATACTCCGCAAGCCACCCAACGGTGTGTGGCGGAAGGCACCTTACGTGCCACGTGCATTTGCTTGAGTCCCTTGGTGTGGAGCATGTGGCCCCCCAACGACTGTTTTTTACTTGTCTCCCTCCCTGGTTGCTCCAGAGGCCCAGCGTCCTTTTAGACTTGTCGGAGTACCGGAGGAGCTGCACTCCAATATTTTGCACCAGCATCCAGACCATGTACCAGTATTTACGGATGGCTCTAAACAGGGGGACTCTGTGGGTTGTGCTGTTGTTTTCCCTGGTCGAGTCGTCAAGTTACGGCTTCCTGCGGCGTTTACCATCTTTGATGCCGAATTGTTTGCGACCCTGCGGGCATTGGAGCAGATGAGATGTGTTCCCAGTCGTAAGTTCCTCATCTGTTCTGACTCCCTGAGTGCCCTTCAGACCATTCAACACTTGTACCCAGCGGATACGGTCGTCCAGAACATCCATGATGCCCTACTCCACCTGCAACGGCAGGGGAAGGAGGTTTCTTTCTGCTGGGTGTCGGGGCACGTGGGTATTAGGGGAAACGAACTGGCGGATGTGGCTGCCAAAGATGCATGTTCCTTCCCTCACGTTGTTGAATGTGCTGTCCCCCTCCATGCTGTTACCTCCCTCCTGCGTTTTCGTGTTATGCGTCAATGGGAAGAGGAGTGGCTGGCAGTCGGTGACAATAAGCTGTGTCTGGTGAAGGCCACCACGTGGCCATGGCGTACGTCCTACCAGTCATGCAGGTGGGATGAGGTTCTCCTCACTCGCCTCCGCATCGGGCACAGTCCCTTCACACATGGTTTATTACTCCGGCGGGAGGATCCCCCAATCTGCAGTGCTTGTGGCATCCAGATTACTGTCCGCCACATTTTACTTGACTGTCTTTTATTCTCTGATCAGAGGGCGGTGGTTTCTTTGCCACCGGATTTGCCCTCTATTTTGCAAGACGACGCAACGTCTGTGGTTAAGGTTTTATGGTTTTGTGTCCTGTCCAATTTGTTGCCTCGGATTTTAGGGAGAGGGTTTTAATGTGCTGCTGGATGACTGGCTCACCCAGATTTTAGGTAAGAGGTCCGCCTGTAACGAATACCTCCTTGTTTCACTTCGGTTTCTGTCCTCCCTTCCTTGTGTTTCCTTTCCTTTTTTAGTGCATTCCTTCTCCTCTTGTTTTGCCTCTGTATGTGAGGATTTGGAACTGCATCAGGTCTGTGTCTTTTAGCTGTTCCCCTTGTTTGCTGTCCGTCTTAGTCCCTCCACTGCATGTGTTCCTGTTTTTATGCATTTGGGCGCTGATGACCCCACTGTTTAGCACCCGTAAAACTCAAACACACACACACTTGGACAGTCTGCTGTACGGACTACGTAGTAATATGGATCTCTGGCATAGAGAAACAATTTAAAGATCTGAAAGCAAATAAATACCAGGTTTTACGAAGTGTACTCTGTGACATCATCCCTTTACCTTGCATTTATCGCAAATCTCTTGCCTAGTACAAAGTCCCAACTGGCTGGAAAAAGATTAGATGAGATTCAGTTTTTGTTCCATTGGCCCAAAAAATGAGATGATTCTCATGGGTGTGGAACATGTCGGAAAGTATAACATAAAAACACAAAACATTTGAATATGAGGGCTATGCCGAAAGATTTTAGCAGAATGTGTGAAAAAAATTATTTGCAAAAAAACGTTTACAACTTTTCAAAATACTCTCCATTAGCATGTATACATTTTTCCATTCTCTTAAACCACTTAGAAAATGTCAGTCCAAGCTTCTTTTGGGATGTCACTTAGTGCACTCTCGTACGCTGCAATGGCCTCTTCATCTGATGAAAACCGCTGCCCTCGAATTTTTTTCCTTAGTCTTAGGGAACAGAAAGAAGTCACAGGGAGCCAGGTCAGGTGAATAGGGGGGATGGGGTAATATTCGCACTTTTTCCTTCTCCAGAAAGTCCATCGTTCTTGTAGCCCTGTGTGCAGATGCACTGTCATGATGCAGCAGAAGGTGCCCACTCTTGGACTTTGGATGCTGCGACTTCCATGTGGCGATGACTTTTGGAAGACAATTGTTCACGTACCATTCAGCATTCACTGTACGACGTGTGTCCAAGGTCACAGAGGTGAGATGCCCGATCTTTGTGAAAAAAGTTGCCACCATCCTTTTTTTCCAGAGCTCCGACTTCGGCGATGTTTTGTGAGTGGTTCCTCCCCTGGAAAGTACCACACAGAAGACTGTCTCTTCATTTCAGGGTCATAATGGTAGACTCACGTTTCATCACCTGTGACGATATTGTAGGTGTCTTGGGACTTCCCACCATTGAATTTTTCGAGCATGAAACGACACCAGTCCACTCTCGCCTCCTTTTGGCTTTCTGTCAGGGAATGTGGCACCCAATGGGCACATCTATTAGTAAGGCCTAAGTGACTATGAACGATGGTCTGTGCTTCTGTTGATCCAATATTTAGGGTCCTTTCAATATTGCAAAATGTAAGATGTGGATCTTCTTTGATCATTTTCCTCACAGCACCAATGTTTTCAGGAGTCACAGCTGTTGCTGGCCGACCAGGACGTTCATCTTCAATTGACTGCCGACCCCTCGAAAACTCGCAGAACCAATTTACAACTGTGGCCCTAAAAGGGGAAGCTACACCAAAAACACGCAGCAAAGAAGAATGGCATTCTTCAGCACTTAAACCCTCTTTATAATCGTAAAAAATCATGGCGCGATAGTCACGGCGCGACATCGCCATCCTCCACCGTCTCTGACTCAGCACTGCCTGTGCACTGTGCAGTGTGCTTTCTTACCGCGCTAAGGGTGGGGGGGGGGGGGGGGGGGGGCTAGCCAGGGGTTGCGCGCGCACGTCCCAAGGTCAAAAAACATCACTCTTTCGAATGAAAACAATCCCATTGTCCTCTGCCTTACGGTTTACGGGTTGCTAAAAACTTTCGGCATAGATCTCGTATAATACTCACTACCCTGATCGTTTGTGAAGAGATTGTCGAAATAGGTGAATACAGGTGACTCCAGTGTATAAGAAGGGTAAAAGAACAGACACGCAACCTCAGTTTGCTGCGGAATCCTTGAAAATATTCTCAGTTCGAATATAATAAACTTTCCTGAGACTGAAAAACTTATGTCCATGAATTAGCATGATTTTAAAAAGCATCACCCCATTCAAAACTCAGCTTGCCCTTTTCCTGCGTGATATACTGTGAACTATGGATGAAGGGCAGCAGGCAGATTCCATACTTCTAGATTACCAGAAGGCATTGTGCACAGTGCCTCATTGGAGGCTGTTAATGACTTTTAAATTCCTTTAATTTTGGTACTTTCTGCGGTCCATTTTCCTGGAAGTTCTTTTTCCTTTTCAGAAAACTACAGAGATTTTTTTTTAAGCCAAAATTTAAAAAAATTGATTTTTTGACAGTTATTCACATACAAATCCCCTTAATTAATCGAACTCAGTATATTGTCCTTGACAGAAAGTGTTCATCAGAGGCAGTGGTATCATCAGGAGTGCCCCCAGGAAGCGCGATAAGACTGCTGCTGTTCCCTATGTACATAAATGATTTCGTGGTCAAGGTGTGCAGCAATCTGCAGTTGTTTGCTGATAATTCTGTGGTGTATGGTAAGTTGTCAAAGTTGAATGACAGTACGAAGATACTAGACAACTTAGGGAAAATTTGTAGATGAATGCAAGTCCGAATTGCAACATTATGTATCCATCGGTGTAAACTCTCTTTAATGAACGGACAGAGCAAACAGAGAAGTGCACCACGACTTCTATATACAAATGATTATGCCACAGTTAGTGTTGCGAAATTTTTGCAGTAACGATTGTGTCGTGCTGCCACAGAGTAGATAGCGCTGCTGCGCTGCCATCTGTTGGCCACACTGAGCAACTGCTCTTTGTGGCACGCCGCTCGATTGCATCCAAAGGCAGTAGTTAATTTAATTTTCTATTTTGAAGTTCTGTATCACGTTAGAGGAAGTAAGACCCATATCCACAAGTACACATATCTTTGTTGTTCATAGACTGACTGTAAACTAACGTAGGTCCGAAGCGTCTCTAGTGAATATATTTCATACTCGCCTAACGTATATCATGGTGAATGCTATATACATTATTGACGTGTATGTTCAACGTTTGTGTAAACGATTTAGAAACTCGTTAATTTTATACCGATTGTGGTGGAATTGTTATGTTGAGGTAGGGGATTTGAAGTTTGAACAGTCGTTACTAAGTAACTATGTCGTAGCGAAGGGTTAAACTGTGATTTTCCGATAAGAGTGATTTCTGTGAATGCTACGCCAGTACTTTATGTGGTGAGTGAAATGTTTGTAGTGTGTCTGCTAAATCATTTGGTAATTCAGATGGCCAAAATGTATTACGATACAAGCAGGTAGGCAATATCGCAATATTGAAGGTCGGTCGGTCGCAAAAAGCACTTACCAAATGACACTGAGAAGCCACAGGGCCCATATACGCAGTTGAGCTAAAAGTATCTCCGCGCGAAGGGAGAGAGGAAGTCGTCTAAGCCAAGCCGTCGGGAGATGCTTCATTTCCCAGTGTTTTTCCCATATAGAGAAGACCAGTGTTCATCCCAGACGGACACAATGTTCCTTGTTGCGGCAACACAGTGATCATCTGAAGGAACAGAATAGGTGAAAGGCTTATAGGTACTGCGCGCCACTCATCAAAGGATTTCACCCGGAACAAGTCCCACCCACCCACCCACCCATTCATCCCTGGTTTTCCCGGTCTTTAGCACTGGGTATCGTTAACTTTAAGTTCACCCACGTGGTTTACCGCGTTCGGCTGTACGTTGCGGTTTAACGTTGTCTTTTGACCCGTTTAATATAGTGCAGTACCATTTGTGCTTTCGGTTGTCGTGCGTTATAGAACTATTTGCGTGTGAGAAGTGTTTTGTGTTTTGTCGTGCGTTATAGAACAATTTGCGTGTGAAAAGTGTTTTACTGCTCTATATTGTATCTTATATTAACTTTTTGCGTTTTTCCGTGTGTCGTATATTGTAAAAGTTTTTTACAATGAGTTCTTTTAAATGTGAAATTTGCGGAAACGCGTACAATTACCGCAAGACTGAAGAGACGTATTTCCGCAGCCCATCCACGGAAGCTGAGCGAAATGATGCCCCCTGCTACAAATAACGAACGTTCGTGTACACACCAGTGCTACTTATACGACAAGGATTTTACTTGTATAGGTAAATTAAAACGCCAACTAAATATTCATGGCGAGCCGCAACGAAAAGGTTTAAGTGTACGATGTGTGCATTTGAAACAGATTCTAAAAAGTGCTGGATGGATCATTTCCAGTCTACACATGCATTTTATGTGTGAAACCACAAGTTCTAGAATTCCCAGTGAAGAATTTTTAAACTGGACAGGAGATAAGCAATGTGCGACACATTCCAAATTCGTTAAAAGCTGTGGCACTAAATTTGGCCCCACATGTTGTTACGTTTTCCATCGAGCAGGTCATTTTGTCTCCTCAGGTGATAAGAGCAGACATCTAAAATTGACAGGGAGCAGCAAAATCAATGGAAAGTGCCCTGAAGAGATTAAAGTACAATACAAGGAAAACGCCACGTTACTTTTGTGTCCACTCATGTTGGTTACAATCTGGACCGAAGTCATCTGAACCTGACAGAAAATTAACAGATGAAGATAGCTGAAGACATTGCTGCAGGAATCCCATTCCATACTGTCCTCCAAAAAATTCAGTTAACAGTGCAGAATTCAAATTTGGAGATAGTGCAACTTACAACGGTGCAGGATTTGCATAACATTGCAGCTGCATATAACCTGTCTTCGAAGTCAGTCAGATATCCCAATGATGCAATCAGCATTGAAGCTTGGGTGTAAGAAGTGCAGCAAAGTGACAATCCACGTGTATTGTTCTGTAGGCCTCAACAAACAATTAATGATCTGCACACTGTACCGAGAAGTGAAGACTTTGTGTTAATTATAATGAACAACGCACAAGCCAAAATATTAGCAAAATACGAAAGTGGATTTTATTTGTGTTGATGGAACTCATGGCCTGAACGGCTATGATTTTAAATTTACCGCGTTACTTGTACCGGATGATATGAGGCAATGATTTCCGAGTGCTTTCAAGTCTCAGGTTGGACAGATTCTCCCAAAAGTATTCATGACAGATCTGGCAGAATCGTGTAGTATCGCTTGAACAAAACAATGCAACCTCCTGAAATGACTTTTCTGTACCTGGAATGTCGATAGAGCCTGGTGGACCAATATTAACAGCAAAATTCGAAATTTGGACAAGAGAAACGAGGTCTGCAGACTTGTTAAGTAGTTAATGCAGGTAAGAGACATTACTCTGTTTCAAGAATCATTGATAAAAGCGCTGCAGAAACTCAACAGCGATTCAGAAAAGTCAGAATTTGGTCACTGTTTCAAGACGTTTTATGAGAAGAATGTCAAGTGCTGGGTATATTGCCCTAGGATGCGAGCCGGACTCAATAAAAACATGAACCTAGAGAGTATGCATAATACCATGAAGTATATACATGGTAATGCAAAGCAGGTGAAACCTTTGGATAAAGATATATCCGTATTGATGTCACTTGTGGCAGCAAAGCTGTTTGACAGGCTTATTGTCAACGTGAAAGGAAAATTAACAAGTAAAATGAAAAACATTCGCCGTAAGCACAAATCCAGTATTTTGATAAATAAGGACTCAATTAGGAATGCAGGCTGAGGTTGCGAATCACATGAAGTTTACCTTGTAGAAGAAAATAATATCCATTGTAACTTCAAATTTAGTGTGTACTGACAGTAAAGTGTGCATTTTTACTAGGCATTCCTGCACTTCTATTGATTATAGCATTAAGTTAAATATGTGCAAGCATATACATAATGTTTGCCAACTAGAGAGTACAGAAGAAAATCTGTTTTAAATTTCCGAATTACCATATGTACTAGCTACAAATGTTAGAGACATGTCTTTCATTAATGAGAGAAAAGTGATTATGAATCAAGTAAGTGGAAATGCTAGTTCCTGCACCCCGGAAGCCCTGGCAGAAGACAAGATAAAAATTATTTCCAGGTTTTCAGAAATTGTTTCTAGTATGTCAGCTACTGAAGTTCAGCTGGCCAACAAAATGGTGACTTCATTGAAGGGTAATGTAGGTGCTGTTTTGCACCATAGTGGTATCTCTTACATTAGCCCACAAAGAAGTCACGAGAGAGAACTTGTGCTGCAGAGGAGACTGTTTTCAACAAAGAAGACACTTTCCTCACACCGCATGCTCATGGCAGTTCCTGGTACAGAAAAAACCAAGATACTGAGAACACTTCTGGATGAAGGTTTGTACTATTAATTTGCAACTATTTGCTGTTAATATTAAAATATTTTAAATGTTCATGTGCACAGATCTGTTGTGATTAGTTCTACAACGCTATGTAGTATGAACATTGTGACATGAAAATCAGTTCACATTTTTATCATTACATAGCATGTCTCATACAAAGAAAGATAGTGACATAAGTGTCCTGTCAATTCCATCTCTTTATACAAACTGATAATCATAATCTAGATTATAATACATATGTAGTTACTTCTTTAGGTAGACAATATTTCACGTGGTTATCATTGGAGACAATAATCTATTATGGTAGTGCAATTGGTGTTACTTCTTTAGACAGATAGGCCTACTACTTGACACGATTATCATTCGGTACATTTTCTACAGTATGATATAGTATCAATAACTTTCAGATATCTTCCCATGTCTGCTTATGTATTATTATTATTATTATTATTATTATTATTATTATTATTATTATCTTTTTTTTTTTGTTTTTTTTTTGGTCATACTATCCCTTTCAGGCTTTATTTATAAATTTCATGTTCATGTGATGTGTAGTATTTCGATGTAGTTTTAGTCTGTGACCGAATCACTCTCCCTGAAAAACCAGTGGGTTTCTTTTTAGCTCCCATTATGGCTTGGATAGTCTAAAAGCATTCAGGAAGTTAATTTTCTCAGAACTCCAAAAAATAATAGTATAGCTACTGACTGAAATAAAATATGCACAATATATATATTTTTTAAATTTAATCAGTGATATTATTTATAGTGTTCATGACTTTGTTTTGTGACTTAGTATGCTGCCTACATGATAACTACACAATATATTTTTAATTACTGGTACACACATCCCTTTGACACAGGTTATGACGTACAATTTTTTTGACCAAATAGTGTATATCACGTACAAATTCCACGGGTTGACGGAAGTGTCCAATTCCACCCGTCGGCTTTGACCCATGACGCAAGGCTGTTGTGGTGTGTGACGTCACAACGGCGTGAAGTTTAGTTCGTGAGTGTCGTGTGTAGTATTGGGTTCATTTGAGTGTTAGTCGTTGACTGGTTTTGCCGTGGTGCTGACTGTGTGTCTAGTGGAATATTTTGCAGTGAGTTGACGGTGTAGTTTTTTTATGCCTAAGTTACTGTAGTGTTGTTTTTGGTTCGCCATGTGTGAATTTTTTATATTCTGTTGTTATGTCTTTGTTAGGTATGGATATGACCCAGAAGATTAATAGTTTTTGGTTATGGGGGCTTATGGGCGACACTACCTTGTCACTTATAAAGTTCCTGCAACTTTTCGGTCTTTTGGCTGAATTTGTGCAATGTTCATTGTGTGGAGAACCTATGAGGCTTACCAAAGTTCTGGTGTCTCGGACCAGGGACAGCTATATGTGGAGATTTCGGAAGGGATAATATATGGTGCTCCATACGTCGAGGTTCCTGGTTCGA
This sequence comes from Schistocerca nitens, assembly GCF_023898315.1. Classification (NCBI taxonomy): domain Eukaryota; kingdom Metazoa; phylum Arthropoda; class Insecta; order Orthoptera; family Acrididae; genus Schistocerca; species Schistocerca nitens. The sequence continues at coordinate 151,107,765 of NC_064624.1, read as the reverse complement.
GAAATCTAGGTTGGGCATGCGTGAGATTGTGTTGATGAGTTATCATTTTTGTTATCAATCCTCTCACAGTTTCTGTGCACATGAGATGGGTGTGAGTGAGTAAACGGTCCTTGACTGGTATTCTTTTTGTCGTGTGGTTTGTTCTGAATATATTAAGTACACGGGTATGTTGGGTGGACCTGGGGTAGTTGTAGAGATTGACGAGTCACAGTTTGGGAGGAGAAAGTAGGGGAGGGGTAAGCCTGTGGTTGGTACATGGGTGTGGGGGGGGGGGGCTGTGGTATTAGGGGCTGGGTCTTCAGAAGGTGTTTTTAGGGTTGTTGAGCGTTGTACAAAAAGGGAGTTAGTGGGTTTGATTCAGGAATATGTAGAAGAGGGTAGTAATGTAGTTTTGGATGGGTTTTCTTCTTATAGCGATTTGGGTCGGTAGGGGTACCAGCATTTAGTAGTTAACAACAGTGTCGAGTTTAAGAATTATGGGAGTGGGGCCTATTCTAATACTATAGAGGGGTTTTCGGAGGCTGTTAAATCTGTTATTTGGAGGGGGAAGAGGTGCTCTTTTAACCTTCAGGCTCATTTAGATGAGTACAGTTGGTGGAAGAGTATCCCTGAAGGCAATTGTATTTTTAGAGTTTTTTTAAGGGCTGTCAGTAAGGTGTATTGGCTGGGGTGTTGGCTGCAGCTCGGGGGAGGGGGGGGGGTGTTCGTTAGGTTTGGGGAGGTAGGTGGGTGGGGGGTAGTCGTGGTTTTTTTTTTTATTTTGTTGTGGAGGATTTGTTTTGTTGTAGTTTTTTTAGTTATAGTGTGTGATTCTGCTTTTTTTTGTTTTTTGTTATTGTTTGTTTCAAGGTATTTTATTTTTAGTGGGGGGGGGGGAGGGTTGGAGGGGTTGGGAATTTTATTTGGTTGTGGTTTATTCTGTTGGTGTGTTTGTGTGTGCCCTGGGTGTGATTGTGGTGTCTGACCTAGAGGGCAGCGCTGGAGCTTTTTTGTGGCGAGTTGTTTAGTTTTTGTTTATTTTTTTGTCTGTTTAGATGGTTGGTTATGTGTGTGTGGGGGGGGGGGTTGTTGTTGGTGCTTGTGATTTGGTATTGTGAGTTGCTGTCGATGTTTATAAGTGAAGGGAGGTATTCAGTTTCAATGCGTGGTTGTAGCTGTTGTTGGTTTAGTAACGGTAGTTTCTGTTGATCTATATATGTCAAGGGAAGTGTTAGATTCCAATTTTGTTGGTTTGTTGTGTTTCTTGAGGTAGTGATAATTGTGGATGTGGTTGTAGTTTTGGGTTTCATGATTTGGTAACGGTAGTTTCTGGTGACCTATATAGGTAAAGGGAAATGTTCGATTCCAGTGGATATTGTTTCTTGTTGATTTTGGGAAGGTTGTGGTCATTTTGTTTTATCGTTTTTTACGTTTGGTTTATTGGCGTGTGTTTATTTTTAGTTTGTCCCCACCCAAATTTCCCCTGCTTGTTCCATTAGTTTCATTATATTTTTGGAGGGATTTTTGTTTGATGGTTTTTCAATCTATTTTTGTGTTTGTAGTCATGTTTACATAATGATGTCATAGTCGTGATATGGGAGTAGTTGGGAATGGTCGTTTCCGCCATATTGGTGAGGTCATTGGTCAAAGCAGACGGGTGGAATCGGACGTTTCTACTAACACAATTCCACAGACTATTTTGTGGTAAAGTGAACTATTTCTGGTTTTGCATAGTTCATTTATTATTTTACTTGCTGTGGCGTGCTGCTGTCTTTCCACCCAGTAATTCTATCAGTATTTCTGGAACCTGCAAATAAATTTGAACTAAGGAGTACACATTGATATGTCATGCTTGGTTCAGTCTGACATCATCCTCTATGCAGATGACTCAGAAGTAATAGGCTGGTATAACACATGAAGATTTAATCTGCAATATTGAGTAAATACTTGGAGAATCAAGTGCTTTCTTAGTATGGCAGATTAAGTATTAGCAGGTTCTAGCAGAACTGATAGAATTACTGATTTATCTATTATTTCTCACATACGCAGCACCATGTTTCTGTTCTATGTATGGAAAATGATTTAAAATCCTATACCTGTCAGTACATGTGTGCAACAAACTTTGAGTCAACCAAGGCAGCAACAGTTCCAACATAGCACACAAAGTATGCGTTTAAATCTGTGTTATGCACAGTACTGAAATGCCTTGAGAGTCATCCCTAAATTCACATATGCTCAATGTTACTTTTCCGATCCGATGCAGTATGCCTGCATTCTGATTTAATTTTTACTTACAGCATCTGTCAGTGAGTTTGAAGAAAGAGTTTGTGACATACCATGGCAGCAAGAGCTTCCACACGGCACACCAGGTGTGAAAGTACACTACTGGCCATTAAAATTGCTACTCCACGAAAATGATGTGCTACAGAAGTGAAATATAACCGACAGGGAGAAGATTTTGTGATATGCAAACGATTAGCTTTTCATTGTATTCACACAGGATTGGCACTGGTGGCGACACCTACAACGTGCTGACATGAGGAACATTTCCAATCGATTTCTCATACACAAACAGCAGTTAACTGGCGTTGCCTGGTGAAACATTGTTGTGATGCCTCGTGTGAGGAGGAGAAATGTGTACCATCACTTTCCTACTTTGATAAAGGTCGGATTGTAGTCTATCGCGATTGCAGTTTATTGTATTGCGACATCGCTGCTCACGTTGGTCAAGATCCAATGACTGTTAGCAGAATATGCAATCGGTGGGTTCAGGAGGGTAATACGGAACGCCGTGCTGGATCCCAACAGCCTCGTATCACTAGCAGTCGAGATGACAGGCATCTTATCCGCACGGCTGTAACGGATCGTGCAGCCACGTCTCGATCCCTGAGTCAACAGATGGGGACGTTTGCAAGACAACAACCATCTGCACGAAGTTCGACGACGTTTGCAGCAGCACGGACTATCAGCTCGGAGACTGTGGCTGCGGTTACCCTTGACGCTGCATCACAGACAGGAGCGCATGCAATGGTGTACTCAACAATGAATCTGGGTGCACGAATGGCGAAACGTCATTTTTTCAGAGGAATCTAGGTTCTGTATACAGCATCAGGATGGTCGCATCCCTGTGTGGTGACATCGCAGTGAACACACATTGGAAGCGTGTATTCGTCATCGCCATACTGGCGTATTGCCCGGCATGATGGTATGGGGACAGTGGACGTTACATTTCAGATGTGTTACGACCCGTGGTTCTACCCTTCATTCGATCCCTGCGAAACCCTACATTTCAGCAGGATAATGCACGACTGCATGTTGCAGGTCCTGTACGGGCCTTTCTGGATACAGAAAATGTTAGACTGCTGCCCTGGCCAGCACATTCTCCAGATCTCTCACCAATTGAAAACGTCTGGTTAATGGTGGCTGAGAAACTGGCTCGTCACAATACGCCAGTCACTACTCTTGATTAACTGTGATATCGTGTTGAAGCTGCATGGGCAGCTGTACCTGTACACGCCATCCGAGCTCTGTTTGATTCAATGCCCAGGCGTATCAAGGCCATTATTACAGCCAGAGGTGGTTGTTCTGGGTACTGATTTCTCAGGATCTATTCACCCGAATTGCGTGAAAATGTAATCGCATGTCAGTTCTAGTATAATATATTTGTCCAATGAATACCTATTTATCATCTGCATTTCTTCTTGGTGTAGCAATTTTAATGGCCAGTAGTGTAATTCAGTGTTACACACGATGCAGAAATGCCCTTTGAGTCATCCCCAAATTCACATATGCTCAGTGTTACTTTTATGTTCCAATTCACTATGTCTGCACTCTGATTTAACATTTACTTTCAGGGCCTGTCGGTGTGTCTGTGTGACACAGTAAGTGTCACTGAACTATGGCAGCAACACATCCATCCCTGTAACTGTATGGTCAGAGAGATCAATAGCTATAAAGGGGCCCAGGTGTAATTCTAGGTCAAGACGGAGAATTTATCCTCTCGGGGGCTGGGTGTTGTGTTACACTTACCACCATTTTACCTTCTTTTGAGATGCAAGTCATCAAAGTTGTATCAACTCATGAAGACTTGCAGATGGTGGGTGAATGGTCCTGCATATTATCTCCCGGCCAGAAATGCCATACGGTCATTTCATTTCACACTAGGTATGAAACGGATTCTATGTTATCCACATTACTGAAATGCATTGTAAGTCATCTCTGAATTCATATATGCTCAGTCAGTTTAATACTTGGTGATCAAAAAGTCAGTATAAATTTGAAAACTGAATAAACGACGGAATAATGTAGATAGAGACGTAAAAATTGACACACATGCTTGGAATGACATGGGGTTTTATTAGAACAAAAAAAGTTCACAAAATGTTCGACAGATGGCGCTGCACAGTGAAACGTCAGTGACAATCGTGTATAAAAGGAGCTGTAATGAGAGAATCAGATGCACCAGCAGTCGCAGCATGTTGACATTACCTGAAAGGCGCTTTTAGTGAGGCTGTATTATCAGAATGGGGAATGTGCTAGTTCAGCGTTACGATCCTATCGCCATAGGAAGGAGATTAAAATGGGTAAAGGTCCGTTGTCAAATGCAGCTGTGGTGAGAATGATTTCGAAGTTCGAAGCCGCAGGTTGTTTAGACGATAGACCCCGTAGTGGCAGACCGAGCACAGGGTGTAATGCTGCTGAGGCAGTTCAGGAAGAAATGGAGGCTGTAGCAGGTTCGTCTATGCATGGGGAAGTCAGCGCTTGTGCAGTCACACGTCGCACCGCCATTCCACACACTACTGTATGGTTGGCACTTAGGCGTACCTTCCGATGCTATCCGTGCAAAATCCATCGGCATCATGAACTGTTACCTGGCGATTTAGTGAAGCGGAGGGCATTTGCGGTGTGGCAGTTTCAAAAGATGGCGGAAGATGACAATTGGTTGAGTAATGTGTTGTGGACTGACGAAACTCATTTCACGCTCCGAGGGTCTGTTAGCGCCCACAACTGCAGAATTTGGGCTACCGAAATTCCTAGAACTGTCGTGGAAACACCATTGCATGACGAGAAAGTCACGGTATGGGTTGGATTTACCACATCTACCATTATCGGGCCTTTTTTCTTCGAGGAAATGCGTGATTCAGTTTTTGTAACTGCTACTGTGACGGGTGAGAGGTACGTCGATATGTTACAGAATCGCATCATCCCCAGCCTGGCTGATAAACACCTGCTGGAACGTACGAAGTTTATGCAGGATGGCGCTCTACCCCATATTGCTATACACGTGAAAAATCTCTTGCGTGTGTCGTTTGGTGATGATCGTGTGCTCAGCCGCCACTTTTGTCATGATTGGCCTCCCAGGTCCCCAGACCTCAGTCCATGTGATTATTGGCTTTGGGGTTCCCTGAAGTCGCAAGTGTATTGTGATTGACCGACATCTCTAGGGATGCTGAAAGACAACATCTGACGCCAATGCCTCACCATAACTCCGGACATGCTTTACAGTGCTGTTCACAACATTATTCCTCGACTATAGCTGTTGTTGAGGAATGATGGTGGACATATTGAGCTTTTCCTGTAAAGAACATCATCTTTGCTTTGTCTACTTTGTTATGCTAATTATTGCTATTCTGATCAGATGAAGCGCCATCTGTTGGACATTTTTTGAACTTCTGTATTTTTTTGGTTCTAATAAAACCCCATGTCATTCCAAGCATGTGTGTCAATTTTTACCTCTCTATCTACATTATTCCGTGATTTATTCAGTTTTCAAATTTATACTGACTTTTTGATCACCCGGTATTTATTTGCAGGGCTTTAGAGTAAGCAGTGTGTAGTTGCGTGTGGTATGATGCATTGTTGAGACACCCAGAACGGCTATACAGCATGCCACTGTAACAGTGTCAGCGACACTGGGTAGTGTTGTCTTCTCCATTGGATGGTGGTGCATGAGAAATAGACTTGTCAGAATGGTCAGTCTGGCCAGGTTTGCATGTTGGCCAGTGAGTATTTGGATTAAATCCATTGATACTCAGGTATGAAGAAGTTGATTTGTGTATCTTTAACATCATGTTTGTATATCTGTGTCCATCCCTCCATCCCCACTCCCCAGCGAGAGGGGTCACAAATGTTTTGTGAGTTTGTGCATGGAGCACATGAGGCTCCTAATAATTGAATTCATTCTACTTTTTTCAGGCTGCATTAACTTTCCTGAACTCGTCCGTCCCTGTCCTCACTCCTTCCCCTCTTCCCCTTCTTTACATCTCTGTTTCCGTGCTTACATTGGCCGGGCTATCCTGGTTTTTTGCTATCCCTTATAGTTTTATTCTTCTCGCTTGTCACATTCCTTTTTGGAGTTTTTGGTCCCTCTTTGGGGTTTGAACTCCTCTAAATTTGGTCTCCGTAGTGTGAGCCAACTGGGGAACAACACCGTACATAGTCTTTGGCATGTGGCCTTACCACCTCTTCCATTTTTTACCTGAAGCCATTGTCCTTTTTGTGCTATACAGCTAGCACACTAGCCATTTCATGTGCTTGCAGTGTTATGTACTCTTTTGGTTTAGTCATCTGTAAACACAGCGATCACAGTTCTGATACATGAGTTGCTACCTCCCCATGTATGCCTAGGAGTAGTGGCTTGTCATTCTGGAGCATTGGAACTCCCAGCGACAGCCTCTATGCCAGGTAGCCCTTGGTGTGGCTGAGTAGTGCACAAGAGGAGAGCCCCTGATTGGTTTCGGTGATATCAGGGTGAACACTTTGCGTATCAAATGCATCAGCCTTCAAAAAACTGGCTGTTCTATGGCTGTTCCTTTAGTCGGGAATGATTCTTTTCGTGGAACCTGTTTTGAACCTACAACTTTCCCATCTACGTGATTACTCTGCTATTCACAATAAAGTGCCTGGCAGAGGGTTCAATGAACCACCTTCATGATGTGTCTCTACTGTTCCACTCTCGAACGCCACGCGGGAAAAACGAGCAATTCAATTTTTCCGTGCGAGCCCTGATTTCTCTTATTTCATCGTGATGATTATTTCTCCCTGTGTAGGTGGGTGCCAAAAGAATGTTTTCGCAATCAGAGGAGAAAACTGGTTATTGAAATTTCATGAGAAGATCCTGTCGCAATGAAAAATGCTTTTGTTTTAATGATTGCCACTCCGATTCACGTGTCATGTCTGTGACACTATCTCCCCTATTTTGCGATAATACAAAATGAGCTGCCCTTCTTTGTGCTGTTTCATTGTCATCTGTCGGTCCCACCTGATGCGGATCCCACACCACACAGCAGTACTCCAGAATAGGACAGACAAGTGTAGTATAAGCAGTATCTTTGGTAGACCTGTTGCACCTTCTAAGTGTTCTGCCAATGAATTACAGTCTTTGGTTTGCTCTACCCACAATATTTTCTATGTGATCATTCCAGTTTAGGTTATTTGTAATTGTAATCCCTAAGTATTTAGTTGAATTTACAGCCCTCAGAGTTGTGTGACTTATCGCATAATCGAAATTTAGCTGATTTCTTTTAGTACTCTTGTGAATAACTTTACACTTTTCTTTATTTGGGGTCAATTACCACTTTTCGTACCATACGGATATCTTACGTAAATCATTTTGCAAGTCGTTTTGATCATCTGATGACTTTACAAGGCGATAAATGACAGCATCATCTGCAAACAATCTAAGGCGGCTACTCAGATTGTCTCCTATGTCGTTAATATAGATCAGGAACAATAGAGGGCCTATAATACTTCCTTGGGGAATGCCGGATATTACTTCTGTTTTACTTAACGACTTTCCGTCTGTTACTTCGAACTATGACCTTTCTGACAGGAAATAGTGAATCCAGTCACACAACTGAGGCGATACTCCGTAGGCACGCAGTTTGGTTAGAAGATGCTTGTGAGGAACGGTGTTGAAAGCCTTCTGGAAATCTAAAAATAGGGAATCAATTTGACATCCCCTGTCGATAGCACTTATTAGTTCATGAGTATAAAGAGCTAGTTGTGTTTCACAAGAACGATATTTTCTGAATCCGTGCTGACTATATGTCAATAAATCATTTTCTTCGAGGTATTTCATAATGTTCGAATACAGTACATGTTCTAAAACCCTACTGCAAATCGATGTTAGTGATGTTGTTGTTGTTGTGGTCTTCAGTCCTGAGACTGGTTTGATGCAGCTCTCCATGCTACTCTATCCTGTGCAAGCTTCTTCATCACCCAGTACTTACTGCAACCTACGTCCTTCTCAATCTGCTCTCCCTCTATGATTTTTACCCTCCACACTGCCCTCCAATGCTAGATTTGTGCTCCCTTGATGCCTCAGAACATGTCCTACCAACCGGTCCCTTCTTGTCAAGTTGTGCCACAAACTCCTCTTCTCCCCAATTCTATTCAATACCTCCTCATTAGTTATGTGATCTACCCATCTAATCTTCAGCATTCTTCTGTAGCACCACATTTCGAAAGCTTGTATTCTCTTCTTGTACAAACTATTTATTGTCCATGTTTCACTTCCATACATGGCTACACTCCATACAAATGCTTTCAGAAAAGACTTCCTGACACTTAAATCTATACTCGATTTTAACAAATTTCTTGTCTTCAGAAACGCCTTTCTTGCCATTGCCAGTCTACATTTTATATCCTCTCTACTTCGACCATCATCAGTTATTTTGCTCCCCAAATAGCAAAACTCCTTTACTACTTTAAGTGTCTCATTTCCCAATCTAATTCCCTCAGCATCAGTCGACTTAATTCGACTACATTCCATTATCCTCGTTTTGCTTTTGTTGATGTTCATCTTATATCCTCCTTTCAAGACACTGTCCATTCCATTCAACTGCTCTTCCAAGCCCTTTGCTGTCTCTGACAGAATTACAATGTCATCGGCGAACCTGAAAGTTTTTATTTCTTCTCTGTGGATTTTACTCCCTACTCCAAATTTTTCTTTTGTTTCCTTTACTGCTTGCTCAATATACAGATTGAATAACACGGGGGAGAGGCTACAACCGTGTCTCACTCCCTTCCCAACTGCTGCTTCCCTTTCATGCCCCTCGACTTTTATAACTGCCATCTGGTTTCTGTACAAATTGTAAATAGCCTTTTGCTCCCTGTATTTTACCCCTGCCACCTTTAGACTTTGAAAGAGAGTATTCCAGTCAACATTGTCAAAAGCTTTCTCTAAGTCTACAAATGCTAGAAACATAGGTTTGCCTTTCCTTAATCTTTCTTCTAAGATAAGTCATAAGGTCAGTATTGCCTCACGTGTTCCAGTATTTCTACAGAATCCAAACTGATCTTCCCCAAGGTTGGCTTCTACTAGTTTTTCCATTCCTCTGTAAAGAATTCGCATTAGTATTTTGCAGCTATGGCTTATTAAACTGATAGTTCGGTAATTTTCACATCTGTCAACACCTGCTTTCTTTGGGATTGAAATTATTATATTCTTCTTGAAGTCTGAGGGTATTTCGCCTGTCTCATACATCTTGCTCACCAGATGGTAGAGTTTTGTCAGGACTGGCTCTCCCAAGGCCGTCAGTAGTTCTAATGGAATGTTGTCTACTCCCGGGGCCCTGTTTTGACTCAGGTCTTTCAGTGCTCTGTCAAACTCTTCACGCAGTATTGTATCTCCCATTTTCGGCTTCATCTACATTCTCTTCCATTTCCAGAATATTGTCCTCAAGTATGTCGCCCTTGTATAGACTCTCTATATACTCCTTCCACCTTTCTCCTTTCCCTTCTTTGCTTAGAACTGGGTTTCCGTGTTTGATATAGGCCTGTAATTCAGAGGATTACTCCTACTTCCCTTTTGGGTATTGGTGTGACTTGGGTGATCTTCCAGTCTTTAGGTACATATCCTTCTGTGAGCGAGTGGTTGTATATAATTGCTAAGTATGGAGCTATTTTATCAGCATAATCTGATAGGAACCTGACTGGTATACAATCTGGACCGGAGGCCTTGCCTTTATTAAGTGATTTAAGCTGTTTTGTTACACCGAGGATATCTACTTCTATGTTTCTCATCTTGACAGTTGTTCTTGATTGGAATTCAGGAAAATTTACTTTGTCTCCTTGGTGAAGGAGTTTCGGAAAACCGTGTTTAATAACTCTGCTTTAGTGGCACTGTCATCAGTGACTTCACCATTGTTATCACGCAGTGAAGGTATTGATTGTGTCTTGCTACTGGTGTGTTTTATGTGTGACCAGAATCTCTTTGGGTTTTCTGCCAGATTTCGAGACAGAATTTCGTTGTGGAAATTATTAAAAGCATCTTGCATTGAAGTACACGCCATATTTTGAACTTCTGTAAAACTTTGCCAATCTTGGGATTTTGCATTCTTTTAAATTTGGCATGCTTTTTTTGTTGCTTCTGCAACGACGATCTGACCTGTTTTGTGTACCATGGGGGATCAGTACCATCACTTATTAATTTATGTGGTATATATCTCTCAATTGCTGTTGAAAGTATCTCTTTGAAAACATTCCACAACTTTTCTACATTTACATGATCAGATCGGAAGGAGTGAAGACTGTCTCTTAAAAAGGCGTTAAGAGCATTTTTATCAGCTTTTCTTAAATAGACATACTTTGCGTTTCTTTTTGATGGTTGTAGGTGTTATGGTATTCAGCCTCGCAGCAACTGCCTTGTAGTCACTAATCCCTGTATTCATCACAACACTCACTATTTGTTCAGGATTATTTGTTGCTAAAAGGTCAAGTATGCTTTCGCAACCATTTACTCTTAGAGTGGGCTCATGAACTAATTGTTCAAAATAATTTTCTGAGAAAGCATTCAGTACAATTTCAGATGATGTTTCATGCCTGCCGCCAGCTTTAAACGTATAATTTTTCCAGCATATCGAGTGTAGGTTGAAGTCACCACTGACTATAATTGTACGAGCGGGGTACTTATTTGAAATGGGACTCAAGTTTTCTTTGAACTGTTCAGCAACTATGTCTTCTGAGTCGGGGGGTGGGTAAAATGATCCAATTAATAGTTTAGTCCGATTGTCAGGTATAAACTGTACCCATACTATCTCACGTGAACTATCTACTTCAATTTCACTACAAGGCAAACTACCTCTGACAGCAATAAATACTCCACCACCAACTGTATTTAATTTATCCTTTCTGAACACTGTTAGATTGTTTGAAAAAATTTCGGCTGAACTTATTTCTGGCTTTAGCCACCTCTCTGTACCTACAACTATTGGAGCTTCAGTGCTTTCTATTAGGGCTTGGAGCTCTGATTCTTTCCCAACACAGCTACGACAATTTACAACTACAATACCAATCGTTTCTACAACTACCTTACTGCGTTTTACTTGCCCACTTTCTGACGGACACCCCGTATGTGGTTTCCCGAGACACTCTAACCTAAAAAACCACACAGCCCTCGCTACTTGTGTAGAACCCTCCTCTCCTGTGTGTAGTGGACTCCTGACATATTAAGGGGAACCTGCAAACCCACCACCCGATGGCACAAGTCAAGGAATCTGCAGCCTACACGGTCACAGAACCGCCTGAGCCTCTGATTCAGACTTTCCACTCAGCTCTGTACCAAAGGACCACAGTCGGTTCTATCAACTATGCTGCATATGGTGAGCTCCGCCTTAATCTCAGAAGCAAGACTGGCAGTCTTTACCATTTCTGCTAGTCGCCCGAAACCAGACAGAATCTGCTCCGATCTAAAGCGACACACGTCATTGGTACCAACGTGAGTCACCACCTGCAGTTGGCTGCACCCTGTACTCTCCATGGCATCCGGAAGCACCCTTTCCACATCCAGAATGACTCCCCCCCCCCGGAATACACACAGAGTGCACAGTGGTTTCCTTCCCCTCCTTTGCAGCCATGTTCCTAAGGACCCCATTACGCATCTAACGTTGGAGCTCCCAACTACCAGCAAACCCACCCTCTGTGAATGCCCAGACCTCGCGGCTGAGAAGCTTCCTCTTGGAACGGGGTGGACGACTGCATCCGGTTCAGAGACATCGTCAGCCACAGATAGTGCCCGAAACCTGTTCGTCAAACGAACCGGGGAGGCCCTACGATTGGCCACACGGAAAGTTTTTCACTGCCTGCCAGACTTGGGAATGATCTCCCACTCGACCGTGGGTGAGGGGTCAACCTCCTGGATATCCCCTGATGTGAGGAGGGTCAGACGCACTGGCTTGGGGTGAAATCTTTTCCCTGATACCTGGTCTGCATCAAAACTGACAAGGACACCTTCCCACCACCAACCCATTATTTTTGGTAGAAACTATCAAAGACAAGTTTGGCGAAGTGGACACTCTGAGTCAGTTGATCAGATTTTCTGCTGCTGAACAGTCTGTGGCTCTTTGTGCCTGTGATCATCTTCACAACATTCTGATGTCAACTACTCCTCACTAGCTTTTGAATATGGTTCAGGGTGTCATTTTTCATAGGGACCTCATCTTCCAAACTGGTGAACTACGGTCCAGTCTGGAATGGCAAGGCATTCATTTTGTTCAGCATGTTCAGAAAGGCCCTAAGGACTACCACATTGATAATGAACACTTTATTCTGGTCTTTGAAAGGGATACCCTCCCAGAGAAGGTCGAGTTTACGGTTTATCAGTGTGATGTGAAACCACGTGTCCTGCCACTGCTGAAGTGTTTTTTGTGTTTATGATTTGCACACATATATTCAAGCTGTACAGCAGACCCTGTATGCAATGAATGAGGATGCCCAGTCCATCTGTCACTCTCCATGCTTGCTCGACTGCCTGGATTATAAGAAGGAAAGACGACACTGGAATACAGTTCCATTGACTGTTTATCATATGCGGAGGGTCTTCAGAAATATGATAAACTTCACCTTGTGTCTATGATATCTATCATTGACTCTGTTACATCCTCTCCCACCTCCTCCTTATCCCTGTTGTGCCTCTCTCTTCTCTCCCTCTCCTCTGAAGTTACAACTTCCTCCCCTCCGATTGATGCTCCCTTCATCCAGCCAAAGAAGTGCCCCTTCTCTCGTGTCTTCTGGTGATAGGGCCTCTTCTCAGTCCAGGAGTTTGCTAGTACACACGGGTTGTGGAACCATCACCTCGGGGGCCCAAGATCACCCAGTCTCTCTGAGTTATAGAGCTTGGAGCTCACAGAACCCTCCTCTCTCTCTCTCTCTCTCTCTCTCTCTCTCTCTCTCTCTCTCTCTCTCTCTCTCTCTCCCCCCCCCTCCCCCCTCCCCCCTCCCCCCCCTCCCCCCCTCCCCCCCCCTCCCCCTGCCTCTCTGGCCTCTGTCCTTCTCTACCTATGAAAGAGGAGGAGGAACATGTTCTGGGACGAACCCCTCTATAGCCCAGGAGAATGGCGTTCCACAGCGTTCAGTGTTATGTATTCTTTTCCTCATCACTGTTAAAGGACTTGTGACCTCCGTCAAACTTTTGGTCACCCCTGCTCTGCATGTGGATGATTTCTGTGTCTCTGAGTTAGTTCCCACTTGGTGGTCTCTGTGTAGTGACTGTTCCAGAGTGCCATGTGGCATGCTTCTGCATGGACCTTCTCACACAGTTTTCTCCCCTTAAATTGTGAGTAGTGCATTTCTGTCACCATATGGTGTTCGATACCAATTGGAGCTCCACATCCAATCTCTGACCTTGGTCCCCCAGTTCCATTTCTTGGGTCTTCTTTTTGACAACAAGTTTACTTGGTCGCCCGGTACCCGCCTTATGGAGATTTGCTGTCTCCATAAACTCAATGTCCTCCACTTCCTTGCCCACACCTCTGGGGGTGCAGATTATTTGACTCCTCTTCATCTTTGTTTGTGCCTTAGTTTTGACCCCTCTTGTCCGTGGTTGTCAAATTTGTGGCTCAGCTGCTCCTTCCGCACTGATCCTCTTAGACCAGGTCCAGCATTGTGGTATCTGTCTGGCCATTGGTGCCATTTGCTCTATCCCTGTTGTTTCCTGGTTGAATGGTTGAAGCTGGGTCCCCCCCCCCCCCTCCTCGCAACCCTTTTGGTTCGACAGTCTAAGCTTCTTGTTTCCTATGCCATTGTCATTTTCTCTTTCCCCACACCCCTCCTATTTTATATTTTAGCAGCTCCGGGGTGTTGCTCACCCTTCAGGTGAGTTTACCGGTTGAGCTCCGCCTTTCTGCTCTTTGCCCTGATTTTTATGTTCCCTCTTTGTCCTGTTTGCCACATTCTCTCTAAACACCTCCCCCCTCCTTGGTTAGTTCCTCGACCCCGGATTCAAATTGATCTCTCCTGGGCGTCTGTGTTTCATTGTTTGTTCTACCAGCTTTTATGGGAGTTTCAGGATGCTGTTCTGTTTTGCTGCAATGGCTTAAGGCTCTACATATGCTGGTCACAAAGGATGTGCCTTCATGTCTTCTGCTGCCAAGGAACACCATCTCTTGCCTGCCACATGTTGCATGTGTTCTGCATAACTCTGGCGTGCCACAGGGGAGTGTTACGGGACCATTGCTTTTCACAATATATATAAATGACCTAGAAGATAGTGTCGGAAGTTCCATGTGACGTTTTGCGGATGATGCTGTAGTATACAGAGAAGTTGCAGCATTAGAAAATTGCAGCGAAATGCAGGAAGATCTGCAGCAGATAGGCTCTTGGTGCAAGGAGTGGCAACTGACCCTTAACATAGACAAATGTAATGTATTGCGAATACATAGAAAGAAGGATCCTTTATTGTATGATTATATGATAGCGGAACAAACACTGGTAGCAGTTACTTCTGTAAAATATCTGGGAGTATGCGTGCGGAACAATTTGAAGTGGAACGATCATATAAAATTAATTGTCGGTTAGGCGGGTGCCAGGTTGAGATTCATTGGGAGAGTCCTTAGAAAATGTAGTCCACCAACAAAGGAGGTGGCTTACAAAACACTCGTTCATCCTATACTTGAGTATTGCTCATCAGTGTGGGATCTGTCCCAGGTAGGGTTGACGGAGGAGATAGAGAAGATCCAAAGAAGAGCGGCGCATTTCGTCACAGGGTTATTTGGTAACCGTGATAGCGTTACGGAGATGTTTAGCAAACTCAAGTGGCAGACTCTGCAAGAGAGGCACTCTGCATCGCGGTGTAGCTTGCTGTCCAGATTTCGAGAGGGTGCGTTTCTGGATGAGGTGTTGAATATATTTCTTCCCCCTATTTATACCTCTCGAGGAGATCACGAATGTAAAATTAGAGAGATTCAAGCGCGCACGGAGGCTTTCCGGCAGTCGGTCTTCCCTGCGAACCATACGCGACTGGAACAGGAAAGGGAGGTAATGACAGTGGCACGTAAAGTGTCCTCCGCCACACACCGTTGGGTGGCTTGCAGAGTATAAATGTAGAGATGTAGATGTAGACATAACTAATGGCCATGTACCAGGCTCTTCAGTTTATTAAACAGTCCTCTCTCACCCATGTTATGTTATGTGTAGACTCGATGAGTGCCCTTGAGGCTACAGTGGTTTTACCTCCACCTCTTGGTCTCCACTATCTACGGCCTTCTCACCGATTGTGACTGTGCTGGTTGTTCAGTTGACTTTCTTTGGGTTCCCACTCGTGTGGGTATCCCAGGTAATGAGCTGCTGATTGTGTGGCTTTGGGAGTGCAGCCCTTTTCTGTGACCTCTCTGGTGCTGGATTTGCGGCTTCATGTCAAATTCCTTTTTGGTCAGTCTTGGGCTGACTGTTGGAGGCCAACCCCCTGTCTAATAAACTTCTTACGATAAGGGGATTCTCGCCACATGGCCCACTGGGATCTACCATCCTCTGCTATCTTTGTATTGGTCATACCAGATTGACTCACAGCCTCTTACTCCATAATGATCTGTTCCCCCACCCCTCACTGTCATCCATATTTTACTAGACTCCCCCATCTTTTGGCCTTTCGCACTAAATACACTCTTCCACTCTCCGTTGTCACAGACATTAGCAGACGACGTTGCATAGTTACATCTGTCCTCAGTTTTCATCATAAAAGTGGTTTGTCGCCCTCAGTTTCGGAGGCCTTCATTGTTGCGAGGTTTTCCTCCCCCTTTTTTCTCCATTGTGTTTGGTAGTTTGTACTGTTTCGTCCTCAACCCCCTCTTCTTGTGTCATCTTCCCCTGGTGTTGCCCCCATTGTGTCGCAGTCTTGGGGACTGGGGTGGGTTAGCAGTGATTCCGGCACCCTGTCACACACAGCACCATTGGGGCATCTTAAGATCTCCCCCTTCCCCCCTCCTGTTCTTTACTCTTCCTACCGCCCCACTGTTTCTTTTGCATCTCCATTTGCCTGTTTTCCTTTGCCATCGACTAGACTGTGCTGTTGGTTTGTTGGTCCCACAGCCTCTGCCACATTGGATATTGGGACCAATGACATCGTCATTTGGTCCCTCTCCCCATTCAATCAATCAATCAATCAATCAGTATCTGCATACAGCAGGCAAGAAGTATCTGCACTGATAGCATCTGTGTTAGGATGTTACTTGCATTAATAACAAGTTTGAAATTATTACTTGTTTCCAAATACAAATAGGAATTTTTGATTCGTGATAAATTAGGGCTACAAAAGTATGTGCCTGAATTTCGGAAATAATGAACAGTTAAAAACGGAACATGAGAAATTTGGTTACAGATAACTTTTTAAGTAGGGGATTTTTAAAAAAAAAGTATAATATATACTGCAAAGTGGAACCAAAAAGGCTTTCAGCTGAGTTATATTGCTAGATTCAGAATTACTTATCTACTCATTCCTAATTCTCCCTCCATGTGTTTATACTGATCCTGAAATTAATATTTATTTATGAAATTTATTTTTAGGTAAATGAATTACATTATCAGGAAAACTGATTGTGAACAATCAGATGTTAATATATTCCCAGCTAGAGTAAGAAAATACTTAATCTGTTTAACAGCTGCACATGTGTTACTCCTCTAGCTAGATCAAAAATAAATGTATATTACAAGTTGATGATTGCAACTTACTCTGTTGTAATTTAGGGACGGGTGCCAAATGCATGGTCATCACCAGCATTGCTCCGAGTCTTAATCACATTCATCACTGCCCAGCATGCCTTGGGAGCGGATCAACCTAGCGATGCTAGCATTCTAGGCTGGTGGCACAAGCTACGTCAGTTGCTGGTGGTGCGTAATATCCCACATGTCAGCAGAACTGCCATGCAAGAGGCTGGTGAAGAGGGAAGGAAGATCGACGTTTGACATCCTGTCAACAGTGAGGTTGTCAGCGATAGAGAACGAGCTCTGATAGTTTCAAGGATGGAGAAGAAAATCGGCCTTGGCCTTTCGAAGGAACCATCCCAGCATTTCCCTTGATGATTCAGGGAAATAATGGAAAACCTAAATCTGGATGGCAGGACACAGATTAGAACGATCATGTTCCTCAATATGAGACCAACAAGCTAGCTAATGTGGTACAAACATTCATCCAGAAGTGTTCTCTACGTGTTAGTTTTCCTTTCACGTTGACAATGATCCTGTCAAACAACTTTGCTGTTACAAGCTACATCAATGCAGATATACCTTTATCCAAATGTTTCACCTGCTTTGCATTACCATGTTTGTATTTCAGTGTCTTATGCGTACTCTCTAGGTGCATGTTTGTGTTGAGTCTGGCTCACACCCTATGACAATATGCCGAACACTTCACATTTTTCTCATAATACATCTTGAAACAGTGACCAAATTATGAAGTATCTGAATTGCTGTTGAGTTTCTGCAGTGCTTTTATCAATGATTCCTGAAACACAGCAACGTCTCTTACCTGCATTAACTACTTGACAAGTTTGTAGACCTCGTTTCTCTCGTCCAAATTTTGAATTTTGTTCTTAATATTGGTGTTCCAGGCTCAATAGACATGCCAGGTACAGGAAAGTCTCATTTCAGGAGGTCCCATTGTTTTGTTCAAGTGATACTATACGATTCTGCCAGAACTGCCATGAATACTTTTGAGGAAATCTGTACAACCTGATGCTTAACACAATTGAAAAATATACTCAGAACATCAGTTCTTCCTGCTAGATATGAGGAAAGCACATGGATATCTTTGCCTCATATCATCAAGTACCAGTAACGTGGTAACTTCAAAATCATAGCCGTTCAGGCTATGAGTTCCTCCAACACAAATACAATCACTTCCATATTTTGCTTATATTTTGTCTTGTACATTGTTCATTATTATTAACACAAAGTCTTCACTTCTCAGTTCAGGGTGCAGATCATTAATTGTTTCTTGAGGCCTATAGAGCAATACACATGGATTGTCACTTTGCTGCACTCCTTGCACCCAAGCTTCAATGCTTATCACATCATTTGGATGTCTGACTGACTTTGAAGACAGGTTATATACAGCTGCAATGTTATGCAAATCCTGCATCGTTGTATATTGCACTCTCTCCAAATTTGAATTCTGCACTGTTCATTGAATTTTTTGGAGGACAGTAGGGAATGGGATTCCTGCAGCAATGTCTTCAGCTATCTTTGTCCATTCTTTTTCTGTCAGATTCAGATGACTTAGGTCCATATTGTGACCAACATGAGAGGACACAAAAGTAACGTGACATTTTCCTTCCTTATATTGGACTTTAATCTCTTCAGGCAGTTTCTATTGATTTTGCAGCTCCCTGTCAGTTTTAGATGTCTACTCCCATCAGCTTTGGAGATAATCTGACCTGAGCGATGACAAACATAACATGTGGGATCCTCACTGTAAAATTTAATGCCAGAACTTTTAACAAATGTGGAATGTGTTGCACATTCCGTTTCAAAATTCTTCTTCACTGGAGAATTCTAGGACTTCTGGTTTCACACATAATGCATGTGCAGTTTTTAGAATCGGTTTCAAATGCATACATCTTACACTTAAATCTTTCCTATTGTGGTTCGACATGAATATTTTGTTGGTGGCATTTTAAAGTATCTTTTCAAGTAAAATCCTTGTAGCATAAGTAGCACTGGTAGGTACACAAACATTCGTTATTTGTAACAGGAGGCATCATTTCGCTCAGTTTCTGTAGGTGGAATGTGGAAATATCCCTCTTTTCCGCAAACTTCACATTTAAAAGATCTCATTTTAAAATACTATTGCAACATACAGCTGCAGGTGGTAAAAACTGCCACAATGCACAGTATCTATTGAAATCAACAGCTTAGTTCATGGTTGAATATTAGAAATAAGATTACTCTACAGTAAAGATGCAAATGTAGTTTCTTCTGTGTAGAAGGTGTTCATTGTTCAAGAATACACCGTTTCAGTAACTTGCCTCTTCCAAATGTGTAGGTAGTAAGACATTTAAATTCAAGGGGTGGTTAAATGATTAATTGGTGGCCAACTTCCTCTACTCCAATCACAAATTTATTTGTAGAACTGACTGATGTACCTAGTGTACCAAAAAACATAAATTTTATGGAAAATTTGACCTCTGTGCATGTTTGAATGAGTTATATGTTCTGTGTAAGTAAGTGTGGTAAACTGATTTTCTGTTTGATGGTGTGTGGCTACAACAGGTTATGAACTTTTTGTACTCCAGTACATTGTGGATTTGCATATTGTATTTAAAGTTTATTATGACTTCTTAAATGAAGATATTTTTTAAGACTTCTTTATTTACTTCATATCCATGAAAACCATTTCACATAGGATCTGTGGATGACATATCAGCATATGTCTTCTTTTGTAAATAGATATATCATGTATTACCTCACTGTGAGCTTGTATGTGTGTGTGTGTGTGTGTATGTTTCTTTGTAAATGAAAAAATATTGTGTCACCTCACAGTTCTCACATTTTGATCACTGTAACTTGCAAATCTCATTCTAGATTTACTATGTTATTGGTGCCCAGTATTTTTGTTTGAATTGTGTAATGTCCATACAAGGACCTATCCCAATTTACTACATTTTGACATACTGTATAATTTAATGTATACGCTAATTTTTGTGTATTTGTGTTTGTTACTTTTTTAAAAATGACCTTTGGGAGTTGTTTGTTCTTTTATATAATTTTACTCGCATTGACTTTATTGCTTAAGTCTCACGGTATGTTTGGAAAATGGGAAGTGTGCCGATAGTAATGTTTGGGTCCCTCAATCAACAGTAATAATAATTTAATTTGAGTTTTGAGTTATTTCAAAACATTTGAGAAATATTATTATTTGGATAAAGTTGGGGGAACATGCTTCTGTCCCTTTGAAATGTTCGGAGTTGTTTCATTGTAGTAAGCACTGAAAATCTTTTTATCATTTATAATGGAGTTAACACAGTGAAATCATTCCTGACTGTTGAACTGTATCATTACTGTTCTGCACATCACACTACCAAAGCCAACTGACTATTTGATGTATCAGATGTCCACTTGTATGGCACCTACAATTTGTTCCCACATCTGTTTGATTCTGATGTGTTTTATACAGTAGTTATAAAAATTTTACTGAGCCACTAAAAGTATGTCACTCTATAATTTGTGTTTTTTTTATTTCCTTGGCTCATTTCACATACTTGCAAGCTACTGTATTTACTCGAATCTAAGCTGCACTTTTATCCGGTTTTTTGTAATCCAAAAAACCGCCTGCGGCTTAGAATCGAATGCAAAGTAAGCGGAAGTTCTGAAAAATGTTGGTAGGTGCCGCCACAACTAATTTCTGCCGTCGAATATATGTAGCGCTACACAGGCATGCTTTGCAGACACAAAGATAAATACTGGCGCCAAAACTTCTGCTTCAGTATATAAAAAAAAAATTAAAAAGTGGAAAATGAGCTTTTTTTTCTCCATCCCGAGTTTCGACCACTACATTTTCATACATTATCCAACAAAGTAAATACAAATTCCGTATTGTGCGTCTTCGAATGTAGCAGCATTTTAATGTACTACGAAAATCCGACTGGCAAGACTGTTTCGGACGTTTGTCTAATGGCCAACTCTATGTTCTGATTTTTTTCCTACCTGTGAGAAGAGATGGTTGTTAATAGGAACTTTTATGAACTGTGAATCACATGCAGTATTCTCTTTACCATAAGAATAATACGAATAAAAACATTTTGTTTCGTGTTTGCTGGTATCTCATTTAAATCCTGTCAAACTACGAAACTAGAGTGAGACAACAGCAAACGCGGAAGAATATACATATCATGTCATGTTTATATTCGTATTATTCTTATGCCTAATAGTGATACAGTCAAAATTAAGAAACATTTTCCATACATTCGTTCAGAGCTTCTATCATACGCAGTATATTATTTGGTTCTTCTTTATCATTATCAAAGAAAGCAGCAGTGTAAGTAACAACAAATAGCAGTCTCTTGCCATTGTTTCGCTAATGAGACGATTACTCTTTCTCACTCTTTTTTTTTTTTAGTTGTAAGCGGCGGTAGCGTGCACAAAAGCAAGCCATGCCGCGAGCGGCGACAGGCCGTAAACACTCATCATCAGAATGCGACAAACAGTGCATGACACAGTACAGTAATGCATTTTCAGCTTAGAGTGACGTAAAGACCTATAACAAAGAGAACGGCGCTTATCAGATCAAAGAAAAATAAACCACCAATTCAAACCAGACAAAGCACGTGAAAAAGGAAAGATACCCCTATAAATACGGATGGAGCGCCTGATGCATAGCAATGGCTACCTGGTAAAGCTTAACTGCCAAGCTTACGACTCGAACCAAACTACAGTAGCTGTATCTTAATTCATTTGACCTAAATTGTGTCTCATATTACAATGGACCAACTTTGTTTCGATTTTGAGGTGCGGCCTAAAACTTTTCTCTCCCCCTGAATTTCGAGTCTCAAATTTCAGGTGCGGCTTAGATTCGGGAAAATTTTTTTTCCCTTTATTTCGAGTCTCATTTTTCAGGTGTGGCTTAGATTCGAGTGCGGCTTAGATTCGAGTAAATACGGTAGTCATTGTGTGGGAGATTTGAAGTGTTGCCACTGAAACTTCAGTTTAGTTTTGTGTAGATAACCAAATTAAAAGCTGTCTAGATTGTTTCTTTACATGGGGTATATGCCAACACTTAATTGTTGGCGTGTTATTCTTTTGGTACCCGATTTGAACTGTTATAATATGGATTCTCACACAAAACTTCACTGCACATTTTCAGATTACACAGACACGGATGTGTTTTACTATGTTACTAAGCAAGAAAGGCTTTGGACGCAAATGATTACTTCTGCAGTAATGTAATAGCTTTGTGATTTTGTTGTGCATAAAAGAGAGTGATAGTTGAAGACACTTTCATTTGGATCAGCATTGTTATTCCGGATGACAAAAAATTTCATAACCATTTCTTACTACTTGACTTTTTCACATGATCTTTGTAACTCAATCGATTTGGCTCCCAAATATGTATCCCCTTGGTAATCTCATTGGCTACAGAGAAAGGAAAGTGCTACACAGGAGCCTTTTTATATGGTCTAGGTGGGACTGAGTGTAATCTGGAGTATCAAAAATTTTCATATTCTCAAAATATTTTACTACCTGAAAATACTTTAATATGTACTACAATATACAAACCTTTTACTTTGACATGAACAACCAACAACTTTTGGCACTTAGAGCATTCTGCAGAAGGCCTTTGAAGGGAAGTGGGAATACTTGTGATGTTCGTGTCTGTTAGTTATAATAAATTTCAGATAAATCGTGAAATATATAATCACGACAAGTTATTTTATGCGGTACACGTACACTTCCCACCCGTATTCAAATTCTAGGGAAGTGCTTTTGTTGTGTCATAATAAACTTTCAACACACATGAAAGCTAGAATTTTGAACCAACATACGTTTAAAATCTAGCTAACAGCAAAACTTGGTGACCGCTCTTTAAAGTTATCAATCTGTGGAAGACTTCGTTAACCCTGAGTTGCTATGTACATATCAAAGGAAGAGAAAATTTCTTTTATATGTATCCACTTTTGCGTTTACTTGTATACATATATCACTCTGGACCACCTTCCAATAATTCATTAAAACACTGATTGCCGCTGTTCCAAAAGTGGTAGCCTCTATGAGAGCAAATATTGACAACTTATTTCACTTCCAGAGTATCGTGTTAGATCAGATGGGTTGGAACTGCATATTTGGTCAATTCTCTGACAAATGTAATGAACACATTCATTAATGGTTCATACTATGAAAAGAACACAAAAGGTAAACATTTTCAACTGCAACATCTCAAGATAAGTGACTATAATTATTATTGTAATCCATGTGCAGCAGTGGAACTTCTATTACTGAAAAATAAATGTGCAGGACTTTATACATGGCTTCACTCCCTCCAGTTACCCTTCACTGTGTCCCTCTCCACTACAGACTGTTACCAGCCAAGAAGCAAGATGGCTGTGGGTGCAGTGCAACCTCTGTTAATTTCAATTTGTTCTTGTATGGTTTCTTTTAATAGAATAACATGTAGTAGTGTATGATATCTTTCATTTCCATTTTCATCAGTAAAATAAATAATTTTCTTTTCATCAATTTATTTTCTTAAATGCGTGAATGATAAAGCAATCCATTCGCGTGGTTTGTAATTGTACAATTTCTGAAATTGTACAATACAGTGAAACCTCTATATAACGTTTTTCAAGGGACCACAAACTCTGAACACTGTATAGAGGAAAACACTATAAAGAGGAAGGCTTCCAAATAATAATTATCGGGCATTACTGAAGATTTGGATACCACTAATCAGCTTTGACAAATGGTGCCATAGGTGACATTTTAAATTTTCACAGCACTGTAATGTGATATTCATTGCAAATGATCAATGTATCAAATTATTTGTTTTTTGTAATTAAAACATGGGGCCCGGTAGGTGGATGGGTGAAAGTAAATTGTGCCAAAAAGATTGCAAGCAGAATGTGCGTCACATGTCACGTGGCCAGGTTCTGCCACTGACATATGAAATACGCTGAGTGTGGGCTTTCCGAGCCGGTGCACACTGTGAATCCAAGAATGGAAAACGATGCGTCTACATCCAGTCATTTAAACGTTATAAAGAGGTAAATAATTGACCAGGGTTCCAAAAATATGAGCGTTACATGGAGGAAATTGTAATATAGAGGAAACACAGTAAAGAGAAATATTTAATATTGTTTATATGGGCTTTTAGCCGGGACCGAAAAAAAAAAAAACAGATGTAACAAAGAGGAAAACATTATATGGAGGAACGTTATACAGAGGTTTCACTGTACTTTACATTATAATGAGGTATAATTTATATTTTTACTGAAAATGGGTGGATGATGATTTACTCAAAATAGATAAAAAACCATGACTTTTGGTACATAACATTTGGTATAAAATATTACTTTGCTATTTCATTGTTTTAGTAAATCGTTTAGAGACCACCAAAAAATTTCACACAATATTTGGAAACACCTATTTATATTTTAGAAATGATCAAATGAAGTAGTTCATTTAACTTATTTACTGCCATAATCTTATATTTAACACTATGGCTGCAGGCATCCACAACAAAGTCTGATGCTGTGTGCTTACTGGCAGGTATTTCACCACCATCACTGTGCATGCAGTATTCAGTGTGTTTGAAGGAAACACTATTGTGCTCTCCAGACTGATTTAAATGAGATCATATTCATCAGAATGAGGGAGGAGTACGCACTGAAGTAATGAACAAATCACTATTTACACAGAAGTGGCTTACACAGTTACCAGTCCAGTTTCATATGTTATTGTATCTGATTATTTGCAACATGATAAACTACATGTTTGTGCTTTTAATCAGAAAATAATACTTCAGGCAAAGACTTATTGTAGTGATGGAAATATTCTGTGATGGAAACAGAGCATCATGTTTGGCTTCGTGTGAAAGCTAGACAAAGTCTCATTACTGACTGCACATATTCTGAACAATGTACAGACTTCCTAAATAAAAGTTGTCATAATGTAAGTTCCAGTGGTAAAGGTGAAAACCTATGCTGACCAGGTACAGCTGCACTGGAATAATACCAGGTCTCTTCCAAACACTCAAGCGCACAGTCTCTGTACCACCGAGAAATATACAATAAATAAGATGGTTGTTTGAAAATGGCACACACTTCCAGTTTATACCTAATGGCAACCAGAGTGTTCAAGAAGAAACATTCATAAATTCTTTCATTGGCTGTTGCATTAGTCAAAACTTTTCATTATTTATTGTGCAGATTCTGAATGAGGGCATTTGCACCAATTTCTTGGACAACATGCCAGGGAAAAATCTGAAAAAAAAAAGGGGTAGTTAAATCGCTTGACAGAAAAGGGAATAAATTTGTATGGCCAAAACAGGCTGATACAAGTTCGCAACAATCTATCACAGAATGTTGGGAAAGGTTAACTTTTTCGCTACCAAAATTAAATCTTTCACATTAAATATGTTATCTTAATGCTCTTCATTTGATCATAAATGTGAAACTGCAAAATTATTTTAGCATTTCAAGCATATAATCCAGTCTTTCGCTATAAGTTACACTAAAATGTTACATCTGCAACATTTAATATACTAAGTGCCACAAGCATAAAACAGTGCCAGTAGTATTACTTAACTGCCCCATTCTACCATGTACTCAAAAGGTCAGTATAAATTTGAAAACTTAATAAACCACAGAGTAATGTAGATAGAAAGGTAAAAATTGACATACATGCTTGGAATTACATGGGGTTTTCTTAGAACAAAAAACAAAGTTCACAAAATGTCCGACGGATGGCGCTGGACAGCGAAATGTCAGTGACTGCGCATGACAATCGTGTATAAAAGGAGCTGTAATGAGAGAGAGAATCAGATGCGCCAGCAGTCGCAGCATGTTGACGTTACCTGAAAAGGCGCTTTTAGTGAAGCTGTATTATCAGAATGGGGAATGTGCTAGTTCAGCGTTGACAAATGCAGCTGTGGCGAGAATGATTTCGAAGTTCGAAGCCGCGGGTTGTTTCGACGATAGACCCCATAGTGGCCTACCAAGCACAAGGCATAATACTGCTGAGACAGTTCAGGAAGAAATGGAGACTGTAGCGGGTTCGTCTATGCACGGGGAAGTCAGTGCTCGTGAAGTTGCACGTCGCACCAGCATTCAGTACACTACTGTTTGGTTGGCACTTAAGCGTACCCTCTGATGCTGTCCATACAAAATCCATCGGCATCGTGCACTGTTACCTGGCGATTTAGTGAACCGCAGGGCATTTACGGTGTGGGCGTTTCAAAAGATGGTGGAAGATGACGATTGGTTGAGTAACATGTTGTGGACCGACGAAGCTCATTTCACACTCCGAGGATCTGTCAACGCCCACAACTGCAGAATTTGGGCTACCGAAAATCCTAGAACTGTTGTGGAAACTCCATTGCATGACGAGGAAGTCACGGTATGGGTTGGATTTACCACATCTACCGTTATCAGGCCTTTTTTCTCTGAGGAAATGCATGATTCTGGTTTTGTAACTGCTACTGTGACGGGTGATATGTTACAGAATCGCATCATCCCCAGCCTGGCTGATAAACACCTGCTGGAACGTACGATGTTTATGCAGGATGGCACTCCACCTCATATTGCTAGATGCGTGAAAGATCTCTTGCGCGCATCATTTGGTGATTGTGTGCTTAGCCGCCACTTTCGTCATGCTTGGCCTCCCAGGTCCCCAGACCTCAGTCCGTGCGATTATTGGCTTTGGGGTTACCTGAAGTCGCAAGCGTACCATGATCGACCGACATCTCTAGGGATGGTGAAAGACAACATCCGACGCCAATGCTTCACCATAACTCCGGATATGTTTTACAGTGCTGTTCACAACATTATTCCTCGACTACAGCTATTGTTGAGGAATGATGTTGGACATATTGAGCATTTCCTGTAAAGAACATCATATTTGCTTTTTATTAGTTTTGTTATGCTAATTATTGCTATTCTGAACAGATGAAGCGCCATCTGTCGGACATTTTTTGAACTTCTGTATTTTTTTGGTTTTAATAAAAATACCATGTCATTCCGAGGATGTGTGTCAATTTCTACCCCTCTATCTACATTATTCTGTGATTTATTCAGTTTTCAGTTTATACCGACTTTTTGATCACCCAGTATATTAACAATAAATTTTAATATTTTTAGGAGAAAATGCGTAGAGTGCTTCATCAGATCTTGGTTGTATGTTGTTCATATTATGGTCTCTCCATTGAAAACTTGGTAGCTTATGAATTTTATTTTCATGTTATTTCTTCACTTACAATTGTACAAATGTTATGTCCATAAGGATGGAGCTGTCCACAGATGTTTTAAAAAATTTATAGTATACCACTTAACTCTCCCTCACACTCTAATATCAGCACTTTGTCAGTGAAATTAATTTAAGTTGTAGAATATCCAATGACAATAGTACTGCCAAACATATAATAACAAACAATTTAAAATGGGAAGTGCTTTTTCACTCATATTGTGGTGAAGTATACATGTACAGCTCAAAAGTTTTTCCAATGTATTGAAAATTGATTTCAAGTCACTGTTCTGAAATTACAATAGATTTAAAGCTTATGCCAACATACAGAATTTTCAGACTATTTGGAGTGAGTGTTAAATTAATAAATTGCTAGGTGTTAGATTTTGCCAGATAATTAAGACACATTACAAAAGATGTGCACAATTGGCATCAGCTGTGCCAGGTACTTACACGGCAAATGTAAGAGAAGACAATTTAGCAATGAATTGTTTAAATACAAGAACTCAGTATTCAGGTGAATAGCCTGTGAAGAAACATACATCTGTGTGAGAAAAGGCACTGAAAGCTACAACTGAAGAAACCTACTGTCAAAGAATAACCTGCTTGGAGAAAGTGGAACCACAGTATACTTGACACCTAAGTTTCAGAACTCAGACAGTATATGTGAAACTAGCACAAATGTTGACTATACTTCCAAAGGGCATCAAAATTACTTTGTTCTTGCTACATCAATCCAAGCTATTTTTGCATGTTATTCACTGAATAGTTTTGCTGAAAAGTTTTAGGGGTGGAAGAAGAACTAGCACAGTTTGAAGAATGTGTTACAGCCGTGAAACACTGTAGCATTTATTTCCTCCATATGTGCTCTGTGACAAACATACACAACATCATTATTATTTTTAAAAAAATGGTTTGAATGACATTTACGAAATTAATAAATCTGTTGGTTAACAACAGACAGATTATTGTATTGAAAAGTATTTGTGCATGTTTCTAAAAGGAAATATTTGAGCCATACTAAATTTAGAGTACAGTGAGTACTGTTTTTAGTTAACAAGAATAAATACAATACTAACCACTGTTGATTAGTATGTTTATGACTAATGTAGAAGAGAAGCAAATTCTTCAGAGAATAGGGCATTAATAAAAAGAAAAATCTTTATATGCACATTAAAATAAGAGTTTGAAACTGCATCAGAGTAATGGCCACAAAGGACGAAACTCAATAAATGTACCAAGAACTGTTCTTCACTGTTTGATAGGAAAAATAAAACTACTTTAATTTTTTTTACAATGTTAATTACCATCCCACAATTGGAATATAGTCACTTTTTGAGTACTCTTCCTGCCTATGTAATCTCAAATAAGCCAAAAAACTGTAGTCATCCTATAAGCACTCAACCATATCTTCTGCTGTACTTTATCCACATTCCTCAAGCATGTGTACAAATTCTCAGTATGAACTAATAATTCCAAACAATTCTCACAGTCAAATTCATGATTACAAATGCTGAATGCAGTCCGTGCAAAACCAAACAGAAGTCCAAATTGGCTGGATTACCATATAATGTGGTGAACATTAGCCAATCACCATCAATATTTCAGCAGCAATATTTGGGCACAGTCTGACAATGTTGAGACAGTACACAGTAGTTGAACTGGTTGTGGCAACTTCTGTGCCTACATTACTTCCCATGTTTCGGTGCAGGAACAGCCTTACGTGAATTTTATTTTGCATTTTAAAGAGCTGTTGAATAGTAGTTAAAATAAGATGCATCTTTAAACTACGTATTTGTAGTGATTCTTCAGTTTCTCCCAGTGTATTTGTTGCTCGAACAGTCCACGGGTATACTGCCGGTTCATAGTGTCCAACGGGCACAATATTTCGGCGATCAGACGTGTCGCCATCGTCAGGTGCGCTGACGAACTGAGCTCCATATCGGCCGCCCGCCCTCAGGAGCTCAGTTCGTCAGCGCACCTGACGATGGCGACACGTCTGATCGCCGAAATATTGTGTCCGTTGGACACTATGAACCGGCAGTATACCCGTAAACTGTTCGAGCTACGTATTTGTAGTTCGTTAATGCATTGTTATAAGTGAATATGGATTCGGCCTACAATGAGAATTACTACACCCGTTGACATACTTATCTGGAAATGCTATATAGTTTTGTTTTGAAGAACATTCCATCTGCTGAGTTGGAAGCAGGTTCTCCCCTACTGAAGGAGGCTTACCACCTACTGAACAGTCTACCACCGGCGACCACAAGCAGAGTCGCGATCGATGCAGGTTAGCACACAAATGGGTGTCATGACGGCCTCCTAAATTAGAGATTGCTCTCAACAACATCGAGAGACACAGACACCCCAGGTAGATCACCACAAAGGTCACCCTGAGACGAAAAGCAAAAATGTGATGTCGGCTAACTGCACAACACAGACGACGGAGGCTACCTGACGAACAGAGCCCGATCAACGTGAATGGTGAACATTGACCAAATAGTGATAACTGATGAAGTGATTGACTACGAAGGGTGGCTGTCATAGCAGGAAGAACTGAATCATAATATTAGCAACTTCGAAGAAGATAAGACAATGGAGACTGAGTCATCTGTGAGAGACTACGGCAGATCATTTTGGCTACCATACTGGAAAGGAAAAGATTAGTCCCAGCTAAAGCTGGGACCTGAGAAAATACCTCAAGGCATAACATTATTTACTTGCCACTTTCTTATCATATTTTCTTTAGATAAACATGTACTACATATAAATTCAACATTCTTGTCATTTCCTTAGCTATATGTATTATGTATGTGTAAAATTTGTAACAACAGTCTAAAGAAATAACTTAAAATTGTAAGACTGAACTAAACAAATTATGTGCTTTTGCAAGAAAAGGGATATAAATGCAATAAAAATAAAATTTGTTAAAACCTATTGCTTGGAAGGGTACTTAGTGTGCCCTCAAACAGCTTGCTCCTCACCCTCATGGAGGAGACTGAGGGAAAAAAAGATAGTGTTAAGCCATGTTGTTAATGACATGCCCATACCCATGGTTCTAAATATGTGTTACTCAGGGAATATAATTGATAGTTTCCAGGATGAGATTTTCACTCTGCAGCGGAGTGTGCGCTGATATGAAACTTCCTGGCAGATTAAAACTGTGTGCCGGACCGAGACTCGAACTCAGGACCTTTGCCTTTCGCAGGCACGTGCTCTACCAACTGAGCTACCCAAGCACGACTCACGCCCCGTCCTCACAGCTGTACTTCTGCCAGTACCTCGTCTCCTACCTTCCAAACTTTACAGAAGCTCTCCAGCGAACCTTGCAGAACTAGCACTCCTGAAAGAAAGGATATTGCGGAGACATGTCTTAGCCACAGCCTGGGGGACGTTTCCAGAATGAGATTTTCACTCTGCAGCGGAGTGTGCGCTGATATGAAACTTCCTGGCAGATTAAAACTGTGTACCGGACCGAGACTCGAACTCGGGACCTTTGTCTTTCGTGGGCAAGTGCTCTAATTGATAGTTCTTTATCTGTGTTATTTCTTTGAGATAACATATTTTAGAACAGTTAAGAATACCAGTTAATCAATGGACAACCTGTAGCTTGCTACCTTTCTTATATCCCAGGCAAATTAAGAAAAATACGGGAAATAATTTATAAGCTTTTGACACCTTAGGAAAATATCCATACTTGATGTAGTAGCAAGAAACAGAAGAGCTCCGTCATATAGTGGGTGAGCGTCTGCCTTCCCAAACCCTTAATTCAATTTTTTTTAACCTTAGTTTTCTGTTTTCACGAAAAACAGTTCATCTATTATGACAAAAAAATATTTCTAGTGAAATCCTGCAGGAATGTGGGAGGGAGCAGTGGCAGGTATATGGGGTGGCATGATTGTAGCGTACAGCAGGAAGGCACACATGCTGAAGATGACTTAACTTGGGAGGGGTGATAGGATGGAGGGGACAGAAATTGTTGGGTGTGGAGACAGCAGGTTACTGTAGACTGAGGCTGGGATAATTTCAGAAACAGAGAGTATGTTGTAAGGATAACTCCTGTCTGTATGATTCAGAAAAGCTGGTAGTGGAGGGGAGGATCCATATGACCTGAGTTGTGAAGCAGCCATTGAAATCGAGCATTGTATGTTCAGCTGCCACAAGTATGGTGTACTTTGCTTTTGGCTGCAGTTTGGTGGGGCCATTGATCCTGGTGGACAGCTGGTTGGTAGTCATATAATAGATAAAGCTGTTCAGTGATTGCACCATAGCTGGTACATGATGGCTGCTTTTGCGGATGACCCAGCCTCTGATAGGGTAGGATAAAACAGTGACAGGACTCGAGAAGTAGGTGTCGGGTGGGTGGATTACGCAGCCCTTGTACTATGGTCTGCCACATGTATATGATCCCTGTGCCATGCTGTTGGGAGTGGCATAGAGATAGACTAGGATGATGTGTAGGTTGGATAAGCAATGAAATACCACTTTAGGAGGGATGGGAAGGATTTTCGGTAGGATGTCCCTCTTTCAGGGCAGGAAGAGAGATAAAGCCCAGGTGAATGATATGGTTCAATTATTCCAGTCCAGATATTGGGTGAAGAGGGGGCGTTCCTTTTAGCTGATTCTTGGGGTTGGTGGGAGGATTGGGGATGTGTGAGGATGTGGACTGGAAATTGGTTAGGGACTAGATTTGTGGAATGTTGCTGTCTGTGAAGGCCCTTGTGAGCCCTTCAGCATACAAGGCGAGAGAGTTCTCCTCAGTGCAGATATGTTATCCACAGGTGGCTAAGCTGTATGTGGGGGGGATTTTTTGTGTGGACGGAATGGCAGATGTCGAAATGTAGGTACTATTGGTGGTTAGTGAGTTGGATGTAAACAGAGGTGTGGAAGGAGACATCCGAGAGGTGGAAGTCAGCGTCCAGGAAGATGGCATATTGTGTAGAGGAGGACCAGGTGAAGCAGATGGGAGAATGGGTCTTGAGGTTGTGAAAGGAGAAAGGGCCTTGAGGTTCTGAACGAATAAGGATAGGGTGCCAAATTGTGAAGATGTATCATCAATGAACCTTAACCAGACTAGAAGTTGGGAGTTAGATCACTGTATATTTGTGGAGTGACTTCATCACCATAGCGTTCAGTCAGTTTGTATTCTAAGAGTTTTTATAGTCATTTTATCTCAGTTTGGGAGTCATTCATTGCCTCTCTGCAATAAATCACGCAGTAAAAATTGGGATTTCTCTGAAGAATCTAGAAAATTGCATACTTCTTCCAATCAGCATCAAAATTGGTACCATGAGTGTGGGCCCCTTTTCAAACAGAGGAGGTGTTTGACACCAATTTAGCATAGCAA
This sequence comes from Schistocerca nitens, assembly GCF_023898315.1. Taxonomy (NCBI): domain Eukaryota; kingdom Metazoa; phylum Arthropoda; class Insecta; order Orthoptera; family Acrididae; genus Schistocerca; species Schistocerca nitens. The sequence goes on along the minus strand of NC_064624.1, from coordinate 151,075,274 downwards.
TCTTGATGATAACAGTCCTCTACAGCTACCAAACACAAAACATTGTTGATGTGTTCAACAACTTTTCTACAAAATCGTAATCACATTTCTCTGCTTTTTCAGGCAGTGTGTCTTTCAGAGTTAATTATATCATTGCCATTGTTATCTTAGTGAAGCTCTTGAAAGTGGGGTTCAGTGATCAGGAAAAGTGCCCAACACCATTCAGACCTCGGCAACATCTTTAGACAAAGATGTTGCTGAGGTCTCCCATCACAGCACTGCATTGCACGAGAGACATCAGACAGACATTGAAACTCTGTGGCAGCGTCATGGTAACTGCAACAAATAAACTACAGTGGTGCTATCTTTTTGTTTGGTCTTCGGCCTACTCAGTTATAGATGTGAGATGACAGTGAAAACTTTCACACGAGGGCCCCTCCCCCTTCCCTAATCCCCTCCCAAAACTCTAGACATGGCACTCACCAGCCATACGCCACGAAGTGAACTGTCCGTAACCATCTCTCAATCACATCATTTACATTTACAATAGCTAAAGCTTAAGTTACACAATCACAAGTCAGTGCCGCCAACTGGACTTTTCCATTTCAGTCACAGAGGTTTTGCATTAATATTATCTTGTGAAATACACAGGAGCAGAGTCTCCATAAAGAAGTTATTTTTCCTAAACATGTTTGCAGAAATAAGTAAATTATTGCCCAGATCATCCTAAAATGAGGGATTTATTGCATCAGAAGACTTGCAGTTCTGACAACCTTTGCTCCTGAAGTGTAAACCAGGTAAGTGGGGATGGGAGCAGGGATTGTGAACAACACATACTTAAAATGGGACAATGTAACATATGTAAGAAACATAACTCCTTTTGCAATAAACAATTTTATTTTACTGTAGTTGTTTTTAACATGTCATATTAAAAAAATCACATTTGTTACAACAATTACTCCAACACACAACATACAATTGTCATCTACTCCAAAAAAACATTTTATGACAGTGGGTTTTCACAGTGGAGTGCAACTCATTTCATTTTCTTAAAGTGTATCTATGATACTACTACTGACAGTTCCATAACGTTAATGTAACCAGACACATTAATTTGGCACAAATGGTAAAATATAATATAATGAACTTGGCTACTGGCCATGGCCTACCCTTAGTAACCATCCCAGAAAATAGAGGGTGGTGGCAGAGAATGTTTGATTGTGCAATACTGTAGTCGTTCTGGTGTGGTACTGGATTTGCGATGTTTCTGAAAATAAATCAAAGGTATATTGAATGAATTATCGAATATTTTTTGATAGAGTCTGGTAGTCAGGGAAAGAACAAAAGTAAGTAGAATAACATCACTACACGTCAAATTAGAAAAGAATTAAGTACTTGCTAATTAGTAACATGAATTTTGTATGTAGAGTACACCACTTCATTGCCAATGAGGCGCAAATCAATCTCAAATTAAGTACCTAGGAGTAAAAGCTCCTGCATTTGAGCAAATATTAAGTTGTCAAATGGTGAAGCATATAATCAGCTAATCTGATCAGGTACTCCATTCTCATTGTACGTGGGCAGCTGGAGATAGTGATTCTAGCACTTACTGGCAGTCATTTTGTGGGTGCATCTTCAAGGCATTAAGCATTCTAACTGCATGTGCAAAATATATTCATTTAATAATGAGACTTGGCATAAATTAACCCTCAAAGTTTCAAAAGAACAGTGATTTCTTCCACTGATAATTCACAAGTTGAGAGTACTTTCAACAATCACATTCAAAATTTAACAACAAAAATAAGATTAAATGGTTCAGTTGAAGCAGTAAGACATTATACTAAAAAGGCCATTCCATTTAACTTTAAGCACCTAGAAGTCGCACCAACATCCTTCATGGAAATTAATAGAACTATAAAAATTCTAAAAAACAAAGGCTCATATGTTGTTCAAGGAATTTCAAACTGCCTTCTGAAAAGCCATTCAAAATTAATAAATACTGTCCTTAGTAACATATATGATGCCTCACTGGTAAAAATATTTGCCACACAGGTTAAAATATGCAATTGTTCATCCGTGTTATAAGAAATGTGGCAAGACAAACAATTATTGTTCAATTTCCCTACTGACATTGTTTCCCAAAATATTTGAAAAGTAATGCACTTGTATTTAATACAAAACAATTTACCTGGCATATCACAATTTAGAATCCAGAAGTAATACTTAACAGAGAATGCTATTTACAAATTCACCCACCAAATATTAAATGTATTAAGTAATAAAATATTGCCTGTTGGTATATTCTGTGATATTTCCAAGGCACTTGATTGTGTAGATCATGCTACATTCTTATACAAATTTAAGTTTTATGGAATTGACGGCTTTAACACAGCTGATTTGAATCATACTTACGGTAACAAACAGAATGCAGCCGGAAGTTTTAACTGAAGAATGCAATGATACAGCCAGTGTTAGAAACACAGAAATTTCTGTGGGGAGAAGCCACAAAGGTGATCCTGCAGGGTTCAATTTTTGGGTCCACTCCTGTTTCTTATATGTGTGAATGCTCTTCCACTTAACATTCAACAAGCAGTGTTACAATAAATCCTACTAGAGAGAAATAATCAATTTTTGACAATATAATTTAACTGGATAGATGAAAAATCTTTCCACCAAGCAGTGGCAGGAGAAAACACACATAAAATAAGCTTTTACATATGCAAGCTTTCAGAGCCAGTGGCTGCTTCTGCTGTCATAAGGGCGTTAGGGGGAGGAAGAGGGGTGAAGGAAATCCTCCTACCAGAAGTAGTAACCACTGGCTCCAAAAGCTTGCATACATAAAACCTTTTTTTATATGTGTATTCTCCTGCTGCCACTTGGAGGGACATTATCATCTATTCTATTACATTCTATTAGAGAGAAAGCCACAGAAGAGATTATAATGATATTTTTCAAAGAACTGTTAAGGGATTCTTTGAAAATTGACTCTCCCTTAATTTTGAGAAAATTCTCTTTATTGAGTTCTGTGTAACAGTCATCCCAACAACTGATGAAGCACATGAACAGGAGCCACTAAATACGGCAGACTGCTCCACATTTTTGGGTGTACATATTGGTGAAAAGCTGAACTGGAAGAGGCATATTACTGGGGTTCTCAAACAATTAAGCTCAGGTACTTTTGTTCTTCACATAGCTGCTGCTCTTGGAAACTAATGAGAGTGACACAAATGACAGTATTCGTACACCAAAAGTGTTATCAAACTTAAGAAAGAGTGCTCATATTAGCTACATTTGTAAATAGTACTCACCACTAGATAAATAAGATTTAACTGTTTCTCACATTATCAAGCTAAAATTTTTGAGAAGCTGGTGGGTTTGTCTGCTTGTACATGTTCTGATGTACAGAGTTGTACAGTGTTACGTAGTGCTCCAGAGGACAGGTGTGTCCCTACATATTCTTAATGACAAATGATACTAGCGAATGAAAACCCTGAAGCAAGATAGTCTACAAGAGAGCTCAACTATTGAGCAAATTTGTTATTTTGTTTGCATGTTGATAACTGTGACAAAGGACCATGCATGTCTTTAAGATTGGATGGTGATCAAGTAACTCTGCAAGTGAAAGGTACATGAATATATGGGCTCCAATCATTGCTGTCCTACACTGGAAAAGCATGGTATCCTCAGAGAATATATATAACACTGACAATGGTTTTGACTGAACTCAAACAATTAAACTGTTAATGAAATGACATTTTGATCCCATCTTTCCTTGTATAAACTTACATGTAGAGGTTGCGTGTTTGGCAATTTGATCTGATATTTACTGTTACCTAAAAGACACTTTATATGTTTGTGGACAATACACACATTATGCATACACAAAGTCTCTGCGTAGTTTTTCAAGAAAGGTAGATATTGCAGTGTTGTATTGCCTTTCAGTAAGCAGCAGGCAAAGATGAGACAAAGTCTTCTCGCAACATCCCATATGACAGCTGAACAGAAGTAAGAGGTTAAGAAAAGCCAAATTAAATTTTCGTTAGCTAATTCACATCTAACTCAAGTGGAATGCTGCAGGCTGTAAATTTTAATGCAGCACACATTCATTCAAAAGTGTTCCACTGAAATTGCCATATTGTTGTATTCAACTTAAAAATATGAAAAAAATACCACTTACCATCAAATTTCTGAGTCAAGTGACATAAGAAAAATGAAATTTTAATGTTATTTATAGAAGTAATAATTATAATAATTGGTAGTACATTACAGTCTGCTTATTTTATGCAGTTCTGTATCACGTAACATTTGTGTTTACAGAAAGCATCCACCATGTAACCCAAAGTTGCACCTTCATTCTTTTTCACCTTTACTAGTACACACGCAGGAAGCTTCACTTTGTTGTCTGGAAGTTTTCTCAAATCTGGGGAACCACTAGGATTATCATTTACAGTAAATAGATGTTTGGTTCAAATGGCTCTGAGTACTATGGGACTTAACTTCTGAGGTCATCAGTCCCCTAGAACTTAGAACTACTTAAACCTAACTAACCTAAGGACATCACACACATCCACGCCCGAGGCAGGATTCGAACCTGCGACCACAGCGGTCACACGGTTCCAGGCTGTAGTGCCTAGAACCACTCGGCCATAGATATTTGGAATCATTTTTTCATCCTTTATTGTGTTATTTGTATAACATGTACGGGTTAAACGCCATTCATAATGCTGAATGATACTTCCTTCTGGTAATGGAGAGTTCTCCTCTTATCCAAACAGGCACACAGCATCGCGTCATGTGTGTGTATTCCACACATGTCGTATTAGTCTTGGCTTCCTTCCTACTTGACATTAATATCACCAACAGCAGTAAGTGGACAGAGGTTCACTGAGAGTTTCTCTCTCAGTATGCACAAGCTGGTATTGGACCTCACATATAGTAAATCTTTTAATTTTTTTTTGATTGTTGTGATAAAAATTTCCTGTTTTTCTTTGCAGTGCCAGTAACGTTGGTATCTACTTTGAATAAACTTTTTACAAGTGGTACAGATATTATGAAAAGTTGTGTTCGAATATGTGATAATGTTTGTTCAAATAATTACCCAGACAGAACAACATAGTATCCTCACACATGTTTTACAATTTCATTCTTATCTTATTGACTTTCGGCACCTCTGTGAGTATAAAACTCAAGACAATGAGTGTGTCACAAAGCATCCAGAAGTTGATTCCGCACTGGTTGTGTGTGCTTCGCAAATATTGTAATATGGAAGGGTGACATTTAGTACCAACTAGACATTCATCAATACTAAGCTGTAATTATGCCTGAATATGTCACTGGCATTATCAGCCAATGGCTGATATCTGATTCACGGCTCATAGTCAGGTTGACCTCGTGCTCGACATTTCTCCGGATCAACAAGATCAAAGTATTTCGTGAGACGTCTACATCGGAGAGCAGAAATCATTTTGCCAAACCACAGAAATGCCCGAGATGGTCTTGTGCTCCAGTATGAAAGCATTGTAGTCTTTTGTTGAGTTCCGTGTTCGGCAGGCATCCCATATAAAACTCTTTACCTCAGCTATTGTGACAGGTTTCAATCTTTTACATGGGCTGGGTGAAGTAACAGCACATTTAGACATACACTGCTTATCTGTGTGAATTATTTCAGTGGCAATTAGTTGAAGTAACAATGCTGCAAAAAATAAATTGAAAAGTTCAATTGCAGATGTTGTGGTGGCATATTCTTTGGTCCAAGCAGCTCATGTTACCAATGGGAGAGCAATGTAATGTCTGAGGTGCAATCACTCAGGCAGAGCCTAGCCACAGCTGCGGGTGAGCTTTTTTGGGTGTTTGTGTGGTCGAATGTGTGTACTTGTGCCAGAGAAAGTGCGACTACTGTTTTTCATTGTGTGTTTTTATGCACCGCACATCACCCAGCTATAAGGTGAGGGCTCTTTTCCTTTATTTTGTGTATTATTCCATACATGAATTTCTATTGTTTTTATACTTTAAGTACAACCTAGACAACGAAGAAAAAGTAATGACAATGATAATTTTATGTTGTGATATTAACAAAACTGATTTAATTAGAACAACTGTTTTAGTTGATACAGTAATCTGACTTTACAAGAAAATTAAAAAATAATAATTATGATGAATAACACAAGGGAACATGTATATACTTACCTGATGTAAAGCCTAATACTAGCTTTTAAGAATCATAAGATTATAATGTTATAAATGTTTTAAATACAAAAATGATTAAATAATGAAAATAAAAGCAAGTACGAATTATGTTCAGATATCATATATGAATGAAAAAATGTTCTTGTTGTAATATTTAATGTTTGAGTTGGATTAGCTAGAAAATAGTAACACACCTATTCATTTATACAGGTGCGAGGGTACAGAATTTTGGTAGAATTAAATTCAGGGGTTTTCCTTTTGTGAGTATAACGTGTGAAGTTTTGTGTACCCTAGTTGTACATAAATGAGTAAACTTGTTGGTAGTTAATTTTATTTTAAGAGTTATGTCTTTTAAATAATACATGGGTGCTTATTTCCACATGCGGTATGAGTGTTAGTGCAAATATTTGTTTGTGCTGTGTTATTTGTATGAGGTTCTCCTTTAGAAGTATGTGGCAGATGAATTTCACCAGTCAAAGCCTTTACATCACAGCATGGAGTTTCCAATACCACATTGGCTGCTTAAGCAGAGCCTCGGAGTAGGTAACATTAGGATTCGTCAATCAGGACATTATTCAACAATAGACTTAGGAATACTTCTGTAAAATAACTGCAAATCATTTCAGTGTGAATGATATCTGTTCTCAGAACGCATCCCTTTGCATGGTTATGTAATAAAAGTTCATGTTTACATGAATCAACTGAAAGCTATTTCAGGAGTGTGGAAGACACTTCAGGATTAAAACTAAACTAATATGTTTCAACAATTTTGCCATGCTTGACCCTCTCAACTCCCAGACCATGAACAATCATTTCTTCCCGTTCTCCTCTCAGCCTGTATGGAAAACTGGGTCAGCAAATTTTGTGCTCAGGAGAATAACAAGTCATTACTATCATGGGCTACAGATCTAATGTGCCAGTCAAACTGGGTCAGACAGTAAAGATGTGAAATGGAAACATAAGTTTGGTCAAAAATGGGACAACATGTCAAAATAACATGTGGATATCAAGTACAATAATTCATTGCCCTACATTAAAAGGTATCTTAATTTATGCAAGTTAATATAAATAGAGCATCATTCATTCATTCATTGTCATCTAGTGATCACCAGAGCCCAGATTTATTTATTTATTTTTTCATTCACATATATGAAAAGTTTAAGTGTTCGTGAATCACAGTGCCAGCCAGGATATATTTTATTTTATTGTTATAATGTGACTGTATACATAGAAAATCTACTCACCAAGCGGTGGCAGGAAAATACAAATAACATAGGTATTACATATGCATGCTTTTGGAGCCAGTGGCTCCTTCTTGCTGTCATTTTTACTCAGGCAATTCACATGAAGAGGTTCCTGACGTGATTGTGGCCACATGATGGGAATTAGCAGACTTTGAATTTGGAATGGTAGTTGAAGCTAGATGCATGGGACATTCCGTTACAGAAATCGTTAGGGTCTTCAATATTCTTTGGTCCACAGTGTGCCAAAAATACCAAATTTCAGGCATTACCTCTGACCACGGACAATGGAGTGGCCCACGGCTTCCACTTAACAATCAAGGGCAACAGCATTTGGGCACAGTTGCCAGTGCTAACAGACAAACACTGTGCGAAATAACTGCCAGAATCAATGCAGGATTTACCACTACTGTATCCATTATTACAGTGTGGTGAAATATGGCATTAATAGGCTATGTCAGCAGACAACCAACACGAGTGCCTTTGCTAACAGCACAACAATGTTTGCAGTGCCTCTCATGGACATATTGGTCGGACCCTAGATCACTGGGAAGCTGTAGCCTGCTCATGCGAGTCTCAATTTCAGCTGGTAAGAGCTGACGGTAGGGTTTGAGTGTAGTGTTGACTGTATGAAGCCGTGGACACAAATTGTCAACAAGACACTGTCAAAGCTGGTGGTGACTCCATAATAGTGTAGGCTGTATTTACATGGTCCATCTGCTCCATCTGAAACAATCATTGACTTGAAATGATTACATTCGGCTACTTGGATACCGTGGACTTCATGTTCCAAACAATGATGGAATTTTTGTGGGTATCAAAGTACCATGTCACTGGGCCACAACTGTTTGCAACTGGTTTGAAGAACATTCTGAACAATTCAAGTGAATGATATGGCCATTATGGGACATAATCCAGAGCTCAGTTTGAGCACAAAATCCTGCACCAGCAACACTTTTGCAACTATGGATGGCTGTAGAGGCTGCATGGCTCAGTATTTCTGTAGGGGACTTCCCACGACTTGTTCAGTCTGTGTCATGTCAAGCTGATGCACCACACCAGCCAGAAGAAGGTTTGACACAGCAGTAGGGGGTATCCCATGGCTTTGATCACCTCAGTGTATATATTATTGCTATTTCAGCCTTTTTCATATTTTCCTACAGCTTACACTTTCCCTGAACATTATGTTCTGTTGCAATAAAATGAGGCTAAGTGCACTTCGAGTTTGATTCTGAAGGTGTGCCTCTGCTTAATTTTCTTAGATTCCGAATTTCAGATCTCATAAGCAAAACACACACAAAAACAATACTGTGTATACCACTGTAACTGGAATTACTGTGTGTAATAAGCAACTTCATGAGACAGTGAGATAAACAAAAGGCTAGCAGCCCACAGTTTTCCAACTGCTAGTGACTTCTGCAGAACTAGAGAGTGTGTGTGCTCCAAAAAAGGTCTGCCAATTAGTACTTCTTAAAATTAAATTCTGAGGCTGTGCAGATGATGGCTCCTGCTGCATCAACATTATCATCTAAATTAAGATATCAGGTTATGATGGGTGATGCTTTCACTACCAGTGAACAGACTGTTCTATGTCAAGTGGGTAATAAGTAGATCAGGTGTTCTATGAAGTCCCAAATAGTGACATATGCATAATGATATGCACAGAAAGAACAAAGCAATGCAATTGTGTAAGAAGCAAATCTGATATATGCAGATACCAAAGGCTCCAAACTCCACAAATGTGTTTGTCTTTGATGAGTGATCCATGATCCACATGTAAGGTTACTGCTAGGTTTTAGAAATGGGGTTTGTCTTTGATGAGTGATCCGTGATCCACATGTAAGGTTACTGCTAGGTTTTAGAAATGGGATCACTTAGGAAAGTAATTCTGGATATGCACTGATTTAAGAAAAATGCCCTCTTGTATACTAAGTTTTGGCCCACAAATCAAATTTAATATCTTGACTACAAAGAACTGAAAGGATCGGAAGAAGAGAGTGCTAACCCCGAATTAAAATTAGTCTGATCACACTATATGTCTTGGTTTCAACTGCACTGCGTGTTGACAATACATAGTTCCATTTATTCCACTAGAAAGCATTGACAGCTACATGTATTATTTTGTCCTATTCTAGTTGAACTCTTATCTTTGGATAAACAATCCCATGCCATAGTGTAATTGAGTAAAAAGGCAGCTGTTCGGCAAGGACATTAATGACGACTGTGATCCATTTACTGAAGACAGTAATGGAGAACCTCATAAAATGCCAGGGAATAAATCCATTACTGCAAATAACGTGTGTGGCCTGGCATATATTGCCAGCAATCTATCCTCATATGGTTTAGGTTTAACATTTATTAAAATTTTGGAAGCTTTATTAACATTAAGACTATATACCTTTAATGTAATATACATTAATTAATGCTTTTAAGGTAGACACAATCACTTTTTTCACTTCACCTTAACAAAAGAATAAGGTGTTATACATATGATGGAGAGTTAGCATTGTTTTGATCCTAACATTCAAAACTGTGGGTTATCATCTTTTTCTTTTCTGTTTTACTTCTTTACAACTATTTGCCTATGTTTATTTTTAAGCACAAGCACAGTATATATCTACTGAAAGAGAAGAAAAAGTAGATCACCACACCCTACACTGTACAGACCACAACACACCAGGAAAAGGAAAAGAAATATTACTAAGAGGGCAATAAACAGGCAAAGAAGAAATGAAAGCAGGGCTTATAGAAAATGCAAAGACGAAGTACTTCCTTGGACACACTGTTGAAGAACTGTGTAGTTATCCACTAAAGTGTGAAGGAAAACAGTCAAGTACGCTTCTGGAATAAAGCTGAACACAACAATGAAAAACTGTGATGACGGTCAAGATGTCAACTTCAGAAATGATAAATACCTTAAACTGTATGCCAAAAAACTGATGATGATGATGATAATGGGCAATCCTCAAGAAAAAGCAAACATTTTAGAACAGGGGGAGTGAAAAAATTTTCAACACGTTAACAGAGGTAAAAATATATGATGGACTACATCCTATGAATAAATACAACTGAATGATATAAGATTCTTGCATACATACCACCTATGCATCATGACTATTTTGAAAGTCTTCAAGTGCAAAATGAAGAAACTGAAGATTCGGTTACTTTATTAGTTTTGTGGCTACACTTAACTATAACACCTTGTTTCATCATGTGTTATACACATTGCATTGTAGTTTAGTTAGGTTTTAACTTTTAGATTTCAGTTTTGTAATGTAAAAGAAAACTAATATGAAAATTTGGAAACACTAAATTGAGGATAATTTCTTGTGTTTAGTAGCTTTGGTATGTTGTTCTCTGATATACGACAAGAAAAGTTGCATATTTGCTCTCAAACATTTTGCAGTACTTTTTGGTGAAGACAGTGCTAATCTACAAAAGTAGAGGCAACATTCCAAATAAAATATTTTCTGTGATTGTTCAAGAATTTTGGAAGCATGTATCATATTACATAGCTACACAAATAGTGGGACAATTTGTGGAAAAAGTTAAAATTAAGTCTGCTGTGATTTACAATTTATAATTTAACCAATCATATAATTTGCAATAACTCTAAATTATGCTCTTGTGTAGAGAAGTTTGGCAGCAGGAGGAACCATCTCCAGACAGGTGAATATAGGACTATAAATACAAAATTAAATATGAGTAATGTAGAATTAGGTTTAACAGTGAATAAGAAAAATGCATGGAAGCTACTACGAACAGCATAGTGAAAACACTATTGTAGTCCAGGTGGACATGATGTCCACACTAACCACAATAGGAGAAGCTTACATACCAACTATCTCCAAAGACAATGACAAGATTGAAGAACTGTATGATGAGATAAAGGAAATGGTTCACACAGTTACCAGACACGAACATTTAATGCTGATGGGGAACTGGAATTTGATAGCAGGAGAAACGAGAAAAGGAAGAACAGTAGGTGAATATGACTGGGGAACAGGAATGAAAGAGAAAGCTGCCAGGTAGAATTTTGCACAGAGCATAACTTAATAATCACTAACACTTGGTTTAAGACCCATGAAAGAAGGCTGTATATATGGAAGAGACCCGGTGATAAGGAAGGTTTCAAATTGATTATATAATGGTAAGACAGAGATTTCAAAACCAGATTTCAAACTGTAAGACATTTCCAGGAGCAGATACGAACTCTGATCATAATTTATCGGTTAAGAACTTTAGATTAAAACTGAAGAATTTGCAAAAAGTAGGAAATGAAGGAGATGGGACCTGGATAGGTTGAAAGAACCAGATGTTGAGAGTTTTACTGGGAGCATTAGGCAATGATTGATTAGAAGAGGGAAAAGGAATACAGTAGAAGATGAATGAGTACCTCTGAGAGAAAATAGTGAAGGCAGGTGAGGATTAAATAGGCAAAATGACAAAGTCTAGTAAAAATCCTTGGATAACATGGGAGATATTGTATTTAATTGACAAAAGAGAAAATATAAAAATGTAGCAAACGAGGTAGGCAAAAGAGAATACAAAGTCCAAAAAATGAGGCGGACTAGAAGCGCAAAATGGCTGAGCAGGAATGGCTAGAAGACAAATGTAAGGATTTGGAAGCGTACATGAATATAGATACTGCCAATAGGAAAATTAAAGGAGCCTTTAGCTATATGAATATCAAGAACTCAGATGGAAAACTAGTCGTAAGAAAAGAAGGGAGAGCTAAAAGGTGGAAGGAGTATTATAGAGGTTCTATACAAGGGAGATAAACTTGTGGGCCATATTATAGAAATGGAAGAGAGTGTAGATGAAGATAAGATGGGAGATGATACTGCAAGAATAATCTGACAGAGCACTGAAAGACCTAAGTCAAAACACTGTTGCAGGTGTAGTTGACGTTCTGCAAGAAATACTGACAGCACTGGGGAAGACAGCCATGACAAAACTCTTCCATCTGATGTGCAAGATAAATGCGACAGGCAAAATACCCTTAGACTTCGAGTAGAATATAATTATTCCAATTCCACAGAAAGCAGATTCTGGCACGTGTGAATATTATCAAACTATTTATTTAGTCAGTCATGGTTGTGAAATATCAACATGAATTGTTTACAGAACAATGGAAAAGCTGTTGGATGTTGACCATGGGGATGATCAGTACGGATTCTGGAGAAATGTAGGAACATATGAGGCAATACTGACCCTACACTGTATCTTAGAAGTTAAGGAAAGGCAAACCTAAGTTTATTGCTTTTGTAGACTTAGAGAAAACTTTTGACAGTAATGATTTGGATTCTTTCTTTGAAATTCTGAAGCTAGCAGGGATAAAATAAAGGGAGTGAAAGATTATAAAACTTGCACAGAAACCAGACAGCAGTTACGAGTTGAGTGGCAAGAAAAGGAAGCAGTGGTTGAGAAGGGAATGAGACAGGGTTGTAGCCTATCCCTGATGTTATTCAATCTGTACATTGAGCAAACAATAAATAAAACCAAATAAATATTCAGAGAAGGAATTATAGTTTGAAGAGAAGAAATAAAAATTTTGAGGTTTGCCAATGACATTGTAGTTATGTCACACAGACAGGACTTGGAAGAGCAATTGAATGGAATGGACAGTGTCTTGAAAGGAGGATATAGAATGAACATTAACAAAAGCAAAACAAAGGTAGTGGAATGTCGTTGAATACAATTACATTATGCTGAGAGGATTAGGAATGAGGGCAGTAAAATAACTAATGAAGGCCAAAAAAGAGCAGATACATAATGCACACTTGGGAATGGCAGGAAAAACATTTCAGAAGAAGAGAAATATAAATTTAAGTGTAAGGAAGTCTTTTCTGAAGGTACTTGACTGAAATGTTGCCTTGTATGGAAGTAAAACATGGATGGTAAACAATTCACACAAGAAGATAACAGAAGCTTTTGAAATGTGGTGCTACAGAAGAATGCTTTAGATTAAGATGGGTGGATTACATAACTAATTAGGTGGTACTGAACACCACTGGGGAGACAAGAAATTTGTGGTCAACTTGACTAGAAGAAGGGATCGGTCGATAGGATGTATTCTGAGATATCAAGGGATTACCAATTTAGTATGGGAGGGAAAGATGGAGGGCAAAAATCGTAGAGGGAGACCAAGAGGTGAATACAATAAGCAGACTCAGAAGGATGTAAGTTTCTGTAGTTGAGCTGAAAAGGCTTGCACAGGATAGAACAGCATGGAAGCTGCAGCAAACCAGTCTTCAGGCTGAAGAAAACAACAACAACAAAAACAACATGGTCATAATGGCTACAAAAATAAAGAATCAAATTCATTGAGCCTGTAGAAATTTCTCTTCTGGCTCCCATTTTGAAACATTAAGTACATTTATGAACAGATATTAATGTTATTAGCTGAATAAACAACTTTTAGTGTATGATTGGTCCTCATTAGCTCAAAATCTACTTTCTCATTTTAGGAATGAAATAAGCTACTAGGAATAGTAAACATACATTATTTACTCGAATCTAAGCCGCACTTTTTTTCCGGTTTTTGTAATCCAAAAAACCACCTGAGGCTTAGAATCGAGTGCAAAGTAAGCGGAAGTTCTGAAAAATGTTGGTAGGTGCCGCCACAACTAACTTCTACCATCGAATATATGTAGTGCTACACAGGCATGCTTTGCAGGCACAAAGATAAATACTGGTGCCAAAACCTCTGCGTCAGTAACAAAAAAAGTGGAAGACGAGCTTTTTTTCTCAACCCCGAGTTTCGAACACTGTATATTCGTACATTATCCAATGAAGGAAATACAAATTTCGTATTATTCATCTTCGAATGTAGCAGCATTTCAATGTACTACGAAAATCCGACTGGCAAGACTGTCAGGGATGTTTGTCAATATGGGAAACTCTTTTCTGAATTTTTTCCTACCTGTGAGAGGAGATGGTTGCTAATAGGAACTTTTATGAATTGTGAATCACATGCAGTATTCTCTTCACCATAAGAATAATACGAATATAAACATTTTGTCATGTATTATTTCGTGTTTGCAGCTATCTCATTTAAATCCTGTCTGCCTAATAAACTACGAAACTAGAGTGAGACAACAGCAAACGCGGAAGAATACACATATCATCCCATGTTTATATTCGTATTATTCTTATGCCTAATAGTGATACAGTCAGAAATGAAGCACGGCACTTGACTAGATTTTTAAATCTAAGATGACTCTAATTTCGGTGCAGAATGTAGTGTACTAAAAGAGGCGTGTGCAAAGATTTTCAAACGGAGAAAAATTTTCTCTAAACTCTCGTTCAGAACATCTATCATACGCAGTCTATTATTTGGTTCTTGTTGATCATTATCAAAGAAAGCAGTAGTGTAAGTAACAACATATAGCAGTCTCTTGCCATTGTTTCGCTAATGAGACGATTCCTCTCTCTCTCTTTTTCTTAACTGGAAGCGGCGGTAGAGCGCACATGCGGCGAGCGGTGACAGGCCATAAACACTAATTATCAGAAAGTTACAAACAATGCATACATTAATGCATTTTTAGCTTAGAGTGACGTAAACACCTATAACAAAGAGAACGGCACTTATCAGATCAAAGAAAAATAAGCAATCAATTCAAACCAGAGGAAGCACGTGAAAAAGGAAGGGTACGCGTATAAATACAGACGGAGTACTTGATGAGTATCCCCCCCACCCTCTGGTTTCCTCCTTCCTCTCCACCCCACGCCTGTTGCCGCATCTCTATCGTAGTATCCCTCCCTCTATCCACCTCCACACCCTCCATCTCCTTCATCAGGGCAATTTCCAACGCCTCCCCCTCCTGGATGACGAACTTCGCCGTGACATCTACCCTTCCTTCCAACTATAACCTGGCCTTGTTCGCCCTCCCCCCCCCCCCCCCAGGGCTCCCTTTTTTCCTCTTCCCTCCTTCTCCCAGAGCGGATTTTCCTCCTTCCCCCCCCTCCCCCTTCCCCTGAGGCCCTGCACCCCATACTTGCCTCTTTCCTTCCCACATCCCTCCCTACCTGGCCCTCTTCAGCGCGCCCACTGCTCATCTCCCCCATCTCTTCCCCTCCCTCCCTTCTTCCAGTCTCCCTCATCTCCTTGCGCCTGGCAGATGCTCTGTTTTGATCATTGTCAGTGTGCCACATCAGTGTTGTATTTAGTGCTGTTTCTCCTGTGCGTCAAGAGGTGTGATTTTAATTGTGTACTGCCTTGAGGTTCGCCATCAGTGTTTGTTATGTGCTATACCATCTGTCGATACCTTTCATGCTCCAGTCATACTGTGCCTTGTGTTCTTTTAATTGTCGCAGTGTGTGGCTTTTTGTGTGTGCTACTTTTAAACAATTTAAACAGTTTTAACAGTTTTTTTATCTCCTTTTTACGGTCACCCCGTTTTTTGTCCATTGCCTTCCATGATGTTCCCCCTTTTTTTATATCTATGTTCACCGTATTCTCTCCTTTGTTCTTTTTAAATGTCTTCTATTGTTTGTTCTATGTCTTTCAGCTGAAGAGCAGCACATATGCTGCTGCCAGCCCTCCCCGATGGGGGGGGGGGGGGGGGGGGAATAATAATAATAATAATATTTGATGCATAGCAATGGCTACCTGGTAAAGCTTAAGTGCTAAGCTTACGACTCGAACCAAACTACTGTAGCTGTATCGTCATTCATTCGACCTAAATTATGTCTCATATTATAATGGACCAACTTTGTTTCGATTTGGAGGTGCGGCCTAAAACTTTTCTCTCACCTTGAATTTCGAGTCTCATTTTTCAGGTGCGGCTTAGATTCGAGTAAATACGGTATGTTATGAATTAATAAATAATTTTTTTTTCACTAGCATTTAATTTAAGTGCAAATAGCGGTAAGACTTGGACACAGATTATATGATATAAACCTTGAATGCCCATTCAGTGTATCATAATTTTTTTATCCTCATAACAGGATGATTAAACCTATAACTATCATGAAGTCTGTGAAGAGTGATTGATAAGAAATGTCATGCTTCTGTTAACATACACTATGTTACTTTGATTTTGTCATTCCTAAGATGTTTCCAAATGACAGGAACTGCTCACATATATAGTAGTTGTGAGTGTAACAACAATAAATTAAATGTAACCACTCAGTATTTTGTAACTGATGCTTTGCATTTCTCCTCCACATATAAATTAACTGGCTTGTACTTTAATAACCTTAATATACCTAAAAGAAAAAAATGTGACATGAGTTTTCTTAGTTGTAAAACCCGTAACTGAATAAAACAAACCACTTAACTTGAGTCTCAAGATATTCTCAATAAATCATCCTTCCATTTGTTTCTTGTCGTATCCATCGAATGGTGGTAATAGTGATGGGGAAAGACTAGTAGTACCACTAAGTCAAAATGATATTATCTCTTAAGGTGGATTCACACTCGTCGGAAAGGAATAAAACGTCAAAATATATCACAGTGCATTTCAAACAGAGAAAGTAACAAAGCTTCTCAATGAACTGGATTATCAATTTCAAGGTTTCTCTGGAAGAACGTTGTGATATTGAAAATGTTGGTGAGATGGTTGTTGTGCCCGTTAACATTCGCAGTTAACCTATACTCATCACGCTCACTACATAGTGGTAGTAAATTTCATGTAATTTTGTCTTCTTTTGCATTATTTTATTGTCTGCTTTATTTTTAGGCCAGGTTACATAGGTTCCATGGGGACATGAACATTTTTCCTACCTATTCTGTGAAAGAGACCATATATCTGATGGCGATGACACGATTCTCAATAAATCATGGTTATAAAAGTGGCTCTGTCAGTTCTTTCAAAGGAGGAAAATGTTTTTAATGTTAGAAAAAGAGGTGACTTTTACGGTAAAAAGATTCTATGCACAGACACCCTTACCAATACTGTTTATATTTTCTGTAGCTTTAGTGTCCCCACCAGTGGACACTGCGATGGAGGCAGATGAGCTAGCCTGGGTTGCACCACGGAAGAGTGCGATAACCTGTCAGGCAGGGCACACAAAGTGCATAGTATGGGCAGACCCACTGACGAAGGTGTTTTACCTGTGGTTGGCAGTAATCAGAGACCTTGCTTTGTGCCAGCCATGTGCCACGTTACCCCTAAGTACATCTTTATGAGAGTTCGGACTTTCTGTTTCCTGTGGTATCGTAGTGCCTACATTGTTAAGAAAAACGATGCACCGTTCCTTCAGACGTGCAGTCACATCCGAAGGAACAAGCACTGCAGCGACTACAGCTATTATGAAAGGCACAAAATGTACTCGCAGTTGCAAATACGAACAACCATCACCTGTAGATGGGAATGTGAAATTTTGTGCCGGACCGGAACTCAAACCGGGATTTACCACTTAACGTAAGTGGTCGCCTTAATCGCTTTGACTGTGTCACGACTTACCGCCAAACCCAAACTTCCATAATTCATTGTCCCTGCATCCCAACATTACTCGTACACACATTATGTAATTCCTGTACAAGGAAGGACATTTTAATTGAAAGTTGCTGCCTGGTGTTGGCAGATAAGTAGGATTTTGAAGTGCCTGTGTTGTTACAAAGACTAATGTTATGTTCCTTCCGAAATGTGTGCACGTCATTCCCAGCAGATAGTTATTGGTATTCACAACTGTGAAAACATTCCATGTATTTTATAGCAGCTGTAGCCATTGCATTGCCCATCCTTCTGGGGCATCGTTCTTCTTAACGACACAGGCATTGCAATATTGTATTTATCTGCCAATACCAGCCAGCAATTTTCAATAAAAATGTCCTCCCCTGTATGAGAAATACATAATGTTTGTACGAGTAAAGCTACATTTTCCTAGCTGCGGGAATTTGTTGCAGCATGCTATGTGAAATGTTTTCCTAGGTGCAGAGTGGTGTATGCCAGAACCTAAAAAAACGATTTTTTTAAAATTTGGCAACTCTACCTGGTAGATTGATATGAGAACTACCTCCTTATACGTTTTTTTTTTTAACTCAATGAAAATTTTGTGCTATTGAAACAGATTACTATTTGCAATTTTTAGAAAAGTTGATTTTTCACACTGCTCAATATTTACTATGCCATATCTCCTAAACTAAGTGTCGTACAACAACATAACTTTATAATTACCTTCAGTAATATATGTCAATAACATCTGCAAAAGTTCTGGCCAATAGAGTCAGTAATAGTGAAGTAATAAAGTAAAATGTAGCGTCTGACACGGAATTTTTACCAAACCAACATCCAAAATATGCATATGTGTGTGTGTGTGTGTGTGTGTGGGGGGGGGGGGGGGGAGGTGGGGGGTAGGCTGAAAATGAGAAGTAGTTTTGTAAAGATTTGAAATAATTTTTACAGTTTGTTGGAAGTCGGTGGGTGCTATAGTTTCCTCTAGACGAGAGCAGTTTTGTGCAGTTCACTGGCATGAGGCTATTTCCTGCACGCTGCAAGGAGCTTTCTGCTAGGCCCGGGGCAGTGCAGCACGACAGCAGCAGCGGAGACAGTGAAGTCCAAACATGCAGCGCAGTGCTCGAGCTAAAACACTGTTAATTTTGGCACTCTGAAAGTGCATGGAAGTTAGGGAAGAGGATGACAGTATGTTATCGGAAAAAGTACACAGGAAGCGGAAAGCAGTAAGACAAAAGTTCTTGCATCATGAAAAAGGAGCGTATAAAATTTTAGTTACAAAATATTTGCTCGACGATGTGGAGAAGTTTACGGCATTTTTCAGATTCACACCCAACAAGTTTCATTACCTTCTTTCGCTAACTGAAGACAAACTGAGAAGTAATTCCTGTAATGGAGTGGCAAAACTGATTACATCAGCAGAAAAACTCACAGTTACATTAAGATAAGTTTCTCAATAATAAGTAATTTTAATGTAAGTTGTTAGGCTACGGGATGTAGTAATGACTGTTATATCTCCGGCTGTGCCATTATTTCAGTACAATCGATTGTTACAATACGCTTTGCACTGCCTTGCAATTGTTCCAGTAGAATAAATGCTAATTTGCAGAACTTCTATTACATATATACGTGTGGTTTATACTGTTTCTGACGGCAGCAAATGGGACTGAGAATTGGACAAAAATATTGGCTCTGTAGTTTGAAGAAAATAATACTAGATGGCATAATGTCGAAAGCATGTTTCACTTACTATAGGTATCAAAGTTTGCAGCAGTGACAGTATTGTCATAGTTCCTAGGTCCTTGCTCACTGTCAGCACTTTGGATAGAAGCAGGATGGCTGCTGTTTGCGTTCCGAAATGTGGAGTTGTTGCCATATCCTTGATCTCTCTGATTTATGGTTTATATGTCCATCACAGTATTTCAAATCTGTTTTTTGGCTTTGCAAATAAGGTTGGGTCTAAATTTTTTTACTGTTGCTGCCATGGATTTGAGGAACAAACCAGTTTCGTCCTCAGTCGATAAATTTGGAAGAAGTCTGTCGATCTTCAAGTCTTTCCCTAACGAGTTCCTGTTGCACACTGTTAGGAAAACATTTTCCTTTCAACCTCCACGCTATTAAGGAATTGAAGCCTGTCCCGGTACACAGCTCTTTTCTTCGTGGTTACTGAGCCACTTGTCGCAGACCTTTCTAGTTTCTGTATCTCCTAAAATGATCTCAGATGTTTCTCCATCACCTTTTGCACTTCACACCTGAAATAACAACCGTTAAAAATCTTGAAAAGAGCAAACAGTTAAACTATGTCTAAACACATTCTATTTATAACATTAGCATTGTTATTCAATTTCAGAAATGTTTTACATATTGAATTTTGTGTCAGTTTCAAATTTATGTGCTTACTTTTCATCCGAAGTAATTTACTCCCATAATTTTTTCAGATACCTTGTAACTGGGGAATCTTTCCATTCTCAACAATTCTCTCATCGCATTTCAGTGTCTGAAATAAGACCATTTCTGCTCCATGTTCTCAAGGCTCTTGAGCAAGCACTGTTACCTAAATTTTTACCATCTCCAGACTAGATAGACTGGGGGAGGAAGGCAGAAGAACTCGGGACTTGTTGAAAATTACCTAATGCTGTTGCTGCACTTGATGGTAAACACATTAGGACTGTAGCACTTAACAAAACAGAAAGTCAATATTATAACCACAAGGACTACTTTTCAGTAGTTCTCCTTGCCATAGTGGACGCGAACATAGCTGACGTAGGTTCTTACGGAAAAGAGGGAGACGCTGGAATATTCGATAAATCCAAAATTGGGAGACTAGTAAAAAATGAATCAATTTTCCCACTGCCACAGGTATTGCCACAATCAAACCTGCTGTTGCCTCACGTCATACTTTGCGACGAGGCCTTTTCAGATTAGTCGAAAATAAGATGAAACCTTACTGCAAACAACAAATGCTAGAAGATGCACGTAAAAGAAACTTTAATTACCAGTTAAGCAAAGCACGAAGTTTCCGAGAAAGGTTTTGGTATCATGTTCCACATTCAGAGTTTTCTTTACTTCTATAAATATTAAAGCTGAATCTGTAGACAAAGTCATTTCAGTTTGCTGCTGCTTGCACAAGAGGAATACCAGTCCCCACAGCCTTATAACGCAGATCTATCAGAAATTAATGAACTGCCCAAGGGAAACACGATACCCTTGGCAGGAATGGGCGGTTACATTAAAGGTGAGGGATTCATTGTGAGAAGCGGAACCACTGATTACTTCAATGGACCAAATTTTAATTGATGTTCACAGTATTGATCACAACAACAACATCCAACTCATGACAACTATGGTTAAAAAATTAGTACAAACATATTTATAAATGTTATACATGGATGTAATAAAAGACATTTCTACTTACTCGATTTACTCATTTTTCTTCCGATTTTTGCCCAAATTAAATCCTTTTTCATTTGATTTTTCCACTCGGTGTTGGCCATATTCCAAAAATTTGCTTTTTAGAATCCAGTTCAATAAGTTGCTTATCCTCTGAGGCAGAGAAGCGGTCAGCCAACATTTTTGGTGATTGTTTCTATAACAGTTCTCTTAAAAATTGTCTGTTGTTACCTGTGCACGCGAAACAAACAGTGCAGCTGTCGTCTCGCTGCTGCCCAGTTTGACAACACCCACTCCTCCGGCCAAGTAAATCATTGCAACGTGTGGGATGGGCTCCTCCCGAAGCATAGTGTTTCTTGCAGGCGGAGCCCACTGGGGCACTGCGTTGTCCCCACCCTAGGAAAACGGTCCCGTACGTTTGCAATGTGTGAGTGGGCAGTGGGGTCTCGCATGCATTTTACGCAGCACGCCGTGGGAAACTCCCGCAGCTAGGAAACCACAGATTAAGGGTTGTGACGAAGGAATGATGACATATGGAAGTTTGGGTCTGCCTGTGAGTCGTGCGTGGATAGCCAAACTGCTTAAGGCAACAGCTTGCGTAAAGTGGAGAAACTGGGTTTGAGTCCCAGTCTGGCACAAATTTTCATTGTTGTCATTCCCTTATATAGCTGACTGTTTTTCATATTCACAACTGTGAAAACATTTCATGTATTTCTGCTTCCTGTAGACCGATTCCCATGTCGAATTTTCTTTTCCCTCACAGGGTTCCGTTCCATGGCTGTTATGAAGCCACCTATGGCCAGTGAAACACCTACACTGAAAGTATAGTATAGCAGTGTTGTCATGCCAATGTAGATACTAAATTAGCAAATAAACATCAACATTTTGAAACTTTTGGATAACTCTTTTCCTGAAACTTCCTGGCAGATTAAAACTGTGTGACGTACCGAGACTCGAACTCGGGACCTTTGCCTTTCACGAGCAAGTGCTCTACCAACTGAGCTAACCAAGCAGGACTCACAGCCCCTCCTCACGGCTTTACTTCTGCCAGTACCTCGCCTCCTATCTTCCAAACTTTACAGAAGCTCTCCTGCGAGCACTTGCCCGCGAAAGGGAAAGGTCCCGAGTTCGACTCTCGGTCTGGCACACAGTTTTAATCTGCCAGGAAGTTTCATATCAGCACCCACTCCGCTGTAGAGTGAAAATTTCATTCTAGAACTTTTTTCTTGTTGTTTCACTTCTCGACTATTTAATACATTTGTAAACTTTGTGAAGAACACCCAGTTTGAATAATGCTAGGTCCATCAATAATTAATTAAGCCTTACCAGACACACTAGCAAGTCCCCAGCACTATCACTTCATGTCAATAAAAAAACTAACAATAGAGGCTAACAGCTGAGTTGTAAATTAACCTGTAATCTGCATAAAACAATACACTGAAAACCATGTACTTAAAAAGAGCTCATGTTTCAAATAAAGCAGTACAAAAGCATAAGACCAACAAGGCAGACTGTTTCACTCAAACGTACCTGCACTTAGGGTCAGCTGCACAATCAGCGGATAAATCCACAGATAGCTAACTGAGGAACACACCAACTATGGTAGTAATAGGAGGTGCACCATATGACAGCATTTTATTCCCTGGTTCCCATCCATGCTGTGTATTTTTGTGCATGTCATTAATTTTATCTAGTCACCGTCTACAGAAACAGCTCGTCTGAAATGAGCGCTAAGTGGTCCAGGTCCCAAAACTATTTGCCCGAGATATTTTGTGGCTGGTCAAAGCTGTAAACAAGTTCGTGAACATAGTAGAAAACTGATGCAGTCTCCTGCAACAAAAGGTAAGTGCAAAATATGTAATTAAGCTTGTAAGGTACTAGTATATGTAACACAAAAATCTATCTTTAAGTTAGTCGAACGGTCAGGTATTTGTTGTTTGACCACGAACAAATCTTGATAAATTTCAGAATAAAGCACGGCGGAAAATATGACACAGATTCAATTCACAAACTACTTAGTATCGACTAGTGGATTTTGTATTTACATTTTACATAGTAATAGTAGTGGGTGTTCTACAAAAAGCACATTTTCTGAATTCACTGAAAACCAATTGTACATCAAATTTTGCTTTCCTCGAGTGTATACAAATCCAGTTTCTACGATGTGACGGTTATTACTAATTATACTGGGGTCATATATGGAAAATAAGTGAGCCGCATTTACAATTAAAATCCTAATTATTATTTATTTATCTATTTCACCGGTTCTTAATATCCTTGGCTGGTGATTGCATTGCTTTCAGAAATACAGCAACCAGACACTATTTTATTTAGACCTTTCATTCATCTTCAATTTATGTAATGTATATTTAAATCACTCAAAGTGTCAACTGCAATTTGGATGCTGCAGCTGCCTTCCTATCCCACCACTCCCATTTTCTGCATTTATGAGTGTGGTATAAACACTGTTTCTTTGTTGTGTTGCACAAAGCAGGACAGTATTTGCCGTGCCACACTTGTAAATGTGGACAATGGGAGCAACAGCAAGCAGAACAGAAAGGCAGCAGCTGCATACGAGATGCAGTTGTTGTTTTTAACAATATGTTAACTGAAAATTTAAATACATATTATGCCAAATTAAGATGGACAAAAGCCTGATGTGTGTATTTGTATAAATACAAAATACATAAAATGGCTATTCCTATATTGCTGGCGTAGAAGTGTACTCGCAGCACACTTCTGAACTAGAGGCTGCTGTTGTGTCTCACCTAAATGTTGAAGGAGCAGTAACAATGGCATACATAATTTTGACCTTTGCAATCATCCCAAGCATCTAAATGTAATGTACAAGGGCAGGGGAAGTAACTGGAGATGTCACACCTACAGCATGATCCTCCTCATTTAGTTGTGTCCAATCATCTCAGCTTAAATTTGTCAATTTTATTCTCAAGATAAATGTACTGTTCTCAAATGTGTGATGTCAATGTGCCATTGCATGTGGAGACATATTCAAGGTGGCTACTCAAACTTGGTGAAAAAATTCTCTAAGAATTCCAGCTGGGGGGAGGAAGATGGCGTCCAGAACCTCCTGATAAATTAATGGTGGGGGAGTGGGGAGCAGCATACCGCAACAATCACTTTTCTTTCCTTTCAGTTGAGCTATATACCAGCCATAAGCAGTAGTTTAACCATAGTTTTTAAACACTGATAATTTATACGGAATAATACGAATGTAATTAATGCACCTTGAAGTAGTAAGTACTTTAAAATTTGCAATTTATAAAATTAAATTAAATTAAACTTCAATGTCAGATTAAAAATGCAGAATTCCTTAAGATTTTACAAAATTCATGAAATTCCCTGAACTTTAGCCATGTTTCTAGGTAAAATGTAATCCCTTGAGAATCCCAGGTTTTCCAGAAGAATCACTACCCCGACATTCACAAAAGCTACTTTAAATATACAGAAGCACTTCATGCCATTGTCACAAACGTTAATACAGTAAAATCCTAGCACCCAGTGTCTCGTCATTATAAAACAATATAGTAGCTTCGAATGATGTATTACAATTACAAATAAAATCTTTGAGTGTTCCTTATTCTCAAGCTGTATACATATCATATTCTAGCAATTACGTTGGTTAAACCTCAACTGTGCGTGATTTGTTGAGCAGCAGCAAGGACAGAGTGTCATAAATTACACATAATGTAGTAAGTTTGTGTACTGCAGATTAACCAACTGTTTCATCACCAAAATTTATGTGAATTGTATGCCCAAAGAAGTGCTAATCTGATAAGCCCTTCCAAGTTTTTTTCAATAGTGTGTTTTGACTTCAGATAGGTTTCTTCACAGAAGTGTGTTACTGATCTTAAAGAGTATTTAATTGGTTATAATAGAGGGAAACATTCCACGTAGGAAAAATATATCTAAAAACAAAGATGATGTGACTTACCAAATGAAAGTGCTGGCAGGTCGACAGACACACAAACAAACACAAACACACACACAAAATTCAAGCTTTCGCAACAAACCGCTGCCTCATCAGGAAAGAGAGAAGGAGAGGGAAAGACAAAAGGATGTGGGTTTTAGGGGAGAGGGCAAGGAGTCATTCCAATCCCGGGAGCGGAAAGACTTACCTTAGGGGGAAAAAAGGACCGGTGTCTGCTTGTGTCTGTATATGTGTGGATGGATATGTGTGTGTGTGCGCGAGTGTATACCGGTCCTTTTTTCCCCCTAAGGTAAGTCTTTCCGCTCCCGGGATTGGAATGACTCCTTGCCCTCTCCCCTAAAACCCACATCCTTTTGTCTTTCCCTCTCCTCTCTTTCCTGATGAGGCAGCGGTTTGTTGCGAAAGCTTGAATTTTGTGTGTGTGTTTGTGTTTGTTTGTGTGTCTGTCGACCTGCCAGCACTTTCATTTGGTAAGTCACATCATCTTTGTTTTTAGAGTATTTAATTGGATAGATAAAAAAATCTACTCACCAAGCAGAGGCAGAACACACACACATAAAAGATGGTTGTAATTGGCAAGCTTTTGGAGCCAGTGGCTCCTTCTTCAGGCAGAAGGGTTGAGGGGGAAGGAAGAGGGGTGAAGGAAAAGGGGTAGATTCCAGGAATATCACCCAGAGTCTTTCCTTCTGATGCCGTACAGTTAGTCCTCCCTGACCCTGGGTAGCTTTCCCAAAATCTACCCCTTTTTCTAGACCTCTACAGTCCTTTTCCTTCACCCCTCTTCCTTCGCCTTCAACCCTTCTTCTGTGTCTCCTTCTTATCCCGTACGTTAAGTACCCCCCCCCCCCCCCCTTTCCCTCTCCTCCGCCCCATGGTTCTGGGTGACTTTCCCGAAATGTACCCTTTTTGCTAGACCTCTCCAGTCCTTTTCATTCACCCCTCTTCCTTCCCTTTCAACCCTTCTGCCTGAAGAAGGTGCCACTGGCTGCAAAAGCTTGTCAATTACAACCGCCTTATATATGTGTGTTCTGCCACCGCTTGATGAGTAGATTTTTTATCTATCCAATTAAATGATCTTAAAGAGTTCTAAACAGCCTACTACAGATATAAGTGGAAGCTGATTAAATATAGCTGACAGTTGTCACACGTTTGGCAGAATTTGCAGCTAGTGTGAAATGAAACACTAATTGTAATAAATGAACATACCTTTAATTTATTTTCTTCAATGTGTTGACACAGATGCAGTGATTGCTTCTGGAGAAGGGATATTCCCTTAACAACTGTTAAGTATATCACAGTAATGTTCTGACATACTGTACTCACAAGTTTTCACAGTTCTGATGCATAAATGTGACAATGTTTGACACTAAAGCTCAGAATCCTCATTGTAGAGTACTACTGTGCTTGCATTAAAATTATACTTCCCTTCTAAAGATATGTCAATCTCAAATCTTTTATAACAATAAAGTCTGTCTCATTTCCAATGTCAGGCACATATGCTTATTTATGTTTGTTTCAGGAGACCAATTAGCAACAACAGATGTAAATCAGCAACCAGAAGACAAAGGGTACCACCGTTTGCGACTGCCGAGCAGATGGGTTCACAGACCACATGCTAAGAAAGACTTAGGAGAGTTGCAGATGGTGCTGCTTCACAAAGCTGCACAAGGAGACTAGAGGAGTAAGGGAGAACTGAATTGGTTAAAGAAAAATTGAAAACCCTGCAGTCAGGATTAGAAAAGAAAAATTAAAATGAATATCAGAATAAAAGCATGAGGGCTATTCGGAAAGTAAGGAAATGGAAATGACAATGAGAATATGATGAAGCTTTGCACAGATGTTTTGGGCAGTGTCTCTAATATGACAGTATATAGTGTCACGTTGCTCTTCCCAGTTATGAGCACACAGTGAGCATGTAAAAATGCATGGAAAATAGTGTCTCCCACCAAATATGAGTGCTTGCATACAGATTTCACCTGATTTCATGTAACCCCACATAATGTAGCTGTCACACATTTTCTTCTTCACGACAGTTCTCGGCCGTACACTGCGGGGAAATGAGGACGCTCCTGCAGCGTTCTCGATGAGAAGTGTTTGTCGCCCACCACACATCCTGGACTCGGCTTCCTCTGATTTTCATCTCTGCTCAAATGACAGACATTCTGCCACAGGCGACAAGCTGCAGTCCAGCGTAGAAAACTGTCAGAAAGCACAGGAGGCTGCCTTATGTGAGGAGGGTATTGGAAAGTCAGTACAAAACTGTGCCAGATGTCCAAGTCAGAGTGGCAACTATGCAGGGAAGTAGCTGGAAGGTGCAGCTAACTGCTGCAAATAAACCAACTTTGGTTTTCGCTGTGGTTTCTATTTCACAATCGTTCCTTATTTTCCAAACAGCCCTCATATATTAACCCGTATCTATTTATTTATCTTATTTTCATTTAACTACAATGGAGATGGAAGTAAGTAACAAAAGACACTCTTATGGCGTGTTGTAGATTGTCATATTCAACATGCTGTCTTTCATCTACGATAGACATTACGGTGGATGCCTGAAACACTGGTTTGAGTGGAGACAGTACCTTGTTCATTTCAACTGTCACACTGTGCAATACAGAACGTACAAAGATGATCATCTCCGTCCTGTCAGCCTGCAGTCTTATACCATTGGATAGCACCGGGAATCATCTCTTCCACATGCCATGTGACCTGTCAACAACATTTCTTGCTTTTATCTGTGACTGTCCTCGAGTTAATAATCGGCAGAACGTGATTCGACACTACATAGCCCAAACTATGCTGTGACACACAATTGCCCATTTCATCATATATGAGGTAAGCTTTCTGGCTAGAATTAATAAAAAGTTTTTGCTGAACCAAAAACATTCAATATTTTCAAATTATAGGTGGTCACCATTTACAGACTAAAAGAAAAATAGTGTTTTCTTCTGCCACACTCCTCTGCATTGTCACTTTATTCTTACTTGTATGCAATCTATGGCACCACAGACTCCTGTGTTCCAGCCAAGTCCTCATATGTGTTCAGAAATTTAATGTATCCCAAGGTATACAATAGTCCTGTCAGCAGGCCCCAACGGACAGAAGGCAATCACCAGAACTGAAATATGTAATTCTCAGTAATAGCTGGTTGATTGGTGGAACATTCATTTCTGCAAGAAAGAAAACAATTATATCGGACAAGCTGTGTGAGAATTAACACGTTAACTGCCGTGTGGCCGCCAGTGGCCACAGCAGGCACCTCTGCGGTGCCGCCAGGGGATGCACTGCACTCGACGTGTTAAGCTCGTTTCGTAATACATAATGTTGCTTATAGGCTTCTCTGAAATTGAAAGACATTCTTTAAGTTCTAATGTCACATAGACTAATATTCATTCACATGTTGTGCTTTGTAAATCCATTGTGAGAAGCAGTGTTGTGGTTAGCACACTGGACTCGCATTCGGGAGGAGGACGGTTCAATCCCGTCTCCGGCCATCCTGATTTAGGTTTTCCGTGATTTCCCTAAATCGCTTCAGGCAAATGCCGGGATGGTTCCTTTGAAAGGGCACGGCCGATTTCCTTCCCCATCCTTCCCTCATCCGAGCTTGCGCTCCGTCTCTAATGACCTCGTTGTCGACGGGACATTAAACACTAATATCCTCCTCCTCCTCCTCTGTGAGAAGCATTACAGGTTGTGCAGTAAGTCAAATTATTACTGGGCAGTAACAGCTGCAGTAAGCTACTTCTGTAAAGGATACTAACAACAAATTATGACTGGTGATAACCTACCCACAATCACAGAAATTACTTTACAAATATCTGCTTGCATCAGGAGAATAAAGGAATTAATTTGGGTAAAAAAAGGCACTGCTCTTCCACTACCACCCAGCTGCATTCAGGAACCGTTGTAACTTTAGACGGACTACTATTGGCTCACTATATAGCCCTACTGGAAAAGTCTAGAAATGTCCAGTGCAAACAGATATTGAAAATTTACATCTTCAAGTGCATATATGGAGATAAATTGCAGGAATGGTTGATGAGACACTTTTTAACTTTGGTTTTAAAAATCTGGAAATTTTGATTTCCTGTCTGCCATTACCAGATGATGTATACTTTTGCATCAAAATATAAAACACCATTCAGAAACCAAGACAGGGAAAATTTTTTTACTCCAAATGTTGTAGCTGTAAATTGCACAGTTCACTTCAAGTTCACTCTTGTTACTAACCACTAATGACTTTTCAGTTGAGAAATATTAACAGTCACACACAAACAAATAATGAGTGCAAAATTTCTAAGGGCCTAGTTTGATAATAAGTCAAAAAGTAATGATTGTGTAAACCAACTAGTCTGGATGGTCAGTACAGCACGCTTTGCATTTTTAAGTATCTCTCACTGTGTTGACCTGAAGATTAGGGGTTTTGTCTAATTTTGTGTCACCCTCATTTTCTTATAGGATTAACTAGTGAGCACTGCAGCTACAGTGAGTAACAAATATTACTGCGGTGTCGTGACAGCTCACATGTCGGTGACAATGCAGGATTTCTGGTCAGGCTGCAGGCGCATGGACACAGATGGACAGCTATCGAAAAGTCGTAGAAGCTGTGAGAGAGTGACAGCTAATTCATTCATTACACGTTGTACAGCAGTGAAAACATCACCTCACAGAGGTCGGTACCCGGCGGTGCAGACCGGCTCCGGACAGAGGTGCGTGCTTAACTCGGCAAGTGACAGTAGGAAGCGCCGGCAGGATCGAGTCACCAGCCGCACGGGCAGCGACCGAAGAAATGACGACGGCACCTCGGCGAGTGTAGAGCGACGCCGGTCCGGGCAGGTGGCAGACACACAGTGATGGTGGCCTCTCTTCTAAGGTGGTCACTCCGGTCATCACAGGTGTGTGACCAGTTAACAGCCTCAAATGGGCCAAGTGCAGGGAGCAGCCGAGAGCACAGACGAACCGCGGACTCTGGCGTAGGATACGGCACCGACGTCCCCACAGGTGCGAATTTGCAGTGTGTGCGTGCAGGTCGTGGCTCGGCAGCAGGTCGGATGCAGTTGTGCCTGTGGACCCCGGGTAGATGCCTGAAGTCGGCCGGCAGACGGTCTCCACCTGGAAGGCACTTATTCGATTCCCAGCAGCATCGGGACTAGGGCAGCACCGAGACTGAGCACACGCCCACAGTTAGCGGAAGTGACCTCTAGTAGCAGTGGGCCAGACAACTCCTTTCAGGTCGACAACTACCGTGGTGTGTCTCTGAGCTGGCTGCAGACGATTACAGAAGCCGCACGAGTGGGGCGAGCAGTATTTACGGTTGCTGGACTCGGCCCCGATGTGACGGGACACTATTTCTGATTTCGCAGACCCGAGAAGTGGTGCGCGCTGGGCTCCGACATGGTGCAATCTGCGAAAGGCTGGCCTTCGTACTGTGCCGTGTCAGCAGTGTTACACTGGCAGAAATAGGAAAGGGGGTCGGACTTGCGGTAACCAGCCTCACTCTAGAGCCGGGACCGAGACTTCCCTCAGGTTGGCATGGCCTCCCTAGAGCCTCTCACGTCAAACTGCAGTGGCAGCTTTGCCGCAGGTTACAGGTGCCGATTTGAACGGCCGTTGTGGAACAATATATTCAGAAAAATTGAGCACTGAATAAGCCTTAAAAGTAAATGGGAAAATATTGCAAGCACCAGCTTCAGAAAAATGGTACTTCACACAAGTGCGATATACGAGAGCTGTTCAATAAAGAATGATCGTAATTTTTTCACGGTCATAATTACTCGTGCTAAAATTTAATCTATGATATTCTTGTAGCTTAATGTGCAACAAACACGCCATAGTAGTTTCACTGTTGGGACTCCTGGTTGCCGCCTGTGAGAGGCAGGCGAGGTCAGACAAGTCCAGTATCGCCAACTGCTGCAATGGAGGTAACTTGCGAGGAACAATATGTGGCTTTGAAATTCTGCTTTCGTCTTAACAAATCTTCAGCTGAGGGCTATACAATGTTACAGGAGGCCTACGGAGAGTCTGTTCTTCCCTAAAGCACGGCTTGAAGGCGGTTTAAAATGTTTGAAGAGGGGAGACAATCAATTTGAAAGGAAGGTGGCCCTGGTGCTCCAGTTACTGCTCTTACGGAAGAAAACATCGACACGGCTGCTGTCACTGTGAGAGAGGATCGACAAATTATCTTAAGTTCACTTTCTGAAATACTGAACATTTCATTGGGTGCCAACCATACACTGGTGACAGAAAAATTACACACAACACGAGTTTGTGCACGACGGTTTCCGAGACTGTCGATTCCCGAACAAAAGGACATTCACTTGCAGGTCTGTGTGCAGTTAAAGTTGATGTTAGAGGAAGATCCGGAGTTTCTTTAAAATGTAACCACTGCTGATGAAACTTGACTACATCATTTTGATCCTCGGAACAAACAGCAAAGCTCAGCGTGGAAATCTCCTTCATCACCAACCCCATAAAAGCAAAACTGGTTGCTTCTGCTGGGAAAGTTATGGTCATCTCATTCCTTGATATTCATGGAATTGTTTATCAGCATGTTGTATCCCTCCCTATAGTTCACATTTACCCCATGTGATGTATTTCTATTCCCTAACATGAAGAAACGCTGGGAGGCATTATCAATCAGAAACAGTGGTGAGGGCTGCGGAGGAAATTTTGAAGGACCTCTCAAAAAATGGTGTCCAGTATGTATTTGAAGACGTAGAAATGCTGGACAAGTGCATCACATTCATGGGAGACTATTTTGAGAAGTACTTTCAAAATTATGATAAGTAAAGGTATGTTGCCAAAAAAAAAATTATCGTAATTCATTATTGAATAGCCCTCGTATTTCCACATACGTTACCTTCTATTTGCTCCAATGTGAAATTGAAAATCCCTAGAAATTCAAGAGAAGGTTACAAACAATGCTTGTTAGCCATTGCTTCCACATGCTATGTAATTACGTACGTTGAAAAACTAAGGCTTCCTGTTAGCTGAATGGCAAGTATTGGCACTCTTATAACACAAGAGATAATAATTATTTTATGAGAAACATGGACGTGCTTATCAGGATAATAAACTAATAATTAAGAAACACAACAGCTGTATCATCATTTTTAATGTAGTGACTTTTGTGCTAATTTTATAGTTTTGAACTTAGCATTAGTAAGCACAAATAGTTTACAGGTTTATGGGATAATGCTTTGTGAGAGAGAATTTTGTTGCTCTGAAACATTAAACAGTCTATGGCTCTAATTGTTTTACTAAAAGATGGAGAGATGTCCCAACACCATTGTGATGTTCAGAAAAAGGGTCATTCCCAAAGGGAGATAGGATGCAACAATATTTTCTGCTATAGATATAATGTGGTTGAGTAAAATCAGGAAACTGGCATTTTATAAAACTTTTTGCTGCACAAAAAGTCAGTGTTGTCTAACAATGAAAAATGTGTTAACACAAATAGCGTCCAAGATGGTTGTGGTTTTTCGATTTGACTACATCTATTTTGGTGATGTCTGTGGCAATAGTTAAAGAGGGAGACTATTTTGGCATGAATGGCCATTTTTATGTAGGTTATGTATCTAACGTCATAAATGAAATAACACGACAGAATGTTGTTTACGAAATAACATGACAGAATATTGTTCATGAAATAACATGACAGAATATTGTTCATGAAATAACATGACAGAATATCGTTCATGAAATACTGATAACCAATACATGTTACTTCCAATAAACGGTGCATGTTAGGAGGCAGAGAAATAGTCTCACTTGTCAGTTTCATGCTGTAGTTCCTCACTTACATTACTAGAAAGATGAAGTATGGCTTCCTTCGACAGTCAATATCAAGACATAAATTCGAAATTGCCATATTCTTCAAAATAATTGGTGGCAGTGTCTCACTTCCTTCTCCTTTTCTCACTCTAAGAAACAAATTCTTCCTAAATATCATCACCAATGGAGGAGGAGGAGATTAGTGTTTAACGTCCCGTCGACAACGAGGTCATTAGAGACGGAGCGCAAGCTCTGGTGAGGAAAGGATGAGGAAGGAAATCGGCCGTGCCCTTTCAAAGGAACCATCCCGGCATTTGCCTGAAGCGATTTAGGGAAATCACGGAAAACCTAAATCAGGATGGCCGGAGACGGGATTGAACCGTCCTCCTCCCGAATGCTATCATCACCAATATCTGATTCCATACCTATACCTGCCATCATCAATCTTATTCTCCAGATAATCTTGCCTGAAATCACCATTTAAGTTATCCCAGATTCATACACTGATTAGGCACTATTCCGTACCAGTATAACGCATTTTCCTACTATTTCAAGAATAGAGCTTAACTGGCTGTTAACCACAGTTTGCACAATGGCCTTCAGTGTGGTGAATTTTACGGAATATTTCTCATCTTAAAAATCTAACAGATCTTCATTTCTATAGTAAGGCGTCAACAATTGCATACACGCAAGTGAGGTTTGGTATGTCGTACTTCGTCTTGTAAATGAATGAATATATTGTGTATTCCTGTCTCAACCTACAAGCAATTCATAGTTACAAGCATGACGTATTTATCTATAGACTATTGGACTTTGAATTTGCAAGAACTTCTGGATACACGACTGATTTATCATTTCATAATGATCTTATCTTCTACTCTTTACATATCCAACATTGTGTTTTCTTGCTCTTTTCTGTATTTGTACATGGTGGGAGTATATAGAGGGGCTGTAGAAGGGAAATAAATTTGAAGGCATTATTATAGAAAGGGGAGAGTAAGTAGATGATGAGATGGTAGATGTGTTACTGCGAGAAGAATTTGGCGAAGTATTGGAAAACCTCTCAAAACAAAGCCCATGGAGTAGATGATGTTCCCTCAGAACAACAGATATCCTCGGATGAGCAAGCCATGACAAAACTATTCCACGTGGTGTGCAATATTTATGAGACAGGCAAAATACCTTCAGACTTCAAGAAGAATGAATAATTCCAATCACAAAGAGAACAGAAGCTGACAGGTGCCAATATGTCATGGTTGCAAAATACTAACACGAATTCCTTACAGAACAATGAAAAAGTTGGCAGAGGGCAACCTTAGGAACCTTAGGAAAGATTTTTCTTAGAAGATAGGTTAAAGAATGGCCAACCTACATTTATGGCATTCGTAGACTTGGAGAAAGCTTTAGACAATGTTGATTGCAATACACTCACTGAAATTCTGCATGTAGCAGGGGTAAAATAGAGGGAGCAATATATTCTTCACAATTTGTATATAAACTGGATGGCAGTTATCAGAGTTGAAGGGCAAGAAAGGGAAGCAGTGGTTGAGAAGAGAGTGAGATTGCATTGTAGCCCATCCCCAAAGTTATTCAATCTGTACACTGACCAAACAGTAAAGGAAACTAAAGAAAAATTTGGAGAAGAAATTGAAGTTCAGGGAAAAGAAATAAAAACTTTTGAGGTTTGCCAATTACATTGTAATTCTGGCGGACAGCTACAACTTCGGAGAGCAGCTGAACAGAATGGGCAGTGTCTTGAAAGGAGGATGTAATATGAACATCAACAAAAGCAAAAGAAAGGTATTGGAATGTCATCGAATGAAATTAGATGACTCTGAAAGGATTAGGAAGTGAGACACTAAAAGTAGTAGGTGAGTTTGCTAGGGCAGGAAAATAACTGATGATGGCTAAAGCAGAGAAGATGTAAAATGTAGACTGGGCAGGCAATAAAAACCTTTCTGAAGGAGGGAAATATGTTAATATCAAATACAGACTGAAGTGTAAGGAGGTCTTTTCTGAAGGTATTTGTCTGGAGTGTTCCACTGTATGGAAGCAAAACATGGATGGTAAATAGTTGAACTAGAAGAAAACAGAGGCCTTCGAAATGTGATGTTATCGAAGAATGCTAAAGATTAGATGAGTAGATCATGTAACTAATAAGGAGGTACTAAATACAATTGGGGGAAATGGCATTTGTTGCACAATAGGACTAAAAGTAGGGATCCGTTGACAGGAGACATAAATTTGTGTGGATGAGTTGCGGGTGGGATAAAAATTGTAGAGGAAGACCAGAAATGAATACAATAAGCATGTTCAAATGGATGTTGGTTGCTACTTGGAGATGAAAAGCATAGAATAGCATGGATGGCTGCATCAAACAACTCTTTGGACTTTTGACAACCACAACAACAACATACGGTCATTACACAGCCCGACCAGACCTCTGGTGAAGCTGAGAAGTTATGTCAGGACTCTGCTGATCAAATGCATCTACAGATTTTGCACTGTCAAAATAATTTTTTCCGTGTAAGGTACGAAGTCTCATCCATGGCCAAAGTCAGTACTTCAAGCTAGGGCTGAATCTCAACAGATCACACCCAAGTTACTGCTCTATCGAGTGTAACATACTGTTCAGTACCCTAAAAATAGGAGTCTCAAGGCTAAGCTTGGGCCAATTTTTGGCAGATTCAGATATATTTGTGGACCTCATTTTCTTCATACTCTAGGGTTTTCAGGAATTCTTGTTACAGAAACTGAGCCCAGAGCAAGAATACTGCAATGACTTTGATTGTTCTCATATCTTACCTAACTTCCTGCACAATTTTCAAAACACAATCTTTCACAACAGTTTTCATGACAATGAAATAGCTGACGGATTTGTTTGTGGAAAATCAGCAGGCAAGCTGAAGTACATGAACAGTAGCAGCTAGTACCTGTTACTACCTGTAATCACTTTTATTGTCTTCTTTCTTCAGATAATGAGAAATGATTTTAAAACCAAATAAAAATCTGGGTACACACAGAAAAATTCACCAAATTTACTGCTGTCTTCTATAATTTTAATTTCTTCTGCAATATATACATATTCTCATGGAAAGTCCTGTACCGAACAGATCTTCAATCTGAAAACCATTCTCTAACTAAAACAAAAAAGGAGTATGAACATCAGCATGGTTTTTGTCAACTTTACAAACACTTATGATTCCACCAACTGCCAAACACTTTTCTTAGTACTCCAAGAACGAGGTATGGATTACAACACACACACCCTCATCAAACAGACTCTCACAGATATGACTTCTAAGGTGAAGTTCAGAGGAGAACTATCTCGGAGCTTCAACATCAAAACAGGAGTACGACAGGCTGATGGTCTATCACCCATTTTGTTTAGTCTGTTGCTTCATAAAGTCATCAAAACCTGGGAATGTACGCTAAGGAATCTAGGAATCAAACCAGTTACCATTGGAGCCGGGACTTGAAGAATTGAGATAAGGTGCCTTGCTTTCGCAGATGACACTGCAATCTTAACCAACAACTCTAAGGATGCTGTCATTGCTGTCCAGGGTTACAAATATCATATGACAAGGCCAAATACTTTGAGAATTGGCACTCCAGTAATACTCCTTTGATGACGATACGTGGAATGATTTCGAGGGTCGATTGCTTTCATTGTCTTGGTGAATGAGTCCATCCAAATGGTAGAGATGGCAACTCCATCTTAGAAAGGCGTAACAGAATCAACACAGCATACCATCTGTCCCACAATCTGTAAAACAAGAAGTGCATTTGGAATAATGCTAAGGTCTGTCATTACAGAACTGCTGTCAGACCACAGTTTCTGTATGCCACAAAGACCCTCCTGATGAACAGAAAAGGCACGATGGATGACCTGGAGAAAGCCAAAAGACGTATTCTCAGAAAAATTCATAGCATGTGATTGCTCCCAGATGGAACCTACCGAATGAAGTCCAATTCTGAACTGCATCAACAGTTAGAATCAGCCAACACCAGTATGCGACGAAGGAGGCTCAAATTCTATGGGCACATACAATGAATGAACAACAATAGGCTTACAGAGATCTTCTCATTGGTTAAAAGCTACAAGACTGGAAGCCTGTGGCTTCATGAAGTACTAAATAACTTGGATTCGGCTGGGATCTCTGATCTTGAGGTAGAAGATTGTTCCAAATTTTGTGCTACAGTAGGCTCTTGGACCCCACCACCTAGAGTCCCTAAACGTCGGAAGCCCTTTTCACAGGAGAGGAAGGAGAACTTATCGGCAGGGCTCAAGAGATATTGGGAACGGAAGAGGGCATCAACGAAGAACTAGTCATAAGTGCTCCTTAGTGGGCTTAAATCAATAATAATATATATGTATTCACAATTCATCTATTTCTTAAAAATGATTACAATAATAACACTGTGAAATCCATTATTAGGAATAGTTGTGATTACACTTTCACCATAAGAAATGCCTATTGAAAATGCATGTAAAACATCTTAAGTTCTTTGTTGACAAGCCAGTTGACTAAATTCCAGTATACAATACTTTTTAAATTTTATGGTGCATTAGTTTTAAGTTTCTTCCTTCACATGTTAGCAACCTCATATTGTGATGAGGAAGAAACTGCAAATAGATGACCCCTAAAATAACACTTCTAATGTACTAACATAGTTTAATAACTAACAACATGATGACATGATAAAATGGCATAATTTGCTGGCTACAATGGCATACGAATAAGTAAGGAGGGAATGAACAAAGTGTGTGTGCTTGGAGATTTAAAGTAAGATAAAGAAACACAAACAGGTCATTAATTTTTTTTTTCATTTGAAATGTAGAAATATCAAACAGTGTAAAAAAGTTAACGGTAGTTATGAGGGGGAGGCATTGATTATGAACACAGTGATCTACCTGAATACATGTAGAACGACAGGAGATTGGGTAGTGCACCCAGAAGTTAGGTATGAGGATGCTGTATACAGGGGCACCAAATCTGAAGGGAAAAGAAAGGAAGTGGATATCAAAAATGAAATGTGTACATCTGAGGAATGAGGTGAAACTAACATAATGCTAAACTGAATACGAAAAGATTATGGAATTTGCCTAAATAAAGTATTAATGATATAAAAATTATCTGCAATTGTGCTGAGCCGATACTGAACAAGAAGACAAACCTCTCTCTCTCTCTCTCTCTCTTGGAATAGAGAAGTTATGTGAAAGCATAATATTTCTAAGTTCTCCAAGTGTACAAGGGCAATTAAAATGAGAACCTTAAAAGTTCCATAAAATTCTGAAAAATTGTGTGATGGTGTTGCTAGGAGGCAGGAGTATTTCTTGATGTTCAGAAAGTGATCAACGTGTGGCACAATGCAGGAGAAGGCAGCAGCACCCACAACAAGACGGCTGCCCTACTGCCAACATGCACCACGATCGAGCAGTGAACTGTGATGTCTTTCTTGGGTAGTGAAGGTTCAACCAATTGTAATTCATCACAGAATGACAGTGCAGTACGGTGATTTTTGTTTATCATTACAGCACGTGTACAGAATTTAAAAATGGTGTAACTTCTGTGGAGGACGTGTCAAGATGGCGGCAGGCTCACTGCGTAGTAATGGACAAGAACATTGCATTTGTGGAGGAGATTCTGAACGAAATAGTCAGCAAGTCTGAAGATTAGTATTGGTTCATTGCAGAATATTGTTCACAATGTACTGCACTTTAATGAGTTGTCTGCAAGATGGGTGCCAAGTCAGTTGACTGCCAAATTGAAAGACCGCCGTGTCGATGCCTGTGAAGAACTTTTGCATCATCTCTGCATTGAAGGCAATGTATTTCCGTGAAACATTGTTGCAGGTGATGAGATAGGTCCATTATCACCAAAGAGAAATGAAGGGGTCAAACAAGGAATGGCACCACAGCTCATTGCCGAAACCAAAAAAAGTTTGTACGGAATCATCTGCTGGAAAAGTCATGCTCATTCTCTTCTGTGATGCAAATGGAGTAATTTTGGAGCATTACATGGGTAGAGAAGTGGCAGTAACCAGTAATACTTATTCAGATATGCTGAAAAATACCCTGCAATCTGACTTCAGTTCTGCAACAGA
This sequence comes from Schistocerca nitens, assembly GCF_023898315.1. Classification (NCBI taxonomy): domain Eukaryota; kingdom Metazoa; phylum Arthropoda; class Insecta; order Orthoptera; family Acrididae; genus Schistocerca; species Schistocerca nitens. The sequence continues at coordinate 151,036,248 of NC_064624.1, read as the reverse complement.
ATGACAATGTCTGACTGCGTACAACCACTAAGACAGTTGAGACTATTCAGGAAATTAAATCTGGTTGTCTGGTACATCATCCTCATTCACCAGACCTCACTCCTAGTGATTTTCATCTGTTCGGTGCACTCAGACAAGCAATGGGAGACAGGAATTTCAAAAGTAACAAAGAGGGGAGAACCACGATGCACGACTGACTACAGCACACGACCAAAAGAATCCTTTCATCAAGGTATCTATGCACTTCTGAAGCGGTGCAATATGTGCATTCCATGTCAGGGAGAACTGACATCTAAGTTTTTTTGTTTATTGTTACGTGATGATGATGATGATGATTAGTTTGTGGGGTGCTCAACTGCATGGTTATCAGCGCCCGAACAAATTCCCAACCTCTGCTCAGTCCAAACTTGCCACATTCAGGAATGATAATGAAATTATGAGGACAATACAAACACCCAGTCATCTCGAGGCAGGTGAAAATCCCTGACCCCGCCGGGAATCGAACCCGGGACCCTGTGCTCGGGAAGCGAGAATGCGACCGCGAGCTGCGGACAATTCATCGTTACAGTTAAAAATATTATAGCACTTTTAAATTTTTATTTGAATCTCCCTCATACTTTTGCCGAATTAACGTTTCAAATAAATCCTACTGCAAAATAATGGGGTAACAAGAGTATGCTACGCTACTTATGGGAAGTCAATGGTTTTTTTAAGGCTCTTTCCTCTAACTATAGCATGTAAGCACATTTCAGTTCAATATTGAAGTTCAAGTTAGGAAGCAGGTTCCTGCAAAATCTTGCCACTATAGTGATAAAGTTGTCATATAATCAATTTTCAACTCTGTTAATCTCAAATCCTAATCACCAAAATGAAGATATCATAAATATTTGTTATGATCAAGCAATGCCATATCCATGTGTCATTCAATACTCCTATCCCAACGAATTTGTCATAAACTGCCTACTGTCTCTAATTAAAAGTAGGAATTTATAATTTTAAAAAAATATATTATTTTGTGTGTAGAGCCAAATTTCTTTACCAGGAGCAGCATCAGTAATAATACGTAATGTGGGTGTTGCCAGAGTATCATTGTCTTACAGTCTACGATACGTGTAAAATATATACAGAGAGAGATAGCAGAAAGAGGTATAACTCAGCTAACGTCTTTTAATGGTATAAACATTTTATATTACACATGGCACACAGATTTATTCACAGCATGACCATTCACCTAAGTGGGGAATACGTAGTGAAATATACCACTCCTGGAGAGAGAGGCGCATCCCTACAGCATCTTACTGACGAATGACACTCGCAACAGAAGCAGTTTATACAGTACCAAAATAAAAATGTAAAATAATATGTCTAATATAATTGTGCAGATACTGTATTTTGGTTTTATTTTTACTGTGCGCACGGTGACCCATACCGTGGGCTGACGTACATCTTCCCCCTCAGCAAGAGGAAATACCGGCTCAGACACGGCAATAAGTATTCCGTCGATCGCTATCCTGCCCTGGAGATGCACGTACTTCCCGAGAACTTTCATATCCATATCAAAATGTTAAAATGAGATGCCAGATTAATTTCTGAGATGGATATGCTGACCTTGTATAAGGAAGCATTAAGATGTTAGATTAGTATGACTGGGTGATGTATTTAAAGTAAAAGAATATACAGGGTGGTTATAATTAAACTTTCACTACTCGAGAGGGCCGCCACGAAAAACAAGTGATTGTAGGACAATCGAACTTTGTGGAAACAGTTGTAAGGATATGCGGTAGGGAAATAAAGAATAAACCATTGGAAGAAACATATTTTAATTTCTTATGAAAGTGTAACTGTTGTTTACTGTGCGCCATGTTTACGTTCCAGGTTACAAACACTGCTCAACGTGACGATCACCTGCATCCACGACAGCCTGGATACCATTTCACAATTATTCGCAGCACTTTTCAAACGGTGCACTACAGAATGTTCAGCTGTGATGATTTGTGCCACAGTTGGCCGTCAGCCTCTCCCAGGAGCAATTCCCAAATCATCAGTTAATTCCAACTCCTGAATCGTGTTCTTCAAACCCAATGCAGAAAGAGGACCTCTACGTACTCCTTCAATATTTCGATACTTGCAAAGAACAGCAGCACTATTGCTGTTGTTTTGATAAAACAGCTTTACAAGTAAGGCCCTACTCATCTCATCCAGACCCATGTAGACTGTAACTGTACTGCTCACTGATGTTTATGTTTAAAACCCTACATTGCCAAACCAGCACCAACACCTAACAGCAAGTCATGGCACCAGTAACAACACACAGACTGCAGTGCACATTCTGAACATCGTTCCTATAAAATTTGTATACATACGGTAAATTGTTATCCATCTACACTGGCTCAAGAAGCGGAAGTTTAATTATAGCCACCATTTATACTGCAAGTTGAGTCATATAGGAATACTGAGGAAAGTTCATTCCTAAAATATGGTGTACGTGAGATAACATTTTTCTGGGTTTGAAGGAGTTGGTATATCTCTGGTGATGACATCTGAAATATCAATGTGCGAAGTACACGGTCAAACTACTGTTACAGAAATACAGGGTGATTCAAAAAGAATACCACAACTTTAGGAATTTAAAACTCTGCAACGACAAAAGGCAGAGCTAAGCACTATCTGTTGGCGAATTAAGGGAGCTATAAAGTTTAATTTAGTTGTACATTTGTTCGCTTGAGGCGCTGTTGACTAGGCGTCAGCGTCAGTTGATGCTAAGATGGCGACCGCTCAACAGAAAGATTTTTGTGTTATTGAGTACGGCAGAAGTGAATCGACGACAGTTGTTCAGCGTGCATTTCGAACGAAGTATGGTGTTAAACCTCCTGATAGGTGGTGTATTAAACGTTGGTATAAACAGTTTACAGAGAATGGGTGTTTGTGCAAAGGGAAAAGTTCTGGACGGCCGAGAACGAGTGATGAAAATGTAGCACGCATCCAGCAAGCATTTGTTCGCAGCCCAGGAAAATCGACTCGCAGAGCTAGCAGAGAGCTGCAAATTCCACAATCAACTGTATGGAGAGTCCTACGAAAAAGGTTAGTTATGAAACCTGAACGTCAACTACCCGAGGCGATGGATCGGCCGCCAGGCAGCCCGTGACAGAGCACTTCATCACTGGCCTCCAAGAAGCCCTGATCTTACCCCCTGCGATTTTTTCTTATGGGGGTATGTTAAGGATATGGTGTTTCGGCCACCTCTCCCAGTCACCATTGATGATTTGAAACGAGAAATAACAGCAGCTATCCAAACTGTTACACCTGATATGCTACAGAGAGTGTGGAACGAGTTGGAGTATCGGGTTGATATTGCTCGTGTGTCTGGAGGGGGCCATATTGAACATCTCTGAACTTGTTTTTGAGTGAAAAAAAACTTTTTAAATACTCTTTGTAATGATGTATAACAGAAGGTTATATTATGTTTCTTTCATTAAATACACATTTTTAAAGTTGTGGTATTCTTTTTGAATCACCCTGTATAATAAAAACCGCATTTTTGAAGAACCAGTTACGCCGCCAGTTCCCGGTCGTGCTGTGGCAGGAAGGCCTCAGCTTTGTCTGGCCCTACCAGCAATTTAAGCTATTTCACAATTACATTAGTGGTGAAGGCTTCAGGGGAGACCAAATGGGCATCTGGCTGTAACTGTGCCATTAATAACCATGCATTTAAAGTTGTGATTACAGCTGAATGTCTCAATGACTCACACTTGTAAAACTGGTTGTGCAACCTAATATTTAAAAAAATGTATGTTCGTGAAGTCGCATTACATTTTATCAGAACAATTGAAGACCTCATCCATAAACAGTGAGGGACAGTCAATGAGACACAGAATCCTTTAATGTAAAACATTGTATTCATTCATATTGGTGGACAGTTTTACTACAAACCAAGAAATGACAGCTCTATCTCTGAATTTCAGATTCTCAATAATGTCAACTTTGTCAAAATGTGTGCGTGTAAACAACGGTAAACACCAAAAGGTAGTAGTAACATGTGCCACATTTATGGCAGGAAAATGTTTTTCAGGACAACTGGTAAAAGGCAAGCATGATGTGGACACCCACAACTCAGATATAGATACTGAATACGTTCCTGAATGGCAGTCCACTTCAAAACTTGTTGCTACAATAAATATTATGTTGCGTCCCTTATCACAGTTTATGAGACAGTGTGATGATTGAAATGTTATTTGCATAGTAAGGCGACAAGAAAATTTTATTTTGTGCTGAATCATGTGTTATTTTTGAGGACGTTATGGGTTCATGCACAAGTCTGTAGCATTTTTCCACAAGTTTAATGGACACAACAGACCCACATAACAGAGACCATTAGGAACATGTTCTCCTTCACCATTTACCACAGCCTCCCAACACTGGGGCAATTTTTCAATTCTGAAACGGTAGAAATCACACAGTTTTGAGGTAAGGAACTCACCTAACAATGTTTGGAGTGCGTTTTCATCCTGAAAGAGTTCCTTCAGAGTTGTCTGATAGAGAGTGAAGAAGGTGAAAATCTGAGGGCACAAGATCAGGTGAATAAGGCTGTTGCAGAATAACTCTCCAATACAACTCCAGCACAGTGTTTTTGTCAACCTAGCAGAATGTGGATGGGTGTTAACATGGAGTGGGCATCACTTGATGCACTTCTTCTTGATCATTGTCCCCGGATCACGTCTGCAAGATGTCTCAGTTGTTGACAATAAGTATCAGCAGTGATGAAACTTCCTGTCAGACTAAAACTGTGTGCTGAACCGAGACTCAAACTTGGGACCTTTACCTTTTGTGGGCAAGTGCTCTACCATCTGAGCTACCCGAGCACGACTCTCGCCCCGTCCTCAGCTTTACTTCTGCCGGTAGCTCGTCTCCGGCTTAGCCACAGCCTCGGGGGTGTTTCCAGAATGAGATTTTCACTCTGCAGTGGAGTGCGCTGATATGAAACTTCCTGGCAATATCCTTGTTTCATTTGCCGAATTGTTTCTGTATATTGTAACACACAATTTAAGAGTGTACCCTTTTCAGCACAATAATTGTCACTTCTGGTTGTTGTCAGTGCACATATATTCCTTTTGTTGTTGTGTAGTTGGTTCTATAATCATTCCAACCACCTTCTGTTGTCAGCAGATGTTTTATGATCCTTACAAATAAGTAAGAAGATATCATCAACAAAATTGCCTGGTATGTATTGCACATATTCTACATCATTTACATAGCGTTAAGTTGCAGTGTCATTTCTTTCTCATCTCAATTTACTAAATACGAACAAAGTAGGAAAGAGAAATCGCTACTTACCATAAAGAAGACACATTAAGTTGCAGACAGGCACAATTAAAAGACACTTACACAAAACTTTCAGCCATAGCCTTCATCAGCAAAAGAGAAATTCTCACCATTCATACACACATGCAAGCACAATTCACACACAGACGACCATCAGCTTTGGCCGGGTGCCTGGCCAGAGCTGCCAGAGTTAGCAGCCACGTGTGTATGAGATGCCGCTTGCTTGTTTGTATGAATGGTGTGTGCTTCTGTTTCTCTTTTTCTGTTGAAGGCTGTCGACGAAAGTTTTGTGTAAGTGTCTTAATTATGCCTGTCTGCAACTTAATGTGTCTTCTTTACAAATAGCAATCTATCTTTCCTACATTGTTGATATTCCTATGTGGAGCTTCCATTTTGATGTTACTAAATGATAGAAGTACATACACTCAACACACAGCGGCCACTTAAATAAGATAACAGGCACAGGTTATGTTAAAGAGAAGGAGAATTTATTCAGCAGTAGAGTGCAGGCAATATTCGTAGACTGCGTGGTGGGTGAAGGAACAACAGTAGTGGTGGGGGCTGCCTTGTGGAGGGAACAGCATATTAGGGGATGTGTAGTTCTACAGTGTAAGTCTTCACACAAACATCATCTCACACAACATGTAAGATACAGCTAGTGCATCTGCAAATGATTATATTAACAGGTTATGCCAGTATGACGAATAATTTAAGTCAACAATTTATTATTAAAGTACAACAGGTGCAGGATCATGCTGAAATTGCAACACTGGGAATGATTGATTTTCACCTGTCTTGAGCATCTTTTTATTACTTGCTGCAAAGTTAAAATTAGCTTATTTTCCAAAAACACAGAGAGGTTTACACAATTTCACTTCAATAAGTCGCTAGTACAGTTGCAACTGTGATGGAATCCTAAAACAGCCAACTATTAATGAAACAATTGAGGATAAGTGTTACGGTGTAAAGTCGAGCGCCAGCACGGCAGTCGGAAACGGTAGAGGAGAGATGGCGGTGAGAAGAGATTGGCCAATTGCACGCTGACCAGACCTCCATCCAGGACGACATTGCGACAGCAGTGGCCCCTATGTTAAGAGGACACAAGTGCCGCGACCGGCTGGTGGTGGCGCAGTTCGATAGTTGCTTCGAGATTGGCGAGTTCTATAGCAACGTCAACTCTAGTCGCATCGCTTGCACTCTCTATGTACCACAGACTTGGGACTGTCTATACTGAAGAAGATAGATTATTTCTTATGTCGCCCTCTGCTTGTGACACATCTGTGCAATTGCAAAAGTTAAGTGTTGTAATTTTCTTTTTGTAATAAAACTCATTAATACGATTTGTTCGATTGATTGTCTTGCGACCCGAGTACTCAGGCTTCCTAGACACCATAATAAGTAAAGTCAATAGGTTATGAAAAACTTGTGATCAGTATAAAAATGAAAGTTTGATTCCTTCATTTATGCTGTTACATACTCATATTAATTTCCATTTAACCAGCTATGGATGGCTGGGAGATGAAGAAGCTTGCACAGGATAGAGTAGCATGGAGAGCTGCATCAAACTAGTCTCAGGACTGAAGACCACAACAACAACAACATGGATGGCTCTTCAAAGAATTACATTATTTCACTAGCAAAATCTGTAGTCACTCTTATATCGCAGTACATACCAAAGTTTTGCATGTCAGCTGCTTTGTATGCTATCATTTGCCAAAAATTTATTTCGTTATCTCGAATCGTGTATGAGATATGTGGGATATTATGAATCTTTCACTTCCACTAGTATTGTTTGCACACGAGATCACAAGTGAGTGCACTATATGCAAATTTTTCGAGATTGGTGGTAGGTATGGATCTAATCTCAAGTTTGAAGAAGAATTCAATACATTAGTGGCATTTTGTATGCAGCAATATGTAATCTAACATGCACCAAATGCAAATTCATAGCAACCCCTAATTTTGTGCAGTACCTTACTAAATACAGCAATGAATGTTCACAAAATGAAAAGCAGTTCATCAAGAAGCTGACAAATGAGGCCACAAGATATGTGAGAACGGGCTTTTCTCTGGACAAAGCTCACAGCTCACTAGGCGACACACAAGCGAGGCAGCCATCCATTCAGAACAGAGGACTCGCCCTGCATTGACAACTTGAATGCATTTCTGTACACAAGCCACGTAATCTTGCATTAATTATTTGCTTCACAGAGAAGAAAACTATATGATGCATGTAAATATCACTGAGAGCTGACAAAAATTTGAGGTACTTTGATTAAGGAATAAAAACACTTACACAAATATTTTTAAATAGGTCAAACTCTTTAATGGAGTGTCTGCAATAAGTGTGTGTTTACATCATTTAATTTGAGGTGCCAGACTAAATATGGATCAGACAATGAATTATACACAAAAATAATATTGTCACTTGTGGATCATGTTGCACACTTTCAATACTCAACTCCATGTTCGAGACAGCCATTGTGTCCCTTTATGATCTGGAAACAGAACATTCCTGCACTCCCTATGAATGTATTTGTATAGTGTTTGATGGAATTACAATGAAATCATTTGATGTACCTGGCACATTCACATTTGGTAACTTCATTTATTTTGAAACTTAAGAATCTGAGGTTGGAGTGTCCTGTGTAACAAAATTTCGTGGCAAATTAAAACTGTGTGTTGGACAGGGACTCGAACCTGGAACCTTTGTCTTTGGTGGGAAACTGCTCTACCAACTGATCTATCAGAGCACAAATGATGACCCAACTTCATAGCTTTACTTTTGCCAGAGCCACATTGCCTATATTGCAAACTTCACTGCAGAGGCATGGCTCGATCACAGCCCGGGGGGACTGTTTCCAGTATGTATTTTCCCCTCAGCAATGGGGTGTGTGCTGATTTGAAACTTTCTGGCAGTTTTAAACTGTGTGCCAAGACACGACTGAAAGCTGGATCCACTGCCTTTTGTGGGCAAGTGTTTTATCGACCGAGCTAGCTACCTGAGTGCGATTCACAAACTGAACTCACAGTTTTACTGCCATCAGTACTTTTACCGCCTACTTTCCAAACTTACATTCTTTCTTCCAAGAGTGCTAGTCCCACAAGGTATGCAAAACAACTACTGTGAAACCTAGAAGGCAAAGAGACAAAGTACTGCCAAAAGCAAAGCTGTGGAGATGGGTTGCAAATCTCACTCGGATAGCTCAGTCAGTAGAGCACTTGCCTGGGAAAGGTGAGGATCCCAGGTTCAAATCACTGTCTGGCACAAATTTTTATCTGCCTGGAAGTTTCAAATCAGAGCATACACCACTGCACACAGCAAAAATTCGTTATCCCACGTAGTGGTTTACCGTAATGAAACTTTAAGAGAAAGTCAGTCTCCCACTAATATTATCCTCAGACACGTTAGTGCTTCTTTCCTTTGATGGTAAAAATGACTTCCTCCTCTAACATTTGTTTCTCTTACCAAACTCTGCATTTACTGTCATTTGTTGGGTACTGTGGTGTGCGTACTGTAAGACCTTCAGTACACACACAGTCAGATTATTTGACTTGTTGCTCTACCGAAGTAGGCGAGTGTCAGCAATATGTCTCGTGGTCTTGTTGTGGCACGTTTATCTTCTGCCGTTAGGTCAGACGATAGAAATGCCACTTGCACGCTTAGAGTAGCTGATTGACGGTGACCAACTTTAAACAGAACTTGATTAATTTTCACACACATTTATTAAAATAATAACAAGCATAATAATTATTTAACTTGGTTCTGGACGCTATTTACAATTGACAATCTGAAGTTCCTTTGGTATTGGTTCATTAATCTTATTCCCACATATATCTCTCATACTTGACATAAGTGTCTACACATTTATCTTCGTGGCTATGTACAGAAATATGGTAATCTTATTAGGCGCAGACTGAAACTTGATTATAGACTGGTACAGACTAATGCAGGAACTATGTACGCGACTGGTACTCTGCAACCCATAAATTATTGTGAAGCTGAATACAATGTATCACATTCACATTAAGTGTTACACTGCCCAATTACATTAATGTGACCACCTGACAAAAGCTACCTTCTGCAGTGTGTCAGTGAGGTTCTGCAAGGTCCCGACAGGGATCACGAGCCGTGCCAACTCCAGTGTAATGCCACTTCCTCGGACGAGAAATAAAAATCAAAAATTAGCTCCCAATACCCCAAAGATTTCCCCCCCAAGTCCCAAATTCCCAGAAAAGTGAATAAGCGAACGGAGTTCCATTTATCACTATTATTAGGACAATAACAAGTAATTAAATCAGGAATCTAGGACTTGACAATTTAGTAATCTACGAAAGAAAGATTAAATTTCAGTAAGATTAAAATCGAAATCATAATAAATCGAAAATCGGCATAAATTAGCACTCGCAAAGTAGAACCGACGATCCCGAAGAATACTCTGTGTGAGTACTCTTTGGGAATCGTGAGTAATGACTAAGTACAATCCAATGCATCATCACTACGTTGCGAGAGTTAGCCGAAGCAGGTCATATATTTGAATGCTCGTGCGTGTAGGCGCGCTTAGATTGTTTTTGAGATTGAATAATTGCTATCTATTATGACGCAATAATACGATCTTCTGACTTCAAATATCATGGCATTAGAATTCGAACGTAGGACTTTTACCTACTAGAATAAAGTGAACTTTTAACTAGATAATTGAACTAAACATTACTTAGACAGTGATGTAGGCAACGAACACTGATAGACAATTTTCATTCGTAATAACAAGTGGTTTATTGAACTTCAGTGATAGGTCCGAAGCATATAATTTAAATCCCCCCAACACCTGGTAAAGTTTTCTTCTCAAGGCTCGGTTAGTAAGGGACTGATATTCTGCAATAAAACACCCTCTCGTGCCAAGTCGTGCATTTGTGATTTAACCCTTTAATGCATACTGTAGCTGATAAGCTACAGACCTCATTTCTTCGATTTATTCCATATGGAGAAACATTTTCGATCAAATTCGTTATGTAGCTAAGTGTATACACTCCGCTGCAGTTTCTAGTAGTTCTTCATAGCGATCATAGATGGCAGGACGAGCTGAAGCAGTTCGACAGTGAGCTGTGTGGACATACTGCCAAGTGTGTGTTTTGGCGGAAAGTTGAGGTGTGTTTTTGGTGTTTGTACACTGATTTCTGGGTTTGAAAATTACTTTTTCATTTTGAAAACGTAAGTAGATATGGTGTAAACAGTTAATTCGAGTGTCTTTGCGATAGATTTGAAATGAGGTCTGTTTTTGTGTATGTAGCTTATCAGCTACATTTTTCATTTACTGCATTTCAGGCGCTGACGTAAAAATGTCTCGAAAGAGTCAAGAAGAAATGATTATGGAATGGTTAGAGATTCCACTAAGCAGTGATGACGATCTTGAGTGTTTCTCTGACGATTCCATTCAAGATGAGACATATGTTGCTCCAGAATCTGTTGATTGTGATAGTGACAGTAGTGACGAAGAAAGTCAAGTACCAGTAATTAGAACTGAAGATGTTTCTGGAACAAGACAATCTGATGTTATAATGAAGGAATCGACGTCACAGTTGTCTGATAATGCTCTGAAACTGCCATGCAGCAGCAAAAATGTTACCGAAAACAGCAGGAGTGTGGTTTGGAAAGATAAACAGTTGATTATTCCCGAACTGCAGTCAAAATTTCATGGCAATACTTCGTTACCAGAAGAAGTAATAAACTTAAATACTCCATACCAATTCTTCAAACATATATTTCCATCTAAATTGCTTGATCTAATTGTCAAAGAGTCTCATAGACACAGTGTGCAGTGTAATCCTGATAGACCAATAGATTTATCCTGTGATGACATAAAAAAATTTATAGGCATCTGTCTCGTAATGTCAATAGTTCATGTACCTAATACGAGGGATTACTGGGGAGAAGTTACTGGTACTCATCTGATCAAGACAACAATGACAGTGAATCAGTATGAGCAAATACGTAAGTTTCTTCACTTCAATGACAACAGTGCAATGATACCCAGGGGTGAAAAAGGTTATGATAGACTCTTCAAGATAAGACCCATAATAGAATTGATGAGATCTCGGTTTCAAACAATACCTGTTGAGGAGTGTGTTTCTGTTGATGAACAGATATGTTCAACAAAGGCTAGAAGTTATTTGAAACAATACATGCCAAACAAGCCTCATAAATATGGATACAAATTATTTGTTATTAGTGGCATATCTGGTTATGCCCACGATTTTGAGATTTTCACTGGAGATGAAAATGAACCAGAAAAAAGAGTGACTGGGGAGGAAGACTTGGGAGCAAGTGGAAATGTTGTAGTTCGACTCAGTAGGATACTACCAAGAAATATGAGCCACAAACTGTACTGTGACAATTATTACACAAGTCTGCCACTGCTTGTATGGTTACATAAACAAGGAATTTACTCACTTGGGACAGTCAGAAGAAACAGAGTGCCAGACTGCAAGCTCCCTTCAGAAGCTGAGCTGAAGAAAATGGCACGAGGTGCATCAGTAGAGCGCGTCGCAACAGTGGATGGTGTCGACATATCAAATGTAGTGTGGAAAGATAACAAGAGTGTGATGTTGCTTTCTAAACTTGCTGGACAGCAGCATATTCATGAAGCAGGGAGGTATGACAAAAAAACAAAGTCAAGAATAACAATACCTTGTCCACAAATAATTAAGCTCTACAATAAACATATAGGAGGTGTTGACCACCTTGACAGCATAATGGGTCGACATAAAATTCTTGTGAGAAGTCGAAAATGGTATATAAGATTGTTTTACCATCTCCTGGACATGGGAGTAGTCAATTCCTGGCTGTTGTATAGGAGAGTAGCAGAAACCAAAGGGATTAGGAGAACTATGAAACTCTCCGAATTTCGAATGGAAATTGCTCACTGTTTGTGTCGCTCAGGTCAAACTTCAGCAAAACGTGGAAGGCCAAGTAATGAACTCGAAAACCAAATACAAGCTAAGAAGACAAAGGGGCCCACAGCACATGTACCTCCACAAGATGTAAGGCTGGATCAAGTAGGTCACCTGCCTTCGTACTTGCAAGTGAGACAGAGGTGCAAAATGCCAGGATGCAAGGGATTTTCCTGGGTTCAGTGTAATAAATGTGCAGTTGCATTGTGTTTGCACAAACAAAAGAACTGTTTTCAAACTTTTCATGTAAAGTGATTATCACATGCTTGGGTACAAACCTGTTGGAACTAGATACCTTATTGTTCATCTATAAAAGTGTATAAAATATACAATAAATGCTCAATATTTACAACATTAATGTCCTATTTATTATTTTAGGATTTTTCCCTCCCTATACAAAGTATTTAATAATAATCAACAATTAAATTACGAGAGATTTGGTCAAAATTGAGGGAGCAAAATAAGCACATTTATTGTGGCTCGTAAGGTGTTAACTCAAAATGTAGCTGATCAGCTACAAAGCAATTTTCAACAATAGTGCTTTGTTAATTTAATTTAAAAAATTTTTCAATATTTTTTTCGAAATGTAGGCACTATAAACTAAACATGGTAATTTTTACAGCTTGAAATAAAAAATCATGCATTTAAGGGTTAAAATTCTATCAAATTATTGACACAAAACTCCCGAGTAATAATTACATGCAGCGATAATATTTGACTGTACCGCTCGGCGCTTGTGTAGAATCTTTGACTCAAATAACAAGCCCACAGTTACGACTTCTTAGATACTTGAAATTACGACCAGCTTGTATAGAATTTGTTGTGGATGTTACTGTATTGGTTTTATCATTAATATTTCATCATTAATCAGTTAAACATCGATTACGAACGATTAATTACGATTCTTGATGAATTTTTATTTATTTATTGTTTAGCGTATGGCTAATACAGACACATCATGAAATTAAATTACATATACATATTGACACACAAGAAACTTAAATTTGTCTTTACATCTGAATATCCAGTCCTTCAATCCAGCGCACTGCATCCAGGATTCCCGGTGGGGTCAGGGATTTTCTCTGCCTCGTGATGACTGGGTGTTGTGTGATGTCCTTAGGGTAGTTAGGTTTAAGTAGTTCTAAGTTCTAGGGGACTTATGACCATAGATGTTGAGTCCCTCAGTGCTCAGAGCCATTTGAACTGCATCTGGAGTTGCTAGCAGGAAGTCCTCTTTGGCACCACGACAGGCTCGAATCCTGCATTCACTGACAATGTGGTGAACAGTCTGGTATGGTGAAGTATATATCTCACGCACAGTGACATTCCGGTTCAGCACTGTTGTTTTGTGTAACGTCGTCTTCGTAACTTGATAATGATCTCAACACTCTAGCAACTGTCGCCGAGTTTTAGCCGAGGCCAAGTACAAATCAAACAAAATCATCAAGAAGAAGAGCTGTTATACCAGCTGCACTTAGGTTCTCAGCTGAGAATCTGTGGCACGAACCGACTGATCGAGGTGGTCCCACAGATTTTCAGTTGGGTTTAATCCATGGGATTTGGTGATCAGAGAAACTCGTCTCGGTGCTCTTCGAACCACGCACGCACATTGTGAGTTGCGTGACAGGTTCCACTGTTCTGCTGGGAGATACCGTCGTGGCGAGGAAAACAAACTTCTCGTAGGGGTGGGACGTGGCCCTACAGTCAGATACATGCCAGTGTTGATCCACTGTGCCCTCCATAATGACAATATCACCCACGGAATGCAATATAAACATTCCACAGACCGTAACACTTCCCCCAGCCCCACCCCTCAACCTGGGACCTCACGATTGTTGCAGGGCCACAAATGCCAATGCCAAGGGCCACCTGTCTGACGGAGCATAAAACGCGATTAATCAAAAAAGGCCAAAGTCGCTACTCGGTGGATGTCCAGTTGCAGTATGGGGTGAAAATGCCAGTCCTCATTGCCAACTAACAGCAGGCAGCACGGATGCACGAACCGGGCACCAGCTACGGAGGCCGATACACGGCAATCTTCACCGAACGGTCATTGAAGGGACACTGTTGGAAGCCTCTCGGTCCCTCTGGGCGGTCAGTCACTTAACAGCTGCACGTCTATTTGCAAGTATAAATCTCTGTAGCTGTTGTTCACTGCCGTTATTTTTGCCCCGTGGTGCACCCAGTTGCCTTGGCACCAGTTTTGGATAGTGCCATTCTGCCACGCGTGGTTTTCTTTAACCGTGGCAGCACGTGAACAGTGTACAAACTTGGCCATTTAGGAAATGCTTCCAATCTTGACCCAAAAGCCAATGGTAATGCCTTTTTTGACGGTAGATAAATCGCTCTTTTCTGCATTACGACGACGACTGCAGCATTTCCTGCATCCTCCTGACATGTTTTATATACCTTCCACTGTTAGTGCCGCCACGTGCCACCTGTGAGTGGTTACTGCAAGCTAACATCGAAAAATGTCAGTGGTCATATTAATGACTGGACTGTGTATATTCAAAAATTGTATTTGACAAATTAACTTTAAGCTCCCTATATTCCCAAACTGTTAAATCACAGTTGCTGTATTTTGGGTAATTATGTGATGTTTCTTTTTATGATCAGTATCACAAAGTAATTAAAGCAACTGGAAGACTATATGACAAGTTCCAGACTGTCGCAGATTCCAACGGTTTATTGAAATATCAGTTCTGTTAACATAAATACACACAAGGCAAAAACCATATACATCTACACACACACACGCTGCAAACGATTGAAGAGCACGGAAAAGGTCACTTCCCACTGTATCAGTTATTAGGCTCTTTCCCACACTATTCACGTATGATGTATGGGACAAATGATTGCTTAAACGCCTGTGTGCACTGTAATTAATATAATCTTGTCCTCACAATTCCTACATACAGGCTTATAGCATACGAAGTCTGTCGAAAAAATCCCAGAACTCTGTCCACGTTTTTCTGCGCTTACCTTTTACTTATTGTGCATGGTCTCCTTTGAAATACTCTCCTCCACAACTGATACACTGCTTCCAATACCATTTTCATTTCCCAGTTGCAGTCTTGGTACGTCTTTTGCTGGATCAAGTGAAGCATCGTCTGCAAATTTTCTTTATCTCGTCTATCATTGCAAATCTTCGTTCTTTCAACAGAGTTTTCAACTTTGGAAATAAAAATATTTCCCAGAGGCCATATGATTCTCTTAAGGAACATCTCATTTTCATTTGCATGATCCAAAAGCTCTACACTGATCGCAAAACGAACATCTTTCTGGTCTCAACTCATGAGCCACGGGACGAACTTGGCGGCAACACAATGCATTTCAAGATGATGTATCAGGATTTCATGATGTGATCCATCTGAAATGTTACATTCTTCTGCAATCCCTCACACAATCAGTCTTCGTTTGCCACGCACAGTTTTGTTGACATTCCTGAGATGAGCATTGTCGGTAGACATCGAAGGGCATCCTGAACAAGAGTCATCATTAATTTCCGCCCGTCCATTTTTAAATGATGTGAACCATTCGTAACAGTGAGTACTGATTCAGCACTTGTCACCATAGGCTTCCTGTATCATTCAGTGTGTCTTTGTAAAGGTTTCTTGAGTTCCATGCAAAATTGAATGCAGAGACGTTGCTCCTCTACATATGATGTCTCAAAATTTGCAAACTGTGTGACAACACTCTACCCAATAAAGCACTGAACAATAACTAAAAGGCATGAAACAATGAAACTTCCAGCAGTTACACACTAAACAAAGGCATGTGCAGGGATGCCAACCGCATTTCGCTCCCACAACCACTGGCATGAAATTATGACTCTCCTGAAATTTTTGGAATGATGACGTACTCCCTAGATTCATCACATAAAGCTGGTTCTTGAAATTATGCATGTTTACACCTATCTTCAAGTATCTGTCACTTCAGGTTCTTCAGCATCTGTGTAACACTCTCCCACAGGTCAAACAAACCTGTAACTATTTGTGTTGCCCTTCTCCGTACATTTGGGAACCCTATAAATCATGCTTTCAATAATAATCCTATTTTACTGAATTAAATGCTTTCCGGAAGTTGATAAATACTGCAGCTACCTGACTGATCCATGGCTTTCAGAACATCATGTAAGAAAAGTGAGAGCTGGTTTTCACATGACTGATGTTTTTGGAATACAAGCTGTCTGTCAAGGTGGAGTTAATTCTGTTACATAAACTTCCTTATCTGAGCTCAGAATACATTCTAATTTTCTATTTTAACAAATGGATACCACGGATATTGAACTGTAATTTTGTGGATGCCTTTGGCTGCCCTTCTTGTAGGCGAGTGTGACTTGTGCTTTCCTCTAACTACTGAGCACAGGTATTTGTCCGAGGAATTTATGGTATATCTTTGCTAGAAGAGAGGCTTCATAATAGGAAATCTGATATAGAATCTGATAGGGATTACAATGAGCCCTTGAATTTGGCTCAGTTTTAGCAATTTCAGCTGTTTCTCAACATCACTAGCACTATTCTCTGCATCGCTCATATTCACAGTGATTTGAGTAGATAACTGGGTCAATATGCCTGTGTTGTCCTTTGTAAAGGATCATTCGAAGAAAAATGAAAAGAAAAAAACAAAAAGTTCACCATTTCTGATTTTACTCTGCTGCCCTCAATGTCAATTCCTGTCTCAACCATGGGTGTCTGGGCACTAACTTTGGCACCACTAACAGCCTTGACATATGGCCAGAGTTTCTTTGGATTTTCCGAGCGCTTTCAATAATATTCTGCTACGGTAATCATCAATATAAATGATCCATTATTTTTCTTGTGTACATGTTGGATGTGTTAGTAAAGGTTGTCAGAGCAAATGCTAGGCTATTTATTTGTCAAGTGTGCAATACACGGTGACAGGTTTTCATTCAAATGTATTCCGAAGGATTTTACAGGCTGCTTTATTTAGTTCCTGATTTTTGTGGATTTTTTTTTTTTTTAGTTTTAATTGTACCAAATGGGTTTTTGAAATATTTAATTTTCATCCATTAAGCTGGAATCAAGTACCTCAGTTTTCTAGGGCATCTATGATATTTTCGGGATGTTTTCATTACTATTTTCATTCAGTACTGGTCACATATCTGTAAATAGTACTGAATGGGAATTACGTTAAATGATAGGTCATTTATATTTTAAAAAAAATGGAAGCGATCACACAAAAAAAGACTCAGCAGGCTAGGCAATTATTACCAAGAACATTGTACACACTACAGATGGAATATAAACCCGGCTTCAGAATTGCAGGAAAAATACAGGTATTCCTCAAACCAATTACCTATGTCCACCAACTTCTACAAGAAGTTCAACACAAAACATGTCAGGCTCAAATGAGTTTAAAGAAGCAAGTAGGAGAGATTTTTTTCTAGTGTCTTTCCATCAATCAAGCATGACAATCTTCAGTAAAAGTCACAATTTAGTAAGATGTAGGTCATTTATATGAGATACTTTCTGGATTGGAAGTTTCAGGATGGAGTACTACCAAATCATTTCAAGGAACAGCAAATTACATTTTTGATGACACTGGGATAACGTTCCAAAATCGAAAACCAATTCATATAAAGCTGTTTCGTAAGTCATACTACAATGGATGACACTGTATGGAATGGAATGGGACATGTGAAGGAAAACTGTAAGATATTATTTGTTGCAAGTGAAGTACATTCCGCCAGCTTCCAGTCCAAAAACCATATGGCACCCTATATGCAATAACCAGGACACAGTTATGTGAGGAAAGGATAGATAATACACCCGCTATGAATAACTACATGGAAGAAAAAGTTATCCAGGAACAAAATGAAACATCTGTGTTTGCAACAACAGCAAAACAAAGAGCGAGGTAAAAAGCTTAGAACAAAACCAAGCATGCAGCTGGTCCCAACAAAATAAGGGGATACGACGG
Organism: Schistocerca nitens; assembly: GCF_023898315.1. Classification (NCBI taxonomy): domain Eukaryota; kingdom Metazoa; phylum Arthropoda; class Insecta; order Orthoptera; family Acrididae; genus Schistocerca; species Schistocerca nitens. The sequence goes on along the minus strand of NC_064624.1, from coordinate 151,018,035 downwards.
TTGTAAAGAACCTATATAACCTCTCCCAACATCAGAAATGAACGATTCAAGTGATGTTATCATTCACAAACAATTTAAAACACCAAGAAACAGCTACTACGATTTATGTAATAAAAGTCAGCAAAAACGTCATAATGAATAGCTACACAGATGATGGAAGCCTTGAAATATTTCCCCACCTAATGAAAACAGTAGGGCATTCCTCCTAGAAGTAGTCAAAAGTGTCACAAATCTGACTGAAAAATACCCAACACTATATGCAAACAAATAATACAGCCAGGGGTAAACTGTAGGAGCCTCTGGAAATGTACAAGGGCTTGTTAGTACACAGTGACAGAAACAACAAAAAACTCCCACTTGCACACATCAATCAAAACGAGGAAGTACCACCATAGGCATCTGCAAGGGGGGCACCTACTCGCCTCCCCCATGGAATCTGGGATAAAGAGTTTCTGAAAAGTTACACACTGAGCTTTCGGCCAAAGCTTTCTTCTGAAAAGAAAGGGAAAAACACACACACACACACACACACACACACACACACACAGACCACTATCTCCAGCCGCTCTGGCCAGACTGCAACTGTGTTCGTTCAATGCAACAGTTGCAATCCAGCCATAGTAGTTGCAGATTGTGGTCAAGTGTGTGTGACATGTGCCTGGTTGTATGTAAGAGTGTTTTCATTAAGCCTGATTGCAATTCAATGTGTCATATTTACGGCGATAAATTTCTAACTGATCACTCAGAAAGCAAAATGTCCCAAGCTATGGTCAGCCAACACGGATGAACTGGCTGCGATGTCTGGATGTGAACTAGTTACAACTGGAATACTGACTGCCGGCACGACACAGTACAAATCATGCTGTGAAGAAGGCAACTCCTTTCCCATACAGAATTTACAAGGTTCTTGAAAGCAACTAGGCATTTTAACAGGTGCTTCTAGTAGCAAAACAATTTATATAGGATCTCAGCATCCTAAAATTGGAGATAGGAAAGACAGTCTTCAGAATGAAATACATTAAAACAACATAGAAGTTGCAACAATTGTCTCTTGACTTGCAATCACAAATACCACAATGACAGACATCTCCGTCCATTTACACAAAGCTACAGTGATCCCACACTGCAACAACAATCTTTTGTAATTAATACAAGAAAACAAAACAGGTCTAATGTTTGCCCAGGATAAATGCTGTATACAAAATAAACCTCTGGATTAACATGAAAGTACTTAACTTCCAGTGCAGGAACCAAAAGAAAAGATGCTGCAACAATAATCATCAACTCCGGAATAAATGCAATAACGTTGAGGTGCTAAAAATATTCTATACAGTTATCATTTATTTCAATATAGCAAGGGATGTGTACAATCTATTAAGAAGACTGGTATTGTAACTGCCACAGACAGTAATTGAAGGACGAGGATGTGGCACATTTTGGTAACTGAAAGAATAATGTAATGTCAAAGACTACTTTATTAGAGATGAAGCTAGTGACAGAGCAACACAGATGCAGGGACAAAAGGTAATATTGACTTCACAGTTGGAAGCACTTCATGTTACCTGTAATACATCAACGGGAATGTAATGAAGAAGAAAACTCTTCAGATCATATAATCATTTGCTTCAGTATATACAATACTTTTGGCTAAGCATCACGAAAGCTTCACTTCAAATGTATCAATTGCCACAGAAGAGAAACTCAGTAAATTTGATGAACATAGTCGGTGAGCTCATACATTAACAATGCTTGAGCCTACAATGGGTAGATCATTTCTGTAAGTGTTTCTTGTGCAGCATTTGTTTTGCTTGTCACATCATCATACGAATGCAGGCACATGCATGGTTGTTTCAAATTAGCTTTGTGCAAAGTTATAAATTCATGTACCTTGGAAATGCATTTAGCTAGGACACTGATTTGGTTGTAATTGTAAAGAGCTCACGGAGCACTACAAGAACCCGCAGTGAAACAATAAAAATACTTGCTAGAATATAAGTGAAGATCAGCATTAAATTAAAAATTACAAAATAATGAAAGCTGTCACCTCATACGACTCATAAATATGAATGGAATTATAGAAAACAAAAGTCAGAGGAACGCCCGAGTCGAAATGAATCCAAAAAGCCTAAAACATCCAACATCTACAGACCATGTGCTCGCATCATTGAAAGGAAATACCAAAAACATGAAAGTGCCAAACAAGTATCATGACAACCCAATATTGTTGTGTTGTCAACTGAAACTGACATGTCGGGCATCAATGCACATACACCAACAGAGGATGCTATAGTAGGCTGTGATGTTATCGATAATTAAATTACATATTAATACTCAACATTTATGACTTTACCCCAATATTTTCACAAAAAATCTATGGCAAGTACCTGAACTGTGCACACAAAACATTTTTTGTCACTAAATAATCTGAAACCTTGTTTCACAAATATACGCAGTTGGAAATGATAAAAATATCAAAGCAGCCTTTTGAGACAATGTTCCTCACCTTTTAAACTGCACCAGAATTCTGCTAATGGGATTAATTTAAATGTCCTTCCTATGATTAATTAGATGTCAGTTCAATAAAAACACATCCTTCTGCGAACACAAAGTACAGGGTGGTCCAAAAGTCCGGAAACACCCTCATAAAATTCAAATGGAGTAGCAAACAAGGATACAGAGTCCCTACACAAGGAATGGGAAGGGGAAACTTTATACGCTATGCCACCAACATGGCGGCCATCTTGAAAGCCGCCATCTTGGATTCAACTCCAAAATTTTCAAATGGGAATGTGGTCATGTGACATATCAAACAGATAGAGAATTTTACTACAAAAAAATGCCGTTGTTATTTTAAACATAGCTTTATTGATTCTCAGGTTATAGCCAGTTACATGTGGCAGCGGTGGGACACTCAGCAGCATATGTGTTATGTGGCGAAGAGACATTACGCCGATGTTACACAGTCCCGAGAGACCACCAACAGTCATAGGAATGGCTCGATATGTTGTCCATTATGTTGGATTGTTAATGCTATCCTCTGAACTCAGTCCTGATGAACTTTGACCGACACATCTGACTGAATTTGACCACACGCATCAACAATGCGCTGCTTTAGATGATGCAAATCCCGTATTTTCACAGAATAAACCAGTGCTTTGACATGACTCCAAAGATAAAAATCCAAAGGAGTCAAATCTGGTGAACGTGGTGGCCACTCCACAGCACCCCTACGACAAATCCACTTTTGAGGGCAGTGCACATCCAGGTATGCTCGCACATCGTGCCCATAATGTGGTGGGGCTCCATCATGCTGAAATAAATCCGGAAATGTCCCATCCTCCGTTAACAATGAGGGAAACACTTCTCCATTCAATAACTTCAGATAAACGTTGGCTGTTAATGTACCATCAATAAAAAAAAAGGTCCAACAACTTTGGTACCCCACACCACACCATCACTTTTGTGAGTCGATCATTTTGGAAGCATCAATCCAGTGCAGATTTGTGTCGGATCAGTATCTGTGATTCTGCTTGTTCATTCAACATTGATAAAGAAATTGGCTTCATCACTGAACAGCACCTGATAGGGGAAACGTGGGTTTATCTGCAGCTGCTGTGTCACCCATTCTGCGAACTGTACCCGACGGTCTGGGTCATCCTCATTCAGGTGTTGCGGAGCAGCTGAATTTTGTACATGTGCCATTTATGCTGCGATAAAATTCGCAGTATGGAGGTACGGCGAACCCCACATTCTTGTGACAGGCGACGAGTACTCCATTGCGGACTCTTGCTAAACGATGCCAACACGCTCACTGTTGTTGCTTCATCGGTGGCGGATTTTGGTCTTCCAGCCTTAGGTTTATCAGCAAAAGAACCTGTTGCTAGGAATTTGGCCAAAAGCTTGGCAACTGCGCTGTGAGTGCTGGGCTGTCTAGTTGGTGACGACTGTTGAAATCCTCAGCAATGACCCATGTGCTTCTTTCTCCTGATATCAAGATGATTTCAATGTGTTCTTCATGTGTTAAGGACATTTTGTAACCTGTAAATAAGGAAACAATGATTAAAACGTTAGCATGAGTAAATGATACCTAACAGTTAAACACATGTAACATATCAGGCATGGGATAGTCACTTTGCACTGTTTCAGACTCCATTTTATGACTTCTCAGTACGTAACACTCACACTGCCAAGCGTCCCACTGCTGCCGCAAGTAACTGGCTATAACCTGAGAAGGAATAAAGCTATGTTTAAATAAGGACGGCATCGTTTTTCTAGTGAAATTCTGTATCTGTTTGATATGTCTCATGACCACATTCCCATTTGAAATTTTGGAGTTGAATCCAAGATGGCGGCTTTCAAGATGGTCGCCATGTTGGTGGCATAGTTTATAAAGTTTCCCCCTTCCATTTCCTCATGTGTAGGGACTGTTTCCGGATTTTATCAGGGTGTTTCCAGACTTTTGGACCACCCTGTATGTGTCTTGACAATAGAGGATTTTAATCTAGAATTCATTCTGATATTTAATCTGCCATTTAGTTTGAAAACTGTTAAAAACTTCATTCAAACTTTTCACACCTTGTGTAACTTATGTGCATCTCCTCCTTATTTTTATTGGTGGGAAATTAACAAACTCATTTTTATAGAAAGTAAGAATGTTTTGTGAGCAATAAAAACATTAACTTGTTTGGTTTGAAAAGTTAAATTAAGTTCATTGATCTCTGTAAAAATGTCACTTAAACAGCCAATCTGAATGAGAGAGTTTATTTCAAATAATCTCTCAATTTCAAATTTTGTTCTACAAAGAAAGCATCCATTTTGACCCCAGTGCAACAATACAGGTTAGTATCTCTCCTCAAAATAACTGCCTGACCTTAGCACATAAAGTATGATATGCACATACATCCCATGTCCTCATGTGTGATTTTGAATAAATCATTATTTAGTGGCTAAAATTTTAGCTAGTTTTTGACCACATTAAGAGCATTCTTGTAACTAATGGATAATCTTTTTTTAATACAAAATCAATCAAAAGCAGCCAAACAGTTGCAACAACAAAAGGTTGTTTTAATCAACCTTCGACAATGTTTTCAGCAGATGTAAACCTTCTTCAGGATCACATGTAAGTAAAATCTCACATTGGAAAAGTAGCAAATAATGAAGCAATCTGACATTTATCCAATGAAAATATGCATTCAGCACATTTCATTGGATACATTATTAAATACACTTATGACCAGGCAACAATGGAAGCAGTAAATAATTCTTTCATTCAGCGAGTGCACCGGTGTATCTGTGTCCAGGGTCACCACTTCGAGTACCTTTGAATGTTCTGCTCCTGGGCAATGCTACAGGAGAGTCAAAGTCAGTTTTGTGTTATGTTTTTACTTGGTTTTCATTTGTTTTCTGACAACTCCAGCAAGTGGATGAGTTTGTGATCCCGGCCTCAAAGTCAGTGTTATGTTAGATAATTAGTTATGTAATTGCGTTTCAGGGAATGGTACACTGCGATACATATTTGAATAGGTATTTAGAAGAGGAAATGAATTACTGAATAAAAAATACAGGGTGCCATTTAAAAAAGTCATACCGCCCTCCATATCTTTGTAAAAAAACCAAGTTACAACAAAGGCAATCATGCTGATTGATATCCCCCTGATGGCTAAAGAACATTTGCTTGAAACATTTTGCAATTTGCACCTGAGCAAACAGTTATTTAGGGTGGTCAAGGTAAATGGGACACCCTGTATTCAGTCATGTTCAATGACCAACTGAAATGAACCCCATACCATTTCCTGTTAAGATATCTATCCTGTACTGATTCCCTTTTTGATCCATTCAATCAGTCCCACCCATGTGCTCGTTTTATTCTGTGACGATGGGGAGTTCAGGAAGTACAATGTGTTCTCGTGACTGTCGAGGTTATCTTCTAACATTGGTTACTGGACTGACACCAGTCTTATTTTATGCTGCAAGAATAATGGAGATGTTATGCAATTTGCATGCAGGCTGGCAGTTCTTCTAGAAAATGTGGAATTCTCAAGGAATTACATTTTACATGGAAAAATTGGGGGAACTCCCAGGGAATTTCAGGAATTTATTAATATATAAGTGGATTGTATGTTTTTAACCTAGCATGAAATTTAATTTTATTGAGTTCTAAAAATCACAGCTTTCTACTGCTCATAGCTAGTATATCTCAGCAGCAAGGTAAGCAGAATAATTATTGTGGTATCCTCCCCCCACCCCCCTGTTAATTTATCAGGACCTTCTTATGACACCATCTTTCTTCCCATATCTGGAATTCTCATGGAAAGTTTTTCTTTATTTATTCATTTTTTAAGTTTGAGTTGTCACCCTGACATAGAAACAGACCATTTTCCTTTCATGTGGCAGAATGACAAGTACCTCTTTTGTCTTTCGCTGTTCCCCCTTCCTTTAGAAGAGGGCAATTTTGGGGGATATGATTCGCTCTCGCAGTCCCAGTGCACCAAAATAATACAAAATTACAACAGAAATAGGCATCATAGAGTAACACACAAAAATTACTAAAGTGATCTCATTGGGGGCTAGCATTAGTTTAATGTAAGGCTGAAAATTTAGCATGTGTTTCTGCAATACAAGTAATGCTACATAAATTTAAATAAATGACATGTGATTGCATTTAAGGAATTACATACAGTTTTTGCAGTTGCCAGTTGTCCCCAATAGTGGGCTGCTTTTCACAACTACTAACACAGGAATGAAAGAACAGTAAACAATCCTTAAATACGCATAACAAGATTATATAAGTTCATTTTTGTCTAAAAAGGCTAGTTGTATCACATGTACCATTAATGTAATGTGGGCACTAATAGGGTACAGGAGAAAATTTCAATTATTTATTCAAAAATGTGATGAACTCTTACAGAAAAAATATTTATAGTTCCAACCACAAAGCTGACGAATGAAGAAGCAACTGAGACTTCTTACTTAGCTACCAGATAGCTCAAGGTGAAATCTAGTCTGTTTTGGAAAATCTTAACTTTCCTCTATGCAGATGGTAAAATGTATGGTAAATGAAGAATCAGCAAAACAAATAGCTAACATTCCATGTAAGAAAGAAATGCCAGCTCAGTGTCTCTGAGATTTAGCAACTAGTTCAAAAATGAACATACTTTTTGGTCTCAAATCATCAGTATGTTCATTACAAATGGATGAATTTAACAATGTAGCTGACTCTCAGTATTAATTATAATAGCTAGGTTTCAGCACACAACTGGAGGATCTCAATTTTATGCAAATCTCTGCCACCACATATTACTGGGGTTGAAACATTTGGTTTCCTAGATTCTTTTCTTGAAGAGAATGAAATAACATGGGACAACTGCAAGGAAGAAAGAACACGAGAGGCATAATTTTTTGTCTGTGTAGTTTACTAAAAATAGCGCCAGACCTGTTCTAGTAACCACTGCATGATCCACAGGCAAAAGAAAAAGTTAAATATTTTGAACATGGCTGTAGCTCAGCAAGTTAGAGATCGGTAAATGAATCCAAAGCAGCCAACAAGTTGCAACAAAAGGTGCCTTTTTCAACCTTGGCCGTGCTTTCAAAGAATGTAAACCCATCATCTTGAGACTTATATGTAACTAAAATTTCATATTGTAGAAACACCAGATGATGAAACAGTCACATTTTTCCAATGAAAATATGCTGTATCATTGAATGCATTATTAAATATGCTGGCCCCTATGATCAGGGCTTGTCAACCAAGAATAGTTCAAATCCAAAAATAAAACCAAGAAAATAAAATGGCAATTCATGTTGTGAGCAGCACACTGCCTGATAGGAAATGGAGAGTGTTCTTGCTTGACAAGCCCTGATCACAGGGGCCAGCATATTTAATAATGCATTCAATGATACAGCATATTTTCATTGGAAAAATGTGACTGTTTCATCATCTGGTGTTTCTACAATATGAAATTTTAGTTACATATATGTCTCAAGATGATGGGTTTACATCCTTTGAAAGCACGGCCACTACCAACAAGGCCTGGACGAATCCCGCACTTCAGTACCGTAGCAGATGACCTGTGGTATGATGGAATGAAGCAGATGACTGTGAAAATACAGGAGCTCAAAAGATGGCGTACTGGAATAAACTTTTCAGACACCAGCACATACTCAGTGCAAGAAATGTAGTGTGGGGCCTTGTGTTGGAATGTTTTGCAGCTGATTCTACAAAGTAATTTGTTGTTTTTGATTTGTAATTTGTTTTCATGTACATGTACATATATGGTACAGTAGATTATATTAAAACTAGAAGGGAAAGAATGCTTTTTTCACTTTAGATGCTTCTTTTCAAATGTAGCAAACATGCTAGAAGAATTAAATGTAAAATACAAAAAATAAAAATAAAAAATAGTTTGGGCACTAATGGGTTAAACTCACCCTGAACAGATTTCTTATGACATTTTCAAATGACATCAAGGAAACTTCTCTTTCTGCAGGAAAGGATAGTTAAAATTATGTACACGGTTCCCCTGAAAACTCCAGATGTAATCTTTTTAAGAAACTTGAAATATTTACAGCAACTTCTCAATAATAAAACCATCTCAGTTTACAAGCTGCGTCATTTCAAATAAAACACTTGAGCTTTCGACAGCTGTATCGGTCACCATCATCAGAAGATGAAATCACTGGCTGCCGGGGCTGATGACAATGGTGAAAACAGCTGTCGAAACATTGAGTGTTTTATTTGAAATGATACAGCTTGTAATCAAGATTTTATTGAAGCATGATGCTGTGAAAGACTCTGAAGACACAATTTTCAATACATTTATTCCATTATCAACTACATGGTTGACAATCCTATGCACTATGAGAACCAGTGAAATATACCATAATGATATTACAAGGAAGGAAGGCCAACCTCCATTGGGATTTCAAAAATTTAACTCTTCTACACAAAAATGTAGAGTATTCCAGTACTAAAATATTTAATTCAGTGCCAAATAACATCAAAGATCTATGTAGTAATAGAGTATTGTATAAAATAAAATGAAGATTTATTTGGTAAAATTATTAAAGTTCATTAGATTACTAGAATTTCCATGCATACATTTTTATTGTTTTATTTGTCATGTATTATTGAACAACATGTGCTAATTCTTGTTCAGTGTTTGTTTTCCACTTGGTTTCTGTTTGGTTGTAGTCTTGTGTTTTCATTTTTTTTCTGTAACTGGATTTGTAATTTCCTGTAATTTTCATTGTTACCTTTGGTGGAATAAACAAATATACTGTTACATGTGAAGCTAAAAGTTATAGGAAAAATGTTGAAGCTGAACCCACCTGTTTTTGACCGAATGGTGCACTGTGCTGAAATGTGTACACACCACAAAGCCAATTTCTTGAGAATCAATTGCAGTTGTTACATATAGCCCTAAACCTGGCAAAGCATGTTAATTTTATGAAATGTTCTCATAATAAGATGTTACATTTTGATCCTTTATACAGACAGTGAGTATAACAAATACTCAGAAGAGCCATACAAGGTCACATCAAAGTTATTTTTTGTACCCACTTTGACTGTTGCTGTTTTCCAGTATGTGATAAGTTTGGCCACTTATCAGTCCCATCTTCTTCTTGAAGGCACTGGGTAATAGACGTAACTGTTTCCCGTGAAATGTGTGGCTTTAATATTTTCTATTGGCTGCAGTTAAACCCCTGATAATGACTTAACAGACAAAACCACAACAATAGTGGGATTTACTATGAACACAGGGCGCAGAAAAAGAATTTGACCACAGGTGTATATTTACACAGATACTTCATAACCCACTGTATGGCGTGTGGCGGAGGGTACCCTGTACTGCTACTAGCCATTTCCTTTCCTGTTACACTCACAAATAGTGTTAGTGAAAAACAACTGTCTATATGCCTCCGTATTAGACCTAATTTCAAATATCTTGTCTTCGTGGTCCTACCACGCTATGTATGTTGGCGGGAGTAGAATCATTCAACAGTCAACTCCAAATGCCGGTTCTCAAAAAGAACATCGCTCCCACCCCTCCCCCTCCCCCCCCTAAGGATTCCCATCTGAGTTCTCGAAGCATCTCCGTGGTACTTATATGTTGTTCAAACCTACAGGTAACAAATCTAGCAGCTCACCTCTTACTTACTTCGATGTCTTCCTTCAATCCGATCTGGAACATATCCCAAACACTTGAGCAGTACTCTCAAACATGTCACACCATTGTACCCATATGCAGTTTCCTTTACAGGTGAACCACTCTCTTGTAAAATTCTCCCATTAAACCGAAGTTGAGAATTAGCCTTCCCTATCACAGTTCTCACATGCTCGTTCCATTTCAGACTGTCTTGCATCCTTATGCCCAGATACTTAAACAACTTGACTGTGTCAAGTGGGACGCTGGTAATACAGTATCCCCAGCATTATAGGTTTCATTTTTCTACTCATCTGCATTGTCGTTGTTGTGGTCTTCAGTCCTGAGACTGGTTTGATGCAGCTCTCCATGCTACTCTATCCTGTGCAAGCTTCATCATCTCCCAGTACCTACTGCAGCCTACACCCTTCTGAATCTGCTTAGTGTATTCATCTCTTGGTCTCCGTCTACGATTTTTACCCTCCACACTGCCCTCCAATACTAAATTGGTGATCCCTCGATGTCTCAGAATATGTCCTACCAACCGATCCCTTCTTCTAGTCAAGTTGTGCCACAAGCTCCTCTTCTCCTCAATTCTATTCAATACCTCCTCATTAGTTATGTGATCTACCCATCTAATCCTCAGCATTCTTCTGTAGCACCACATTTTGAAAGCTTCTATTCTCTTCTTGTCTAAGCTATTTATTGTCCACGTTTCACTTCCATACATGGCTACACTCCACACAAGTACTTTCAGAAAAGACTTCCCGACACTTAAATCTATACTCGATGTTAACAAATTTCTCTTCTTCAGAAACGCTTTTCTTGCCATTGCCATTCTATATTTTATATCCTCTCTACTTCCACCATCATCAGTTATTTAGCTCCCCAAATAGCAAAACTCCTTTACTACTTTAAGCGTCTCATTTCCTAATCTAATTCCCTCAGCATCACCCGACTTAATTTGACTACATTCCATTATCCTCGTTTTGCTTTTGTTGATGTTCATCTTATATCCTCCTTTCAAGACACTGTCCATTCTGTTCAACTGCTCTTCCAAGTCCTTTGCTGTCTCTGACAGAATTACAATGTCATCGGCGAACCTCAAAGTTTTTATTTCTTCTCCAGGGATTTTAATACCTACTACGAACTTTTCTTTTGTTTCCTTTATTGCTTGCTCAATATACAGATTGAATAACATCGGGGATAGGCTACAACCCAGTCTCACTCACTTCCCAACCACTACTTCCCTTTCATACCCCTCGACTCTTATAACAGCCACCTGCTTTCTGTACAAATTGTAAATAGCCTTTCGCTCTCTGTATTTTACCCCTGCCACCTTCTGCATTAAATTATAGTTTTCCACATTTAGAGCTGACTGTCATTCATCAGACCAACTGGAAATTTTGTCGAAATCGTCTTGTATGCTCCTATAGTCACTCAATTACAACACCTTACCGTGCATCACAGCATCGTCAGCAAACAATCGCAGGCTGCTGCCCACCCTGTGCACCAATCATTTATGTATATAGAGAACAACAGTGGTCGTATCACAATTTCCTGGCGAACTCCTGATGTCTCTGATGAACACTCACTGTTGAGGACAACACACTGGGTTCCATTACTTAAGAAATCTCTGAGCCATCTGTGTACCTGTGAATGTACCTACGTTAATAACCTGAAATGGGGCACCGTCTCAAATGCTTTCGGAAAATCTAGAAATATGGAATTTGCCTGATGCACCTCATCCACTGTTCACAGCATATTATGTTAGAAAAGGGCAAAAAGCCAGCACCAAACAAAGGACTTTGAGTACAGGAACTAGGAGTCACAGCTGTGCATTTTCGGCACTACAGGAATGTAATTGAAATCTAATATATGGACGTCTTTGCTCAAAATGAATTGTAATTCACAGAAAATGTATATGTAAGCAAAATGTTTGGACCAACCAATCGTCACGATGACAACAAGAAAAACTTGAAAGCACCACATACTCGTGTATCATACTTAGCTGACAAACCCAACAGCACTTCTTCAGAAATTAAAACAATCATATATCGATGTTTCAGTATGTCCTAAAAGGGTCAAAGTAAATGAGTATTCTCTTGTGCACAGACTAACCACGACTTAATTAACATTAAGTATGTTCAAAACCGATTACCGTTTTCATACTGGCATATTGCCGTTAATATTCAACTATGACCCTTAGTTCTTATACTAAAATTCCTCAATTTGATTTTTTTTTTTCTGCACTCTGTACATGCACGTCAAAGACGAAAATGATGTCATTCACAACAAATGTGTATTTGTGGCTGGCATGACAGTCAGCATAAATACGGGCACTCAAGTGTTGGAACCTGTGTCTACTTCCTGCGAGATAGTTTCCACACATTAGTTACAATACATTATTTAAATTGAGTACACTGTTTATACAAGTTGTATCCAGGAGTTGTTTCTAAATGGCATCCTACGCACTATCCACTGCCCAGTTTCTGTTTAATCTGCTAATGACAAGTGCGGCAGAATAGCTGTCCTGTAGATTGAGGTACATTTACATGGGACACAGAAATTGAGTATTGCCCTAAATATGACTCAGCAACACAATGCAGACACAAATTTCGGGGTCACATTACTGTTACAAAATAGATGGATGGGAATTAGTGGACGAGTTTGCAGCTCTCTTGCTTTTGCATCCCACGGAGAAAAATGTTTACAAGGAAAAGTGAAATCAGACATTGTGTGTGCATTCTTCTTTTAAATAGGGGAAGAGCAACTGAAACTCTGTGTCATGGATTGATGCTGGGTGGATAGCTTTTCTACAATTCCAACACAATTTGAATATATTGTAAAAGCAATTGGCTTGAGAGTTGATAAGAGCAATACCAATATGAGAGACTGTATACCAATCATAGCAAGACTAGTAATCACCCTTGGGTTAGTGGCTACTGGTGATTCACACACAAGTTTGATGTACTTTTAAATCACACTTTTCATCGGTATGTGTCTTAATACAGGAAGCTTTCAATGATTGTGTGGAAGGGCTCAAAAAATTCATTAAGGTTTGTCAGAAGTATCAAATGTTAACATTTATATTTTATTGTAGTTCACCAGTACACTGCAACAACTATGGACCTCATACGTGTGATACATGTATGAAAGAGATGTGGAACACGGAAAGTAGGCCAATGTATACTCGGTCACAAACACGGAAGCACAAGCGACAACACTTACAAAAGTTTAAATGTTGCCAGAACCTACGTAGAATACAGCTGTGGCTCACTGCCGCTGATCTTCCAAATTAAAATAGTAGCAGTAATAATGTCATTTCTGAGACTGCATTCTTTATATATATATTACTTTCTATGTTCCACAACAGCTCTGGTCATAAATAAATCACATTTATGAAATTCGTGGTTTTCCTGCTATCCCATTTCTACATTCCTGAAGACAACAAACAGAGTGCGTCTATGTAAATGCACGAAAGTGAAATAATATTGTTATGTGACTCAATACTGCAGTGCTGTCTGCACGAAAAAGAGTGAGAGCGAGATAGAGGTATTTACAGACAAGGACAGAGGCAGATATGGCCCGACCATGTGAAATATTCTCCACCCCAGACGGGCACGACTGGCAACACATCACCCATACCTCGGTAACTACCTGCAGCAGCCTGCTCCGTCAGCAGTGTCGCCAGGCCGTACGACTACACTGCCTCGTATTGTAGCCACAATGCAGTGATGTTACCAGCAACAATGTTGTGGCCAACACTGTCACAAAATATGGTGCATAAAAATGCAGCTTTAGGTGCACCGAGAAATCCAATTACTGATACGCGTGGCCGAGCAACTGACGACTGCACACCCCAAGAGCACATCCCTCGACATGAGATGAGGTGCTGTGCCGAGGCAGGTGATACACCGATGTGATTGTAGCGATAAAAATGGATCGCTCCGGTAGGCACAAGACTGACCAGAAGCAATGTCTGTGCCAATTAGGTGACTGCCATCTTGATGGATGTCAGTCTTACAGGTCCTGTTCCAAACTAGGACATTCTTGTAGAACTTTTGAGGTATACACTCGTTTTATTGTTTAGCTATGGTGGAATATGAGGTACAGTAGATTGCTGCACTACTGCCTGTCTTCTGTCACACTTTATCGTTTGTTCTGAACCTGACAGGTGGTATTTTTGCAAACTGTACATTTCTAATTTTAAGAAGTGCTAGTCCAGTAAGGTGTGCAGGACAACTCTGAACTTAGGAAAATTCAGTAGGGCATTTGCCCAAGAAAGTTCTGCATTTAATACCCAGTCTGGCACACAGAAGTTCCCAATCAACAAATACTCCATTGCAAAGTGAAAATTCCTTCCGGAGACTTCACTGTCAATTTGATGTCAGCACCTTCAACAGGCTGGCACCAAACTTTGTAGCGTGCAGTGAACTCGAGTGTTGGTGATGTGATGTACATTATGCAATTTTGCCATCAGTGTTAACAGTGGAGTGACAGCACACTTCACTTCATAGTTTGCTGGACATTTAACAGATTACACTGCAATGTACATCCTGTGACTTCTGGCGATTCTGCGTCACTGCATCTGTGCGGCTGCAGTGTTGTTACGACTAAAATTATAAATAACTTCTAACTTAACTCTCCCAGTGCCTGTTCGAAGACTGGAAGAACAAAGCAAGCTGAGAAACGATGAGCAAGTCAGAAGTACTCAGCACCCAGAACACTGCAATGAGTGTAGTAATGAAGGACTTGAAGCACAGCTACAAAGTCTCGCTCATAGCTGTCAAATGGTTAGACAGTGCACACATATGTTATAGCTTTCCGCCATTTGATAGGGCAAGCTTTTGTAGGAAAAATTATGTTGACAAGACAGTCGTATAATATACGTACAACATATCAATTTGATGTATGTATTTATACTAAATACATCTGATGATGAGGCTGAAAGCCTTGAAATTGGTGATGGCAAAATAAAATGAAGAACATTAAATGCAGTCTGAGGTAAACTTAGTTTCCCCTAATTATACATGAGGATTTTATCCTCCAACATGGTAAATGTTACAATTGAGAAGTAATCTTAACAAATTACAGTTGGTAACTTTCAAATAATGACTGTCTACAGCACAGAGCAATGTATCATAGTCTTAATCAACAGTTCCAGGTTAGACCAGCCTGAAGCACATAATGAGCTCTGCCGGAAGGTGTATGCACTAGGTGTGTGGAACCAAAGTCCAGCCATGCCTGTGTGACCGAAGCTGGTATAACTCCACAAAGCAAATCAGTTAACACTCCAATGCCTCCATGTATCAGAAAATACGTAGATTTACAGCTGGACACCCACCTACACAGTTTCTTACTCTCTGCGTGCCTGAGGACCACAATCCCGAGTCTCAGTTCCTGAAAGTGGTGCCGAGAAACGTTTCTCAGCCACCGATCACGTGTGCGAGGTCACTGAACTGACCCCTCACGGAGAAGGGGTGTGGGGGTAGGGGTGGGGAGAGACTAATTCAATTGAATCCTGGTGGTCTCGCGAGGATCTTGAAGGACACTTGCCCCATACCGAGATACAGTTTAAATTTGTACCCCCTCAGTGCCCGGTAAGACTTCTCGTCGATAACGAGAACCAGCGACGTGCCGTCGTCCGCATCTTTCCTGCTGACGGCCTTCCATTCTGCAGATGGCACGCCTATATTCTGCTTCTGCAGAAGTGCCAGAATCTCGGGGGTACCCTTCTTGCTCGCAGGTTTCGGGATCCAGACGAGAACCTTCGCCAGCCGCATCACGGCGTTGGCAGGCCCGACCTTCAGCCTGGCACCTCCCCACGGGCTGATGTCGGGTATCGTCTCCTCCAGCCACACCGCCGTCCACTTGTTGGCGCAAATGAAATACGAGGCCCCGTCGGTGCACCGAGCAGACAGGAACTGCAACGGCTGCGTGCCACCGGACAGCTCGATCCTGTCGAGCAGGGCATCCTGCAGCGCATCGTGCTGCTCCTCGGTGATCTTAACCGACGGGAAACCTCTGCAGACGACGGCCATCCTCACGGAGGTCGTCGGGTCCCCGCACGGAGACGCGGGGCCGTCACTCGGGTTTTGCCCCGGTTCCGAATGACCGGCTTCCTCTCCTGGAGACACCTCCAGTTTGCCATTCGTCGCACCCACGGGCCTGGAGTTTGGAGCTACCTTAGCCGGAGCTCTCCCTCTCTGCAATCGTTCAGATCTGGGAATCACCTTCTCTCCTGCTGCCAGTGCCCGCTGCATTCTCAATTTGCGCTTCTGAGCTCCACTCCGCTGTCTTTTTCCACGCTGCTGTTCCTTAAATGAGAAGTTAAAATACAGACGTACGTCATAAATAAGAAGTGCAACAGATGCATAATTTTCAGTTGTTAAACATATAATAATAATCTGTAGAAATTACGAGGGCTATCCTGAAAGTAACCTCCGTTTCAATCTAGCACGAGAAGCAGTGAGGGGGACAGAACAGTCACTACATTTACCCTGGTCACTAAGCTCAGCGTGGAAGCCACACTACATTGCTTCTCATTCACTTACCGTATCCACTGAACTTTAACCACAACAGCAGAACACTAGTGGAATATTCACTACTCTGAATCAGTGAAGCACCTGATACATACGTATCTTTTCAATTTACCGATTGTCTTCTTGGGTTTTTTTTTTTTTTTTTTTTTGGCAATGACAATTTTTGGTAGAAAGCTGACACTACTGATTGCTAATAAGAGAATTTTGCATAATTCTGGAATCACATTTCACATGTGGCAAAGTTAATAATGTTAGATAAAAATACAAAAGTACAGGACATTCCACTGTTTACATCACATAATCAAAAATTTCAGATACAGTTTGCTTCTTTCACAAAAACTAATAATGACTATGAATGTAGATTGACATTGTACTTCTAAATTTATGTAGGCAAGCTTTGAAGTCTGATATTAGCAGAATAATTAATAACTAAAATCAATGTACAAAACTTAAATTTTAAGCTGGTTCACTTAGGATTCTAACATAAAACATGATTTTATAGGAAAAAGCAGAGATTAATTATACAAAAATCTATAATGTAAAACACTTATACTTTTATAAAATACAAATGCCCTGTATGGTTCCATTTGTCACATTATTTCACACTAACTTGGTAAAGGCTGTATTACTTTTTGCCTTGCATATTGAAGCATAAATCTTAAGAAAGATTGTATTGTTGTTCTTTTATAAATACCCAGTAACAGCTCATTCAAAAGTAACTAATGATCCCTTATATTCAACATTTGCTGCATGCATCACTGACATGGGCTGAAGTTATATAGATTTTGCGCTACAAATATCAGCTTCCTATGTTGTTCCTCAAATTAATAATTTTGAGTAAACAAAGTGTATTCAAAAACTAGGGTACATTTGGCATTAAAAAATTCAGCTCATCAACAATAATATTTTACTATATATCAACTTTATTTTTCCACATAATTGCCATTCACATCTCTTCTTTAACCTCTCTCACAGGAGTCTTCAACTAGCCACTGAATAAGTTGGTAACACCAGTCTTGAGTTCGTCATTTGTTACCCACCCAGCCACTTCTTCAAATGCAAAAAGAAGAAATAGTCACTTGGTACAAGGTCATGACTGTATAGAGGATGCTCAAAACGTTCACAACAAAAATCTTGAATCTTCTCCTTGGTTCTGGCAGTGTGTGAAGGTGTGCATTATTGTAGTGGAGGATTACACCACACGACATTTTCCCACTGCATCGATTATGGATTGCATGTCTCAGTTCGGTCAGCATTTCACAGAATACATCAGCTGCTATTGACCCATGGTACATGAAATCAATCAAAAGGATGCTCTTTTTTTCCCAAAAAATGATAGCAATCACTTTTCAATTCGAGAACAGAGATTGCTTAAACTTATTTGGTTTGTTTTGATTCTGCACTGGTGTACGATATCCATATCTTGTCGATCATAACAATGTGGGAAACAAATTCATCTCCTCCTTGTCTATAGTGCTCCAAAAACTGTCTGTACTGTGTTTTCTCTGCTCTTTGTGCTGATCAGTGAGCATTTTTGGAACCTCCCTCACACTCAGTTTGTGATATCCAAGCTGTTCAGTGTCAATTCTGTAAACTGCGATTCAAGCAACATTTTGGAATTCATTAGCCAGATAAATAATCATCAAGCGCTGATTGCTTAGAAGTTTTCGGTTCACTTTTATCAACAATGTTGCTAGTATAAATACTGCTCATCATGGACGTTTGTACAGCAAATTTGAAATTATTGACACCATTTTTGAACGTGTTTGTCACCCATTTTTCAGGTTCGTGTAGTAGGCACAACTCACGACACATTTCAGCAGCTTAAGATCCTTTCGCCAGCAAAAATCTTAGCACCTCCCGCACTTCACAAATGGCAGGATCTACAATTGTCTTGGCCATTGTGATCTGCTCTCATCAACTGGCAAATGATACTGAATCAAACGAACATTGCAGTTGTTTCCTAAAGAGTCAGTAGACAGGGCTGCATGTGTGAAACTTCATTCAGACCTACAGTCAGTTAAATGTTAGTCACCAGACCTTAGTTTTAGAACATGCCTTGTATGTTGAAAGGATATCAATATTAAAATGAGTATTACAATACTGAAGATCCTGCCAAACATGAAATCCACTGTGTAATACAGATTTCAGTGGCAAAAAACTTCAAAACTGTTGACATTTTTTGCAAATATTGCATGGTTTCTGGGTGGTGACTGTTACAACACAGGGGCATTCCAGAGAGCGGGCATAGAGATCCCGACAGAGGGAAGTGAGACACACATTGAAAGTGCCAACCTCACCCGTGGGCAGTTATCAGGAAGGAGACGTCCCTCATTTGCAAAGAGAGCATGGTACACGGGATGGCCAGGGAATCGGTGAATGGTGATGGCGTAAGAAACCAGGAGCTGGCTCCATCATATTGTAGAGAGGGAATCCCCACTTCTGTGAGGAGACTGTCAATAGCAAGATGCACTCCACAATGGTGAACAGGGTCAAGTATTTTCAGCAAAGTTGGTCCATTGTAATATGAGACACAATTTAGGTCGAATGAATGACGATACACCTACAGTAGTTTGGTTCGAGTCGTAAGCTTAGCAGTTAAGCTTTACCAGGTAGCCATTGCTATGCATCAGGCGCTCCGTTCGTATTTATACGCGTACCCTTCCTTTTTCACGTGCTTCGTCTGGTTTGAATCGATTGCTTATTTTGCTTTGATCTGATAAGTGCAGTTTTCTTTGTAATAGGTGTTTACGTCACTCTAGGCTGAAAATGTATTACTGTACTGTGTCATGCATTGTTGTTGCATTCCGATAGTGCGTGTTTACGAACTGTCACCGCTCGCGGCATGGCTTGCTTTTGTGCACGCTACCGCTGCTTACAATTTTATATATATATATATATATATATATATATATATATATATATATATATATATATATATATATATATATATAAAAAGAAAGATGATGAGACTTACCAAACAAAAGCGCTGGCAGGTCGATAGACACACAAACAAACACAAATATACACACAAAATTCAAGCTTTCGCAACAAACTGTTGCCTCATCAGGAAAGAGGGAAGGAGAGGGAAAGACGAAAGGATGTGGGTTTTAAGGGAGAGGGTAAGGAGTCATTCCAATCCCGGGAGCGGAAAGACTTACCTTAGGGGGAAAAAGGACAGGTATACACTCACACACACACACACACACACACACACATATCCATCCACACATACAGACACAAGCAGACATATTTAGGTCTTTAAATATGTCTGCTTGTGTCTGTATGTGTGGATGGATATGTGTGTGTGTGTGTGTGTGTGTGTGTGTGTGTGTGTGTGTGTGTGTGTGTGTGAGTGTATACCTGTCCTTTTTTCCCCCTAAGGTAAGTCTTTCCGCTCCCGGGATTGGAATGACTCCTTACCCTCTCCCTTAAAACCCACATCCTTTCGTCTTTCCCTCTCCTTCCCTCTTTCCTGATGAGGCAACAGTTTGTTGCGAAAGCTTGAATTTTGTGTGTATATTTGTGTTTGTTTGTGTGTCTATCGACCTGCCAGAGCTTTTGTTTGGTAAGTCTCATCATCTTTCTTTTTAGATATATTTTTTCTACGTGGAATGTTTCCCTCTGTTTTATATATATATATATATATATATATATATATATATATATATATATAAAAGAGGAATCGTCTCATTAGCGAAACAATGGCAAGAGACTGCTATTTGTTGTTACTTACACTGCTGATTTCTTTGATAATGATCAACAAGAACCAAATAATAGACCGCGTATGATAGAACATATTCTGAACGAGAGTTAGGCGAAAATTTTTCTCCGTTTGAAAATCTTTGCGGCCACTTCTTTAGTACATCAAATTCTACACAGAAATTAGAGTAATCTTACATTTAAAAATCTAGTCAGTTGCCGTGCTTCATTTCTGACTGTATCACTACTAGGCAAAAGAATAATACAAATATAAACATGACACGATACGTATATTCTTCCGCGTTTACTGTTGTCTCACTCTAGTTTCGTAGTTCATTAGGCAGACAGGATTTAAATGAGATAGCAGCAAACACGAAAGAATACATGGCAAAATGTTTATATTTGTATTATTCTTATGGTGAAGAGAATACTGCATGTGATTCACATTTCATCAGGTTCCTATTAGCAACCGTCTCTTCTCACAGGTAGGAAAAAATTCAGAACGTAGAGTTGGCCATATTGACACACATCCCAAACAGTCTTGCCAGTCGGATTTTCGTAGTACATTGAAAGGCTGCTACATTCGAAGATGAACAATACGGAATTTGTATTTACTACGTTGGATAATGTATGAAAATGCAGTGGTCGAAACTCGGGGCGGAGGAAAAAAGCTCGTCTTCTACCTTTTTTTAAAAATTTATGTACCGACGCAGAGGATTTGGCGCCAGTATTTATCTTTGCGCCTGCAAAGCATGCCCGTGTAGCGCTACATATATTCGACAGCAGAAGTTAGTGGCGGCACCTACCAACATTTTTCAGAACTTCCTCTTGCTTTGCACTCTATTCTAAGCCGCAGGCGGTTTTTTGGATTACAAAAACCGGAAAAAAAGTGCGGTTTGGATTCGAGTAAATACGGTAGTCTTCAGGTGGTGGATATGGGGACACAACATCAGCATTTTATCAAAAATAAGGCCCAAGAGAAGGGACTGCACTACAACATCTAGGAGCTGGTCACCTAAATAAAGTTCTGGATCAAGGTGTGCTGTGGGTCGATGAAAAAATGCATAACCTGGGTTTTGGAGGTAGAAAACTGGAAGCCATGGGAGACTGAGTAAATGATCAGTTGGAGACCATCCTTCCCGGAAGCCACACTGATACGGGGACAAAAGGTCCTGAGATACGAGTACCGTATTTACTCGAATCTAAGCCGCACTTTTTTCCGGTTTTTGTAATCCAAAAAACCGCCTGCGGCTTAAAATCGAGTGCAAAGTAAGCGGAAGTTCTGAAAAATGTTGGTAGGTGCCGCCACAACTAACTTCTGCCATCGAATATATGTAGCGCTACACAGGCACGCTTTGCTGTCACAAAGATAAATACTGGTGCCAAATCCTCCGCGTCAGTAAATAAATTAAAAAAAAGGTGGAAGACGAGCTTTTTTCTCCGCCCCGAGTTTCTACCACTGCATTTTCATACATTATCCAACGAAGCAAATACAAATTCAGTGTTGTTCATCTTCGAATGTAGCAGCATTTCAATGTACTACGAAAATCCGACTGGCAAGACTATTTGGGATGTTTGTCAATATGGCCAACTGTATGTTCTGAATTTTTTTCCTACATGTGAAAAGAGATGGTTCCTTATAGGAACTTTTATGAATTGTGAATCACATGCAGTATTCTCTTCACCGTAAGAATAATACGAATATAAACATTTTGTCATGTATTCTTTGGTGTTTGCTGCTATCTCATTTAAATCCTGTCTGCCTAACAAACTACGAAACTAGAGTGAGACAACAGCAAACGCGGAAGAATATAGATATCATCCCATGTTTATATTCGTATTATTCTTATGCCTAATAGTGATACAGTCAGAAATGAAGCACGGCAATTGACTAGATTTTTAAATCTAAGATGACTAATTTCAGTGCAGAATATAATGTACTAAAGAGGCGTCTGCGAAGATTTTCAAATGGAGAAAAATTTTCACTAAACTCTCGTTCAGAACATCTTCTATCATACATTGTCTATTATTTGGTTCTTGTTGAT
Organism: Schistocerca nitens; assembly: GCF_023898315.1. Lineage (NCBI taxonomy): Eukaryota > Metazoa > Arthropoda > Insecta > Orthoptera > Acrididae > Schistocerca > Schistocerca nitens. The sequence goes on along the minus strand of NC_064624.1, from coordinate 150,995,601 downwards.
GATTATCAAAGAAAGCAGGAGTGCAGGTAACAGAAAATAGCAGTCTCTTGCCATTGTTTCGCTACTGAGACGATTCCTCTCTCTCTCTCTCTCTCTCTCTCTCTCTCTCCTTTTTTTTTTTTTTTAAGCGGCAGTAGCGTGCACAGAAGCAAGCCATGCCGCGAACAGAGACAGGTCGTAAACACTCATTATCAGAATGCGACAAACAATGCATGACACAGTACAGTAATGCATTTTCAGCTTAGTGTGACGTAAACACCTACAACAAAGAGAACAGCATTTATCAGATCAAAGAAAAATAAACAATCAATTCAAACCAGACGAAGCACGCTTGACGCATAGCAATGGCTACCTGGTAAAGCTTAACTGCTAAGTGTACGACTCGAATCAAACTACTGTAGCTGTATCGTCATTCATTCGACCTAAATTGTGTCTCATATTACAATGGACCAACTTTGTTTCGATTTGAAGGTGCGGCCTAAAACTGTTCTCTCCCCTTGAATTTCGAGTCTCAAATTTCAGATGCGGCTTAGATTCGAGTGCGGCTTAGATTCGAGTAAATACGGTACCTGACATAACTGGAAGCTAACCATCATCTCGAGCAGTTTACAAAGTACAATCGTTAGGCTAATCAGGCGGTAGCCGTCGAGACATGTCGAGTTCTTCCCGAGTTTAAGGACAGGGATAACTACACTGTATCGCCATTGCAAGGGGAAGGCACCTGTGAGCCAAATGTGGCTGAAGACCCTGAGCAGATATTGCCTCTGAGTGGAGTCCAGGTTGTGGATGGAATTCACAGCTGGAGCCATGTCACGTGAAGAGATAAAGCCTGCAAGAATTCCCATTCAGTGAAGGGTTCAGCCTGGTGGGGGTACAAACAGAGGGGAGTCTGTTCAACTCAGCATTTGTGCCGGAAAAATGTAGCAAGATAGGGGGAGAACGCCAATGATGTTGCAGTGTGTCACAAGGTGTATTGCATAGACCAATGGATCAGTACACAGAGAAACCTGAAGGATAAGATACTGGACAGTTGATCGTCACTGGTGGAACAGAACACTATGGAGCTTGGACCAAACCTGTGATGAGAAGGCATACATCCCCATGGGGGAAACACAGCACTCCCATCATTCCTGCTTAACACTTAAAAGCGAGGAGGTCGATCTGCGAAGGGTGTTGTTTAAATCACTAAAGCACGTGTCAGCAGTCCTGGACGGCGACTGCTACGATCTCGGTCCACCACGCCACCGATCCATAACAAAGGGAACCGGTGGATAGGAGGATAGCAGTGCCAGCAGCATGAAAAATAGTGGTAGAGAGACCCTGCACTACCACATCAATGCAATTCGACAGAGAGGCGTCTAAGTGCACAGCAGATGTATATAAAGGACAACTGGCCCTACAAATGCGCAACAATGGTGGCAGGGGACTGACTGAATCACCAGAAAGTGCTTACTGTCCCAAAGATCATTATGGGGTGATAGGGAAGTCGCGAGAGCAGGGAAGGAGGTTATGAGATCGATAGCAGTAAATGTGCCACGAGCGGCACTGAAATGGGTAGCGGACCCTCACTGAGAGACACAAATCAAGGTCTGTATTAAGTTAGTCAATTAGAAGATCCCTATCTGTCGAAGTGGCACTCTCCCACAGGGGATGTTGTGCACGGAAGTCCCCGAGGAGGAGATAGGGGGCGGGAGTTGCTGTATTCGATGTAAGGATGAAGTCTGCCTGGAGGGAGGTAGGTAGAGTGTGCAAACAGTGAATGCTGGGGCTGTTTGCACTCTAACCACTACTGCTTACACATTGGTGCGAAGGGGGATCCAGTCACTAATGACATCGGTGCGAACCAAAGTGCACACCCTTCAGATGCTATCTCGGGACTGACACGGTTCCGAAAAAATGCCCAATAACTACAAAACGTTGGAGAGTTGTCATCACAGAAGAAAGCAGAACAATAGGAAACAAGCTGTTGTATTTCCCATAGGTGACAATAATATCCAATGCAATTCCACTGGAATATCGTGTGGTGAGAGTCCAGGTTAGACATAAAGAAGCCGAGGGGAGGTCGTTTCACTCAGTCGCTGGTCTTCACCGACAAGGATAGGGTGACATCCATAGATAAGACATCAGACTCGGCTGTGAGGGGCGAGATGACAACTCTGGGGAGACCGGGGTGACCTTGACCACGGACTTATGTTGTTTCTTATTTTTCTTCTTATACTTCTTCTCTATCAGAAGTGGAGGAGGACAGGGCAAAGAGGGAGAGCAGGCTTCTGTAACACCCAAACTACGAGAGCACAGGAGACCATGGGTGGATGGGACGCATAGATGCTGTATATCGTGGCTAAGTGTCATAGTAGGCTTCTGACATCAGACGCCACAGGAAGGGGGGGAAGGGGGGAGGTGGTCCCAGGGGAAGCCTGATCACCGGCAGGTGCCAAAGAAGAGGGGCACTATTTCGACCAGAGAGTGGGAGCAGTTCCCAAAGGAGAAGGAATGGGAACCCGGAGGAGGATGAATAGGGGGAGGGGGAAGGGAGAGGGGGAAGGGACGGGGCTGGGGTAAGGAAGGGGTAGGACGGGGGAAAGGATGCAACAGGGGCAAAAGCTCCTCAACGATGCTCGAAGGAGTAAGACTTATATTTTTGGCTAGTCTCAGCACAACGCAGACGATCAAGGAACTTGTACTCTTGGATCTTCTTCTCTCTCTAGTAAGCTGGGCAATCTGGTGACCAAGGAGAGGGGTGGAACACAGGGGCAGAACACAGGGGCTTCCTTCACACAGTGGGTATTAACACAGTTACCACACAGAGGGTCCGAGATACAGCGGGAAGACATATGCCCAAAACGCAAGCACCGAAAACACCTCGTGGGTGGTGGGACGTACAGCTTCACATAACCTTTATCTTCTCTGGGAGGGTATCTTCCTTGAGAGCCAGAATGAAGGCACCAACATCAATGCGCTTGTCTTTACGACTCTTCTGCACACATTGAACAAAATTGACACCATGTAGCTCCAGACTGGCCTGGCATTCTTCATCACTTTACAGGATGAGGTCCCTATGAAAAATCACTCCCTGGACCACATTCAGAGACTGGTGAGAGGTAATAGACTGGGACATTGCCAAGACAATCGCAAGTATGAAGAGCTGCAGGGCGGAAGAAGCAGCTTTGATCAAGAAGGAGCCCGACCGAATCTTGTGGAGAGGCTCCACCTCACCAAACCTTGTCCTCTATATCCCCCCCCCCCAAAAAAAAAAGGCTTTGTGGCGATGAATGTGTCCCTGTCCACCCTGTCCATCCTAGTACAGACGAGGTATCAGGGAAAGCAGCCATTGCCAAGAGTTCCTATGCCCCAGGCCCACAAGCAATGGTGACAGCTCTGGTATCAGTAGTGCGATCCCTGCATTGTTAGGTGGGCTCAGCCAGATGGGTACATACCTGCCCCACCACACACAGCGGCTACACGTGCTGGTGACCTAGCACGGTGGAGGGGGGGCTACGGCAGCAAAGGAAGAGAGGAAGGAAGGAGGGAGACGATCCAAAATGTAGATGTTTGCGAGGGAGTTCTTCCCCAAAGGGTTTACACAAAAAACAGAAAATGTAGAAATGGAGGTCAAACCCCAATCGGTGATCTAAATGGCAAAAAGGATGAAAGAGAACAGGATGGATTAAACTGAACTGGAAGCAATACGGGGAACCAAGATGATAGCCAGGTCGACATAAATCAGAACACGGAAAGAGGGGAAGGATGGGGAAGCAGGAAAGAAGTGGGGATAGGGTGGGAAGGGCACGGTGAAGGAAATACAGCCAGGGAAGGAAGAATGGACTGTAATAGCTCAGAGCCCTGTGCACATCAAACACAAACTCATAAAAGAACCGTGAGCTCCGCCCCCAGGGGGAACTTTATTAACACACTTTCTCCAGACAGTTTACATCTATCTTCAAGAATATTTCAGTTCAGCATATTCAGTATCTCTGTGACATTCTCCCACATATTAAACAAACCTATGACCACTTGTGCTGCCGTTCTCTGTATACGTTCAATATTCTCTGTTAGTCCTATTACGTTCAGGTGCCGTACACTTGTGCAAGTTTCAGGAACCGGTCATATGACTGATTTGTAAGCAATCTCCTTTGTACACTGATTGCACTTCACCAGTATTCTACCAATAAATTGGTGTTTACCACCTGCTTTACCCATGACTGAACCTATGTGATCATTCCATTTCACATCCCTACAACGTTTTACCCCCAGGTATTGTATGAGTTGGCTGATTCCAACAGTGACTCACTGATATTATATTCATAGGATACTACTTTTTTTGTTTGGGAAGTGTCAAGTTTTACATTTATGAACATTTAGAGTAAGTTGGCAATCTCTGCACCATGTTGAAATATTATCAAGAACTTATTGAATATTTATGCAGCTTCTCTCAGACAGTATTTCATTACAGATAACTGCATCACCTGAAAAAAAATCCTGATTGTACTATTGTCTGCAAGGTCATTAATATACAATATGAACAGCAAGGGTTGCAACACAATGCTTTTTGAAAATCAAGAAATACTGCATCTACCTGGCTGCCTTGAGCCAAAGCTTTCTGTACGCCATGTGAGAAAAATGTGATCAATGTTTTCGGAATTTTGCTTTTTGGAATTGAGGGGGTAATTTTGTTCAAGATACGTCATTATGTTTGGGCTCACAACATGTTCTAAGATACAACAACAAATCAATGCCAAATATATTGGAATATAGTTTTGTGGATCAATTCTACTACTTTTCTAGTAGAAGGATGTAACCTGTGCCTTTTTTTAACAACTGGGCACAGTTTTTTGTTCGAGGGACCTACAGTAGATTATAGTTAAAGGAGGGACTAACTCAACGGCAAATTCCGTACAGAATCTAATAGGGATTCCATGGGGCCGTGAATCTATGTTAAAATTTAACGATTTCAGCAGTTTCTCAACACCATTGACAATAATACTTATTTCATACATCTTTTAGGGATACGATGATTAAATTGTGGCATTTCTCCTGGGTGTCCTTAGTAAAGGAACTAGTTTTCATGGCCACAAAAGAAATTTAAGTTTTCCACATCACCTATTAGTGATCTCTAGTAAAGCGTGTTTCTTTAAAGAATCAAACTACCAGGTACAAACAGCTTCACACTGCTGATTACTTTACAAATGAAGTAATGAGTTACTTATTTTATGTCGAGCAAATAAACAAACGATGTTTAGAAAAGGTTCAAAATTATATTAGAAGTTATCGAAAGTAACTAAATACTCTCATTATCAAAGCATTTTGAATTTGGTCAATTGTAATTACATGAAATATTAAGAATCAAATTTTTGTTGCCCCTGGACACCATTAGATAGGCAACCTCAAACTGAGAATGTGCACCAGGAACCGGGTTACCAATTTAGTAACACAGATTCCAAGTTCAGCCAATATTTAAAGTTTTAACAACACTCCTGGAAATTTCTTTATTACCAACATGTCCCACTGTCCAAAAACATCAAACATTTAGAAATTTTTGTATAAAGATGCTGCAAACTGTTGTCACTAGAATGTAATGTCACAAAGCTTTGATAACAATAACATGTCACATCATGTTGAAAACCTGACACTCTGACAACATTAATTTGATCCACAACACTACACGAAAGTTGACAAAATACATCCTAGTACTGAAACTACCGGAAAAGAACTGAAGACTGAACATTCGGTGCTGATCTGACATGTGTATTCAAATATTTACCTTATTTACACTTTCCATAAAATTAAAATTTACTTTTGCTCTTTTATGAATAACAAATACATAACTCCATGACAAATTCTCAGAGGCAAGAGATGCAATCATACAATAAATAATGAACAAAAACTAAGATTCCTGACATTTGGGTAGCATGCTGGAATTAGCTGTGATAAAACAACATTACAACATCTCAATGCCCTTCTTCACTGTTCCTTACCCAACTGATTGTTTCCGAAGCAGAATCTCAAAGTGAATTGTAACAAATGACTAATTTCCCACTTTTTCTAGAGGAAGTCATAATCCTGTGTATACAGATCAAATGCGACAAGTGAATGTGCTGTATACCAATGGTTTAATGTGCACGAAAGATGGAGGAAAAATTTTCACCATGACAAACCTCCGTTATCTAGTAGTTGTCAACAAATGAATACATCCATATAAAAACCAGTGTTTCAGAACATCTCAATTGTTTTGCGCGAGATGGTGACCAAACAATTAGAGAATCTCCAAGTTCTGTTTTTATTGGGTACCTGTAGTCCTTTGACAGAACCATAAATCTCTGTGCATAATTGGTGCTCCGTAAGATGCAGGTATTAACTTCTGAATGACACTGTCATCAGTGATGAAAGGCAAGTTTTCTATGCTTACACAGATGTAAAATAGCTGTTAAAGGTGATGGGGCAGCGAACACACAAATTTTTGCATCAGCACAAATGGGACGTATTTGAACACCAGCCCTGAACCCATACTTGGCTTCAAGTGATATGAAAAAGTAGTTTGCACCCCGCACTACTTTGATGCTGCCACTGTGGCTGCAAGCTCAGGTGACAGGATGTTATGACGAGAGAGTTTTTCAACTCATTACGGGAGCTGATAAATTTGAGATTCTTCTAAAAAGTTTAGTATAACTATTACAGTACGTTATTTACAGTCAAACAGAGGTTGCTTTGTGGATAGTCTTCATAATATGAAACAGAAACTCTCTAGAGATGCCGTGGCAACTGGAGTAACTTCGTTTACACTAAGAGTCAAATTTCAGAAAAATACCTTTTCCACCACCTCTGACACTTTGGCTTCTTCTTCTTCGCCATTGATGGAACTTCCATTCACAGATAAGCATGCAGGTATCTGAAATTAGAAAGGGAAAAAAGAAACTGAGGAGTGTTACAACATTAAAAATGTAAGAGACACAATTATACTGATGTCTCCCTTAAAACTTCAGTGTAAATGTATCAAGATACAGTTATGTGGATCTTTCCTATAAAACTTCAAACAGCTCAATAAATTCAGATTCCCCAGTCTCACAACAAAAGTATCGCATACCTCAACAAGCAGTGACTCACACTGCAAAAACTGAAATAATTTTCGGCATATATTTCTATGAGGAAATTCAGCACAGTTACTTGATTCACGCACAAACTAATTTGAATGACTTCGTTTGAGACAGCTTTTCACGTAGCCGTAAAATCATTGGTGTAATATCAAATACCAACAATGGTCACAGAATGAATTTTGTTTCTGCAGTGGAGTGTGATATGGAAACTTCCTGGCAGTAGTATTCAGCTAACTTTTTTATGGTTCCTAGTGAAATATTTCAGTAAAATTTTCATTCACTATATTAATTTCATTGGATGTTCCAGTGGCAGCTTGTATGTTTGGTTTTAGCTTCAAAACTGTGTGAAGTTTTCGTGGTATTGGTATTAGTTGTCGTTTAGTAGTACTGATAGAAGTTGTTGCTTTCTTAGAAGAGAGATAATTTCGAGATCACTATCGACAGATCTTTGAATAGTTCTACTGTTGTAACTGAACTTAGGTAATGTAGACGTTTAGTTTTTTCAGTAACTTAAAATTTTATTTTACGTGACAAGTGTGGGCATCGTCACATGTTTGTGAGTAGTGGGTTACGGTGTGGGATTTGTTCAAAGTATTTTCTTGAAGGGGGCGGGTGGGAGGAGTGCAGTGGAGAAGCCAGTGGGAATTCATGCGAAATACTCTCCTGGGAATACAGAATCTGAAGTAGAAATAAGTTGATAGAGGAGCAGGAGCATAAGATTTATGCCCTTCAAGTGCAGTTACAAGACACAAAGCAGGAACTAGAAGGGTTGAGGAAGGTGAAGGGTGCTGGGGAAAGTGTAACTGGCTGTTGGTAAGAAGGCACCTAGGAGGGGGTGCTATTCAGATAGCTGTACGTTGTGGATATGCAATAGATTTGACCAACTGTCAGAGCTGAGTGGAGAGGAGCCACTTGTAGATGTAAGTGTGCGAAACATGCAGCAGTAGGACACCTAAGTCAGTCACAAATTCTAACAGAAAGAAGAAGGTTCTGCTGCTAGGTAAATCACACGGTAGAGGTGTGGGCCAGCAGTTGCAGGAAGTGTTGGGGAATGGGGAGTGAGTACCAGGTCACCAGCATTGTGAAGCATAGTGCACAGTTGGCTCACGTGACTGACAGTACAGGGGAGTTATGTAGGAATTTTACAAAAGAGGATAAGGTAGTGATTGTGGGTGGAGGATGGTATAGCCTTGATAGGGACAAGGAACATGATGTAAGTGGTGACCTGGTAAAGATATCTACTCAACCTGGTGGCACTAATGTGCACTTTGTGCAACTGTTTCAGGGTCATGATTGGCCTCACCTTGATGTTGCTGTTACACGTGTTAACATGGGGCTGGAGAAGACACTGATGGCAGAGGGCACGGATCACATTGCAGTGATGTCTGTTGAGAATATCAAGAGATTGGATTTCACTAGGCGTGGCCTGCACCTCAATAGGTACGGAAAGGGAACCTCGCAAACCTTATAGGTGACAGTGCGGTGAGTGGTGGTGGGATCACTTGTGGAAAAATTCCTGTAGTAGTTGGTATTAAAGCTGCATTTTTTTAGACTCAATTCAGCTGATAGGTATACCTGCTTAAGGGAAGTCCCTCTGACAAAGGAATCAGCTTCAGAAGAGGTTGGGTACTTAAGTTCAGAAGAATTAGCATATTTCATCAATATATAAGAAGTATTACAGATAAAGTTAGTGAATTGCTTATAAATGTTCAATCAGACATTACTGGTATAAAAAAAGCACCACTTTAATAATTTGACTATTCAGAGGCTTCCTTTACCAGGATACAGATTAGCTGGCTGTTTTTCAAGGAGTTCTTTTTGGACTGGGGGAGTGGCCATTTACGTTATTAAACAGCATTCCGTTTGAGTCCTTAGCGTTAACACGGCACTACACTCAACAGATATTTGAATGTTGTGCAGGGGCAGTTGAATTTAGTGAAACTAAACTTCTAATTGTTGTTGTTTATATGTCCCCTAACACCTAACTATGACTTCAGAGCATTTCTACTCAAGCTACAGAGGATTCTTGGTCACTTTATAGGAAGTACCAAAAATTAGTTATATGTGGTAACTTCAATATTAATTTTGTATGTGATTGTGCAAGGAAAAGGATGTTGCCAGATCTCCCAACTCATATGATCTGATGCAGACTGTTTTTTTCCAACAAAAGTGTAAGGGAACAGTAGCACAGCCACAGACAGTATTTTTATTCATTCTTCATTACTAGATGGGCATTCTGTTAGGAAATGGGTGAATGGCCTTTCAGACCATGATGCACAAATTTTAACACTAAAAGACTGAACAAATGTCTCATATAATTACCAACTATGCAGGAAAGGTAATCCAACAGCAACAGAGAGTGTTTTAAACCCTGTTAAGAAACAAGAATGGCAGGCTGTTTACAGTGCTGTTAGCACAGATGACAAATAAAATGCATTCCTTAACACACTTCCCATGCTCTTTGAGAGTTGCTTTCCATTTGAATATTCTAAACAGGGTACTAGCAATAAAAGGCAGCCTGGGTGGCTGACTAGCAGGATGGGGATATCATGTAGAACAAAGTGGGAATTCTATCAAAATGTTAGAAGAAGTCATAATATAGCTACATTAGTCCATTACAAGTACTGTAAGGTGCTTAAAAATGTTACTAGGAAGGCAAAGAGTGTGTGGTATGCAAATAGAATAGTTAATTCACACAATAAAATTAAAACCATATGGTCAGTTGTGAAGGAAGTGTCTGTTCAACAATACTAGGTCAGCAATATAAAGTCAGTTCGTAGTAAAAATATATCTGTTACTGGTAAGTCAGAATATGTACAGTATTCAACAATCATTTTCTCAGCATTGCTGGTGAATTAAATAAATACTTAGTTTCTGCAGGGACTCATGTAACCTTTCCGATATTGACATCCAAAATACTCCTGTGATACTGAATCAATAACTGAATCACTGAAGACTAACGACTCTCGTGGTTACGATGGAGTTCCTTTAAGAATGGTCAGTTTCCTGAACGATTAAAGTACTCAGTAGTAAAGCCGCCTTATAAAAAGAGAGAAAGGGATAATGTAGACAATTTTAGACCTATTTCTATGCCATCAGTGTTTGCTAAAGTTATTGAAAAGGCTGTTTATATAAGGATAATTAATTACTTTATATCACATAATTTGAGATCAAATCTAGAGTTTGGCTTTAGAAGTATTCCCTTTTCTCTGTGAGGAACTGGATGAATTAAACAAAAGGTTTCAAATGATAGGCATATTTTTTGATTTAACTAAGGAATTTGATTGTGATGATCACAAAATACTGCTCCAGAAGTTGGACCATTAAAGAATATGGGAAGTAGCTCCCAATTGGTTCATCTCTTACTTTAACAACAGACAGCAATAGGTCATTATTCACAGTGTTGAGAATGGCTATGCAGTGGGGTCTGAGTGGTGGGACTTGGTAAATGGGGGGGGGGGGGCAAGGATCACTGTGGGGGTCAATCCTTCCCTTATTTATACTAGCTTCGTAGTGAAGGATGTTGTGTGCAACACTGGCCCGGTTTCAAATAGTGCACTTCATGACGGAAGTTTATGGCTTGTAGAAAATATACTAACGCCAAATCACTGAAGACTCAGTTTTTACAGTTTCTAACACACAATTCAACAATTTTTGGCTCAGAAACCATCAGTTCAGGCAGTAAGTGGTGTAAGTTCACGAATCTCTTCTCAACCCGTCCACTAGTGTTTGTACTAGGCAGAAATCAAATTTGCATCTGGATCACTCTTCCTCGATTCATGAGCAGAAAGGTGTGCAGTATACTGCTGCATCCATTTTCAGTAAGTTACCACAAGAATTCAACAACCTTAGCAGTAATCCACATGTTTTCCAATTGAAACTGAAGAGTCTCCTCATGGGTAACTACTCCTATTCTGTCAAAGAGTTCCTTGAAAAATTAAGCTGATTCCTATATTATATTGTCGATTGCATTTACTTAAACATATAGCTCGTCTTTTTTGTATTCATAAACATTTTCTTTTATCTGTTATTACTTTAATTTTGTAATTTCATGCACTGACATGTTCCATTACCTTGGAGATTTGCTCCTCAATTTGCTCCTACGGAAGTAGAAGTATAAAATAAAAATAATAAGTAAATTAAAACTGTGTGCTGGGTCAGGAATTAAAACTGTATCCTTTGCTTTATGCAGGAAGGTGCTTTACCAACTGAACTATCCACACAAGTTGGAATCTGCCAGGGAGTTTCATCAACAAAGTTAATTAATGACCTGTTGTGAGAGTAGCAAACTCGTAAATTCCTTGTAATGCAATTTATGAAGGCAACATTTCCAGGTTGATAAGGCTTTGTTTCTCCTCTTTGCTGTTGCCACAAATATTTAGCTATTTTTTTTTACAAATATGGCACAAATGATGAGGGTGTGGTTAGACTGGAATGCAACAAATGTTAAGACTATAAGAAACCTGGTCGTGGTGATACACTGACCTTAACACAAGATCTAGGTTAGACTAGAATGCGTGTCTCACTTGAAAAAAATTTATGATCTCTGTCATCACATTTTTTACAAATATGTCATGAATTATAAGGTTGCAGTTACGTTAGTGCCTAACACCACAGCTTTATTAATTCAGCTGTCATAAATATTTGCTTCATCCTGAATGTGTCATGAATTTTATGGCTGTGGTCGGTTTGAGACCAAGCAGCACAGGATGACTAATCTGTGTTCAAAATATTTGTCCATTTCTTCTGACTGTGTTACGACTGTGGACGTTGTTGCAATATTCCTTTTTCTACTGCTGCAAAACACTCCTCTCTCACTGGCTGTGCAGAACCGGCAGTATAAACACACCCTTTGCTTCCCACCATACCTAATAGCGAGTGCTGACAACACTGCTACACAGAACACCCAACTATGCATGCCACAGGCCCTGGTCTAGACAGGGTAGCTATTCAAACTTGGAAAAAAATATTCTCTGACAAGTCCATGTAATGGGGGGGGGGGGGGGGGGGGGAGAAGAATATGTCATAAAAGGCTCCTGAGAAGTTAACAGTAACAGGTGGGGAGGGGTTTGACCAGCTAACAGTAGTGACTTTTCTTTACTCTCCGCTATACTTTAGCAGCAGTTTTTATAAACATTGATAATCTATAGTGACTAATATTGAAATAATTAACACTATGAAATTAAGTATTTTAAAATTCGTGACTGATAAAGCTCAATAAAATTAAGCTCCAATGTTAGGTTAAAAACACAGAATTCCACAAGATTCTACAGAATTACTGAAATTCTCTGAGATTTCCAGGTAAAATTTATTTACCTGAGAATTATAGATTTTCCAGAACAACCACAACCCTACCAACAACTTCTTTAGAAAATTACACTTAAAAAAACAGTATTTTGTATCACTTGCGGTAAATAAATCAACAATTCTATTGCTCTGTTTTTCATTTGCTATTTTCCCAACAACTGTTCTGAATTTCAGTAAAATAAAAACATTTCTCTAGTCACTAATTTAGTCCTGCACACTCTGGTAACAGATTGAAGCATTTCAGTGCTCCAGTGTGTGAGATGATGGGTTCTTCCATCACATAATCTTCACTCTCTTCTGCTGCCAAACACATTCTGTTCATCATACCCACATCACGTAGCTGCTCAAACTCCTATTTCTTCAGCACCACTATTTAAATATCTGCAGAGGTTTCTGTCATATGCATCTCCACAACCAGAAATTTTTATTTTATGTACGAGGGTTGACTGAAAAGTAATGCCTACATTCTCGTAATTCTTCAAGGGTTGGCAGCATTGGTATGCGGCAGGTACTGGCTTGTTCTGTAGCCTCTTCTCTACAGCTCCAGTTGGCAGGAAGCCTTAGCATTGAACGGTTGTGTTGTTACAGCGTTAAGTATGGAACCCTGCACAGATGGTCGATCAGTGCGATTTAAGCAACGAGCAGTCATGGAATTCTTGACAGCAGAAGGTGTCACCCCAAAGAAGATTCATCAGAGAATGAAAGCAGTTTATGTTGATTGTGTGGATGTGAGTACTGTGCACAGTTGGATGAGTAAGTTTAAAGATGTTGAGGCGGGAACATCTGACTTGCATGACAAACAAAGAGTTGGATGTCCTGTGACAGCAAACACCGATTTTCACGAGCAAAATGTTGACGGATTGATTCAGGACAATCATCATATCACTCAGAGAGAAACTGCAAGCACAATCGGCATTTCACAAGAACGTGTGGGTCACATTATAGCTTGCTTGGCTATTGGAAGATTTGTGCACGATGGGTACCGCAGATGCTGACTCGTCAAATGAAAGTGCACAGACTCGAAATTTGCCAGGAACTCCTCTCGTGTTACGAGAATGAAGGTGACGCCTTTCTCAATTCAACTGTGACAGGAGACAAAACATGGGAACACAATTACAACCAGGACACAAAACATCAGTATATGGAATATCGACACAAAGACTCGCCCCAGAAAAAGAAAATCAAGATGCAGCCCTCAGCTGGAAAAACCATGGCCACACATTCTAGTGAAATTCGAAAGTGCTTGAAATTTCTCTCTGAGTGATACAATGATAGTCTTGAATCAATCTGTCAACATTTTGCTAGTGAAACTCGGTGGTTGCTGTCACAGGACGTCCAACTCTGTTTGTCATGCAGGTCAGATGTTCCCGTTTCAACATCTTTAAACTTACACACCCAACTATGAACAGTACTCACATCCACACACTCACCATAAACTGCTTTCATTCTCTGCAGAATCTCCTTTGTGGTGACACCTTCTGCTGTCAAGAATTCCACGACTGCACGTTGCTTAAATCGCACTGATCGACCGTCTGTGCAGGGTTCCATACTTAACACTGTAACAACAGAACCGTTCAATGCTAAGGCTTCTCACCAACTGGAGCTGTAGAGAAGAGGCTACAGAACAAGCAAGTACCTGCCGCATACCAATGCTGCCAACTGTTGAGGAGTTATGAAGGTGGAGGCATTACTTTTCAGTCAACCCTCGTAAAAATACACAGTCCAGTCACACTGATGTGACAACTCAGGCGAGTCGGCATTGTGTATCACCAAGAATGTCTTTGCACTGCAATCGACAGTACAAGGAATCTGTTTATTTTACACAGAAAGATGGATCTGCACACTGTTTACTGTATCATAAGATGCTGAACACTTACAGGAAGTTCAGTTTACAAATCCACGGCTTTTTTTTTTTAATTACGTCAAACAACACCGAAATGGAAAAGGCATCATTGTCGGTAATGGTAAAGTTAAGAACAACACCACAGAACACTGAAGGACAATGCAGGCAGACTTGTGCACCTACAGAGTTTTTGGTTTCAATTGTAATACTGTCTATTGCTTTATACACTGTTGGGTGGGTATGTCTTCTCCTCCTGTAATATTGTGGCATCTTCTGTGTGAGCAGTCCAATGATGTTGCTCGAGCAGCTGCACGAAGACTGAGACCTTCTTACAAAAATCATTACATATATAGACAAAACTGTTGCATCCTTGAGAGCCCCGGTTCAGGATGTACGTTTAGCGGCTCTCAAGTGACACAGCCAATCAGAAATATTGTAAGTTCACTGTCTGGGTGTTATCCCATACATGTGCTGTAGGAAAGGGAAAGGATGCAACGGGGGCAAAAGCTCCTCAACGACGCTCGATGGAGTCAAGTAATATATTTTTTGGCAAGTCTCAGGATAACACAGACGATCCAGGGACTTGCACTCTTGGATCTTCTTTTCTCTCTAGTTTGGGCAGTCTGGTGACCGAGGAGAGTGGCACTCATGACAACTGACACACACAGGTGTTGGAACACAGGGGCTTCCTTCACGCAGTGGGTATTAACACAGTTACCACAAAGAGGGCCCACCATCCAGCGGGAAGACATATGCCCAAAACGCAAGCACCGAAAACACCTCGTGGGTGGTGGGACGTACAGCTTCACATAACCTTTATCTTCTCTGGCAGGGTATCTTCCTCAGGAGCCAGAATGAAGGCAGCAGCATCAGTGCGCTTGTCTTTACGACTCCTCTGCACACATTGAACAAAATTGACACCATGTAGCTCCAGATTGGCCTGGCATTCTTCATCACTTTACAGGATAAGGTCCCTATGAAAAATCACTCCCTGGACCACATTCAGAGACTGGTGAGAGGTAATAGACTGGGACATTGCCAAGACAATCACAAGCATGAAGAGCTGCAGATTGGGCAGCAGAAGAAGTTTTGATCAACAAGGAGCTCAACCGCATCTTGCGGAGAGACTCCACTTCACCGAACTTGTCCCCTTTGTGGCAGTGAATGTGTCCCTGTCCATCCTAGTACAGACGAGGTATCAAGGAAAGTGTTTCATCCCAAGACAGCAAGCCTGAACCCATTCCCTGGGTGTAGCCAGCGAAGGGAAGGCTGCCGGGTCATACCAAACAGAATTCTATGATCCTTTAACATTTGAAGAGACAGCCATTTGAGAATGGCCAGATATTTTGCACCTTGATACACTTCAGGTGCCAAGTGTCCACGCTGATACCACCCAATCAGGGACTCTCCCCATGGGTGCCACTCAGCTATAGCTAGGGCCACCTGGCACAACAGCCATTGCCCCAAGTTCCTATGCTCAAGCAACCACTTCTTGTCATAAATGGCGACAGCTCAGGTATCAGTAGTGCGATCCCTGCATTGTTAGGTGGGCTCAGCCAGATGGGTGCATACCAGCCCCACCACACACAGCGGCTACACGTGCTGGTGACCTAGCATGGTGGAGGGGGGGGGGGGGCTACGGCAGCAAAGGAAGAGAGGAAGGAAGGAGGGAGGGAGAGGATTCAAAATGTAGATGTTTGGGAGGGAGTTCTTCCCCAAAGAGTTTACACAAAAAACAGAAAATGTAGAAACAGAGGTCAAACCCCAATCGGTGATCTAAATGGCAAAAAGGATTAAAGAGAACAGGCTGGATTAAACTGAACTGGAAGCAATACGGGGAACCAAGATGATAGCCAGGTCGACATAAATCAGAACACGGAAAGAGGGGAAGGATGGGGAAGCAGGAAAGAAGTGGGGATATGGAGGGAAGGGCACGGTGAAGGAAATACAGCCAGGGAAGGAAGAATGGACTGTAATAGCTCAGAGCCCTGTGAGCATCAAACAAAAACTCATGAAAGAACCGTGAGCTCCGCCCCCAGGGGGAACTTTATTAACACACTTTCTCCAGACAGTTTACATCTATCTTCAAGAATATTTCAGTTCAGCATATTCAGTATCTCTGTGACATTCTCCCACATATTAAACAAACCTATGACCACTTGTGCTGCCGTTCTCTGTATACGTTCAATATTCTCTGTTAGTCCTATTACGTTCAGGTGCCGTACACTTGTGCAAGTTTCAGGAACCGGTCATATGACTGATTTGTAAGCAATCTCCTTTGTACACTGATTGCACTTCACCAGTATTCTACCAATAAATTGGTGTTTACCACCTGCTTTACCCATGACTGAACCTATGTGATCATTCCATTTCACATCCCTACAACGTTTTACCCCCAGGTATTGTATGAGTTGGCTGATTCCAACAGTGACTCACTGATATTATATTCATAGGATACTACTTTTTTTGTTTGGGAAGTGTCAAGTTTTACATTTATGAACATTTAGAGTAAGTTGGCAATCTCTGCACCATGTTGAAATATTATCAAGAACTTATTGAATATTTATGCAGCTTCTCTCAGACAGTATTTCATTACAGATAACTGCATCACCTGAAAAAAAATCCTGATTGTACTATTGTCTGCAAGGTCATTAATATACAATATGAACAGCAAGGGTTGCAACACAATGCTTTTTGAAAATCAAGAAATACTGCATCTACCTGGCTGCCTTGAGCCAAAGCTTTCAGTACGCCATGTGAGAAAAATGTGATCAATGTTTTCGGAATTATGCTTTTTGGAATTGAGGAGGTAATTTTGTTCAAGATACCTCATTATGTTTGGGCTCACAACATGTTCTAAGATACAACAACAAATCAAGGCCAAATATATTGGAATATAGTTTTGTGGATTACTTCTACTACTTTTCTAGTAGAAGGATGTAACCTGTGTCTTTTTTTTAACAACTGGGCACGGTTTTGTGTTCGAGGGACCTACAATAGATTATAGTTAAAAGAGGGACTAACGCAACTGCAAATTCCGTACAGAATCTAAAAGGGATTCCATGGGGCCGTGGATCTATGTTAAAATTTAACGATTTCAGCAGCTTCTCAACACCACTGACAACAATACTTATTTCATTACCTTTTAGGGATGTTGTTGCGGTCTTCAGTCCAGAGACTGGTTTGATGCAGCTCTCCATGCTACTCTATCCTGTGCAAGCATCTTCATCTCCCAGTACCTACTGCAACCTACATCCTTCTCAATCTGTTTAGTGTATTCATCTCTTGGTCTCCCTCTACGATTTTTACCCTCCACGCTGCACTCCAAAACTAAATTGGTGATCCCTTGATGCCTCAGAATATGCCCTACCAACCTATCCCCTCCTCTAGTCAAGTTGTACCACAAATTTCTCATATCTCCAATTCTATTCAATACCTCCTCATTAGTTATGTGATGTACCCATCTAATCTGCAGCATTCTTCTGTAGCACCATTTCAAAAGCTTCTATTCTCTTCTTGTCTAAACTATTTATTGTCCACGTTTCAATTCCATACATGGCCACACTCCATACAAATACTTTCAGAAACGACTTCCTGACACTTAAATCTATACTCAATGTTAACAAATTTCCCCTTCTTCAGAAACGCTTTCCTTGCCATTGCCAGTCTACATTTTACATCCTCTCTACTTCGACCATCATCAGTTATTTTGCTCCCCAAATAGCAAAACTCATTTACTACTATAAGGTCTCATTTTCTAATCTAATTCCCGCAGCATCAACCGATTTAATTCGACTACATTCCATTATCCTCGTTTTGCTTTTGTACATGTTCATCTTATATCCTCCTTTCAAGACACTGTCCATTCCGTTCAGCTGCTCTTCCAGATCCTTTGCTGTCTCTGACAGAATTACAATGTCATCGGCGAACCTCAAAGTTTTTATTTCTTCTCCATGGATTTTAATTCCTTCTCCGAATTTTTCTTTTGTTTCCTTTACTGCTTGCTCAATATACAGATTGAATAACATCAGGGATAGGAATACGATGATTAAATTGTGGCATTTCTCCTGGGTGTCCTTTGTAAAGGAACTAGTTTTCATGGCCACAAAAGAAATTTAAGTTTTCCACATGACATGTTAGTGATCTCTAGTAAAGCGTGTTTCTTTAAAGAATCGAACTACCTTGTACAAACAGCTTCACACTGCTGATTACTTTACAAATGAAGTAATGAGTTACTTATTTTATGTCGAGCAAGTAAACAAAATATTTTATGTCGAGCAAGTAAACAAACGATGTTTAGAAAAGGTTCAAAATTATATTAGAAGTTATCGGAAGTAACTAAATACTCTCATTATCACACACTGGATGAGTACAGTGTGGCTGATTTGCACTACATTTTAAACAAAAGCTAGTTTTTCTCACATCTCAATGTCTCTCCTGAACTGTGTGTGTCTTAGAATTATACAAGATTGCGGGTATATTCAGTGGAGTAAGTCGAT
The DNA here is from genome assembly GCF_023898315.1 of Schistocerca nitens. Taxonomy (NCBI): domain Eukaryota; kingdom Metazoa; phylum Arthropoda; class Insecta; order Orthoptera; family Acrididae; genus Schistocerca; species Schistocerca nitens. Next base: position 150,976,861 of record NC_064624.1, on the reverse strand, counting down.
ACTAACGGCAAAAAGCATTGCAAATACAGTCCGTAGTAAAGAAGTAAAAATTTGAAACATCATGACTGATATTGAAGTTTCATTGCACAAACAGACAAAGTTAACTTATGTCCTCTCATTATTTTGCAGAAAGAGAGGTCAGGAGCGTGAGGGGGCGTGCATGTCAGCGAGATATGGTTTATTGGAAGTTGCAAGTGATCTTATTCTCCAATACAGTACGACTAAAGTCTGACTCGGAACATGTGATCGTCTACTTGTCTTAGTGTGTTCAATCTTTAATACAGGATTATACCTCTTAATGCATAGAGCATTTTGAATGGCAAGCATTTTGAATTTGGTCAATTGTAATTACATGAAATATTAAGAATCAAATTTTTGTTGCCCCTGGACACCATTAGATAGGCAAACTCAAACTGAGAATGTGCACCATGAACCAGGTTACCAATTTAGTAATACAGATTCCAAGTTCAGCCAAGATTTAAAGTTTTAACAACAATTCCTAAAGTGTTAAGGTCTTGACACTCCTGGAAATTTCTTTATTACCAACATGTCACCACTGTCCAATAACATCGAACATTTAATAATTTTTTGTATAAAGATGCTGCAAACTATTGTCAGTAAGCTTTGATAACAGTAACATGTCACATCATGTTGAAAACCTGACATTCTTCACACTATTAATTTGTGGCCCAACACTGCACGAAAGTTGTCAAAAATACCTCCTAGTATTGAAACTACTGGAAAAGAACTGAAGACTGAACATTCAGTGCTGATCTGCGAAACACGTGATCGGATATCTACCTTATTTAGACTTTTTATAAAATTAAAATCTACTTTTGCTCTTTTGTGAACGACAAATACATAACTCCATGACAAATTCTCAGAGGCAAGAGATGCAATCATACAATAAATAATGAACAAAAACTAAGATTCCTGACATCTGGGTAGCATGTTGGAATTAGCTGTGATAAAACAACATTACAACATCTCAATGCCCTTCTTCACTGTTCCTTACCCAACTGATTGTTTCCGAAGCAGAATTTCAAAATGATTTGTAATAAATGACTAATTTCCCACATTTTCCAGAGAAAGTCAAAATCCTTTGTATACAGATCAAATGTGACAAGTGAATGTGCTGTATACCAATGGTGTCATGTACACGACAGGTGGAGGACAAATTTTGACAATGACAGAAAGTTGTGTTATCTTGTAGTTGTCAAATAACAAAGAAATCCATATAAAACCAGTGTTACACAACATCTCAATTGTTATGCAGAATTCTGAGTGTTTTGTGCAAAATGGCTACCAAACAATTAGGGAATCCCCAAGTTCTGTTTTTATTGGGTACCTGAAGTCCTTTGCCAGAATCATAAATCTCTGTGCATAACTGGTGTTCATTCAGATGCAACATTAATTTACTGAATGACATTGTCACCAATGATGAAAGGTAAGTTTTCTATGCTAACACAGATGTAAAATAGCAGATAATGGTGTTGGGGTGGCGAACACAAAAATTTTTGAATCAGCAGAAACGGGATGTAATTGAACATCAGCCCTGAACCCATACTTGGCTTCAAGTGATATGAAAAATGGTTTGAACCCCCCCCGCCCCCCCCAAGTACTTTGATGAATTTGAAGATGCTGTCACATTGTGAATAGACTGTTTTTCAACTCATTAAGGGAGCTGGTAAATTTGAGATTCTTCTAAAAAATTTGGTATAACTATTACAGTATGTTATTTACAGTCAAACAGAGGTTGCTTTGTGGATAGTCTTCATAATATGAAACAGACTCTCCATAGAGATGCCATGGCAACTAGAGTAACTTAGTTTACACTAAGAGTCAGATTTCAGAAAAATACCTTTTCCAACACCTCTAACAGTTTGGCTTCTTCTTCTTCTTCTTCGCCATTGATGGAACTTCCATTCACAGCTAAGCAGGCAGGTATCTGAAATTAGAAAGGGGTAAAAAGAAACTGAGGAGTGTTACAGCATTAAAAATGTAAAAGACACAGTTATATAGATGTCTCACTTAAAACTTCAAATATTGTAAATACATCAAGACATGGGTATGTGGATTTTTCATATAAAATGTCAAACAGCTCAATAAATTCAGATTCCCCAGTCTCACAATAAAAGTATCACATACCTCAATAAGTAGCAACCCACATTACAGTAACTGAAATAATTTTCTGCGTATATTTCTATGAGGAATTTCAGCACAGTTACTTGATTCATGCCTAGAACATGCACAAACTAATTTCAATGACTTCATTCGGTACAACTCTTCACGTAGCTGTAAAATCATTGTGTATTATCAAATACCAACAATGGTCCCAGAATGAATTTTGGTTCTGCAATGGAGTGTGATATGAAAACTTCCTGGCAGTAGTTTTCAGCTGACTTTTTTATGGTTTCTAGTGAAATATTTCAGTAAAATTGTCATTCATAGTTTTAATTTATTGAATGTTCCAGTAGCCCCTTCCATTTTTTGTTTTAGCTACAAAATTGTGTGAAGTTTTGGTGGTATCGGTATTAGTTGTCATTTAGTAGTACTGATAGAAGTTGTTGCTTTCTTAGAAGAGAGAGAATTTCGAGATCACTATCGATAGATCTTTAAATAGTTCTACTGTTGTAACTGAACTTAGGTAATGTAGACGTTTAGTTTTTTCAGTAACTTAAAATTTTATTTTGCGTGACAAGTGTGGGCATCGTCACATGTTTGTGAGTAGTGGGTTACGGTGTGGGATTTCTTCAAGGTATTTTCTTGAAGGGGGCGGGTGGGAGGAATGCAGTGGAGAAGCCAGTGGGCATTCTTGCAAGATACTCTCCCGGGAATACAGAATCTGACGTAGAAATAAGTTGGTAGAGGAGCAGGAGCATAAGATCTGTGCCCTTCAAGTGCAGTTACAAGACACAAAGCAGGAACTAGATGGGTTGAGGAAGGTGAAGGGTGCTGGGGAAAGTGTAACTGGCTGTTGGTAAGAAGGCACCTAGGAGGGGGTGCTATTCAGATAGCTGTACGTTGTGGATATGCAATAGATTTGACCAACTGTCAGAGCTGAGTGGAGAGGAGCCACTTGTAGATGTAAGTGTGCGAAACATGCAGCAGTAGGACACCTAAGTCAGTCACAAATTCTAACAGAAAGAAGAAGGTTCTGCTGCTAGGTAAATCACACGGTAGAGGTGTGGGCCAGCACTTGCAGGAAGTGTTGGGGAATGGGGAGTGAGTACCAGGTCACCAGCATTGTGAAGCATAGTGCACAGTTGGCTCACGTGACTGACAGTACAGGGGAGTTATGTAGGAATTTTACAAAAGAGGATAAGGTAGTGATTGTGGGTGGAGGATGGTATAGCCTTGATAGGGACAAGGAACATGATGTAAGTGGTGACCTGGTAAAGATATCTACTCAAACTGGTGGCACTAATGTGCACTTTGAGCAACTGTTTCAGGGTCATGATTGGCCTCACCTTGATGTTGCTGTTACACGTGTTAACATGGGGCTGGAGAAGACACTGATGGCAGAGGGCACGGATCACATTGCAGTGGTGTCAGTTGAGTGTATCAAGAGGTTGGGTTCCACTAGGCATGGCCTGCACCTCAATAGGTACGGAAAGGGAACCTCGCAAACCTTATAGGTGACAGTGTGGTGGGATCACTTGTGGAAAAATTCCTGTAGTAGTTGGTATTAAAGCTGCACCTTTGTTAGACTGTAGTCAGCTGATCGGTATACTGGCTTAAAGGAAGTCCCTCTAACAAAGGAATCATCTTCAGAGGAGGTCAGGTATCCAAGTAGAGAAGGAATTAAGATATTTCATTAAAAAATAAAAAGTATTAGAAATAAAGTCAGTGAACTGCTTATAGATGTTGAATCTGACATTTTTGCTATATCAGAGCACCACTTCAATAGTTCGACAATTCAGAGGCTTCCTTTACCACAATAGAGATTAGATGGCTGTTTTTCAAGGAGTTCTTTGTGGAGGGGGTGGGGGGAATATATGTAAAAAGCAGTATTCCATTTGAGTCCATAGACTTATCATGGCACTGCACTGAACAGGTATTTGAATGTTGTGCAGGGGCAGTTGAATTTAGTGAAACTAAACTTCTAATTGTTGTTGTTTATATGTCCCCTAACCCCTAACTATGACTTCAGAGCATTTCTACTCAAGCTACAGAGGATTCTTGGTTCACTTTATAGGAAGTACCAAAAATTAGTTATATGTGGTAACTTCAACATTAATTTTGTATGTGACTGCCCAAGGAAAAGGATGTTGGTAGATCTCCCAACTCATATGATGTGATGCAGGCTGTTTTCTCCAACCAAGGTGCAAGGGAACAGTAGCACAGCCACTGACAATATTTTTATTCATTCTTCATTACTAGATGGACATTCTTTTAGTAAATGGGTGAATGGTCTTTCCGACCATGAAGCACAAATTTTAACACTACAAGACCAAACAAATGTCTCATATAATTACCAACTATGCAGGAAAGGTAATCCAACAGCAACAGAGAGTTTTTTAAACCCCGTTAAGAAACAAGAATGGCTAGCATAGATGACAAATATAATGCATTCTTTAACACACTTCACATGCCCTTTGAATGTTCTAAACAGTGTAATAGTAGCAAAAGGCAGTGTGGGTGGCTAACCAGCAGGATGGGGATATCATGTAGAACAAAGTGGGAATTCTGTCAAAATGTTAGAAGAAGTCATAAAAAGCTACATTAGCCCATTACAAGTACTGTAAGGTGCTCAAAAATGTTATTAGGAAGGCAAAAGATTAAGTGGTATGCAAATAGAATGCCTAATTCACAGGATAAAATTAAAACCACATGGTCAGTCGTGAAGGAAGTGTCTGGTCAATACCACAAGGTCAACAATATAAAGTCAGCAATAAATCTATTTCTGTTACTGATAAGTCAGAATATGTACAGTATTCAATAATTGTTTTTTGAGCACTGCTGGTTAATTAAATAAAAACATTCTACAGGGAATCATGTAACTCTCTTGGAAAATACTTTTCCAAGACTGACATCTGAAATACCTGTCTGTGATACTGAATCAATAATTAACTCCCTGAAGACTAAGGACTCTTATGGATATGATGGAATGCCTAGAAAGATATTAAAGTACTGCACATGTTGGCCATACACTTGGACATATTTGTAATTTTTCCTTTAAGAATGGTCTGTTTCATGGACAATTAAAGTACTCAGTAGTAATGCCACTTTATAAAAGGGGAGAAGGGGAGAAAGGAATAACGTAACAATTTTAGACCTGTTTCTATGCCGTCAGTGTTTGCTAAAGTTATTGAAAAGGCTGTGTATATAAGGATAATTAATCATTTTATATCACATAATTTGCAATCAAATTTACAGTTTGGATTTAGAATTCTTCTCTTTTCACTATGAGGTACTGTGTGAAACTTCCTGGCAGATTAAAACTGTGCGCCCGACCGAGACTCGAACTCGGGACCTTTGCCTTTCGCGGGCAAGTGCTCTACCAACTGAGCTACCGAAGCACGACTCACGCCCGGTCCTCACAGCTTTACTTCTGCCAGTATCTCGTCTCCTACCTTCCAAACTTTACAGAAGCTCTCCCGCGAACCTTGCAGAACTAGCACTCCTGAAAGAAAGGATATTGCGGAGACATGGCTTAGCCACAGCCTGGGGGATGTTTCCAGAATGAGATTTTCACTCTGCAGCGGAGTGTGCGCTGATATGAATATCCTTTCTTTCAGGAGTGCTAGTTCTGCAAGGTTCGCAGGAGAGCTTCTGTAAAGTTTGGAAGGTAGGAGACGAGATACTGGCAGAAGTAAAGCTGTGAGGACCAGGCGTGAGTCGTGCTTCGGTAGCTCAGTTGGTAGAGCACTTGCCCGCGAAAGGCAAAGGTCCCGAGTTTGAGTCTCGGTCGGGCACACAGTTTTAATCTGCCAGGAAGTTTCGTATCAGCGCACACTCCGCTGCAGAGTGAAAATCTCATTCAGGTACTGTGTGGATTAGACAAAAGTTTTCAAACGCTAGGCATATTTTTTGATTCAACTAAGGCATTTGATTGTGTTGGTCACAAAATACTGCTCCAGATATTGGACCATTAAAGAATACGGGGAGGAGCTCATAATTGGTTCACCTCTTACTTTAGCAACAAACAGCAGGAGGTCATTATTCACAGTGTTGAGAATGGCTGTGATGTGGGATCTGAGTGGGACATGGTAAAATGGGGGGGGGGGGGGAGGGGGAGGGGGGAGGGAGGGAGGGTGGGCGTGCCTCAGGGATCAATGTGGGGGTCACTCCTTTCCTTATTTATATAAATGCTATGCCCTCTAGTATTACAGGAGAATCTAAAATATATCTGTTTGCTGAAGACACTAGCTTCATAGTGAAGGATGTTGTGTGCAACACTGGCCCGGTTTCAAGTAGTGCACTTCATGACGGAAGTTTACAGCTTGTAGAAAATATACTAACGACAAATCACAGAAGACTCAATTTTTACAGTTTCTAACACACAATTCAACAAAATCTCTCCTTTAATTTCACAGAATGGGTACATGATTGGTTACACAGAACATTTCAAATTTCTAGGTGTTCAGACAGACAGTAAACTATCAAGGAAAGCCCACATTCAGGATCTTGTTCAAAGACTTAATGCTGCCATTATTACTACTAGAACTGTATCTGAAGGAAGTGATCATTCAATACGAAAATTAGTCTACTTTGTTCATCTTTATTTGCTTATCTCATATGTTACCAATTTTGGGGTAACACTTCCCATTCTCCAAAGATATTTTTAGCTCAGAAACGGGCTGTTTGGGCAGTTAGTGGTGTATGTTCACAAATCTCTTGTCAACCCCTGTTCACTAGTCTGGTTATTCTGACATTGGCTTCTCAATATATATATTCTTTACTTTTGTTTCCTATTAACAGTATCAGCTTATTCCCAATAATTAACAGCTTTCACTCAGTTAATACAAGGCAGAAATCCAATACGCATTTGGATCGCACTTCCTCAATTCTTGTGCAGAAAGGTGCGCAGTATACTGCTGCATCCATTTACAATAAGCTACCACAAGAATTCAAAAACCTTAGCAGTAATCCACATACTTTCAAACTGAAACTAAAGAGTTTGCTCATGGGTCACCCCTTCTATTCTGTCAAAGAGTTCCTTGAAAAATTAAGCTAATTCCTATATTATATTGTCGATTGCATTTACTTAAACATATAGCTTGTCTTTTTTGTAACCATAAACATTTTCTTTTATCTGTCATTACTTTAATTTTGTAATTTCATGTACCGACATGTTCCATGACCTCTGAGATTTGCTCCTCAATTTGGTCCTATGGAAGTAGAAGTGTAAAATAAAAATAAAAAGTAAATTAAAACTGTGTGCTGGGTCAGGAATCAAAACTGTATCCTCTGCCTTATGCAGGGAGCTGCTTTACCAACTGAGCTATCCAAACAAGTTGGAATCTGCCAGGGAGTTTCATCAACAAAGTTAATTAATAACCTATTGTGAGATTAGCAACTTCATAAATTCCTTGTAATGCAATTTATGAAGGCAACATTTCCAGGTTTATAAGTCTTTGTTCAAGACATACAGCAATATCTGTATAGAACTTCACAGTGCACCAGTATCGGTTCTCTAAACTTGCTGTCCTACTTCAAAAAATTACAGCAAGCTACTAACTATCAGGATTAATAACAACTCAAGGAGGGTTATTACCGAAAGCTACTATTTACTATACCTACAAAACATGATATATTTCAAAGCCTACTATATTATTTACACATCGTCACTAGAAACTGACATCTTACATCAAAGTCCACATAAGAGAAGGTCAGAGGCAGTTACATAAGACTGTCCACAGATTTGCAACGCGTCAGTTTTGCATAGCCAAAGGGACGATACCTTCAGTAATCGATGAGAGCCCAGAAAACAGGCAATGAATTTCTAGCACCAAAATTGAAACCATTCTCCTCTTTGCTGTTGTCACAAATATTTAGCTATTTTTTTTACAACTATGGCACAAATTATGAGGGTGTGGTTAGGTTGGAATGGAACAAACTGGTTGCAAGTTGGTGAAACCAACAAATGTGAAGACTATAAAAATCCTGGTCATGGTGATACACTGACCTTAACATGAGATCTAGATTAGACTAGAATGTGTGTGTTTCACTTGAAGAAATTAAATTTATGATCTCTGTCATCACATAGATTTGACTGCTTTTTTCCAATTATGACATGAATTATGAGGTTGCAGTTACATTAGTGCATATTAATTCAGCTGTCTCAAATATATGCTTCTGAATGTGTCACGAATTTTATGGCTGTGGCTGGGTTGAGACCGAACAGCTCAGGATGAATTAAATTACTAACCTGTGTTCAAAATATTTGTACATTTCTTCTGTCTGTGTTACGACAGTTAACGTTGTTGAAATATTCCTTTTTCTACTGCTGCAAAACACTGCTCTCTCACTGGCTGTGCAGAACCGGCAGTTGAAACACACCCTTTGCTTCTCACCATGCCTAATAGCGAGTGCTGACAACACTGCTACACAGAACACCCAACTATGCATGCCACAGGCCCTGGTCTAGAGGGTAGCTATTCAAACTTGGAAAAAAAAATTCTCTGACAATTCCTTGTAAGGGGGGGGGAGGGGGGGGGGGGGAAGAATATGTCATAAAAGGCTCCTGAGAAGTGAACGGTAACAGGTGGGGAGGGGTTTGAGCAGCTAACAGTAATGACTTTTCTTTACTCTCCGCTATACTTTAGCAGCAGTTTTTATAAACATTGATAATCTATAGTGACTAATATTGAAATAATTAACACTATGAAATTAAGTATTTTAAAATTCGTGACTGATAAAGCTCAATAAAATTAAGCTCCAATGTTAGGTTAAAAACACAGAATTCCACAAGATTCTACAGAATTACTGAAATTCTCTGAGCTCTCCCTGACTTTTCCGGGTAAAATGTCATTACCTGAGAGTTACACGTTTTCCAGAACAACCACCACCCTGTTAGGCATTTACAGACAACTTATGTAGAAAATGACACTTAAAAAACTTGTGGTAAATAATTCAACATATCTACCACCTCTGTTCTTCATTTGCTTTTTTCCCCAACAACGTTCTGAGTTTCAGTAAAGTTGAAACATTTCTGCAGTCACTAATTTAGTCCCGCACACTCTGGTAACAGACTGAAGGATTTCAGTGCGTCGGTGTGTGTGATGACATGTTCTTCTGTCACACCATCTTCATTCTCTTTTGCTGCCAAACACATTCTGTTCATTATACTCACATCACTTAGCCACTCAAATTCCTAGTTCTTAGGCACCACTACTTAAATATCCGCAGAAATTTCTGTTATATGAATCTTCGCAACCACAAATATTTATTCTGTGCAAAAACACACAGTCCAGTCATATTGATGTGACCATCTGTCAAAAGCATAAATAATCACTATCTGCAGCGCCAATCGCTGTGAAACATGCAGCCGAGAGTCGATGGGGTTGTGGAAAGTGGTGACAGGGACGTAGGACTGTGCCGACTCCAGCGGCGTGGCCAGCAGCACCGAGTTTCTCAGTCAAAGATCCGTAGTGTGAACAGCCCGATCCAGGTGGTCCCACAGATTCTCAATCAGCTGTAAATCCAGGGACTTTGGTGGTCAGTGGAGTACAGAAACTCATTCTGGTGCTCTTCGGTTCACACACGTACACTGTGAGCTTGTAATGTCCCCACAGCAAATACCCTCTACCACACACCAATTAATCATTTTCAATCAAACCATCCACATTCATTCACTTTGGAAAAGTTATCTGATCTGATTTTCTCGTAATATATGCGGCGACATCTCATCAACGCCACAGTATTTTCTAGTGCATTTATTCTTTGAAATAACAGGGATGCATATATGCATTCTCCATGGTTGTTAGAGGGGTAACTAGGACAGCTTCTGGAGTATCTGTTGAGGGATTGAAGTGTTTCCGAGAGATACATATTCTGCTTTTCTTCTCGCTAAAGCGAGCCAATTAACATTTGTGCCGCTAGCGGTTTGTTTTGAAGAGAAAGAGATTGTAAAAGAAAAATAATTAAGGCGTGGAATCACCGGAGATCTGGACATGTAATGGAGATGGATTTAATACACGATTTCCTCTATAAATAAGTTTTGTGACTTTTTTGTTCTGGAGTGATTGAACGAATGAGTTTTTTCTGAATCATTTGTTGATCACGTTGGCCCTGTAATTAGTGGGGAAGTTTCAGCTGTGTCGAAGAGAGCCTGCAATCACTGAGTCTGTGTTAAATCGTCCAAAAAGGCTTCGTACACATCTGGAATTTGCAATCTTTCGTAAAAGGAACAAATTGTCCAAACGATTGATTCTCCCGACTGACTGCAGTGTTTAACAGAAATAATAAATGTAAAGATCACTTACAGCAAGCCAGCCGCTGATTACCAAGACGGACACCACCAAAGATTCTATTTGGCTGATTCTTTTCATCACTATATCACGTAATGAAATCTTATATTAAAAACTATACATAGATAACGGAGAGAAAGAGAGAGAGTGAATGAAAATAATAGTAATAATCCTCCATTAGTCTAATTTTTCGCCTGTCTTATCATGGATCAGCCAAGAACTGGGAGGGCCTTACGTTACTATATAGACTTATGTGTGAAGGTGAAGGGATATTAAAGACAACAGATACATGTCTATACAGACAAGACATTACACAGAGATAGCGGCTAGCTGCATTGATCATCTATTCTTAGATTAAAGAGACGGCAACTTATTATACGAACATTAAAATGTTAAAAGCCGCGTGATGGTTTGCACCGTCCTGCAGGTAGTCGCCATGTACTGAGGGAAAGGGACTGCATTTAGTGGTAGATATGTTCCACAAACATCTATACAGACTAGTGCCGATCCATTCCAGAATGACGAGATCACCCGGGGAACGCCACAAAAGCATTCCACAGACCGTAACGTTCCCTCCTCCAGAGGGGACCCTTCCGACGATTCTTGCAGGGCTATACGTACCAACAGCCACCTCTTTAATAAAACGTAAAAGATTACGCGTCTGAAACGACCATCTGTTATTACCCAATGAAAAATTCCAGCCTTCGTCACCAATGAACAGCTGTCAGTACAGGCACATAAACCAGACGAATACTGCAGAGGCCCACCTGCCGCATTGTTTGCCGAATGAGGAGACACACGTGCAGTCCCTCGGTTCATCTGGGCAGTCACTCAACAGTTACACGTCTATTTGCCCGTGCACATCTCCACAGCTGTCATTCACCCCTTTCATCTGTGGCCTGTGGTGCACCACAGTTGCCTCAATACCAGTTTTGGGTAGTGCCTAAATGGCACATGCACATTATATCACTGAAACATGTGAACAGTTTACAGCCTTAGCTGTTTCAGAAATGCTTCTGTCCTTGGTTGGAAAGCCAATGATCATAACCTTTTGGATGTAAGATAAGTTGCTTCATCTCTGCATAACAACAATGACTGCACTGTTTCCCACGCCCCCTGACATATACTCTTCACTGTGCTCACATTAACGTGCTTGATGGTGTATTAACTCTAATTATGAAAGAGTACTTCAAACTGCACTCATTTTTACATACATCACTCAACCATGCACTGATAATACATATCTGGACCATCAATTATTTGCCGAAGACACAAATAGAATTCTTGGTATGTAAACCACTGCCATTTCGTATTTTTTTTTTAATTTCTTGTTTAAGCAGGTAGCAGTGAAGCCTATTAGCAAAGCTTTCCATGATAAGTATTACAAAAATTTCCTGCACTGCTGATTATTTGATCCGAAATGAAGTATTTGTACCTCTATGAAGAGACATGTATCTTTCAAAATATGTCTAAACGTAGTATGTTAGTTAGTTTTTTCTTCAACAGATCATATTCATGACAAGCGTTATGATGGTGAATGTTGTAAAACTTTTGACAGAACAAAAATGAAACACAAATACACAAAGAATTACATAAAATTAGATTAAAAAATACTGTATTTACTCGAATCTAAGCCGCACCTGAAAAATGAAACTCTAAATCAAAGAAAAAAAAAATTTCCCCTTATCTAAGCCACACCTGAAATTTGAGACTCGAAATTCAAGGAGAGAGAAAAGTTTTAAGTTTTAGGCCGCACCTCCAAATCGAAACACAGTTGTTCCATTGTAATATGAGATACAATTTAGGTCAAATGTATGACGATACAGCTACAGTAGTTTGGTTCAAGTCGTAAGCTTAGTAGTTACGCTTTACCAGGTAGCTAGACTTAGCCACTGTTTCTATGTTTCGATACAGTGTATCGATACGTGGAACTGTTTCAGTGTTTCGGAACGGTTGTGGTTCACTGTTTCGAAACAGTGGTGTTTCATTCCGCCCCTGTCTCGGACCAGATTCGATCTCGAGCCAGACACAGAAACTGTATCGTTGTTTCAAAATAAGGCTGTTTCAGTCCACCTGTGCCTGGAACGGACTAATTGTATCGAAACAGTGATGTTTCATTCCACTCTGTGTCGGACGAGATTCGGGCTCGGCACAGGTACTGAAACACAACATACCACTTCATGAAACTCAAGCGTGTCGAAATCTTTTTGACAAGCAATAGCATGAAGCTTAAGATATCCCAAAATAAATATTCGTTTCTAGCTGACTGTCCTGTTTTGAAATGGCGTAACATCTGCTTTATAAACACTAACCAAACAATAAAACAACACATACAATTCACATTCAAAATAATAAATATTTGAAAATCATTCAGTTAAATTACACTTTTTTTTATAACATACGCTTCTCTGTTCATGTACAGTAATCATATTATGAAACGCAAGTAAGCCTACAACATTTTGAATAAAAAAAGGCGTAGAGTGATAGTTATTAAGACTTATACATAAATTTGATGTAGGTATAATTGCAAGCAATCTGTTTGACAAATCACTGATAGTGTAATGGTGAACGGGAAGGGCTGGGAAGCATGGTGAATTTATAGTAACAGTTTGATACACCTTGAAAGACAAATTTTTCTGTTATATTTTGTTATTTATTCGAATTATTTGGCGTTATTTGTGATTCTATAGTCACTGTGCCTATTATCCACAATGATTCCCTTTGTGTAGATGGAAATTGGCAGGATGGGTATATTACCCATACTAACGGAATGTGGGAGTCCCAGTAGCATATCCGTTGTTTCTGCAGTTTGCCCCCACCTCCAGTTCCGTTCGTGGTTGTTCTTCTGTCTTCAGCTATGGCTGTCCTCAGCCAATTGAAAAGTATGAAAGTCACGCGACACGAAAGCAGCGCATTTGCTGCAGGAAATACGAAACTGCCAAGACGCCTAAGTGATAGTTTCATACTTTCTGCGCCATGATTAGCGCTCTCGCACCTCATTTGTGTTTATATGGACATACTTATACAGTAGACATTCAAGATGATAAAATGTGTAGGTTTATTAGATTACGAAACACAAACTGTTTCACTGTTTCGAATCAGCATATCGGAACATTACATTGTACTGTTTGATTTGTTTTGAAACAGTTACGTGTTTCAGTTTGCCCATCTCTACAGGTAGCCATTGCTATGCATCAGGCGCTCCGTCCATATTTATAAGGGTACCCTTTTTCACTTGCTTCGTCTGGCTTGAATTGATTGCTTATTTTTCTTTGATCTGATAAGTGCCGTTCTCTTTGTTATAGGTGTTTACGTCACTCTAAGCTGAAAATGCATTATTGTACTGTGTCATGCACTGTTCCATAAAAACACGGGAGAACTGCCGGATATCAGTAACTTCCTGCCACGATATTTCGGCGCAGAGTCTTCTGGCCATCTTCAGGTGAATGCCACTGTAGTAGTACTGGCGAGTACGCACTGAGCTCCGCTATTTAAAGCCTTCTGAGGTGACATTGCGCATGCACTGCTCAGCATGCGCGTTCATAACGGCTCCGTGTGCTGCGCCTCGCGCCCTCCACTGTGAAAGCCTGGCGTATCGGTGTCAGGTCGATTTCCATCTTTATGCAGATAACTACGTCGACTACGAAGTTTCTCTATAACAGGATTCCAAGCAGAGTTCAGCTGATAACCGCTATCTCGATTGATGAGAGTCTCGTTGTCAGACAATCTTATTTCCACAGATTCATTGATAATCGAGCTCCAAAAGTTTGATGTATGAGCCAAAATTTTTGTGTCGTCGTAATTCATGGAATGGTCTGTGGACACTCGCGGGTCCACAAAGGTTATGGCAGATAATGTTCAGAACCAGTTTGCAAAATCTTTGTATAAAGTCCGTTGCCACTCTTTAGCACTCTATGCAAATGTAGATAACACAAGCACACAACTGGATGTGTCATTTGTATCAATGTCTAAGAAAGTGTAGAAAATGTGGGTTTGTCATAGAATTTATTAGTTTGTGTGTCTACAGACGGACCATCAGCCATATTAGGGGCGAAAACCAGGATTTGTAGTGCAACAGAATGGGAGAATCAAATAGCTTACAGTAACAAAATAGCACTACTCTGCATTTTGAAGTGACTGATCTGTAATGCAACAGGAAATATAACGGCAGTCTAGATTTCTTCAAAAATTTCCCTCAGGATTGAATTCCTTGCTTACACGGTTTCCTCGTCCTATTCCCCGTGATGGTGGAGGACATACAGTACTCGCTGCTTACAGGCATGAGTTCACTGCCTGCTCACAGAGCATGTTTGCTGTGAAGCCCTGCACTAGTGGGACAACGATCAAATCCGTTGGAACTCCCATTGTACTTTCTCCCACGCAGATGACATGGCGGCTCTCTTTGTAATACTCAAAAAGCCTTAGTTAACATTCTGCCTTCAATTTCTTGAATAATAATTACACCAGACATATGTGGAACTAAACACTTTATAAAAGTTTAGATAATAGAATATTTTTATTCACAAAGTCAAATGCCTTTGAAAGTCACAAAAGATCCCATCTGGTGATATTTTATCGTTTAAAGATGTTGTTATGTACTCAGTAAATTACTGCATGAATATCTGATTCGACTTAACAATGGCATATTTCAACCTGTCTAGATAAAGTCTAACGAAGCATTACATCACGCATTACCCTAACTGAAGTAGGACGTTACATTTTAGATGCCTGCAGCTTTTCAGTTACTATGCACCCATTTGAACTTTTACTCTTTGTAGTCACAATGATTTTTCTAATATGAGATGGGGATGCAAGATTAATTTTTATTTCATTAACGTCCTCTGTAGTGAATCTTTGGTGTACTGTTTTACTTTCTCTTCTGAGCTACTTGCACCAGTTTTCTGATCACTGTAAAAGGTAATTATTAAAAATATATGCTACACGTGAACTGTCTTTTACAATGCTCCCATCCTCCAGCAGAAATAATGTCATCATCTATGGCACACTTCCCTGTTTCCATTTTAACAATATTCCATACTTCGTTTATTTCACTGTTTGGTCTGTCAATATCAGACAATATGTGCATAATGCTTCATTTTTTACAACTTTCCCTGTTATAGCAGTACAGGTGCGCGTATAGAACAGCAATGTACAAAGCTCTGAATTCACAACAGTAGTTACTTAATCAGACTTTTGCATCAACCGATTCCTCGAAGTCATGAAATGTAATAGTCCATAACTGCTACACTGATGGCTGCAGAACTGACAGTTTATTGGGACAATGCATACTGCTGAATTGTTCTTCCTTGGAGTGGAACAAAGGCAGGCAAGATAATGCAGAGAGATCATACATGCATATGCCTCTGCCACATTGAGCTATATCAAACTAACATGACAGGTACACTAATGTTGTGTCCTTGTCACTGCAAGCTGTATGAAGTGGAACTCTCACTCTCTGTTCTTAGTCATCCATAGCTGAAATCAAGCACTGATTTTAACAGCTGAGAAACCTATGGTATTTGTATTCCACATGTGACACTTGTCATTCATGTTGTATATCAATGTGACTACTCTGCAATTCACACTTACGTGCCAGGAAGAGGATTCTTCGAATCACCTTGGGACAATTACTCTTCAGTTCCACACTCAGCGCATGCAAAAATTAAACATATCTTTCAGTACAAGCTCTAATTTCTCTTGTACTACTACTACAATCATTTCTCCCTACATAGGTTGGCAGCAATAATGAGGAGAAAGTTTGTGACTGAAATTCTGAGAAAAGATCTCGTAGTAATGAAAAACACTTTTGTTTTAACAAATGCCACCCCACCTGCCGTACCCGTTAAAAATACTCCCCCATTTCATGATAATACAAAACAAGCTGCCTTTCTTTGGACTTTTTTGATGTTCTCCATTAATATTATTTGGTAACGTCCCATACTACACAGCAATACTCTAGCAGAAGACAGAGCAGTGTATAAAGTAATGTCTCTGGTTCTGGTTTTGTGAAAAATCTTACAGCTTTTTAAATAAAACAAACGTTATTAACATTCTACATGCCTATACATCTGCAGTCCTCTGCTGCTAAAGGATTCTGTAATGCAGTGCATAACATGGCAGTGTGTAATGTACCTAAATCGGTCTGTGAGAAACAGTGTTCTGACATCATGTTTCAAATTCAAACAGTTTGACCACACATGGAGCATTGAGAAATCGGCAACAATCCAATGCCTCGGGTTCACAGTCATCGATCATCCTCCGTACAGTCCTGACTTGGCCCATTCGATTTTCAAGTTTCTAAAACTTAAAAAACACTTTCGAGGACTTCACTTTGATAGTGATGTGAAGCAGTGCAAGCAGATGCGAGGTTGTGGCTCCGTCAGCAAAGTCACACATTCTACAGTGACGGTATCAAGAAACTGGTCTCTCATCGGGAGACGTGTTCGTTGCTACAATGCCTTTGTTAAAAAATAAATATATAAACCTGAAGAGTAAAGACGTAGAATGTTAATATTGTTTGTTTTATTTTAAAAGCTTTAAGAGTTTTCACATAAAAATTCAGAGGCAATATTTTTCAGCAGTCCCTCATAGACGTTTTCCATCTACTAAGTGTTCTGCCAATGAAACACAGTCTTTGGTTTGCCTTTCCCCAACATTATTTTTGTGATTGCGCCAACGTAAGTTGTTCATAATTGTAATTCAAACATATTTCATTGACCTGACAGCTCAGATTCATGTGATTTATCACGTAACTAAAATTTATTTTTATTACTCGTGTGGATGACCTCACACTTTTCCTTATTCAAAGACATTTGCCACTTTTTGCACCATACAGATATCGTGTTTAAATCATTTTGCAAACTGCTTTTGATTTTCTGATGAATTTGCTGGATGGTAAATGACAGCATTATCTGCAAAGAATCTAAGAGGGCTGGTCACATTGTCTCTTAAATTGTTTATATAGATTAGGAACAGAAGAAGGCCTGTAACACTTCCTTGGGGTAGACCACATACGACTTCTGTCAGTGCTATATACTGTGAGCTTTCTAACAGGAAATCACGAATCCAGTCGCACAAATGAAATGATACTCTATTGGCACACAATTTGATTTGAAGTCTGGTGTAAGGAAGTGTCAAATGAATTATGGACATCTTCAGTCCACAGAGTGACTTGAAGCAGCTCTCCTGCGCACGTCTCTTCAGCTCTGCGTAGCTACTGCAGCCTCAATCCATTCGAACTTGCTCACTATAGCCAAGCTTTGGTCTTGTTCTAAATCAGGGCTTAACAACTGGCCGGTTTTGAGCACGAGTACTCGCGTCTGCTCAGGCACCTGCTCGCGAGCAGCTGCAAGGTCGCGGAGTGGAGAGGGAGGGAGGGGAGGGAGGGGAAATGCGCGCGCACGTTTGAATAGGGCCGCAGCGTGCCTATTGAATTCGCGCCGACTGTGTAACGTTTAAAGTACTACGATCAGCTCCTAACAGTCACTTCGCTGGTTAAGAATCATGTGAAGTCGCCGTTGTGTAACCCCAACCATGCTTTCGCAGTTCAACCCCCATTGGGAGGAATTGTATCTGTTTACTGAAAAAGTTGGTGTTGCAAAATGATTAGTATGTCACAAAACGCTGAATTCTTTTACGATATTTAATTTGCAGCGACATTATATGTCGTACCACGCGAAAGACTACGGACGTGGAAAATGTGATTGACCAGATCGTGCACAGGAAGTTATTAAACTTAAAAGGAAGCTATCCGAAGAAGATCTGGACGACGAAGAAAAATCAACTGAGGCAGCTCTCAGAGTGGGTTACAAAACTGCTTTGCTTTTAGCAAAATCCCTGCGCCCCTTAACTGATGGCGATTTAATAAAAGAATGTTTGGTAGCTGCTGCGGAACATTTGTGTCCATCTCAAGTTGAACAGTTTCGGATTGTGCCATTATCTAGCATGACCATTATGCGTCGCATACAGGACATGGCAGACGACGTCCAGAGCCAGTTTGCAAATATCTGTAAAGATTTTATGGCGTATTCTCTAGCTCTGGACGAAAGAGTTGATATCACTGGAACAGCGCAGCTTGCCATATTTATTAGAGGTGTTAATAGAGATCTTCAGGTGAGGGAGGAGCTCCTCGATGTAGTAGCCATGAAGAACATTACAACCGGAGGTGATATTTTAAGTAGTGTTGAAGAAAGTGTTGAAAATATAGGATTGTCGTGGAATTCTTTAGTTTCTATGTCTACAGATGGTAGAGGCATACACTAAGCTAATAAAATTATGTTTCATTTGTCGCAGTAATAATTCGTGAGTGATATCCCTGCAGGTGGCCGCGGATTTACATCGACTGGCGGCAGCTGTTGTGTACCCCACGTGACTCTCCCCACTCTCCGCTCTGGTCCGGTAGTGGGGGTAGCGTGCTCGCGCAGCTCCGTGCTCGCGCCTTGCTGCTCACAGCTTGCTCCGCGAGCACGTATGTTGTGAAGCCCTGTTCTAAATGTTTCATCTCCACACTTCCCTCCATTACCAAATTAACTGTTGACTGACAAGACAAAGTGTCCTACCGAACAAACCCAAATTTACTCAAGATGAGCCATAATTTCTTTTTCTTTTTAATTTGAGTGAGTGCTCTTTCAATTGCTATCTTATCTATGAACTAAGTCTTCAGTATTCTTCTGTGGCACATTACATTTCAAAAGTTCCTAGTCTCTTCTTGTCAAAATCAGCAGCATTTTATTCCGTTTTAACGCTACATCCCAGTCAAGTAAAAACAGAAAACACTACCCAACACTTTAATTCATACAAGGTCTGGTTACATTAATGTGATCACCACCTACGTGCAGTGTCAACGTGCAATAACAACACAAATACGGCAGGTGGCAACACTAACAGTGGAGCCTATATAAAGTGTGTTAAGGAAAACTGAAAACAGTGCAGTCGTCATCATAATGCAGAAATGGAGCGATTTATGTGACACCCAGAAGGGCATGGTCATTGGCTTTTGGGCAAAGGGTGGAAGAGTTTCCAAAGCAGCTAAGTTTGTAAACTATTTGCATGCTGCCATCTTAAACAGTACTGTGCATGGAAAAATAATGGTCGCCAAGGCAACTGTGGCACACCCGGCTGCAGAGACGTGGACACACAAACAGACGTGCAACTGTTGAGCAACTGAAAGTCCACAATTTTTTTTATTATGGTTTTAGGGCACAAAGCAGCTATAGTCATAAGCACCCATTCTGTGGTTTAGTGAAGGGCAAAAACAGGAATTTAAATTAGCAGCAACGGGAACGAAACTGAAGAAGGCGGGAAATTAAAAACAGAAGGAAATCTTAGAAAAGTGCTATTGAAGAGGGTTTGGTTTCCCCAAAAAGAGCTTCAAATGCATCTCACTAACACTTATAAGCTCAAGAACACAATTGGCCAAGCTCCATCTGCTAAAAGGGAAGATTTATCAAGCGGCAGCTGTAAACGGGCAAGTAGCGGATTAAAATAGGGGCAATGAAGTAAAAGGTGTCTCACCATCCACGATTAAGAGCAGTGGGGACAAAGAGGGGGAGGGTCGTCACTTAAAAGATGTCGATTGCTAAAAAGACAGTGTCCAATCCGGACTCTAGTTAAAATTATCTCCTCCCGATGATGAGGCCAGGAGGAAGAGTTCCGAGCACAGGGAAGAGCTTTTGTGCCCCATAATTTATTATCCTGAAGTGCAGACCAACGTGTGTACCATAAAAGAGCATCACAACAACACAAAATGTTCTGGAGATCGGAAAAGGGAACCACGCGAACAGTGGGCCGAGGAAGAGAGAGAGAGCAGCCTTTGCTGCTATATCGGCTGCCTCATTTCCACGTATGCCAACATGCCCTGGGATCCAGCGGAATGCCACAGAGATGCTCCTGAAGTGCAGCATGTGGAGGCAGTCCTGAATCTGGTGGATCAGAGGGTGGATAGGATCAAGAGCTTGGATGTTGAGAAGAGAGCTGAACGAATCCGCGCATATAATGTACTGTATCTGCTGATGGTGACAGATGTATTGAACAGCCTGGAAAACAGCATAAAGCTCTGTAGTAAAAACCGAACACTGGTCGGGAACCCAAAATCCAATAAGGGTGTCGTTAATAACATAGGCACTCCCAACACCAAAGGCGGTCTTGGAGCCATCAGTGTAAATAAATGTGGCATCCTCCATTTGTGAGCATAGAGCACCAAATGCTCGCTGATAAAGTATAGGGGGGATACTATCCTTGGGAAGTTGACAAAGGTCACAGAGAAGGCAGGGCCAGAGGCAATGCCAAGGTGGCTTTGTACCCCCATTTGTATTGGAACATGACTGGCTGGTATGATTAAACCTCCGGCATTGATAGCAACACGTAGGGTTGGGGATGAAAGGGTGAACTGAAATTATCTCATATCCTGCTTTAATGTTCAATGGAAGTTGAACTCTGTCAATGTCAAGAAGAGAGTGCAGGTTGTTACCAATTCCTTTTCAACCCTTTTTGTTACTGGATATATGGCCTTTACTCCCTGATCAGACAGGTAATTTTGAATGTCCTCATTTGATAATCCGTCAAGTGATCTTGTATAAACCACCCCGCATGATGAGTTTAAAATGCTGTGCGCTTCCACCCGGGCAGGGAAGGTGTGCAGCAGTGCAGTTCGAAGCAATTTTTGTGCCTGGAGGGCACTGTCTGTTTCTAACAACAAGGTGCCATTTCGTAACCAGGAATAAGACTTTACAGGACCTGCAATTGTGTCGACACCTTTCTGAATAATGAAAGGGTTCACTGTTGAGAAGTCTTGAACTTTGTCAGACCCAGAAACAACTAGGAACCTTGGCACTGATGGAAGAATTTCCTGTGGGTCAGGCTTATCTAGCTTTCTCTTGTGGGCATAAGTTGTAGTAGAAGAAGAAACCATCGCAAAAGTAACCCCCACGATTACCGGCATATCCGATGGTGCGCTCCTTCGCAGTGGAGGCGCTCTCTGAGGGCACTCCTACCTTAGGTGATTGCCCACACCTCATGTCACACCTCCCAAGAAATTGACAGAGGGACCAATTGGCATGTTCGGAAGGTACCAGCTCGGGTAATCACCCCTCTCTGGGCCTGGCCTTTACCAGGGACTACGTAAGTATCCTACCTGTCTACCCGGGGCAGGGAATTACGTGTCACCCCGTCACCGGCAATGCGTGGGAATGTGTGGGTCGACCTTCAGACACGCACAGGGAGGAAAGAAAGGAAAATAAACACAGAAAAGGAAAGAAGAGAAAAATTCTCAAACGCCGCAGTGGAGAAGAAGGTACAGAGAAGAACCAAGGAAACAGAAGGACAAAGTGAAGGCAGATAATTCACATTATAGAGATAAAACAAGAGAAACCACTTCAGCCATTCATTCACAAGTGTCTACCTCTGGACATAGGCACAAAACGTACTCCTGTAACATGTGACATTTTCAGATCAATCAAGTTTTATGCTCCATTGGACAGACAGGCATTGGCATGTACACTCCCACAATAACCGCCAGAAGTGTCAAGAGGCAGGAGGAGGGAGGAGGGAGTTACGGACTAGGGATGTTTTCGTGGCATTCCCTGCGTGATCTTGTCATTCTGGTAGACACAGTGGATCAACAAAAACATGCATCTATCCTTCAGGTCTATGTTCACGGCTATATGCAGTCTGTATTTCCTTGGCACAATGGGCAATGCACAGTTCACAGTATATGTGCATGGTTCGAACAGCAGCAGGATCAGCGAGACGAGTTTGCCATACTACCCTGGCCACCCGCACCCCAAGTTGAAACTCATTCAAGAATCTGTAGGACCACCTCGATCAAGCTGTTTGGACCACGGATCCTCAATTGTGAGACGAAATTCAGCTGGTCACGGCACTGGAGTCAGCATGGCTCTACATCCCAGCCAGTACCTTATAAAACATCAATGGCACTCTTTCTGCACATCCGAGCTGCAAAAGATGCTTATGCACACTTTTGACACGAAGTTGGAACGGGGTTGTATTTATGATTCTTTCTTCACAAATCATAAAACAATGTTTCTCTCAATAAATTTCCATTTTGTGCACTCAGTGCGTTACCTCATACACCACAGCAGTTATGAAAACAAAACTGGGCTATTAAGTCACATGAACTACTTATCTACTCCATGAATGTAATGGAGAAGCTTATGTAAGAAAGAACAGATTAATTGAAGCCTTCGGTACTGTGTTGCCAACTCTTAACCAAACACTCAAATTTCAACTTAATCTAGGCCTCGACTCCAGCACACATCAGTATGTCCTCACACCTACAATTCTGCATTCATGTTCATTGGCTTCACCAACCTTCAAGCAGCCTGTCACCTTTCAACATAACCTATATCTTGGGTTACACTACAAGTCAATGTGTCATCCAAACCTACACTCCAAAAAACAATATAGACAAAAAGATATTATTAGTCATCTGTTCTCTTCCTGTTTACACATTAATGATGTCACTCATCACATCAACATTGTGTCACAGAACACTCATAGGTTCAGTTGACCAGGAAGCATAAGGCACCTCTCTCAAAAAATTTAAATGGAGAAACGCATCACATATGCTGTGCTGTCTTACCGGTTTCGACCACAGACCACCTTCACAGCGGAAAAATATCTACTGTGACAACTTCACATGCCATACACGCTATTTACGGCCTGTCGAGTTATGACATGTGAACATGTTACTATAAATATTTTTCTACTGTGAAGATGGTCCATAATCAAAACCAGTAGTGAATAAATGTATTATAAGAAAGCACAATGTGTATCATGTATTTCTCCAACTATATCAATGCTGTTGACAATCACCTCCAAAAATTTTGATTAAAAAAAATAGTGTCAATTTAGTTTTCAATAGGTTCTCTGCACAGAACTTGCTATTCTTAAATTCATAAATGACATACAAAATTTGCTACTCACCATATAACGGAGACGCTGAGTCACAAATAGGCACAACAAAAAGACTGTCACTAATTAAAATTAGCTTTTGGCCAGATGGCCTTCGTCAATAACAGACGACACACACACGCACACACACACACACACACACACACACACACACACACACACACACACACACACACGCGCGACTGCAGTCTCTGGCAACTGTAGCCGAACTGCAGGCAGCCACCAGCAATATCTATGATCTGAAGTCACACCGCTGGCAGTGTCTGTCTGTTGTCTATTTTTGACAAAGGCCATCCTGGCCAAAAGCTAACTGGTGACTGTCCTTCTGTTGTGCCTAAGTGCGACTCAGCATCTCTGCTATATAGTGAGTGGCACCTTTTCTTTCCATAATATTGTTACGTTCCATCCTGCATTTTCCGTTGTTTGATTGTATAAAATTTAAATGACAAAATACTGCAAATTGGTATTTTCTTGCCCAAAATCATGATGGTGCAGTACACAGTTATTCTCCCAGAGAAGACAAAATATTAGGTATCAGAGATCTTGCTAGTGACTGGTTTCTATGGCATCTAACTAAAAGCATGTAGATTGCTGCACTAGAAACCCAAAGAGTAAGCACAATGAGAGTGCACCTTTAGAAAGGGAAATAGTCATTACACAGACCAACACTGGGTTCACTCTTGTTCTCAATAGCAACACAAAACAGAAGACCTGTGAACAGCGCAAGTGCACTTTTGTCTCAAAGTGCACTTACAGTGTACTATGGCTTTTTATTGCATGCTTTTCACATGATGAATTGTGATAAGCCAATGTGACAAATCATTAGTCATATGGAAGTAGCCAATGGGATTATCATTTTTAATCTTCTGCGGTTCGCAAATAAAATTAGCTGGTATTTTCTTTTATTTGGTTAAAACTGAATTTAACCATATCAATGGAATGTTGGACATAATCAGAAATGAAACCTACAAGCTGGTTGTTGCAATGAGAAATACACATCTTGAGCTACACTACACGCCTACCTATTATGACAATCTTATTTTCCATATGGAGATTCATCACCAACTCACAAGAAAATTACCATATTCCAACCTCACCTGTCGTTGCGGTCTTCAGTCAGACTGGTTTGACGCAGCTCTCCATGCAACTCTATCCTGTGCAAGCTGCTTCATCTCCCAGTACCTACTGCAACCTACATCCTTCTGAATCTGCTTAGTGTATTCATCTCTTGGTCGCCCTGCACAATTTTTACCCTCCACGCTGCCCTCCAATGCTAAATTTGTGATCCCTTGATGCCTCAGAACATGTCCTACCAACCGCTCCCTTCTTCTTGTCAAGTTTTGCCACAAACTCCTCTTCTCCCAAATTCTACTTAGTACCTCCTCATTACTTACATGATCTACCCATCTAATCGTCAGCATTCTTCTGTAGCACCACATTTCGAAAGCTTCTATTTTCTTCTTGTCCAAATTATTTATTGTCCATGTTTCACTATCACACATCACTACACTCCATACAAATACTTTCAGAAATGACTTCCTGACACTTAAATCTATACTCGATGTTAACAAATTTCTCTTCTTCAGAAACGATTTCCTTGCCATTGCCAGTCTACATTTTATATCCTCTCTACTTCGACCATCATCATTTATTTTACTCCATAAATAGCAAAACTCCTTTACTACTTTAAGTGTCTCATTTCCTAATCTAATCCCCTCAGCATCACCCGATTTAATTTGACTTCATTCCATTATCCTCATTTTGCTTTTGTTGATGTTCATCTTACATCCTCCTTTCAAGACACTGTCCATTCCGTTCAACTGCTCTTCCAGGTCCTTTGCTGTCTCTGACAGAATTACAATGTCATCAGCAAACCTCAAAGTTTTTATTTCTTCTCCGTGGATTTTCATTCCTACTCCGATTTTTTCTTTTGTTTCCTTTACTGCTTGCTCAATATACAGATTGAACAACATCGGGGATAGGCTACAATCCTGTCTCACTCCCTCCCAACCACTGCTTCCCTTTCATGCCCCCTCGACTTATAACTGCTGTCTGGTTTCTGTACAAATTGTAAATAGCCTTTCGCTCCCTGTATTTGACACCTGCCACCTTCAGAATTTGAAAATGAGTATTCCAGTCAACATTGTCAAAAGGTTTCTCTATGTCGACAAATGCTAGAAACATAGGTTTACCTTTCCTTAATCTGTCTTCTAAGATAAGTTGTAGGGTCAGTATTGCCTCACGTGTCCAACATTTCTACGGAATCCAAACTGATCTTCCTCGAGGTCGGCTTCTACCAGGTTTTCCATTCGTCTGTAAGGAATTCGCGTTAGTATTTTGCAGCTGTGACTTATTAAACTGATAGTTTGGTAATTTTCACATCTGTCGACACCTCCTTTCTTTGGGATTGGAATTATTATATTCTTCTTGAAGTCTGAGGGTATTTCGCCTGTCTCGTACATCTTGCTTCACCAGATGGTGGAGTTTTGTCAGGGCTGGCTCTCTCAAGGCTGTCAGTAGTTCTAATGGAATACTGTCTACTCCCGGGGCCTTGTTTCAACTTAGGTCTTTCAGTGCTCTGTCAGACTCTTCACGCAGTTCAAACTCTTCACGCAGTATCACATCTGCTATTTCATCTACATCCTCTTCCATTTCCATAATATTGTTCTGAAGTATATTGCCCTTGTATAGACCCTCTATTTACTCCCTCAACCTTTCTGCTTTACCTTCTTTGCTTAGAACTCTGTTTCCGTCTGAGCTCTCGATATTCATCCAAGTGGCTCTCTTTTCTCCAAAGGTCTCTTTAATTTTCCTGTATGCAGTATCTATCTTGCCCCTAGTGAGATAAGCCTCTACGTCCTTACATTTGTCCTCTAGCCATCCCTGCTTAGTCATTTTGCACTTCATCTCATTTTTGAGACGTTTTATTCCTTTTTGCCAGCTTCATTTACTGCATTTTTATAATTTCTCCTTTCATCAATTAAATTCAACATTTCTTCTGTTACCCAAGGATTTCTACTAGCCCTCGTCTTTTTACCTAGTCTGCTGCCTTCACTATTTCATCCTTCAAAGCTACCCATTCTTCTTCTACTATATTTCTTTCACCCATTCCTGTCAATCGTTCCCTAATGCTCTCCCTGAAACTATCTACAACCTCTGGTTCATTAAGTTTATCCAAGTCCCATCTCCTTAATTTCCCACCTTTTTGCAGCTTCTTCAGTTTTCATTGACAGTTCATAACCAATAGGTTGTGGTCAGAGTCCATATCTGCCTCTGGAAATGTCTTACAATTTAAAACCTGGTTCCTAAATTTCTGTTTTATCATTATATAACCTATCTGAAACCTTCCAGTATTCCAGGCCTCTTCCATGTATACAACCTTCTTTCATGATTGTTGAACCAAGTTTTAGCTATGATTAAGTTATGCTCTGTGCAAAATTCTACCAGGAGGCTTCCTCTTTCATTTCTTAGCCCCATTCCATATTCACCTACTACGTTCCCTTCTCTTCCTTTTCGTACTATCGAATGTCACTCATGACCATTAAATTTTCGTCTCTGAATAATTTCTTTCATCTCATCATACATTTCATCAATCTCTTCATCATCTGCGGAGCTATTTGGCATATAAACTTGTACTACTGTGGTAGGCATGGGCTCCGTGTCTATCTTGGCCACAATAATGAGTTCACTATGCTGTTTGTAGTAGCTTACCCGCACTCCTATTTTTTTTATTCGTTATTAAACCTACTCCTGCAATACCCCTATTTGATTTTGTATTTACAACCCTGTATTCACCATGCAAAGCAAATGTAAGAATTATGTATCTTCTGCTGACAGAAACCTTGAGATTTAGCAATTCTCATTGGCTACTGTGTACTATCACCTGGGTGGCTACACATAACAATAATGAATTGCCAATAGCGACACACAACAGAAGAACTACAGTACACCTCACTGAACTATCACTCAAGTTATATAAAACACAATACATCCAATTCACTACCATATAAAGCCTGACCACATCAATCCCAGGCTGTTAACCAACCTGTGGCAGTACACACACATTCATCACCAATGGCCATATACGAGGTGTGGCTAGAAAAAAACCGGACTAGTACTGGTGAAACAATAAAACGAATGCAATAAGGCTGAAAGTCGCGTGGCCTGTCACGTGACTCTCGCTCCGCCTACTGCTCGAGTTTCATCTGCCTCCTGCACTCAGTCTGCCCGTGGCGTCTGTTTTAAGTAGTTGACGTTTTGTCTGCGCGTCGGAAAATGTTGAGTGTACAGAAAGAACAGCATGTTAACATCAAATTTTGTTTCAAACTAGGAAAATCTGCAAGTGAAACGTTTGTAGTGTTACAACAAGTGTACGGCGATGATTGTTTATCGCGAACACAAGTGTTTGAGTGGTTTAAACGATTTAAAGATGGCCGCACTGGCAGACCATTGTCAGCAAAAACTGATACAAACATTGAAAAAATCGGTAAACTTGTTCGACACTTTCCTTGTCAACTCCTGTTAACTCAGACACTGCTCGGATTGTTAAACGGCGATCTTGTCGAACAAGTTTACCGATTTTTTCAATGTTTGCATCAGTTTTTGCTGACAATGGTCTGCCAGTGCGAGTGTCATCACTGGTGTCTTCGCGGCCATCTTTAAATCGTTTAAACAACTCAAACACTTGTGTTCGCGATAAACAATCATCGCCGTACACTTGTTGTAACATTACAAACGTTTCACTTGCAGATTTTCCTAGTTTGAAACAAAATTTGATGTTAACACGCTGTTCTTTCTGTACACTCAACATTTTCCGACGCACAGACAAAACGTCAACTACTTAAAACAGACGCCACGGGCAGACTGAGTGCAGGAGGCAGATGAAACTCGAGCAGTAGGCGGAGCGAGAGTCACGTGACAGGCCACGCAACTTTCAGCCTTATTGCATTCGTTTTATTGTTTCACCAGTACTAGTCCGGTTTTTTTCTAGCCACACCTCGTATTATAAGTAATTACACCAGTGTAATTGTTTGCTCATATTAGTAAAATTTTGCAGTTGTGTTTATACTCGCTCCTCACAGTAAGCTACTTCAGACGATAAATGTTAACATACTGTCGATAACAGAAAAAGAAGTTAACGAGTTTGTATTATGATCAGAAAAATAATGTTGCCTGCTGCCAGTGGAATTGTATCAGCATTTCAGTTTAGAAACAATGATGGCTGAATGTATTAATAGTTTTCCTGAGAAACATCAAATGTTAAATTACTGTAATAAGTATTGTACTATAAGTTTCAAAACAGTGTCAAGTTTCTCAGAAAAAATTATGTATACATAGGCTATAAAAAGAAAATTATTCAGAAAGCAGTAGTTTTCATCCTTTGCTTTATTCCTAATTGGTTGGTGGTTGATTTGGGTGAGGGGGGCCAAACAGCGAGGTCATTAGTCCCATCAGATTAGGTACGGATGGTGAAGGAAGTCGGCTGTGCCCTTTGAAAAGAACCATTTGCCAGAAGCAATTTAGGGAAATCATGGAAAACCTAAATCAGGATGACCGGGTGCAGGTTTGACCCATCGTCCTCCCACATGCAAGTCCAGTGCGCTAACCACTGTGTCACCTCGCTCGGTACGATGCTATTCCTCTGTCAAACAACACAATATGTGTGGATGACTGGCATCACAGTCCGCATGCTGTCTTATAGTGTCACTATTCAAAACTGAAAGTTTGAATTGTACTCTTCACTACTTCCCACATGTCCTTGCATAGCATTTGCAAGGAATAAAATAGAGAGCATGTGAAGGAAGCAAGTTTGTTACATCAGTAAGCACAAAGATGAGACGTTAACTTCCGATGCTTCAAGCAGATACCATAGTTCCATCAACACTGAAGCACTCTTTACATTCCATTACACTCTGTTGGCAGCCGACATGAACACTGCCATTTTAAATATGTTGTAGAATGTCTTAGTGATGTTTCACCAAGTCTGAATTAAAGTTAATAGAGAGCACATCATGTCAGGTCTCCAAATGTACAGAACGGATGTTCAAAGCAGCAGCAATACTGTTTAAATTTCTTGAAGGAAATGCCTTAATATGAGCAACATATTTACAAAGATAGACAGAAAAGAGTTATATAGGAAACTTCTATACCTTTTTATGTTCATGCCTTTACAAAGTAGGTAACTGACAAAGTCGAAGAAAGAAGATTAGACTAATTTGAAACACGTCAGGGGATAGAAAAAGAGTTCAGATTGTGAATACAGTAATTCAAAGTCAATATGGCCTAATGATAATACAGCAAAATGGCTCAAGAAGAGTGAGCTAATCATTAATCAGAAAAAATTACATTGTTTAGCAGATAAATACGGTTTCCAATAAGCTAAGCTCAGTGATATTTGCAATGATGTAACTGGAATAATATACCTATCAAGACCTCTTGTGCACAGTCTGTCATGCACTTTTTGAGCCATATATGAAACATGGAATCACGTGGCGGTGGTGGTGGTGGTGGTGGTGGGGTGGGGGCAGTGGGGAACTATCATCACAGGAATAAAAGATTATTCATACTACAGAAAAGGAGGCACTCAGATTACAGGGACTGGACAAAAATATGGATACCCCACCAACACAACACAGTATCATGATTAACATGGTGCAGGAAAACTGCAGACATTCAAAACAGCTTCAAGTCATCTTTGAATGGCATTGATGGAAGTGGACTGTGATCACGCAACCTTCTTTCCAAAGTAGACCACAAAGGCTCCATAACACAGATCTGCTGACTGTGGCGTCCAAGGAAGATGCAATAATTCATCCTCGTGCCCAGAAAACCAGCCCTGGATGACGTGAGCTCCATGAAACAGGAGCCTTGTCATCGTGCAGCACAGAAACACGGAAATACAGAAGCGTCCGATTCCACCTGTCTGCTTTGACCCATGACGTCACAAATACAGCGGAAACGACCATACACTACGACTCCAATATGGCACCTATGACATCACGTAAACGTGACCCCAAACACGAAAATACATTGAAAAACCAACACACACACACACACATGTTCCACAAAAAAACCTAATGAAACTAATGGGACAAGCATGGGAAATTGGGGGTTTCGGGTGGCGACAAAGTAAATATAAACAAATTTAGACACACCACCATACCAAACCACACAAAACGATGAAAAAAACCGACGACACAAAACTCCCCAAATTCCACTAAACAATATCCTATGGAATCGGACACTTCCCTTGACCTATATAGGTCAACAGAAACTACAGACACCAAATCATAAAACCCAAAACTACAACCACATCCACAATCATCACTACCTCAAAAAACACAACAAAAGTAGAATCGAACACTTCCCTTGACCTGTTATCCTTACGAGATCATCACATACAGCCATCCCTGGTCCAAGGCGCCAGAACTTTAAGTAAGCCTCATTTCTTCACGACACACTAAACACTTCACAACTTCGTCCAAAATCTGAACAGT
This sequence comes from Schistocerca nitens, assembly GCF_023898315.1. Taxonomy (NCBI): domain Eukaryota; kingdom Metazoa; phylum Arthropoda; class Insecta; order Orthoptera; family Acrididae; genus Schistocerca; species Schistocerca nitens. Next base: position 150,946,020 of record NC_064624.1, on the reverse strand, counting down.
TGAAGAAATTCTATTAGAGACAACGCACTGTCCCCTATCATTGCCGACAACCGAAAACTGTTGACCCTGTCAGTCATATCCATACCTACCAAAGAGATAAAAAAAAAGCAATTTACCAAAATTCACACACGACGCCACACTCGCAAACTAAACCAAAAACATCACCTAACACACCACCAGAGAGCACCACCGATCGCATCAAAACAACACTTACAAACATGCCACTCTCACAAACTAAATTCCGCGCTGTCGTGACGTCACACACCACAACAGCCTTACGTCACGGGTCAAAGCCTACGGGTGGGATCGGACGCTTCGGTCAACCCCTTGGTTACAGACGCACCAGGCATACAAGCACTGACAATTTGCCCATGTTTGAATTCATTTAGGTCCAACATAGCACACACACAACACCATTCTGACGTCAACTGACACTTGCAACATATTGACGACATTGCACACGTGAAGTTCATGGTCAAATATGACAGGGTAACCTACAGGCCCAACTAGCATCTCTGCATTTATGTCCATGCGTTATCATTGTATATATTCAGGACCACTGTGACTGCATTAAGGGATCCCACAAAACTGGAGACCGATGAGACTCTTCAGTCCCATAAGACAAGAAACAGAAAATAATTTTAGTGCCTTTCATACAGAGTGCAGATCTCTGAAAATAAGCCTCAATACTCCGGTACCAAGTTAACACAAGCATTGTCCAGATAATTACAAAACCTCAAAACTGAGATGACTTTCCTTGTAACCCTAAAAATCCTAATACAAGAAAAATCCTATAATGTTGAGTATATGAGTAGACAGTGAGCAAAAGTTCATCATGAGTAATAAATATTATGCATCTTGTTTCAGAGAAACTAGCACTAGAATGTAAACTAGAATTACAAATCCTCAGGTACAATCAAAGATAATATGTCACAAAAACGTATATTTTAAACTCTGTCGTCTTTATGTATTGGGGGGGGGGGGGGGGGGTACTGGTGGGAGAATATAGCAAGTCCAATTCCACCTGTCTACTTTGACCCACTATGTCATATTTCGAGTAAAGAGTGTAGTTTACATGAGTTGCAAGGACAACCACAAGTATCATTTCTTAACTGGCCACTTACATCTCTCACAATGTACACTCGTGATGTCACATAGCATGATATGGGACAAAGCAGATGGGTGCAATTGGACTGTGTGCTTGATACAAAATGATTACGTATTGCAAATCATTGTGCATTATGTATTGAGTACGCTATTATATGTGTTTACTGTGTGAGCTGTGGCAAGTTGAGGCCATACAATGACTAGATTGTATGCATAATGACGTGTGCTATGTTACAAGTACACCATACATAACTTCATAAACAGTAATTTGTAGGACCAATTAAAATCAATCAGCATTATTTAAATGAATAAGGCAGACACAAGGGCCACTGAGGCTGAGTAGTAGAACAGTACTGGAGGCAAAAGTAAGCTAATATAAACATAAAATTATATCTTATTTTAATGTTTCCAAGGCAACATGGTCACATACAACTACAAACGAGCGGAAGTGTACCATATCAGTTATATAAACTTTTGACCGCATTAAAGGTTAATGTCACCACAACCAAGATTTTGCAGACATGCATCTGCTACATCACCTTTTTGTAGAAACAATGTATTACTAATTTGGCCGCCACACTAAATAGTGTTCAAACTTTCTAAAACATCATCAGTTAGGCCTACTTCTCTGTGTTAAGATTTAGACATGTCAAATACCTTTTGCCTTACACATGACAAATACACTTACTTGTTTTTTCACTCACACAGTTTCTGACTGTATGACCTTTACTAAAGGGGAACTAGGGATACTAACTACTGCTTTCTGACATTCATTTGTTAATGAAGTTTTGGCATTAAAAACCTCTTTGTCAAACCAACAGCTCAGTTCATGGAATTAGTATGATGATAATCTTCATACACAATTAGAGTCACTATAATTAATATGGTCGTGAAATGTGTCCTTTGTACAAGTACACACATTTTTCATAACTTCTGTACAAATTCAATGTAGGGTCATTCCATGTCAAGTCACCCAGGCCTTGACACCAACCATGTCAGATTTTGATGAAACTTGGTACAATTACTTCTTTTATCATCCTGAAAGCACTTGTAAAATTTTTTTGCTCTATCTCTTAAAGTTTTTAGATTTGGCGTTGTTTCAGCAGTCGGAAATTGTAACTTAACGTGTCCTCACAACTAAAAAAAATTGTATATTAAAGAATACTCAAGATATAAGTATGAAATTTTGGAATAACTTTGTGTATTATATCTAAATGTTTAAAAAAATTACCATAAAGATATATTAAAATCTTCGAAATGAAAAAAATTTACAAGTTGTTTTTTTTTTTTTTTTTTGGGCTAACGGATGTTTAGTTTTACAAAAACTGCAATATCTAGAGTCTCAGACCTGATAGAAAGCTCAAATTTGTTTTAAAATACTCTTAATTGTATAGGCTATTAGATAAAAGAAAAATTATGTTGGCTTTTTAACCTGTTTAATAGTTATCTAATTTTTAAAATAATATTAATTATATTTTAAAAACAAAAAATACCAAGTGACTTAGACACCGAAAATAAGTTTTTGTCTTCTTGGAGTAGCAATGTACACTTGGATTTTGTTTTGTTACTCCTGTGTTTTGAAGTAAAAAATTATTACAGTGTTAAATAGTGCTTGGATAGTATTTTATTAAGTTTATTCGAACTCTCAGTAAGTACTGTTACTTAGTTTACAGAGATTCTTTTCCAATATCCTATAAAAGTAATCAGAGCAGTAATCAGACCAAAAGTGAAATCAGTATGTCAGATATTCAAACCTGTAGTGTAGGGTTATTTAAATCTGACTGTTTCCAAACAACCTACACACCTTCAAAAAAGTTACAACCGGTATCAGAATTGAGTGAGGAAGAAAAAGATTTGATCCACTTACGATCTGGAATTAATCTGTGTGAATTTAAGAATATATGTTCACACCACAGCTACTACTTTTTAAATGTTTTTGAAAAGTATCAAACAACATGTGTAGACCCACTAAAAAACACAAAAAGCCCATCAAAAAATCGTTGAGAAGTGTAGACTTGGATCTTTCTAAACAATTACTGACAAAAAATATTAGCATAAAACCCGGACAAAAGCTTTGCTCAACATGCCGTAACTTTTGTGAGGAAAAATTAAGAGTTGAAGTCAATGAAAGTGAAACAGATGATGAAGTCATGGTTGAATTAGAATCATTGGAATCCAGAAATGAATCCCTCGTACAAACAAACATTGCTCTTGATTATTTAGGTTTAACACCGATAAAGCTTCATGGCTTGTCAGAACAAAGTAAAGGGTCTTACTTTAAAAGGAAGGTTAGCAGTATTGAAAAGACTGCAAAAAAGGCGGTTTCAAAAGCATTAAAATATGATGCACCAAGTTGTGATGGTGACGAAGAAGATAAAAGTGTGGTTGAGAAAGCAAAGGATTTTAATGTAATGATTTCTCTTATGAAAGAGAAGATTTCATCTGTTGGGAGGTCTAGAAAAATCCAGATTCTGACCTTGGCTCCAGATTCTTGGAGTCGAAATAAAGTGATGAAAGAATTTAATGTAAGTGAGTACATGGTGCGACAAGCTAGAAGGCTAAAATCTGAAAAGGGTATTTTGGAAACTCCTGGTCCAAAAAAAGGTAAAACTCTTTCTGAAAATACAGTAAGAATTGTAACAGATTTTTATGAAAAGGATGAAAGTTCCAGAGTGCTACCTGGAACGAAAGACAAAGTAAGTGTTCAAGAAAATGTGTACATGCAAAAAAGACTCATTTTGTGTAACTTGAGAGAACTCTATTATTATTTCAAATAGGAGAATCCGAAGGTAGAAGTAGTATTTTCAAAATTTTGTTTCTTGAGACCTAAATGGTGTATCCTTGCTGGTGCTGCAGGCACACACACACTGTATGTGTATGCAGTATCCACCAGAATGTTAAACTATTACTGGATGCTGTGAAAATTTAAGAATCTTATAAAGACCTAATTAAGATGCTTGTGTGCAACACAGAAAACCAAAACTGCATGCTACAGCACTGCAACAGCTGTCCTGCAAATACTGCACTAACAGAGTGCTTAACTGAAAAACTAAGTGAATATTATGATTTAGAAGAAGAAATTGTAATCAGTCAGTGGGTTAACACAGACAGGGCAGAAATGATCAAACAGTCTATCAGTGTTGAAGACTACATTTCTTTATTGGTTAGGTCATTGGAAAAGCTCACCCCGAACTCGTTTATAGCAAAATCCCAATCAGCAGCCTTTAAAAGATTGAAAGAAGACCCACCACCCAAAACAGCAATTATTGTGATGGATTTCAGTGAAAATTATTCCTTTGTTATACAAAATGAGATCCAAAGTTACCACTGGAATAGAGGTGGTTGTACTCTACACCCAGTTGGAGTTTTTCTAAGAAATGAGGAAAACAATGTTTTTGTTTCCAACCGCTGTTTTATTAGTGATGACGAAGAACATGACACTGGTTTTGTTAACTTTGCACAAAAAGAAATTACAAAGTCGCTGTCATTACATCATACTGACATTGACTCAGTTCACTACTTTACAGATGGTTGTGCTGGGCAGTACAAAAATAGAAACAGTTTTAAAAATTTGACTGAACACTTGAGAGACTAATTTGAAGGCCCAACACTTTTTTTGCAACAAGTCATGGGAAGTCAATTTGTGATGGCCTAGGAGGAACTATTAAAAGAATTTTAAGGAAAGCCAGTCTACAGCTTTCAGACAAAGAACAAATAATGACAGCAATTGATGTGTATAAGTTTTGTGAAAAAAATATTGAAAACATTCATTTTCACTTTATTGACAAAAAGAAGCTGATTCGCTACGGTTAAAACTAGAAAAACGTTTTTAAGCAACCCGAATCATTCCTGGAACAAGAAGTTTTCATAACTTCAAACCACTTCCAACAAACAACCTTGAAATTAGAAGGACTACAGATAGTGTAAAATCCTCCTTAGTCTTTTCTTTCCATTCTTCTTCTGATTGGGTTCGTGTTGAACCATCCATAAATAGCTATGTGGCTGCAAATTATGATGGTAACTGGTACTTTGGACTGGTAAAAACAATATTCAATGATGAAGAAGATGCAGAAATTCTATTTCTACATCCTTCAGGACCTGCTGCATCATTTTATTGGCCTGAAAGAGAAGATTCCTGCATAGTGCCTTTGGAGCACATAGTCTGTGTAGTAGACGCACCTCAATCAAGTGGCACTGGGAGAATGTATTACTTCAAAAAATACTGTATCAAAAGAACTGAAAGCTCTTGGATGAAGTGGAAAAACAGTTTGAATCAGCATTAATGTTTATTAAAAAGACAAAATTACTCAAAAAATTCAATGTTTCAAGCAATCAGTTGGGTTATACATAAGTGTCGTAAGTATCTTTGTACATAATTCTAATGTAATCTACTATAATTAATAAACATGTTAAAAAGCCATCATTATTTTTGTTTTATCAAATAGCCTATATGTTTAAGAGTAAATTAAAACAAATTTGAGCATTCTATCAGGTCTGAGACTCTAGATATTGCAATTCTTATAAAACAAAACATCCGTTAAAAAAAAAAGAAAAAAATACATATATATATTTTTTTCCATAGAAAATATTAATATATTTTAATAGCATCATTTTTATCTTCAAATATGTATAATAAATAAACTTGCTGCAAAAATTCATGATGTTATCTAAAAGAGTTTTTAAGATAAGCAAATTTAAAGTTTTGAATACAAATTAAATTGACCATTTCCGAAGGTTCAGAAAACGCAAAACATAAAAACTTTAAAAATTTATAAAAAAAACTGTAAGAGATACAGCAAAAAAAAAAAAAAAATTGCAGGTGTTGTCAGGATGGTATTAGAACCATTTGAGCCAAATTTCATGAAAATCTCAGGAGGTGGGTGTAAAATTTATTTTTTATTGGGTGATTTGATATGGAATGACCCTGTAGTAATGCAGTCATTGCAAAGAAGTGTTGTAAAATGATTTTCTCCTATTTAATGTCTAAGAGAATGGCCTAAGAATTAGCATGGACACCTCAGTGTATTGAACAGTCACAAGTTCTGAGAAAAGTTATGTAGGCCTATTATCTTTCAAATGACATTGTTTTCTTCTAAAATTTTTTTGACTTATCCCACACCCATGAAGCCCATCTGGGATTTAAAATGCTTTGGATCTGTGGATGGTAATTAGCGTATTCGTATTTCTTATAAATATTTGTGTATTGTTGTTTCCTGCCATGTTCTATACCTCAGAGTATTTCTTCACAAGAGATCAGAAGTACATCTAACCAAAACGACTTTCTGCTTGGAAGCAAACCGACGGCTGGTTTCACTTTGCCAATCACTTACATACTTTTCACCAGAAACATATAAATGTTTATATACCTAGTTACGAGTTTCTTGTGGATAGTGAATGTCGGTTAAATCAGTTTAGAAACCATATTTACGAAACATTTGGGGTTCACTAATTAAATATCATTCCTATAAATCAAATATGCACTCACAACGAAGAAAGTTAAATCAACTACAAGCCCGCGAGCAGTCACTTTGAAGGATGAGACAGCTGACCCGTAGTGGACAGATCTTTTTTGGATAAACGGCGCTCATATTTGTGATTATGGGTTTCTGGTAATGTCCAATTTTCGAATACGTCGCCAATGCTTGTAATTATAACAATAAGAAATGAAACTATTTACAAATACATAACAGAAATTCAACTCACTTCCTGCTTCATCCTTAAAAAAGAACGAAAATTGTTTTAGCAGCGGCAAAACACCAAAGCCCGTCGAATGTACATGCGCACTTTCTTACACCCCAAAGAACTTCGGTGAGCAACTGTTCAAACCAAAGAGTTATCTTCGGTTACATCTCTGGAAGGCGTAAGGGCCCGCGAGAATGGAAACGACAGTGGGTTTTGCCAACGCCTTCTCTAGAAACAAAACCTCATAGCGCGATGGCTGTGACGTCAAGCGTACTGATCATGAAGCAAGCGATCTCTTTGAGTACCTAGTACCACATGGTGTGTTGTGCTTCGGATCAAGTGAACGTTAACGTTTTCGATTGTGCCAAATAAGTTAAAGCGCTATCAGAATGTCACGGAAGTGGTATATTGCACAGACAATTACGGCAATGGGCCTAAGGTCTCTGTGTTTTATTTTCTGTCTGATGGATCTCTAAGACGGAAATAGATCTCGGCCGTTCACAGACGAGATTGAGTGCCTAGCAAACATTCAGTTGTAAGCATCGTTGTGTTTGTTAACCACTACAGTACCATTAAATAAATTGAACACATAATAGCTTTTATTCCAAAATCTATTACGAATGGAATCAATACACAATTTCGTCCCTCTTAACGGTAGTTTTCATAACATCTTTAACAATCAACTTTTCGCTTCTTTTAAGGTCAGTAAGCTGCATTTCAACGAAGAAGATATATCAAGCACTAAGCAGTACAAGTATGTACGACCCAAGAACTGGCAAACTGTTAACGGCACCACTGGATCGTAGACGCTTAAGAAAAGGCAGGTTAAAGAGCTAAATGTTAGGGAGAAGCCTACATTTGTAAATTATAATCTCGCAACGAGAAAGCTGATTGCGTAGTTGCATGTCTTTTGATGTTAAGGGGGGTAGATCGTGAAACGGGCCGACTTTAAGCAGGAGAGGCACCACAGGACATTTTAATTAGCACTGTTTATACTTTTACAAATAAATTCATAATACTTTGTCAGCATGACCAGGAAGGATTCAGGATTCACACTCATAGGAGAGGAAGTTCAAAAACATAACAAAACAATTTTTTTTTACATGTGAAATTTCATCATTTTTTCACTTGGTGTTGGCTGCATTTGTTGCTGTAGGTACACTTTTCTTATTAAGTAAGAGAGATTCTTCGATGAATTTTGCAGAGCATGCAAACCATACTTACAGGTGTATCAAACTCCAGAATTTCCCAAATCTGTTAAAAACTGTGGTACAAATTGAGATAATTAACTATAAAATTCGAGTTTTCTCTAAACACGAAGTTTCAAACGTAACAGCCCATTCATTTTTCCATAGATTAAATAAATTCTAGAGTTTCATACAGCTGTAAGTATGGTTTGTAAGCTGTGCAAAATTCATAGAAGAATCTCTCTTACTTATGAAGAAAAGTGTACCTATAGCAACAAATGCAGCCAACAGTAAGTGAAAAAATCATGAAATTTCACAGTTAAAAAAATATTATTTTTTCGTGTTTTTGAACTTCCACCGCTATGAGTGTGAATCCCGAATCCTTCCTGGTCATGCTGACAAAGTTTTATGAATTTATTTGTAAAAGTATAGACAGTGCAAATTAAAATGTCCTGTGGTGCCTCTCCTTCTCGAAGTCGGTCCGTTTGACGCCCTACCCCCATTAAGCTTTTCTTTTTCAGATGCTATACTCTATACTTTCAAAGTTACCAGGATGCCCTTCATATTTGTCCAATACGCCAACATCAGCCTGAGAGGACCCCGAAAGTCGCAGGGAGCGACTAGAAGACAGTGCCTTCACATCGCCATTCGAGAAAGTGTAGAAACGCAGGAGAAGTTGATAGAAGCGACTTCTTTCCGTAATTTAGAGCAGCTAAAAAGTAAAATGAGTGACTGCTATAAGCATAGTGACTGGATTGTAGTTAACAAAATAGGCAGTATACAAAGTAGACAGTGTGTGTTTATTGTTAATTAACTACAGTCCTTACCCAAGAGTTGTTTGCTACTGTGTTATAAACAGCGATTTATTTCTCAATGTTTTTATGAATGATGTGGAATTGAAATGTGTTGGAAAGATGAAATTTCCCAAAAAAGTCTACAACACGCAAGAGCTGAGTGATGCTGTTACGGAATTTTTTTTGTGTACAATAAAGATCAGGTTAGTATTAATAATTTTATGTCGTTCATTGAATATAATTTACAGAATTTAGTAGAGAAGGTGCCAGAAAGGGAAACTAAAATACATTTTTTTAAAGGAACAAGTTTCTTTCCTGAAATGTTGAAGTTCATCTCAGTTTAGATATTATGCTGACTCTGATTATGTGGTCATTAGTAAATACTATTAGCCCAAGTGGATATAAGGTTCTGAGAAGCAGTGGCAAATACAAATACATTGTCCAGGCTCTGTAGTAAGCTTTAACTAGCCCAGGCATTGAACAAGATAATGATCAGTTTAGAAGTTATATCATACAAAAAGCTGGAACATTAGCCTCACAGGATAAAACAGTGCTTCTGTTAATTGATGAAATACATTTGAAATCCCAGCTTGATTACAAAGGTGGGAATATTGTCGGTGGTGCCTCCAACAGTGACAAATTTTTGTTTGCAACAAGTGCTTGTGTTTTTATGATACAAAGTTTAGATCCACCTTACAAGGATGTGGTACACATTCTCCCAGTTAAAACAATTAAGGCTGATGTACTTTTCTCATACATAAAAAAGTAATCCTTAAATTAGAAGCAGCTGAAATTGATCTGGTTGTGTTAGTGGCAGACAATAATTCAGTTAATAGGAAAGCAATATCTAACTTTAGTACTCTGCCAGAAGTAAAGATAAAGTATTGTCACTCTGCAAAAACGTCTGCAATTCATCTTTTAAAGTGTATCCAGAACAACTGGTTCAATGAAAGGGAGCAGATTCTGTGTTTTTCTGATTTCAATGAGAGCATGGAGGGAGGTTTTGAATCAGTCACAGCAGTAAAATAGCTACACATGATTGAAAAAGATGATTCATTACTATATGTAAATTCCCTAACTGTAAAACTTCTGTTTCCAACTTCAATTGAAAGGCAAAATGTTGAACTGGTGCTTTGTATCTATAATGAGATGACAGTGGTTGCTTTACAGAAACAATGTTCAAAGAAACGAATTCAAAATTGGGAAAGCACTGCGAAATTTATAAAAATAATAAATCTATAGTAATGTATTGTGAATGTAAAAACATTACTTAAGGGCCAGAAGCTACGAAATGTTTTCTAGGAACCTGTAACTACTAATTCTAAACATACAACTGTTTCGATTGATTTCAGTAGCTAATGGCTGTCTGATAAAAACAGGCCCTATTTACTCCGTGGAAAAGTACAGACTGACAATCTGGAAGATAGGTTCTGTAAATACAACCAAAAAAAGTGGGGGAAATTACCACACTTCTCTTAGACTGGTTTTTGAAACTGAGCAAAAACTTAGGGCTGAGAGCACGTTTTCCCTCATAGTATAATCTGAAGTAATTGGATGTGTGGTTATTAAGGTGTCAGATATTTTTGAAACAACTTTTGAAGTTCTGCAGTTAAAGATACCCCAGTACCAGATTTATTATATGTGGTAGTAGGTGGGAATGATGTTGAAGGGATAGTGGAGGACACCTGTCAATATTGCACTACATATCAGTATCCTGTTCACACCAAGTGCTGAAAAATAAAAAAAATCACTGAGTATTGCAAAGTATTTCTCGTTACATATGAAGTAAAGCAGGATGATCATTTTATAATGGCAAAGGATCAAGGAGGCTTAGCATATGTCAAAGAGAATGTAGTGGCATGTATAACTTATGTTTATTTAAACAATAGACAGGCATACACACTCACATAAACGCCACTCACACAAATGACTGCGGTCTCAGACAACTGAAACAACACTATAAGTGTGAGTCTTGCTATTGTGCCTATGCGACTAAGCATCTCCACTATATGGTGAGTAGCAACTTTCCTTCTCATAATATTGTATCTTTTTAAAAAATTATAAAAAACATAATATTTTGTTTCTGCAACAGGCAAATCTAAGGTGTGTGCTGTAATATTCCCAGTCATTTGTTTAGTCAGGCAGCAGCAGATGGCTGAAACACACACAACAAGTAACTGATTTTGTGACTTTTATGAGTTCCTAATCAGAAGCGAATTTCATATCATCATCTGTGTGCTTTAATAGTTTAGTTTATTGAGTTCCTGTGTGTTAAAATAACATCTAATAGTCACAGTTCTCGTGTTTTTGATTGCATCGGAAATTAAACCGAATTTGTGGCATATTACAAGTTCCTAATCAGGGGCGAATTATTAAGTTTCCCATTAGGGAACAGTCACAGAGTTCTACATTATCCACTATGGATGTAATTTACTTAATTGTAATAATGAAGCTTCATCTTTATTGATCTCCAGCAATATAAACAAGTATATGAATGTATAAACACCTGTTGTCTGATGAATAACTAATCTTTTATTGTGACTGATAGTGGAAATTTTGCTATCCTTTATTTCGTTTCACCTGAGTGCTTTGGTAGTTAGATTTTCGAATCTCTGCGTATTAATCTAATTTATTAGACACAGTTCCTGTGTTCGCATCAGTGCCTACAGTAGAGTTCCTCAGCAGATGCTGGTAGTCTGTCTATCTGGATAGTTTAGTTTTCCACGGTGTTCAGTATGGACAGGGACTGTGATTGTCATGTGTGGGTGCGATCCAAGATGGTGACACTTTGTTCTCAGCTCCAGGCCATGATGGCTTCAGTTACACAATTTGAGGCTGCAGTGGATAGGCACCACTGTCGTGGGCCAGCCATGGGGATCCAAAAGACGTCCAGCACGTCCAGTCGATCCTCACCGGCGGCCACCCCAGTTACCGCTCATACTGAAGTTGACACTTCACCTGTGGACAAGTGGGAGGTTGCCCCAGGGCGTAGCAGGCGGCGAAAGACTTCCCAGGCGGTCGCAAGTAAGGCCTCCCCTGTTAGTCTGAAAAATAGGTTCCAGGTGCTGCCTGTGGCTGACACTGTCGCTGAGCCAGAGGCCATTGCCTGTCCTGTTTCAGAGGAAACCTTTCATCCTGCAAGATCTGGAGAATCACAGAAGTTGGAATTATTGATAGTTGGGAGCTCCAATGTTAGGCGCGTTAAGGGCCCCTTAGGGACATGGCTGCCAAGAAGGGGAAGAAAACCAATGTGCACTATGTGTGCATACTGGGTGGAGTCATTCCAGATGAACGAGTCCTCTCGGATGCCTTGAAGAGCACAGGGTGCAGCCAACTGCAGGTGGTGGCTCATGTTGGTGCCAACGATGTGAGTCAATTTGAATCAGGAGAGGTTCTCTCTGGTTTCTAGCGGCTAACAGAAGTGGTAAAGGCTGCCACTCTTGCAAGCGAAATGAAGGCAAACCTGAGCATTTGCAGCATAGTCGATAGGACCCATTGCGGACGTCTGGTACAGAGGGGAGTGGAGGGTCCGAATCGGAGGCTTATCGGTTCTGAAGTGGTGTAGGATACAGATTCCTCGACTTGTGCCAAAGGGTGGTTGGGTTCTGGGTTGTACTGAATAGGTCAGGAGTCCCCTATACGCAGGACGTGGCTACACAGGTAGCAGGGGCTGTGTGGCGTGGACTGGGCGGTTTTTTAGGTTAGAGGGTCTCAGGAAAACACAAAAAGGGTTTCAGTCATAAAGGGTGCAAGCTGAACATAGGAACAACGTAGACACAGGAACCGTCAGTATAACAGTTGTAAATTGTCATAGCGGTGTTGGGAAAGTACCAGGGCTCCAAGCGCTAATAGAAAGTTCTGATGCTCAAGTTGTTATAGGCACTGAAAGCTGGCTAAAGCCGGAGGTAAGCTCAGCCGAAATTTTCGTGAAGAACCTAACGGAGTTCCGAAAGGACAGCCTGAACACAGTTGGCGGTGGCGTGTTTGTTGCTGTTAGAAGTAGTTTATCTTGTCACAAAATTGAAGTAGATAGCTCCTGTGCATTAGTATGGGCAGAGGTCATTGTTGGCAACCAGAATAAAATAATGATTGGATGTTTTTCCCAACTTCCCAATTCAGATGATATAATTGCTGAAGATTCAAAGAAAACTTGAGTTTGATTTCAAACATGTACCCGACTTATACGATTGTAGTTGATGGTGTCTTTAATTTACCCTCAATATGTTGACGAAAGTACATGTTCAATTCCAGAGATACACATAAAACATACTCCAAAATTATGCTAATCACATTCTCTGAAAATTATTTCAAGCTGTTAGTTCATGAGCCCACATGAATAGTACACACATCAAAAAAAGTTTTGCATCACCATGGTTCCGAGAGTTCCGGAACCTGTACAGAAAATTGGAATAGAGATCAACATAAACGTCATTATCGCCCTTTTTTTTGCTCATGAAAACCACACATTGATGTACCACCATACAGTGAGATCTTCAGATGTGGTGGTCCACATTGCTGTACACACCGGTACCTCTAATACCCAGTAAGACGTCCTCTTTCATAGATGCATGCTTGAATTCATCGTGGCATACTATCCACAGGTTCATCAAGGCACTGTTGGCCCAGATTGTCCCACTCATCACAGGCGATTTTTTGATCTATTCCAGGTATTTTCAATAGGGTTCATGTCTGGAGAACATGCTGGCCACTCTAGTCAAGAGACGTCATTATCCTGAAGGAAGGCATGCACAAGATGTGCACGATGGGGCGCGAATTGTCGTTCATGAAGACAAATGCCTCACCAATATGCTGCCAATACGGTTGCACTATGGGTCGGAGAATGGCATTCACGTATCATAGAGCCATTATGGGGCCTTCCATGACCATCAGCAGTGTACGTCGGCCCCAAATAATACGACCCCTAAACAGCAGGGAACCTCCACCTTGCTGCATTCGCTAGACAGTGTGTCTAAGGCATTCAGCCTGACCAGCTTGCCTGCAACAACATCTCCTACGATTGTCTGGTTGACGGCATATGCGACCCTCATTGGTGAAGAGAACATGATGCCAATCCTGAGAGGTTCATTCGGTATGTTGTTGGGCCCATCTGTACCACGCCGCATGGTGTCATGGTTGCAAAGATGGACGTCGGGAGTGAAGTTGCGCATCATGCAGCCTATTGCGCACAGTTTGAGTTTTAACACGACATCCTGTGGCTGCACAAATGTATTATTCAGCGTGGTGGCGTTGCTGTCAGTGTTCCTCCGAGCCATAATCCATGGGTAGCGGTCATCCTCTACAGTAGTAGCCCTTGGGCTGATTGAGTGAGGCATGTCATCGACAGTTCCTGTCTCTGTATCTCCTCCATGTCCGAAAAACATCGCTTTGGTTCGCTCTGAGACACCTAGACACTTCCCTTGATGAGAGTCCTTCCAGGCACGAAGTAGCAATGCGGACGCGATTGATCCACAGTATTGACTGTCTAGGCATAGTAGAACTACAGACAACACAAGCCGTGTACCTCCTTCCTGGTGGAATGATTGGAACTGATCGGCTGTCGGACCCCTCCGTCTAATTGGCGCTGCTCATTCATGGTTGTTTACATCTTTGTGCGGGTTTAGTGACATCTCTGAACAGTCAATAGGACTGTGTCTGTGATACAGTATTCACAGTCAACGTCTATCTTCAGGAGTTCTGGGAACTGGGGTGATGCAAAACGTTTTTTGGTGTGTGTGAATGGTTGTGAAAACACACTTGACCTCCTAGTAACAAATATTTCTGAGTTAATAACGGGCATCAAAATGGATACAGGGATTAGCGAACACAAATTTGTCGTAGCGAGATTGAATATTGTAACAAAATCCTCCAAACATAAACGGAAAATATACCTATTCAAAAAAGCAGATAAATTTTCACTTGACGCCTTCCTTAGAGACAATCTCCACTCCTTCCAGATTAACAATATTAATGTAGACCAGATGTGGCTTGAATTCAAAGAAATAGTGTCGGCACCAACTGAGAGATTTATACCAAATAAATTAACAAACGACGGAGCTGACCCTCCTTGGTACACGAAACGGCTGAGAACACTGTTGCAGAAACAACGAAATAAACATGCCAAATTTAAACAGACGCAAAATCCCGAAGACTGGCGATTTTTTACAGAAGCTCGAAATTTATCGCAGACTTCAATGCGAGCTGCTTATACTAGTTTCCACAGCGAAACTTCATATCGTAACGTGGCAGAAAAACCGAAGAGATTCTGTTCGTATGTGAAGTATGTTAGTGGTAAGACACAATCAGTGCCTTCTCTGCACTATAACAATGGAGATACTATCGAAGACAGTGTTGCCAAAGAAGAGTTACTAAAAGCAAGCCTTCCAAAATGCCTTCACAAAAGAAGACGAAGTAAATATTCCAGAGTTTGAATCAAGAACAGCTGCCAACACGAGTATTGTAGAAGTGAATATCCTTGGAGTAGTGAAGCAAATTAAATCATTTAATAAAAGCAAGTCTTCTGGTCCAGACTGTATACCAATTAGGTTCCTTTCAGAGTATGCTGATGTAATAGCTTCATACTTAACAAGCACATACAACTGTTCGATCAGAGAAAAATCCATAACCAAAGACTGGGAAGTTGCACAGGTCGCACCAATATTCAAGAAAGGTAGTAGGAGTAATACACTAAATTACAGGCCCATATCATTAACGTCAATATGCAGCATGATTTTGAGTCATATATTCTGTTCATAATTGTGATTACCTCAAAGAAAACGGTCTATTGACATACAGTCGACATGGATTTAGAAACCATTGTTCTTGTGAAACACAACTAGCCCTTTATTCGCATGAAGTGCTGAGAGCTACTGACAAGGGATTTCAGATTGATTCCGTATTTCTGGATTTCCGGAAGGTTTTTGACACTATACCACACAAGCAGCTTGTACTGAAATTACGTGCTCGTGGAATATCGCCTCAGTTATGCGACTGGATACGTGATTTCCTGACAGGGAGGTCACAGTTTGTAGTAATTGACGGAAAGTCATTGAGTAAAACGGAAGTGATTTCTGGTGCACCCAAAGGTTGTAATATAGGCCCTTTGCTGTTCCTTATAAACGGTTTGGGAGACAATCTGAGAAGCTGTCTTAGGTTGTTTGCAGATGATGCTGTCGTTTATCGACCAATAAAGCCATCAGAAGATCAAAACAAGTTGAAAAAGATTTAGAAAAGATGTCTCTATGATGCAAAAATTGGCAGTTGACCCTAAATAACGAAAAGTGTGAGGTCATCCACATGAGTGCTAAATGGGATCCGTTAAAATTTGGTTACACGATAAATCAGTCCAATCTGAACGCCATAAATTCAACTAAATACCTAGGAATTACACTTACGAACAACTTCAGTTGGAAGGAACACATAGAAAATGTTAATGGGGAAGACTAACCAAAGACTGCTTTTTATCGGCAGGACACTTAGAAAGTGTAATAGATCCACTAAAGAGACTGCCTACACTACACTTATCAGTCCTCTTTTAGAATACTACTGCGCAGTGTGGGATCCCTACTAAATAGGATTGACAGAGTACATTGCAAAAGTTCAAAGAAGAGCAGCACGTTTTGTATTATCGCGAAATAAGGGAGAGAGTGTTACTGAAATGATCAGGATTTGGGGTGGACGTCATTAAAACACACGTATTTTTCGTTGCGACGGAATCTTCTCACGAAATTCCAATCACCAGTTTTCTCCCCCAAATGTGAAAATATTTTATTGGCCCCTACCTACATGGGGAGAAACAATCACCATGATTAAATAGGGGAAATCAGAGCTTGTATAGAAAGATACAGTTGTTCGTTCTTTCCGTGCACTTTACAAAATGGGAATAATAGAGAATTGTGAAGGTGAAAATCAAACAATGGAAAATCCAGGATGGAATGTAACTATACTAGAGAAGGAAAGTTGCTACTCACCAATAGCGGAGATGCTGGGTCGCAGATAGACACAACAAAAACATTTTCACACTTAAAGCTTTTGGGCAATGGCCTTTGTCAACAATAGACACACACACACACACACACACACACACACAAACACGACTGCAGTCTCAGGCAACTGAAACCACACTGCTCACAGTATGTGTCTGTTGTTACAAAGGCCTTTGGCCGAAAGCTTTAAGTGTGAAGAATATCTTTTTGTTGTGCCTATCTGCTGCGACTCAGCTTTTCCGTTATATGGTGAGCAGTAACTTCCCTTCTCTAGCAGAATTGTGAAAGTGGTTTGATGAACCCTCTACCAGGCACTTAAATGTGATAGGCCGAGTATCCGTGTTGATGTAGAGGTAGTGGATTTCAATGCAAAAACAGACATAGCCTCGACTCTACCAGGTGTTCCATGCTGCTCTGTTGTGTAAATATCGTATTAAATTATTATACTAAGAGAAGAAATGAGGCCTCTACGAAGAAAAATACAAATGTTTTTAAAATAATGAAAAAATGTAACTAAACTGTACTTTCATTTTTTTTATTGAATGTAGAACAGTGTTTTGGTAATCATATTATGAGGCGAGATAGTGTCACTTTTATCTTTTTATTTTAATTCCTTTCTGTTTCTTCTCACCCACCCCCTCACTTTCTGTGTGTGTGCGTGTGTGTATGTGTGAAAATTACATGTAACTGAATTTCTCAATTATTTTAAAGAGTAATGAATGTTAGTTCCCTTAGTCATTGAGGACATGACATGAATCAGTAGTTTCAGTAATATTTGCATTAATTTGTGTGCTGCTGCTTTAACTGTGTAATCCTACGTAAAATATAATTTGCTGGCTAGGTTACAGCGAATTTGGTAATTTTCCATTAACAGAAAATGAACATGGTATGCACCTGCTATATTTTACAATTAGTGATTCACATCTGCACTTGTTTTCCATTAAAATGTGTTAGTTTTATTCTGATTCATAAAACATGCACAGGTGTGGATCGCTTATTGTTATATGAAAAGGCGCATTACCATTTATGTATTGTCACTCTACGAGCTTATGTTAAAATTATAAAGTTGCACATCAACAAAGTCGAAATATTGCGAATATGATATTTGCAGCTGTAATAGGCATTAGTGAAGGAAATTACGTCCATATTTATTTTATGCTATTTGAAATGACAATTTAGGTTTATACCATAAGACGCGGGAAGTAATGGTGGATTCACGAACGTTTGTTCATTATTGAACAATCTGTGTTGCAGGGTCTTCCAGGCTGCCAAAGAGCCGATATTGTGTGACACCTGCTGTGATGTCACAACACACGCTGTGGTTTCGCACTCTCTCCACCACGTCATACCAGCTCTAACCAAACGACCATTGAAAAGATAGATCTGGAAGGGGAGTGGGAGAGCGATATTTTTCACCAGCGTGCACGTAAACCTGTGTCAGTATATAACTGTTGTTCTGTGATGTGAAACACGTGCATTGTATTCTCATGGAGTCGTGGTATTTTCGCTTTGTATTCGCTTGGTCGAAGTTAGCAATTATATTTCATCATGATTACTTTCAGTGATAAAGTTGCGGACGAACAAACGAGTGAAATAGCTGTAACTACACTACTGGTCATTAAAATTGCTACACCACGAAGATGACGTGCTACAGACGCGAAATTTAACCGACAGGAAGAAGATGCTGTGATATGCAATTGATTAACTTTTCAGAGCATTCACACAAGGTTGGCGGCGGTGGCGACACCTACATCGTGCTGACATGAGGAAAGTTTCCAACCGATTTCTCATACACAAACAGCAGCTGACCGGCGTTGCCTGGTGAAACGCTGTTGTGATGCCTCGTGTAAGGAGGAGAAATGCGTACCATCACGTTTCCGACTTTGATAAAGGTCGGATTGCAGCCTATCGCGATTGCGGTTTATCGTATCGCGACATTGCTGCTCGCGTTGGTCGAGATCCAATGACTGTTAGCAGAATATGGAATCGGTGGGTTCACGAGGGTTATACGGAACGCCGTGCAGGATCCCAATGGCCTCTTATCACTAGCAGTCAAGATGACAGGCATGTCATCCACATGGCTGTAACGGATCGTGCAGCCACGTCTCGATCCCTGAGTCAACAGATGGGGACGTTTGCAAGACAACAACCATCTGCACTAACAGTTCGACGACGTTCACTGCAGCATGGACTATCAGCTCGGAGACCGTAGCTGTGGTTATCCTTGACGCTGCATCACAGACAGGAGCGCCTGCGATGGTATACTTGACGACGAACATGGGTGCACGAATGGCAAAACGTCATTTTTTTCGGACGAATCCAGTTTCTGTTTAGAGCATCATGATGGTCGCATCCGTGTTTGGCGACATCGCGGTGAACGCACATTGGAAGCGTGTATTCGTCATCGCCATACTGGCGTATCACCTGGCGTGATGGTATGGAGTACCATTGGTTACACATCTTGGTCACCTCTTGTTCGCATTGACGACAATTTGAACAGTGGACGTTACATTTTAGATGTGTTATGACCCGTGGCTCTACCCTTCATTCGATCCCTGCAAAACCCTACATTTCAGCATGATAATGCACGACTGCATGTTGCAGGTCCTGTACGGTCTTTTCTGGATACAGAAAATGTTCGACTGCTGCCTTGGCCAGCACAATCTCCAGATCTTTCATCAACTGAAAACGTCTGGTCAATGGTGGCCGAGCAACTGGCTCATCACAATACGCCAGTCACTACTCTTGATAAACTGTGGTATCGTGTTGAAGCTACATGGGCATCTGTACCTGTACACGCCATCCAAGCTCTGTTTGACTCAATGCCCAGGCGTATCAAGGCCGTTATTAGGGCCAGAGGTGGTTGTTCTGGGTACTGGTTTCTCAGGATCTATGCACCCAAATTGAGTGAAAATGTAACCATATGTCAGTACTTGTATAATATATTTGTCCAATTAATAGCCATTTATCATCTGCATTTCTCCTTGATGTAGCAATTTTAATGGCCAGTAGTTTATTTACAGTACTGTTTTCCCACTACCGTTTTTAGCTTCTTACCTTTATTATTAATATTATTTTATGGTCTTTACTGGGCAGATATAGCCAGTTATGCAAAGATTTATACAGTGTCTCTACAAGGATGATGTATTATTGGATAAAGGCTGTTTATTTCTGCCTGCCCAGCATTTCTTCATACTTTGAGATGGTTTCAGACTTTGAGATGTTTTCTTTCTTCGTTTGAGAGCTATCTCAATATTGTCAGTTAATTGATCTTCGTTTGTTTGTGGTTCATGTTTCTTGCAGTATTCTAGTTTTCACAGTTTTGTTTTTTCAAGTCGTCTACTTTAATTTGGAATTATCCTACATGTTCCTCTATTTCCGTGATCCGTTTCATTTTGCTCTTACTATTTTACAATTTATCTGCTATCCTCTTACTCACTCTATTTTCTGCTGCTCTCATCAGATCTCCAAAGAACAATATGTATTTCTTCTTGATTGTACTCATTTCTGGTTCTGTTTCCTTGTCTACTGTTTCATTTGTTGCCATCCTTCAATGTCCATTTACTTGATATTGTTTATGTATGCATGTGGTATTTTGTCAATTCCTACTGTATTACTTGTTTTGAAGATGGTTTCAGCTGCATATGTTGTTTCTGGTTGTATAACTGTTTTATAATGTTTTAATTTTCCAGCTGTAGACATTCTTTTTTTGTTGTGTTTTAGGTAATGTAATTCACTTTGTACAGTTTTTTATTCTAGTTTACCATGTTGCTCTCTCATGTTGATTATATGTCATGATTACACCGAAATAATTTAGATTTATAAACAGTTTTGATTTCCTGTTCCTCAGTTATAATCTTGTTTGCAAGTGGGGAATCAGTTACCATTATCTCTTATTTTTCCAAATGATATAGGCAAATTTTTTGTGCTTGCCATAATTTAACTTGCTGTGTAGTCTCTTGAAAATTGTTAGGTAGGAGAGCAAGATCATCAGCAAATTCCAAGCAGTTTAAACTTATATCATTCTTTGTACTTTCAGTTCTTGTCTGATTTGAGTTAACCTTGCACTATTCTCACATTTCAGTCCACAGTTGAACAGTACTGGTAGCTGGGATGAGAATTCACCTTATCACAAGTTTGTTTTATAAGGAACGATTCAGAAATACGTTTGATTTGGTGTTGATTAGAGTAAATTCTATTAGTTTGGGATTGAGTCCAGACTTTCTTATAATTTTTAATTCTGAAGGTCTATAGAGACAGCCAAAAGCCTACAAGTCCACAATTATTATTGCTAGGCGTTTGTTCTGTTATCTGTACTATACTATAATTGACTTTAAACTAAAGATCTGCTCTCTGAAACCACCTTGGTATTCCTGTAACTCCTGTTCTAGTTCTTCCTTGATTCTTCCATATAGAATCTTTCATAAAAACTTGCATGTTCGGTCAAGGAGAGAGATTCCTCTGCAGTTGTCCAGATTGCTCTTATCACTCTTTCTGTGTAGTGGATGGACAGAAGCTATAGTACAGTTTTGGGGAAATTGTTCAGTTATCTATAGCCATGTGTAAGGAGGTCCTTATTGTCACTTGAATACTTTCACATCTCAACAAAAACGTAATCTTCACCATATCACAATTAAGTTTTTGTCCTTTGAGTGGCTTTCATATCTCTTGGAAAGTTGAAGGGTTTAATTCGTTGAGTTTGGATTTTATTTGGATATCTACATTGATTCATAACATTTCTTTGGGTTGCTTCCAGTTTATTAAATGTTTTTGCCATGATTTCAACTGTTTATTTGTTACTGTGTGACGTTCTTCCATCTTCCCCTTTCAGTATTAGTGTAGGGGGGCTCATACACTTGTAGTTGTTTCCCAAAGATTTTGTATTATTGCATGGAATTGGTTTCGTAGTAATTATCTTCATTATAGTTTATTATGTCTTTCTGAAACCGTCTCTAATTATTCAAAGTTTTTGAGGCTGCTGGCACTTTGTTCTGTTTCGTCTGAAAATTTTATTATGCTTGGTTTTTTCTTCATAGAATTTGTGACATTCTAGTGTACACCACACATGTGTCATTGGTGGTTCAAGAGAAGTAGATTCTCAGCTTGGCATTTTACTAATACACACTGCTATTTTTCTCAACAGGAAATTCTTCCAGAATAGAAAACATATGTGCTGGATATTGAGGATAATGCCGGTGATGTGCCAGAGCTAAGAATTTTCTAGTGGAAGCCAAATCAAGATACGAATTTTGGTAGTTGTTGGCACAGTTTCAAGAGAAAAGTGAGACAGCATACTCAGTAAGTCACACTGAACAAGTTCCAGGAAAAGTAGTCATTTTTAAACAAAGGTTAAACTGTCAGTATAACACATGTCTTCAGAGAACTCATGATCTAGCAGTGCATAAGGCGACAGAGAACACCAACTGCCCTTCAAAAATGAAAGTCACAATTCATGCTGTGCATGATAAGTATCAGGGCAAGTTAGTGGAAGTTAGGACTATATGTTCTAAGATGGTTTTGAGTGGTGATGATTATATAATATGGTAAGAGAGCACTTTCAGTTAGTTGTAGTCTATCAAGTGTAGATTGCATAAATGCTGCCAGTATTAATATAAGTGTATTTTCTTTTCAGCAATTGTTCACCATTAATGCAGAAAGTGCACCTACACAGGCAAGCTGCATCCAAAATGGTTTTTGTAGATTCTACAGGTTCTCTGGACCGTGATGGTTGCAGAGTTTTTTTATTACTCACATACATTGAGTGTGGAGGATTGCTGCTGGACATTATAGTGACTTCATCTGAAAGCTGTGAAGTTTTGGAAATAGGGTTCCAGATTTTGAAAGAGCTGGTAGGGGAAAATTTTGGGGGGGGGGGGGGGGGAAACTTCCATGAACCAAGTGCGTTTCTCGCTGATGACAGTCAGTCAAAGCAGAATGCAATCAGAAGATGTTAACCAGCATCAAAAACTGGCTCATCAAATCAAGAAAAGTCATGCCACAAGAGAAACATGTTGAATACTTTCAAAATTTCAACCAAAATTATGTTTGCACAAAAAATGAAGCTGAGACTAATAATAATGTAGCCAAATCAAATATTTGTGACAAACATCAAAATTTTATAAAATGCTTAGAAGGGTATGGGCAAGGCGGAGCATTGGGCAATTTATATCATGTAGGAATGTTGATAGGAGGATACAACATGAACAATATTAGTGAAGCATTTATGAGGATTTTTGAGAGGATTCAAGCCTTCAATGTTTTGAAAATGGTTGATTTTATGCTAACCAGAGTGAATTTGTATTTCCTGTGAAGGTGCCTTGGTTCTGCAAACAGAGCAAACCATAGATTATTCTGCAGCCCCATTAAGGTCCCTTCAGCAGAAATATTGTCAAAACTAAAATAGATTAACTAAGATATTCTCTTGGTTACCAGCGAAAACAGAAAGAAACATTGTTATATACACTCATGGAAATTGAAATAAGAACACCGTGAATTCATTGTCCCAGGAAGGGGAAACTTTATTGATACATTCCTGGGGTCAGATACATCACATGATCACACTGACAGAACCACAAGCACATAGACACAGGCAACAGAGCATGCACAATGTCGGCACTAGTACAGTGTATATCCACCTTTCGCAGCAATGCAGCCTGCTATTCTCCCATGGAGACGATCGTAGAGATGCTGGATGTAGTCCTGTGGAACGGCTTGCCATGCCATTTCCACCTGGCGCCTCAGTTGGACCAGCGTTCGTGCCGGACGTGCAGACCGCGTGAGACGACGCTTCATCCAGTCCCAAACATGCTCAATGGGGGACAGATCCGGAGATCTTGCTGGCCAGGGTAGTTGACTTACACCTTCTAGAGCACGTTGGGTGGCACGGGATACATGCGGACGTGCATTGTCCTGTTGGAACAGCAAGTTCCCTTGCCGGTCTAGGAATGGTAGAACGATGGGTTCGATGACGGTTTGGATGTACCGTGCACTATTCAGTGTCCCCTCGACGATCACCAGTGGTGTACGGCCAGTGTAGGAGATTGCTCACCACACCATGATGACGGGTGTTGGCCCTGTGTGCCTCGGTCGTATGCAGTCCTGATTGTGGCGCTCACCTGCACGGCGCCAAACACGCATACGACCATCATTGGCACCAAGGCAGAAGCGACTCTCATCGCTGAAGACGACACGTCTCCATTCGTCCCTCCATTCACGCCTGTCGCGACACCACTGGAGGCGGGCTGCACGATGTTGGGGCGTGAGCGGAAGACGGCCTAACGGTGTGCGGGACCGTAGCCCAGCTTCATGGAGACGGTTGCGAATGGTCCTCGCCGATACCCCAGGAGCAACACTGTCCCTAATTTGCTGGGAAGTGGCGGTGCGGTCCCCTACGGCACTGCGTAGGATCCTACGGTCTTGGCGTGCATCCGTGCGTCGCTGCGGTCCGGTCCCAGGTCGACGGGCACGTGCACCTTCCGCCGACCACTGGCGACAACATCGATGTACTGTGGAGACCTCACGCCCCACGTGTTGAGCAATTCGGCGGTACGTCCACCCGGCCTCCCGCATGCCCACTATACGCCCTCGCTCAAAGTCCGTCAACTGCACATACGGTTCACGTCCACGCTGTCGCGGCATGCTACCAGTGTTAAAGACTGCGATGGAGCTCCGTATGCCACGGTAAACTGGCTGACACTGATGGCGGCGGTGCACAAATGCTGCGCAGTTAGCGCCATTCGACGGCCAACACCGCGGTTCCTGGTGTGTCCGCTGTGCCGTGTGTGTGATCATTACTTGTACAGCCCTCTCGCAGTGTCCGGAGCAAGTATGGTGGGTCTGACACACCGGTGTCAATGTGTTCTTTTTTCCATTTCCAGGAGTGTATTATGGAAACAAGAAAAAAATTTACACCCTATCAATAATGCAGTTACTTGGATGTGACATCACTTCAGTTTGAATGGAATGAGATAGGGGAGCAGTAGGGATATCTTGAAAGAAACCTTACCATATGGAAATCATTATGGGAGTGCTAAAAATTGTACCAGAGTCACTCCAATTTAGATTTCAGTACCTTAATAATTACCCCGTGTGGGCCACCTACATTTACGTCTACGTAATTACTCTGGTATTCACAATAAAGTGACTGGCAGAGGGTTCAATGAATCACCTGTCTCTCTTCCGTTCCACTCTCCAACGGCGAGCGGGAAAAACGAGCGCTTAAAGTTTTCTGTGCAAGCCCTGATTTCCCTTATTTTATCATGATGATCATTTCTCCCTATGTAGGTGGGTGCCACCAGAACGTTTTCGCAATCGGAGGAGAAAACTGGCGATTGAAATTTCATAAGATCCCGTCACAACGAAATACGCCTTTGTTTTAACGATTGCCACTCCAAGTCACGTATCATGTCTGTGGCACTATCTCCCCTACTTCGAGACAATACAGAACGAGCTGCCCTTCTTTGTATTTTTTCGATATCATCCGTCAGTCCCATCTGATGCGGATCCACTCTGCACAGCAATACTCCAGAATAGGGAGGACAAGTATGATGTAAGCAGTCTCTTTGGTAGATCTGTTGCACCTTCTAAGTGTTCTGTCAATGAATCTCAGTCTTTGGTTGGCTGTACCGACAACATTATCTATATGATCGTTCCAATTTAGGGTATTTGTAATTGTAATCCCTAAGTATTCAGTTGAATTTAATGCCTTCAGGTTTGTGTAGCTTATCGCGTAATCGAAATTTAGCGGATTTCTTTTAGTACTCAAGTGAATAACTTCACATTTTCCTTTATTCTGGGTCAATTGCCACTTTTGGCACCATACAGATATCTTATCTAAATCATTTTGCAAGTAGTTTTGATCGTCTAATGACTTTACAAGACGGTAAATGGCAGCATCATCTGCAAACAGTATAAGACGGCTACTGAGATTGTCTCCTGTGTCGTTCAGGCCTATATAGATCAGGAACAATAGAGGTCCAATAACATTTCCTTGGAGAACGCTGGATATTATTTCTGTTTTACTCAATAACTTTCCGTGTATTACTGCGAACTGTGACCTTTCGGACAGAAAATCACGAATCCAGTAACAGAACTGAAGTGATATTCCAGAGGCACACAGTTTGGTTAGAAGGCGCTTGTGAGGAACGGTGTCGAAAGCCTTCTGGAAATCTAAAAATATGGAATCAATTTGACATCCCCTGCCGATAACACTCGTTACTTCATGAGTATAAAGAGCTAGTTGTGTTTCGCAAGAAATGTTTAGTATTGATTATATGTTCATTATACTAATCTAACTGTTTTTGTATTTATGACTGAATAATAATTTTATTTAAGTATTGCGTTTTATTTGCCTCAGTAAGTCTTCAGGTACCGTGAAAATCACGGCAGATATTGGAAACGGTCAATGGAAACTGTAACGTCAATGATTTTTCAAGACTTCTGGAATACTTTGGTTTTAATTGAACAGTGTTATTGCCAGTTTTGCATTGACAAATCTGCATAATTGGGGCCCAGTGAGCTACGTGTCCTTCATTTTCACTAAGACTGAAAAGATTTTATGCATGCCTATAAAATGAGAAACACAAACGCGAGTGTGCTGCCAACACTAGTCATACCAATTTAGCATTTGTTAAACAGTGTCTGAAACATTACAAATTCTTATTACTAACTACAGTACAAGGAAAATCCTTATCAGTAGTGTGAAGCAACACAATATAATTGAAACCTGTGAAACAGCAGAACAAAACGTAGGTTATCACAACATATGAACAAATGAAATGTGTAATTACTTGACTAGTACATAGAATCATATCTGTTCTATAATTTTAAAAAGTTGTGACCTTCTATGGGTTATGTTTACTGTAGGCAATTTCTGTGTCTTATGTGAAAATAGCTTAGACAACAATCCAACACACTGAGCCATTAGTTGTTGAGCTGAAAGAGCATGAGCGCAGCGTGCGTGTGCCCACACACACACACACACACACACACACACGCACACACACACTCACACACACACACCATTAAGAAACATTAATCCATTTGAATTTCAGTGATATTCATTCATGTATTCAATACCAACAAAAAATTTTAAACAGAAAATCCTTTTGTATTTGGCTATTGTACTAAAACTAATTTCTGGATGTTACAGGGGACTTTTAGGAAACAAGGCTTTTTCTCTGTCATTATCTATAAAAATATCATGTAGGTAGCAGAGTGTATTTAAGATGTGCACCAAACTTTGATAGACCAGCATTGTATTTTTATCCATTTCTGTGTACTGTGAATTGTAAACTGACTGTTGGCAGAAATTGTGAAGACTGACTTGCTCGTGGTCTATAAAGGATGCATCTTCCGTAAACAAAACTTTTCATAGATATGCCACATCTCTTTGCAGTTTTCCTACGTAACGTTCTCAAATCTGTAACTAATTTTGTAAGTCATTGCCAGACGCCTAGAGATGGACTGAAATGTGGACAGAATGAAATGTGATGGAATGTAGTGTTTGCAGAACACTCCTTTGGTAGATCCCTATTGTATATCTGTGATTCCTCTTACATGAAGTAGCTTTTGAATTGTTACTGCTGCTGAAATATTATTTGCATTTGTTTCGTCAGTTGCTTCTATTCTTTGTTGGTGTACTTTACTGTCCACATTTATAATTATTAGCATTTTTTTTAATGTTTGCAAAGACAAATGGTACGCTGCTGCCACACTAAGGATACCATTCCCAGGCAACTGCACCAGTGCTCTAACATCTTGGCGGCATCTGCCATAAGTTATATTAATGTTTTCATCTTTCCTATACATTGTGAGTGTCTCAACAGCTTTATGAGCAAGTTGTCCAGTCGCTGCAACAGCAGAACACAAATTAATGGGACTTCAGGCTGCAGGCACACAGGTAAACACATCAGTTGTACGTGAGGTTCATTTTTGGTTACATCTGCTCCAGTACAGCAGACAGCTCTTCTGCTGATGGGAGGACAGTGATTTGCTGCCCTCTAATCTTGGTGCTCCTCAGTGAGATCTGATACATGTTGTGTTGTTGAGGCCCTGCTACAAGGTTCTTTCCAGTGCTACAGAAAAAAACTTAATGATTTCATAAAAAATAACAAAGTTGGTGTCATAGTTCTGCAACTATAAACATAATAAATTACTTACACACATCACACAATTCTTCACACTATCCACTGAAACATAGTGCTCTATTTACCCTGTCTGAGTAGGCTGGGATGGCCTGTCTTAATGGCCTCACCCTGTAAATTAATTTAATCTCTTTTCTGTCTTGTAGTGCTACAGCGCAGCAGACATTTGTGGGGCCTCTTCTACTGATTGCAGGACAGTGGTTTGCTGCCGTGTAATCTGGATGCTTCACAATTGTTCTATTGAGTGTCAAATTGTTCTCAGGCACTTGCTGTTATTTTGTGGATTAGACTAATTTCAGACTGAAGATATGTGTGTTTTATTTAAGGTACATTTGAATGCCCTGTTGATAATGCATCTATAAGCAGATTGTTGATGGGCCACTGGATGTGTGACGTTCACCTGCTTTATTTCTACGTTGATAGTCCTCTGTGTTGGTATACTGCATTGTTATACTGGCTGAAAAATTGGGGGGGGGGGGTAGAAGTTCAACACTGACTACCGTAAATGATGTAGCCGACAGTTGCACAATGTCATTTCATAGTTCTTTTAGTTTCACTGTTCACAACCCCCGAATATTACACAGTTCTATGGTCAGTTCACTATTGGTAAATGTTGATAAGCCTCAATGATGCGTTGCAGGCATCAGCATACTGTCACAACAGTTTGGTGTTGAACATCTATGAGCAGTAAAAACCTAACCACACAGTTCTTGCAGAATAATATGGTATGTGTGACACTATTTTTGAAATAAATTAAACACACATTGTCATTAATTTTCTAACATATGGCCTAATTGTTGCACTGTTAAGTTGATGCATTGTTGTTAATCTAAACATTACATGTTTCATGTCTGAGAATTGGCCTTGGACTGACTGTCTGGGGACCAAAAATCGGTCCTTTACATAACCTCACAATAATAGGCACTGAAACTATATACTATTCGATGTTAAGTTACAGAAACTACATTTAAAACATAACTGATTCAATTAACTGAATACATCAAAAAATTCTTTCTTTTTAACAGTTCCTTCTATCACAAAGGTTAGGCTGAATTATTTGTTTAAATAATTAAATTAAGAGATATAGTTGTACAAACAATACTTTTGACAAACCTGGTAATTATTTTGGAATAAATTAAGAGCTGTCTTTGCTAATATGTTTGTGAATAGAGCCAAATAAAAACTTTAACAATCATAGTAGTTCTTCTTCCAAATGTTTATAATTGGTACAAAATTTATATTTGTTTATAAGTCAACAATAGAATATAAGTCCTGAAACGATTACTGATTTCACGCTACAATGATGTGTGGCAAAAGATATTAACTAGGAATGGTCAAAATAAATTGGAAAATTAATTGCATTAAAAAAACTAAGCACAAAATTAGAGTTGGCGCTGTATTCCTTAAGACTGAGGGCCAACCTTTCTCTTTTAGGGAAATGCAGAGTATACTCATGAATGTTAATGGTACTGTAATTATGCAAAAATGAAAATAAAATGAATTTAAGGAGGCAGATGGAAAAACAAGTGAGGGAATAGAGAGATCCCAGCTTGCTTCGTCTCGGATGGATGGTGTGTATGTGTGTGTGTGTGTGTGTGTGTGTGTGTGTGTGTGCGTGTGTGTGTGTGTGTGTGTGTGTGTGTTGTCTCGTTTGGTGGATCACCGTTATAGAAAGTTTGTGCTGCTGAGATTTTAATTATCTACTCTGACCTTTGTTTTTTCCATACTGTTTAGGCCATTAACAGTAGTGCATATATGCATCAGTATTACTATAATTCACTAGAAGCAGGGTGTCATTCATGTACTATTAGCAATCATCATCATCATCTTCGACAGTTTCCAGCCTCTGGCCGGGTCTGTATGGAACATAGGCTTCTCCATCATCTTCTGTCTTGCCACCATCTCTCCATCTTCACCTTGGTCCAGTCTTCTCCTTTCTTCTGGATGCATTCCTCTTCTCCTTTCAGCCATCTGTCTCTCGGTGCAACCGGAAAGTTCAATGGCCTTAGTAAATAAAGGAAATGAGTTACAAACAAAATACCTTTAGGGGCTTTCAAGAGTAATCACCATTCACTACAACAGACTTCTGAAATTGGTAGTAAAGCTTTTGAAAACTCAGCAAACACATCTTGAGGAATCGCTCAAATCATCATGATCACGAGTTGGATACCCACAACTTCTATGTGCTCAACTGTTTGACTCAGTGCAAGGTGACTGTTCTTAAGTGCCCCCCTTACTCTCCAGATTTGGTGCCAGCAGATTTCTTTCTGTTTACCTGCCTTAAATTACCGTTGAAAGGCTTAGGCTTTGCAATTATTGCATGACCACAGTGCTTTGAGATTTCCAGAAGGACTGCTAACGGTTTTCAACACATCTATGACCAACTTCAAAAATGTATTGTGGCTAATGGTGAGTACTTTGTATGCCAGTAAAGGTATTTTGTTTGTAAGCCTGCTTTCCTTTATTTTCTGAGACGATTCACGAAACTTTTCAGATGCACTTAATATAAGCTATTGATTTCAAAAGCATGAACACTAAATCACTCTTAAAGACTGTAACATGGTCTCTTAAAACTGATTCATGCATTTACTGCATAGAAAATTGCTTAATTTTGTTGTTTCTTCAAGACAAATACACGCATCTGGTGGAAATCCCATGCTTATACTTAGTATACGAGAAAAATGTGATCAGTGGGAGTATATGGGTATTGTGACATACAATATTACATGAACATGAAAAGGATGGTTGCTACTCACCACATGGCGGATGCTGAATTGCAGATAGGCACAAGAAAAAATTATCATAAAATAAGTCCTTTATCAAAACACACACACACACACACAACCAAACCTCAGCCTATGGCAACTGAAGCCACACTATGAGCAGCAGCAGTACATGATGGAAGAGGCAACTGGGTGGCAGTAAGGAGGTGGCTTTTTCATAATATGTTACACTACATCCCGGATTCTCCATTGTTTAATATTACAATAACAGTATGAAATAGTTCCTTTCAAAAGTAACCTGACTGTTCTCAAAATTTAATAAATGCTTAGAATTTGGAGTTTTTCCTACTACACTCAAGATATCTAAAGTCATCCCAGTTTATAAAAAGGGGAATAAAGAACCGTCTGAAAGCTATCGATCAATTTCAATTGTGCCTATATTGTCAAGAATATATGATGCACTAATGCACAATTAGGTAAACACCTACTTTGAAGATCATGGCTTACTTTCTAACTTTCAGTTTGGATTTCGCAAGGGAAAAACACAACTGCTGCTGTTTTAGAAATCATTGATAGAACATTATCTGCTATTGAAAACAAAAACAAAGTATCACTTGTATTATGTGAGTTAAGCAAGGCATTTGATTGCATTCCTGTCGACATCCTACTAAAGAAATTGGAATACTATGGGTTGCAAGAGAACACTTTAGCCATCGTCACTTCTTACTTGAACAACAGGAAACAGTTCGTTTCAGTCAGGAATATGCATTCTTCCTTGCTCGAGATAGACACAGGTGTTCCCCAAGGATCTATCCTTGGACCCTTCTTTTTCATCGTTGCAATCAATGATGTGCCTTACAACATACCACATCCTGTCATATGTTATGCAGATGATACTAAACTGTTCACCTCTCATCAGAACATCTCTAAACTCAATCACATAACAAAAGAATCTCTTGACATAGCTTTGGACTGGTATACTGCTATTAAACTCTTATGTAATCCTGATAAAACACAACAGATCATACTAGGCATGACAAAGGATATAGAAACTAAATCAGTAAAACTTCTAGGTATTCACATTGACTTCAAACTTAATTAGAAAGAATATATCAATCAAGATATCTCGGGTATCATACCTCTTTTTGAAACTAAGGGACATGGTAATCATGGATTACCTTTTAGATGACATACTTTGGACTTTTCCAATCGCATATATCATATGGTCTTATTATATGGGGCCATTTGCCACATGTTGATAATATTTTAAAAATACAAAAGAAAGTATTGTGTTTAATTTGTAGGACAGGTCATTTGGAACATTGTCGTCCACTATTCACCAGGCTTAAAATACTTACTGTTGTATATATATATATATATATATATATATATATATATATATATATATATATATATATTTATGTGTGTGTGTGTGTGTGTAAATGTTCCTGCAAGTTTGCAGCCAACAAAGAATAAGCTTTTGGCTGTAACTGGAACAAGGAAGCTGTAGTGTGTTCATGGTTAATGAACATTGACAGTCCCATAGAAAAACAGAATTCAGTGCATACTGAGTGGGTGGAATCCAATCACGTTGTCCAGTAGGGCAGATTTAAGATGTGGTGTATCCACCTACATTAAGAAAAAGAAAACGAAAATGTGGAATTATTGCTAAGAGTTTAGCATTAAATCGTGTTTAGTGTTAAATCATTTTGTAGCTTCACTCATCCCATTATTGGAAATTTTGTGTTAATACATTACATTCATAATCACAATAAAGATTGTGAAGGAAGGGAAAGGCAAGTAGTCACCTTAGCAGACAGATGTGTGGAGCATGGGAAACAGCATTCACAGTTTTGTTGCACATTTCTGTGCTCCACGCATCAGCCTTATTTTATGTGTTGCTCCACCCAGGAATTTACAGTTTAGTAAGTAAACACTTACTAATTCTAAGTCTCTAGAAACTTATTCTGCCTTTGTATGAGCAAAAAAATTCAATGATTTGATGTTTGATGCCATAAACGCATTATTGATTATCAAAGGAAACGACTGCTTACCTTAAGGGTATAGTGGAAACAAAAAACACACTAAAGTAAGGTTCTTAGCATGGTGCCAATGTTTGCGTCTCCATGGAAAGGCAAAGAGTTCAAAAAATGACATTTGTTAACTGCTCTTGCTATTACCTCTTTGGCAAACAGCTGCAAGTCATAACCACCCTAGACTTAGGCACATTTAAAAGTGAACTTGAGCCATTCACTGAAGACATTGCTTATTTTTTACTGTGTAAATAACTAGCCCATTACACTGTGTATCTCGATACTATAGCAGACCCAGATTCAATCTCTGGGCTGGCCATCCACTTTTGGGTTTTCCATAGTTTCCCAAATTGCTACAGGCAAGTACTGGAATGATGTCATGAAAGGGCCACAGTTGCTTTCCTTCCCTATGATAACATCAAATCTGAGCACAGTTCGATCACTTATTTCCTTAACTGTCAACAGGACATAAAACACTGTTTCTATCTTTCTTTCTTAATATAATAATTTGTAATTATCATAACTATGGAAACTACGAGGGATCAAAGCAGATCCCAGCGTCCAGTTCAATGAAAACCAAAGTAATACAGTTAAATTGGGAAAAGTTTGCACTTAGACTACTTCTGAATAGTAAAAAAAGTATTCAGGTGTAGTTGGTAGACCAAGTAATGGGCAAAAGCTCAAGTACACTACAACTAATACTGCAAGAAAATAAGCATACATGCTAACTGAAAAGCTTGGAAAAAATCTGTGCTAGATACTATAAGAAAAACTGTTAGTAGAATATCAGTTCCAAACCTAAAAAAATAAGTAAATGGCACAGCTAGATGTTTTAAGACTTCTGTTTTTATGTCATTACGTGTCACACACTGAAGTAGGATATAATAGTCACAACAGTGAGGAAACACTGTATCTTTAAAGTTAAGTCAGAAAGTGAGAAGGGGAATGGCAAACAATTTTAATCGGGTATGGTAAATAATGTAAGGAGTGTGCTAAGTATTCAAATATCTCAGACCACAAAATTGATGATAATGTTAGCATGGGTGAAGCACTACTGCCTACATTATAAACAAAAGCATGGAAGAAATTTAACTAGACCTGAGTAACTCATTTATAGATCAACAAATCAGTAACCAACATCAGTAAATCCAGAACAGAGAATCACTATGGGCTGTCTAATTTTATTACACATATAAGAATTAATAATTATTCATTCCATAACTATTAAACGAGACATCAAATGTTTACCTACAGAGCTTCAAAATTTACAAAAATAAACTTGTTCATAAAATATGTAATAATGAATTACCTGACACTGTCACAGTGCAATAAAGTGTCACCTAATCTATCTACACTGTAAGTTGACATGTGGATAGTGAAACACACAGACTGTATACACATACATTGTCTTTTTTCACTCGCATCTGGATTATGGAACTTGATAATTTCATATGAACACATGCCACATTATATCAATGGCAGGCTGGTTGATCTATACCCTACTTTTTTGGGGGGGGGGGAGGGGGAGTACAGAAAATTAATTTTTAAATTACTTAATTATATCACAATTGGTATTCTATGGCATCCGTTTCTACGAGAATATGACTGTCTCTAGTATGGAGAAGCTCCAGTTCATCAAAAATTGCACAGAAGAACACAGTCAGGTGCAGTATTGGAATTACACTCAAAGAATCAGGCGGTCTGTACTTCAAAGGATTAGAATTATCACAGTCTGTGACTTGGCTGCTGTATTGCTGATTGGTCTGTGCTAAATAATCTTTTATAACAACTTTGACCTTAGAATCTCAATACATCACAACAGAAGGAACTGAATGCAATTAACGTTCCTCATGGCATGCTACCAAAGGTCCTCAGTAGCTATAAGTATCTACTCTCATTTTTTACAACAAATTATTAACATAATTGCTAAGGATACCTGACACCTAAAGAAACAGTGAAATAGATCACTACAGCATTAGTCGTAAACAAAATTTATATTTAATGCAGATCAACAGTTGCCTTTGTTGGAAAAGTACCTTCCACATGATGATTAAATGATAGTAAACTTCAACATACAAATTGAATTACTGGTGACGCCAGTATTGTAATCACTCCCAGTATACATACAGAAATGGAAGAAGAAATTTCTCAAAAGTATCATTGACTGGTTTTCTGCAAATGGTCTCGGCCTGAATTTCAGAAAGACAAATTTTATTCAATTCTGCAACTCTACGGGTACTGCAACAGTGATAAGTGTAACACATGGTGATGAAGTAATACATAAGGTGGAAACCAAAATTCTTAGGTGTCAATATTGATGAGAATTTACATTGAAAAAAAAAAACACATATTGGAACTCCTAAAACAACATAGTTGAGCCACATTTGCACTTAGAATCATAGTAAATTTTGGGGAGAGAGAAATCAGTAAGTTGAAATATTTTGTTTGTTTTCATTCACTAATATTATATGGAATAATGTTCTGTGGTAACCCATCTTTAAGAAAGAAGGTCTTCATTGCCCAAAAACGTGCTGTAAGAATAATATGTGGTGCTCACATGTGATCATCTTGTGGACATCTGTTTAAGGAGTTCGTTATTCTGGCTACTGCTTCACAGTATATTTATTGCCTCATGGAGTTTGTTGGGAATAATCAACTACAGCTGAAAAGGAACAATGAGGTAAGTAATTATGATACTAGAAGACAAAAATGACATTTATTTCTCAACATTAAGGTTGTCTTCGGCACAGAAAGGAGTGCACAACACTGCAACAAAAATTTTTGACCATTTACCCAGTGATTTAAAATGTCTAACAGATTGCAAGGTAAAATTTGAAAGTAAATTGCAAAAGTTTCTCCCTGACAACTCCTATTCCGTAGAAGAATTGCTATGTGTGTAATATGCAAGAGGTGGTAGATAGTAATTGCTAACTTAATCTGTATGTCTTGTTTCATCTCAGGGGGAAAAATTGTATGGTGTTGTTTAGAGTGCAAATAGATGTACAAATTAATTTGAAATATGAAAGTAAAATGACTTGGTCCACATCATGATGATGATCCATGGAACATAAAAGTAACTAACTAATCAAATCTAATCTGCAATCTTATCTTCTTTTGTAAATATAATGGTGTTATAAAATTTATGTAAAAAAGTTTGATACAACAGATGCATCGGAGTGCTGTGTGTGAATACCATATCAAACATTACTAGGAAAAATACATTTCCCATATAGTGGTACATGTTTACATGTGTAAGTAACTGCTCTTCATACAATTTATTTCACGTCCACTTGATAGCATTCCCCATAGAGGACTTGTTTTTACCACTGCGCTAATGAGCATTCAGTTGTAAAGTACACCAAATATTTCTCGTTGAAACTATTCTAGAAGAAAACGCCAAAATTTAGTTTAAAGCAGTTTTAATGATTGCTGTTGCACTTGATGATGAACAGAGAGCAAAAAGAGTCTGCATTAGAAAAATGTTAAAAATGTTAAAAAATCTAGAAAGTGCAGGAGAGTTCCAAATTCTTTACAAGGTGCTGGAAGAGGAGGCGTCATCATTTATCACCTCCACAGAAGCTGATGGTTTGCCTACAGTATGTCTAGATGGGCTACGTTTACATATATTTCTGATACATGCGTTTCTTCGTTAATTTATGACGAATCTTATTTTGAACTTCTGCATGCCACATTAGCCTCACTCTCAGTTTTTTTCTCTGTTCCGCTGGAAAAATCGTGACCAAAGCACATTGGACAAGATACATGTCGTTCATTTTGCAGTGTATTCCTTCAGCCTATAAAATACTTTAATTTAGTATTGTCTTCTAGTACTTCATAGTAGTTCACACTGTGTACTTAATTCACAGCTGAGACACTACGCCTAGATTTTGTTGCCTACTGTCCTAGCAGCACGCCAAATGGCCAGTAATTTAAACAGATTGATTGACTGATATGTTTATTCATCCGTATAACAATACAAATTGTATATATGTCGTCAGTTGTGTCTTATGAACTAAAACATACACAGGTTATTATAATGTTTACAATTCAATTCTTACAATATATATAATAATGCCCCTTACTGTCATTTTATATAGGTCTATGTGATATTTGTGTCTATTAAATAGCTATCTATAATTATTGTAAATACTCATTTACTTTGTAACAACTTTTACTTAATAAATATGTTTTTAGCTTTTGGCTAAAGATATGAAGTTTATTTTTATTTCCTGTGGCAGCCAGTTGTACAGTTTTAGGCCATTATATAGCATACTGTTCTGTGTTTTGGACTTGTTTTTCCTGTTTAGGCACAAGTAGTGGCTGGATCTAGTTTCATGGTTACGTACTGAGCTGTTTGTAGCACACAGATGAATATTTTTCCTCACATACGTTACAGTCTCTAAAATACACTCACATGTGACAGTGAGAATTACAAGTTTTTTTAATAAATCAGTACAATGGGCCCTATTGCTGCTATTTGTTATTATCCATATAGCTCTTTTTTGTACATCAAAGACAGACTGAATATTTCCATCTCTTGTTCCCCAAAACATGATTCCACAACTGAGGTTTGAGTGTATGTATCAAAAATATATCTATTTGAGGCAAGAAATACTGCACACTGATGCAAGTATTCATAGAGCGTAACATACTGTGGACAGTCTCATGTTAAAGCTTTTACATGTTCTGTCCATTTCAACTGGCAGTCTAGCTTCAATCCCAAAAAATTGGTATCCATGTCTTTCTTTCGACTGAAAGTACATACAATTAGTGTCCTTGATGTTATTTTATTTTTCAGTGATTACTTGTGAACATCTTTGAAGACCGCATTAGCCTTTCCTGACAAGTATGTTGGCGTTTTGGCTGTGATCACTATCTTGCTGTCATCAGTAAATAGTATTCTGTGGAAAATCATTAATGTAAATAAGAAAATGGATTGGACCTCATATACTACCTTGTGGGACACCTGTATTAATATATTTTGGATCTGATAAGTGTTTTACTAGAAATCCTTCTGAAGTATGTGAAATCTCAACATGCTGCATCAGGTTTTCTAGGTTGGACTTAAACCACTTCTTCACCACACCTCATATTCCTGGTAACTCTAATTTATGTAATAAACTTATGTGGTCCACTGTACCAAATACCTTCGATAAATCCAAGAAAATTTCATTCACATGGTCATCTTCATCCAGTGCCTCACGAATGACCTTTGTAACCTGTGCAATAGCTGATTCTGTACCTCTTTTGGGCCTGAAACCATGTTGTTCTTTGCAAAGATGATTAAACTTATTTAGATACTGCATTAACCTATTTTTCAATACATTTTCAAAAATTTGGGAAATGGTGGACGGTAGAGAGATTGATCTGTAGTTTTCTACATTTTACACATCACCATTTTTAAGTATGGGTATGACTTTCGCTTGTTTTAGGTGCTCAGGGAAACATATTTGAATGATTCACTGAATATTTTGTTAATGGAGCTTTTATGGAATTTGCGTATTCTTTAAGGACGCGAGCTGCGATTTCACCTAGACCAGTTGATTTGTAATTGATGTATAATGTGTGCGATCTCTTTCGCAGTTGTTGGACAGAGTGCCATTGAGTTGGGTGGATGGTTCTAGGTGAGTAAGATATATCTTCAAAGTTCTGTTGTAATTTCTTAGCAATGCTGTTGATGAATACTATTTCTTTTGGGTGGTTCGTTTGTCTATTTCTGTTCTTAATTTGTGAAAACAAATGTTTTTTGCTCTGCGTTTGCTGTTTCCCATTTGATAATATGCCAGGCTGTTTTGCTTTTGTTTTCTGCCCACAGTAGTATTTCATGGTGCGAGAGGTTTTTAGCAGTTAGTAGTACCTTTCTGTAGATTCTCTTGTAGTTTTTATAAAATTGGAAAAAGGCTGGTTCAGTCTGTCTATTTTTGGTTGAAGCGAGATACCTAAGATTTTCAGAGGATTTTTTTGTTTCCTCTGGTTATCTCTGTATTTTTTTCTGAAATTGCAATGGTATGAAATGTTTTGAGGAATGGTTCCTCAAATTTTAGTTTAAAAATAGGCAAGAAACTATAAAACATTTTGTTCACATTTGTTTCTGCATAGACTTCCTCCCATCTTTCATATTGTATCTGGGCTGAATATTCATGCAAGTTTGACTTTGAGAAGAGCCTTTTGTATACTATTAATTTAGGGGGTATTTCTACAAAAAAATTTACTTTTAATATCTGGCAAAAATGATGTGATAAGCCTAGCTCTTGAACATGTATACAGCATTTTTTCCTGTCTGTGTCTGTTGCTACTTGCTCTATCAATGTAGAAGATTGTTGGGTTATTCTAGTGGAACAGTTTACACGTGAATTCATGCCATAACTGTGCAAAACATTTAAAAAGGCATAGCTGACATCATCTGACTTCATTGTATTGATACTGAGGTCCCCACAGACGATTATGCTCGTTTTTGAGCAAGATACCTTAGCTTGTGTCCGATTCAGTTTTGAGAAAAAATTTTCACATCACCACTCGGTGTTGCTACACACAAATTACCATTTTTTTAAAATGCTGTGTTCTGTTACTTCAATAGCGGAGAGTTCATAATATTTATCAACACTTAATTCATTAAGGTCATTTCTGTCTTTAAATACATGAACCCCCACCTTTCATGGAGAGTCTACTGTAGAAAGAAGCAAGTTTATATGAGGCTAAGGCTAAATATGAGCTTTCATTCTCTTCACACCAGTGTCCCATAAGACACACAACTGAGCTGTTTGGTGTTTGTAAATTTACTTCAGTTGAGTTCGGCGCGATGGTGAAAGCAAAAGTGAATAGTGGTTGTTTAGTTTGGTTTTTACAATGATTTTTACAAATGGGTGTGTCTGTGGCGCAATAAATTGCAGCAACAAAAAGATGAAGAAACCACATGTGTCTTTTTAGAATTCCTAAGGACCCCAAGAGGTATATACCATCATGTTACCAAAGTATGTCATCAGGGTTTGCTTGCAAACTACATGTGTATTAATGATTTCGTTTTAGGTCAGAAAATGGCTATGTAGTGAATAGCAGATGAGAAAATCTTATGAAAAAAACCCTGTCTACCTTTATAATAATGTTAAGTTTTCTTTGCTGAACTTCGAACAAAACCAGTTCATGAATGCAGACAATAATAAATTCATGTGGAATGCAGTACCCGCACTCTTTGGCATCCTGAATTAGCCACCTCAACTGAGGAATGAAGAGGAAACTGCCACAAAGGTTTGACAATCTGTCTACAGTTGTGAAACAGTACCATGGCACAGAAGCAGTCAGTTCAATTCTCCATATATCAGTACCAGATTCATCTGAATCATCAACACAGACCTGCTTTGATGATGAAATTGTTAGGTTAAGTCCAGTTATTCGTATGTTGCAAAAGCATGTGAAGCAAGAGAGGGTGCAGATAGATTTGGTGCAAAACTATTATGGGACATGGAAAGTGCCTATTATTTTAAGGACAGACAGCAACAGAAACTGCATCTGAAGGATCATATGAAGATGTAGAAACAAATTTTGAAAACTATAGGATCCCAATATTTAAAAAAAGATGTCCTTGACTTGTTGTTGAGCCAAGCATGCCACTGAACGAGAAACATGCTGCAAGATGGAAAGATGAAAATAAGCTGTTTGCTCTAAATTTATTATATTACACCACTCAGGCATACAGATTTTTGTCAGAATGTTTTATGCTTTCATCAATGTGTACATTACAGGGGTATGTGGAAGGCATACAAATAAAATGTGGGATAAGTGACAGTATATTCCACTATTTAAAGCAGAAGTTACAGCATTTCTCCAGTACTGATAAACTAGTGAATATGTCATTGGATGAAATGTCTCTAATGGCAAATTTAACATATGACAGCACTTCTGATAGTGTTATTGGCTTTGAGGACTTGGAGTTTACACTCACAGCTA
Organism: Schistocerca nitens; assembly: GCF_023898315.1. NCBI lineage: Eukaryota > Metazoa > Arthropoda > Insecta > Orthoptera > Acrididae > Schistocerca > Schistocerca nitens. The sequence continues at coordinate 150,905,424 of NC_064624.1, read as the reverse complement.
AAATTGCCACAGTGTGTTGGTGATAATGATTAATGGCAATTTTCGTTTTTCAAACGACCATTGCTTTTGTTTTTGTAAAGGAACAGTGAGAGATATGTATTTGACAGCTATATTGCATGAAGTAGTCAAAAAGACTTAAGGAAATTGGCTTGGTGGTGAAGACTTGTATGACTGACCAGGGTTCAGGTTTTGTGGACAGCGGAAAGAGACTGGTAATTACACAAGACAATCCAAGTTTGGTATATGAAGATCTACTTCTTCTATGACACCCACATTTGTTAAGGAGTATCAGAAACAATTTGTATCGGTATGATATAACTCATACATTAAATGATTGTTTGGTTGGTGCTGCCTCTTGGAAGGACATGTCCCAGCTCTATTCAGAAGGACATGTCTCAGCTCTATTCATAAGGACATGTCCCAGCTCTATGCAGAAGGACATGTCCCAGCTCTATTCTGAAGGATACATCCCTTTAAGAGATTGTATAAGAAGTGATTCAGAGCATCTAGATGTTCTACATGTGATGAAGTCATGGATTCACTCTCAGTAATTTGTAGACTATGATGGGAAAGATTACTCCACAAGGATAAAGTGTGTAAAGGAGTTTCTAAGTAATATATGTGCATTGGAAGTGCTTGCTGCTGAGGTACGGACTTGAACCAAATTGTATTTATTCTCATGTAAAATTAACCAAGACACATTGGAAAACTTTTTTTTTAGTATAAGGTAGAGAGATGGTTTTGCAGCAACACATCTCCAAGGCAATTCTGTGCTGCATTTAACAACTGTATGTTAAGTAAATTGATAAACTCTTCCAATGTGGCAAGCAGTAATTTTGAAGGAATTGACTGGGGTCAGGCAATACTAGACATGAAATCTGCTCACACATTACAGGTCTCACCATTGTTAAGCAAGTGTGACACAAGTTCTGTCACAAATCTACCAAATATGGAAGTTCCAGCAGATCTGGGAAAACAAAATAGTATGAGATATATGTTCACTACATTTTGGAGAAACTTTGTCCTTTACATAATTGTGTCAAATGCAGGACTCTGCTTGCAGACAACAGCCAGGACTTAGATGCAAATGACAAATTTCATTGCCATTTTAAAAGTTATGAAGACAATTTTCGAAGCTTGGTTATCTGCAATGAAAAAGTTAGTTTTTTTGAGGGATTGTGAAGATCAGATGGCTTCAGTTTTTGATTAACATGCTCACAAGGAAATTTGTGGTGCATTATTTGTGGACTTGTTAATGGCTATCCCAAATTTTCCTCCTGGATGTTATGAAGAAATTAAGCTGCTGTTGGTCAGGTTATTTGTTAAAGTGAGGTTCTTTTACTGCCTGAGATATTGGAATCAAGACTTACTTTCTAACAATGAGAAACCAAATAAGAAACAAAAGAAGTTGGTTCATTTGGGTTGCTGACTTCTTTGGCATGTATTTCATTCACTTCTGTTGCTTGTCACTTAATTGTCTTTTCTTCCTTCATGTGATGACATTCTTTTGTTTAGCGCCTTGTTCACTGACAGATTGTTTGAAAATTATTGAAATGTTTGATTTTGCGTGAAATATCATGTAATTAGATTTAGATTAGATTACATTAATTATTTATTCCATAGACCCACTAAAGAGGTGATCCTCCTGGGTCTGGAACATGTCAAATACAAACATTACAAAAATGTAATTAGCAAAACTTGAGTTTCATTAATTTTAATGATCCTCAGTCAATAAACAGTAAAATTATGTACATGAATTAAAATTAAACTTCAAATATTTACAGGTTTAATGCTTTACATCTGCTTTCAATAAATCTATCATTCACACAGTAGCTAGTTACTTCTCTATTACAACCAAGTATTGTCAAAAATTAAAGTAAATTACTCATTTCAATGAGTCTCAGTTAAGAACAGTCAAATTATGTACAAGATTTAAAATTAAACTTCCACTATTTACAGAGTTAAGACTTACAACTGCTTTCCATACATCCATCATTCACACAGTAGGTAGTTACTTGGCTGTTACAACCAAGTATTGTCAAAAATTAAAGTATAATAAATTTTCATTAAAATGGTCTACTGCACTTGTTGAGAAATTCGTAGATGGAAAAGAAGGAGCTGACTACCAAAACGTCTTTTAAACTATGTTTAAATTGTGCCTTGTCTGAAACTAAACTCTTAATGGTTGTTGGTAATATATTTAAAATATAAGTTGCTGAATACTGAACTCCTTTCTGTGTAAGAGTAAGTGATTTTAAATCTTTATGTATATTGTTCTTGTTGCTAGTATTGATACTGTGTAGTAAGCAGTTAAGTTGAAAAAGAGATGTGTTATTTACAACACACTTCATTAAGGAATGACTATACTGAGAATATGTGGTTAGTATGCCCGGTTCTTTGAATAGGTTTCGACATGATGTTCTTGGATTTACACTACACATTACAGTTATTATACGCTTCTGTACTCTATAAATTTTTTCTCGGTTTGTGGAGCTACCCCAAAATATGATACCATATAACATAATGAAGTGAAACTAAGCAAAAAATGCCAGTTTCTTTATATTTATATCTCCTATGTCTGACGTCATTTGCATCGCAAACACAGACTCGTTTAGGCACTTTAGCAGTTCGTTAGTATGTCGCTCCCTACTGAATTTATTATCAAGTTGTAATCCCAAGAATTTTACACCCTCAACTTCTCCTATTTCCATGTCGTCATGTTTTATACACACACTAGAAGGAAATTATGCCAGGAAAGTTATGAACTGAATATAGTGGGTCTTTTCAAAGTTTAGTGACAGTGAATTCGCTATGAACCACTTATTAATGTTAGTAAAAATTTGATTATCTGCCCTTTCTAAATTTATATTTCATTTGCTATTTATTTCCATGCTTGTATCATCTGCAAATAAGACAAACTTGGCATATGGTTATGTAACATATGACAACTCATTTATATACACAAGAAAAAGTAGTGGACTTAGTATGGAACCTTGAGGAACACATGCAATTTCTTCCCAGTCAGATGATGTCTGATTGCCTACTGCTGAAGTGTTACATAATGTTGCCCTTTGTTTTCTATTAGTAAGATATGACAGAAACCACTTTGCAGCAATACCAGTGATGCCATAACATTTTAATTTACTTAAAAGAATGTTGTGATTCATACAGTCAAAAGCCTTTGACAGGTCACAGCATAGGCCAGTTGCCTCTATTTTGTTGTCTAATGAATTAAGGACATTTTCACTGTAAGTGTAAACAGCACTCTCAATATCGGAACCCTTAAGAAATCCAAACTGTGACTTTCACAGTAATGTTATTTTCACTAAGGAGCTTAAGTAATCACTTGAATCAGCTCATCGTAATGTTTTCATCATATTTCTGCCACTATTTGGCAATTGCTTGTCGCAGTTAGAATAATATAAAGATGAAGGTCGTACTTGTGGTAACAGGTGACAATGACTAAGACACAGTAGGCCTATGGAACGACAAATGAGGTGTCGATCCCCTTTGCACATAGAGGTACATGTCTGTGCTTCGTGCATGTGAATTTGTGTGTTTATACTCCTTTAGTATGAATGTGGTAAGCTGCAGTTCTGTCAGTGTCACAGATGTTTCTCCACGAATATTTTGTAGGTTGCCATTGGATTCACAAGTTTTTGCCTCGATAGCTGGGTGGTCAGTGCGACGGAATGCTATGCAAAGGGACCCGGGTTTGATTCCCAGCTGGGTTGGAGATTTTCTCCGCTCAGGGACTGGGTGTTGTGTTGTCTTGATCATCATCATCATGATTATATCATCATAATCGCCACCCAAGTCGCAGAAGTGGCGTCAACTCAAAAGACTTGCACCAGGCGACAGGTCTACCTGACGGGAGGCCCTAGCCACACAGAATTTCATCCAAAACATTATACTCGTACTTATGACGCATCTGACATTCTTCTTTCTCGCCGCTTGGAGCGCTAGTATCGCTCCAGGTGTCAAACGGTAACAACTTTTACAGCAGTGAGTGTCGCGACTGTTATGTTAGACTGTGACTTAATGTAACAGTTGCTATTTAAGTACGCTACACTATCGCCTGTTGAAACATTATTCGTGAGAAACCTCGAAGTGACATGTTGCAGACGTTCCATTGACAGTGTGTGCGAATGCAACCATTTGAACCGCAGAGGAAAATCTTTTGATGTGACAGATGTGATGGTGACGTTCTGTCAAGTGTAATCCATCTTTATTAAATCCACAGTTCCTATCGATTAAAGGTTATGACATGCAGGTCATTTGAATGTGGAAAGTAGAGTGCAGTTATGTCCACCAATACTAAAATTCAATAAACTCCAACATTAATTGTCTATTCATTTCTCTCTATAGCTGTCAATGTGAATTAAAGACTTGTAGGAAATGTAAATGTAAACAATAGTTCTGTGATACAAGCTAGTGCCCTGCAGCTGTTTCATGAGACTGGGCAAACAACTGGACAGTAAATGATGTGGAACTGGAGAATATTTTAGCGTCTATCAGTACTGCTCTGTAAATATTCCTGCGAACAAGAGGTGACCGAGATGTGTAACCAATGGCACCCCATAGCATCACGCCGGGTGATACGACAGTATGGCGATGACGAATACATGCTTCCAATGTGCGTTCACCGCGATGTCGCCAAACACATATGCGACCATCACGATGCTGTAAACAGAACCTGGATTCATCCGAAAAAATGACGTTTTGCCATTCGTGCACCCAGGTTCGTCATTGAGTACACCATCGCAGGCGCTCCTGTCTGTGATGCAGCGTCAAGGGTAACTGCAGCCATGGTCTCCGAGCTGATAGTCCATGCTGCTGCTAACGTCGTCGATCTGTTCGTGCAGATGGTTATTGTCTTGCAAACGTCCCCATCTGTTGACTCAGGGATCGAGACGTGGCTGTACGATCCGTTACAGCCATGCAGATAAGACACCTGTCAACTCGACTGCTAGTGAGACGAGGCCGTTGGGATCCAGCACAGCGTTCCGTATTACCCTCCTGAACCCACCAATTCCATATTCTGCTAACATAAATTGGATCTCGACCAACGCGAGCAGCAATGTCGCGATACGATAAACTGCAATGGCTATAGGTTACAATCCGACCTTTATCAAAGTCGGAAACGTGTTGTTACGCATTTCTCCTCCTTACACGAGGCATCACAACAACGTTTCACCAGGCAACGCCGGTCAACTGCTGTTTGTGTATGAGAAATCGGTTGGAAACTTTCCTCATGTCAGCACGTTGTAGATGTCGCCCCGGCGCCAACCTTGTGTGAATGCTCTGAAAAGCTAATCGTTTGCATATCACAGCATCTTCTTCCTATCGGTTAAATTTCGCGTCTATAGCACGTCATCTTCGTGGTGTAGCAATTTTAATAGCCAGTAGTGTAAGTACTACAATTCCTTGTATTGAGGGCAACATGTATAGACCAGTCCAAACTGTGATTGCAGATACCAATTCAAATATAGTATACGCCACGTGACTGCTGTATCTTATAAACTACTTAACAAATTAAGTGGGCCCTAGACGGTGAATAATATTGACTTCATTTCCCATGTGTTTAGAAATAGCCTCCGTTTCAGAGCAGTGGAGACAGTCAATAGCAACAGTGCTATATAAAGGAGCAGGAGATCCCAAGGACCGTAGCAAGTACAGAGGCATAGCCCAAGTATACTTAACTTTCAAAGTGTCTACAAAAATAATAACAGATAGAATAAAGCGAACAATCGATCAACACCTCCACAAAAGCCAAATGGGATGCAGGAAAGTAAGATTAACTCATGACTGCAACAGAACTGCTGCTAAAGAGTGTATGGGGAGCCCTTGAAGACAGAGAAAAGTTGTACATAGTATTTATAGACTTCACAGAAGCTTTTGACTTTATAAGCAGCAAATTAGTGACTAAAAATCTAGAAGAAATCTTAAGGGAAAGCAACATATGGAAACAAATCGTAAGTTCAAAACTGCGATGCAATGAAATAAGGATCTCGGACATCTCCCTATTGCAGTCGATACTCCAGTCAAGCTGAGTACTTCAGGGAGACCCACTGAGTCCCCTGTTATTTGTCGTTGGTGTGGAAGAAATTGTGAGAATACCCCAAAGGAAGGGTGTAATCTCATGTGCATATTCAGATGATATTGTAATAGGCGCAAAGAACATTGCAAAGTTACAAGAAGCAATAAACGATATGGAAGATTGGTGTGTCGATCATGGCTTCGAAATAAATGTGGCAAAAGCAGAAGTGATGGTACTCCGAAATTGAGGAAGAGAACCTGCATCAGCAGAGATCTTTATATAGGAGAGAAATGTGAAAATCGTACCAGACTTCAAGTACCTAGGGGTCACGATACAAACAACTATAAAATACAAAACATGTAACAGAGAAAGCAATACAAGCAGCAGTAGCAATCCATGAAATGGCAAACATTAGATCCCTCTGCCTGGAGGCCTCAGTGGCATTATTCAGAGCCAAAATCTTTCCAATACTGACTTACAGCATAGACATCATCTTACAGTGAAAAACCTAGCGACACTAGAAAGAATAAAGGCGACCTATATAAAGAAAGCAATAGGACTGTCCAAAAAACCACTATCCAGACTTGTATACTTGCTGGCGAGGAAACCCTTCCTCATTGATGCTACCCAACACCAGCTTTTCAGAAAGCCTGGAAGCCACTGAAGTAAAAAAGGGAAGACGTACCTCCAGGAACCTCCAGCACAGGCGCCATGATTGACCAAACATGGAGAAAGGAAAACTTCAAAATAAGGTATGTGATCACCAGAATGGCAGCTCATGATTTCCAAAACCATATTAGCAACAACACGTCATATCATAAACCAAATGTAATATGTGAATGTAAACTGTGCCATCAAATATACAAACGGTGCAATATAGAACTCTGTACCAAAAGGACATGGTCAATAAGTGACTATGCAAATCAGAATATGTAAAATTTCTAATTTCGTTTATTATTAACATTATACTTGGACTTTGTATGGCTACTGGGCTGCAATAAAATTATTAATATTATATTTCCCAGGTGGGCAATAATATTGGCCATCTAAGTGTGAAATTGAGGGGTTGTGTAGCAATATTGGGAACCTCAAAAGCTTTGGAACTATACTGTGTTGGCTAGAAATATTGTGCCGTCTGTGGGCAGTATTGAAAGTTCTTGACAGTCTTCCGCATACTACACAGACCAGTTGGGCAGATTACATTTGTTGTTGTGTGGGAAATAAGCTCAAAACAAGAAATGATTGAAGTGCATAGAAATGTATAAGTCATTGTGGGCATTGTGGGATGCTAGATGAAATGAGTAGGAAAACAGAGAAGATAAGAATGATGAATCGTATGATTTGCTGCTCAAAAATATTTAGAATGGGGACAAAGGATGATGTTTTTTAAAAAATAATTAATGCAAAGGTATGAATATAAGTATATATAGATATTTATCTCTGTGTATACATTACTAACCCAAATATAATCGTTCAGTGTTCGTGTTATTGCATGACACATCTTCACAACTATGTCTCCACCTGAGACACTGGTGAAACTGCACTAGTAAATCTCTTCGGAAAGGATAGTACAAGAGATCCACAAAACTACCATCCAATATCTTGACATCGATTTGTTGTAGGATCATAGAACATACTCTGAGCTTAAACATAACGAGGTATGGGGCGATTCTAAAATCTTCAGGTAGCAGCTGGTTAAGGTCTATTCCTAGAATAGTGTGAAGAAAACGTTGTACGAACCTGGAATAATGCCTAACTGGAGAATAAACTCGGGATAACTTAACTGGCGATTTTTCGCTGGTTAGTGAGCTGAACTGGGGAATAAGTTTTCAAGATGGCAGAAATAGTGACAGATGCAGTTACAGATAGCAATAACCAAATTTTGTCTGAACTCTTCATGAGAATGAGGAAGGAGAAAATAGTGAGACGACATGATTCTGAATTTATAGCCAGATTTTGCTTTGTCAAAGGAAGTCGTACTTCATCTTTTCATTCTTGTACGTGAGAAACAAGAGCATATGACTGATAGGTGAGACCATTTCTCTGTTTCCTAAAATAATATGTTTATTTGTAGTAGTATGCAATTGATTTCAGTACTTTGTGAATTATGTCACCTTATTTATGTAAATCACTCACATTGAAATGACGATTGTGGCCAAATAGTTTTATTTATCTGGTGTGTGTCACAGTCACTGCAGTAGTGGAAAGGACTGTTTCGTTTTATTTAGCAGCTCCTTAATAGGCTTGACCAAATCGAAGAACCACAACAGTTACAGGAACAATTAGCATTAACAGCTGTTCCAGTTTTAGACAAAAACATTGATTTTTCATGTGAAAAATGTTTTGATAAAATGGTAGTGTTCCAATTTCATTTAGCAACATTACTTTAAGAGCAGAAAATGTTGTTCCACTCTATTTTCTACTAGGAATCACTCATTTTGAAAACATCACAGCAATGTCAGAACAACTTTGGCCTTTTAGAGAAAATATTAAGATTATAGGCCCATTAATGCATTGTCTCCCATCTGCTATTATTCACTGAAGCCTGTCACCTATCTTTGCTTACTCAAGCTAAGAAAAAAGTTTAACACAGTAAGAATAACTGGTGATGCCTTCTCAGCTGCAGAACATAGCTGTTGTGTTTCTCAGTTATCATTATTATCCATATTTAGCATAAAATAGTAGCTATATTCATATGTTATAGAAGGAAAACAAGAATCTAGTTAATGAATCTATGCAGTTGTAGCATGTGGAAGGAGTGCATGGAATGCTGTGTTTTTATTTTTCCTTGAATATTGAGCTATTTTCAGTGCCCTTCTTTATTCTAGATTGAAGCTAGCTGAAGGTAACTTAAACTAAAATATTTTATATTGCACATCCGTGAAGTACCATTTTTCTGAAATTGATGGCTTATTGACTATTTTATGTAACAAAGAGTTTGAGATTATACTAATGTCCAGAATTCATTCAGTCACATCTATAGCAGAAAATATTGTTTATTCTTACCTCCCACAGGGACAACTAGTTTCCATCTTTTAGTGAATGCTTCAGAGCAAAAAAGTTATACACCACTTAAAATTATTCTTATAAACATATAAATGATTTGTGCTTACTCAAGCTACCTTTAACACAGTAAAATTAATTGTTTGAATCATATTTTCTGATCCGAATTCTGAGCATTATGCTCTTTTTCTTTAGCAGTACAGTTTTTCCTCCCATCTCTGGTTCTTGTATGCTACCTTTAAAGCATCTCTGCTAATTCTTTCACATTTGAGAACAGGTATTTTTATTCTGAACACAAAACTGACAGTTTTAAGCTGAGATGAATGTAAAAAGGGTAGAACACAGTGAAGTTGTCATACCTCCAGTTACTTCCCATTTCCTCCCAGATTACATATACTACTAAAGATTATTACAAATGTGAAAGTTATCTATGAAATAGTTACTGCTCCTCAAACACTTAGGGTAAGATACAATAACAGCTTCCAGTTTGCAGATGTGCCATGGGTACATCTCTACCCTAAGATTATAATAAAAGATTATGATTGTTTATTTTAAATGTTGGCATCTTATTCTTTGTATATATGATAAATATAGTTATTAATAATCATTTCATACAATCGAGATTTATATATGCTCAATATTGCAAAAGTTCATAATAACTAACCAGAGAATAAAATGGTGTCGTACAATGCACACAAGACTTTAGGACAGACTAACATAACTGACAAGACTTTAAGCTGCACAAATACTGCCGCTGGAAGCATTTTCTGTAGGAAACATTGTTTTCTGCAATCATTTGTTTCCTGTCTCTGTTTCTGTTCACAATGGTGGCGAAAATTTCTGGTGGTGTGCTCATGCCGTCTGCAGTGCTCCTTGTATGAAGTTTCCTTTAATTTACGTCTATGGTCACAATCTTTTCTGTTTAACAGATTACCGGTTTCGGTCTTTAATGACCATCATCAGATCTGTCTCATAAAAAGAAAGTCATGAGACAGATCTGATGATGGTCATTAAAGACTAAAACCGGTAATCTGTTAAACAGAAAAGATTGTGACCATAGACGTAAATTAAAGGAAACTTATTACATATACGGGTCACTGTGTTTTTTCGCGACGATGTCGCAGCTTGTCCTCCTTGTATTGTTGTGTTCCTATCGTCAGTAATTTCCAAGAATGCTTGCCTATCGAAGCCTTGGGCCCAAAACGATAGATATCAAAGGCACGATTCTAAATCGATAACTTGACTGCGATTGCGGTGGCAGGAGTTATGAGTGGTGTTTGCAATGGTTACAACAGCAATGACAAAAGAAGAACGTGGACTTAAATTCTTGTAATAGTAAAGGAATTGACTTACTTCACTCGTCATCGACGTTATCGTCATGAAAAAGTCCATTTGATGTGTATACTATGGGAAGCATTCCTTTTTTGCCATAACCTGTGTAGACTCGGCCTCTGTCACGCAAAGCTAAGGGTAAAGTGTCACACTTTTCCTTGCAACTGCAAGTTATGGAAATAAAGATACTGAAACGGTTAGAGTTGGTCTCTTTCTCCTGGACATCCTCGTCTTTTAATGGAAAATTTCATTGGTTTCCACAGCCTCCTGATGTTCTGCGTGTGGACACTGGGATCATCGGAAGACACGAACTCTACGCAATGGTTCACGAACTCGTGGTTGTATTCTTCTGCTTTTAGTGTCTTGTAGGATGGAAAGCCGTCTGTAATCACTTTGCTACCGGGCAGTATAAAGTGCTTTATCAAACGGACTAAAGTTTCCTTCTCTCTGGAGAATACTCTTACCATAAAGCACTTCCAGGACTATATGCCACCGAGAACCCAAATATGTTCGATTTCACTCTTTAAAGGTCGTCCTCTCTGGTTTTTCCTGCTTGTTATGTGCGACTCGTCCATTTCAACAACTTTATTTGGTCGACCGATTTGTCGTTCGTAACTATTAAAAAAAAAAAAAAACGAAATAGTCTCCCACTTTCTGATGCTCTTGCTTGCAGGATGTACTCAATAATCCATCAAGATATATGAACTATGCTGGTGTGGATCGATAATTTGTAATAGTGAAACCAAGCATTTTTCATTATAGTCGTTGTTTTACCACAGTTTGTACAATGGAATTGTAAAGGTATTTCAGTACCACAATGAAGTTTGATTAGCTGTGTGAAAAGCACCTGAAAGTAGTAGCTTCACATACTGGACAAACCAAAGATTGTTGTGCTTTTGTAAATCTGAGACAGCTTTTGACAATGGAAGTGATTTTTACTAATATTGCTCCTGCAGTTCAAAACTCGCAGAAATTGAAATCTTTCCAGTTTGTCATAGATAAATTTCATGGTGGCGATAACACATATGGAGTTCAGTTTCCTGACTGTCACAAAATTAAACTGAAACTGCTGATATGATTTGTCAGATTTCGCCTGAAGATATTCTGTTTGAAAATGAAGTAGAATATACACTTGAAATGTGCGAATGCTGTGGCCAGTAAAACCTCGGCTATGCATGCACTTATTTAAAATGTTAGGTAGTTATGTGAATTTGAATTGTTTTATTTCATAGTTGCTGCAAATTATTTCTTATGCTTCAGTTTTGAAACCTTTTCTGAGGTGAAGTACTGTGCTCAAGTTGCATCTAATTGCTTGTACAATTTTGTGTACAGTCAGATCTCAGAATGACAACGCTACTTCCACCAAACTAGTAAAATGGTCTTAATCATGAGCTGTTACTTATATATTCTATTATTTGTGGAGCATGCATTACATTTTCAGGGTATTTGATGAGTTTGTGCTATATCAGCTGCTCATCAGCATACACAGCAAAGAATGTAAGGTTTTGGGACTCATTTTGTGAAGTCCTGTTTTATATTCAGATTTAGTAGGTAAGGTATCTTTGTTATGCAGAAGTTTATCGTTTTCAGCTTATCTACATAGCTCTATTATTCATTGTCTATGTTTGTAATGCCATATGTACAACTATAACTTCAGTATTTTTGGTGACTCAGCAGAAATTAAAAAGTTGCCGACATCTGTGAGAAGCACTATTTCTGCTAGTGCAGTACATTGTGTGTAATCGTTAAAGTGAACTCGGAATAGTGTTGTACCCTGTTGACAAATCATCAAATTCAGTTTTAGAAACGAATCATTTATTAAGCATCACACAGTACGACAATATGATACGAAACACCAACTGCACATTTCAAACATAGCCAGAGATCATCACAACTACACCAAAAATGAACCAAAGAATTCATGAGACATGCGACACACAACCTTCAAAGAATATGAACGATACGTATGTAGACATACATATAACAACATCGAAACATTAATACTTTCACACTCTCCCACAATGTTTTATATATATGATGAAGTAGACACTGCACCAACAAGTTTCTCCATCGTTTGCAACTTTGTGAACGGTATCCCCTTTGTCAGAATGTCTGCTGCCTGTCCACCAGTTGGTATGTAATTCACTTCAATCTTCCTCTCTCTAACCCGTTGACGAATGTAATGATACCTTGTCTGTATGTGTTTTGATAGTTTATAAAACTTTGATCCATGAATAAATTTGATAGCACTTGGGTTATCAATTTGTAAAACAAGAACTGATGACTCATCAACAGCTCCAATTTCTTTCAGAAGTCGGTCTAACTGTACAAGCGATTTGCAAGCTTCACTTGCAGCCACATATTCTGCCTCCACTGCAGAAAGAGCAGCATACTTCTGTAATTTACTTTTCCACACAACTGACCCCCATGGAACTTGAGCAGGATGCCACTTGTTGGACGTCTGTGCCTCTGCCCCCACCATGGTCACCATCACTATAGGCTTCAATACTACAGTCTTTATCCTTTGTAAACTTAATGACATCTGTAATTGCTGATTGAAGATACCTAATTATTCGTTTGAGTAGTGCAAAGTGCGACTGAGTTGGTGATTCTTCAACTCTTGAGGCAACATTAACAGCATATGATAAATCTGGTCTTGTGGCTTGTTCTAAATACATCAAACTTCCAACCATTTCTCGATGCAGTCCAGTATTATTAAAAGGAGGTGACTCACCTGGTGTCCATCCTGGCTCAGTGGGTAAAGACAATGGTTTTGCATCCATCATATCGTATGTCTTCAAAATCCTCTTCACATATGCAGATTCATTTATTTGAATACAGTTGTCAAACCTCTTGATTTGTAAACCCAAGAAGCAATCAACTTTTTCTACACTGATTTAAAAACGTTTACCCGCCTGTTCAATGAACTTAGCTGTTGGATCAGTAGAGCCCATAGCCAATCCATCATCGACATAAAACCGAGCGAGGTGGCGCAGTGGTTAGACACTAGACTCGCATTCGGGAGGACGACGGTTCAATCCCGCGTCCGGCCATCCTGATTTAGGTTTTCCGTGATTTCCCTAAATCTCTCCAGGCAAATGCCGGGATGGTTCCTCTGAAAGGGCACAGCCGACTTCCTTCCCCATCCTTCCCTAATCCGATGAGACCGATGACCACGCTGTCTGGTCTCCTTCCCCAAAACAACCAACCAACCAACCAACCAACCAACCATCGACATAAAACAATAATACCAAGTTTTCACCATGAAACATACATGGATCCGAACTACTCTCCTGTAAGTTACATTTAGTAAGGAACCCAACAAGACATTCGTACCAGCATTTTGAGGCTTGCTTTAAACCATATAGACTCTTCAGTAACTTACACACCTTTCCTGTACCATCATCAAATCCCTCTGGTTGACTCGTGTAGATTTTTTCCTCAAATATACCATTGAGAAATGCTGTCCTCACATCAAATTGCCTTATACACCAATCATGTTGAATTGCAACACTCAAAAGGCATCTCATTGTCTCAAATCTTGCAACAGGGCTAAACATGTCAACATAATCTACTCCAAACCATTGAGTATATTCTCTTGCCACCAGTTGAACCTTATATCGAACAACATCATTATTTGAATTTGATTTTATAGCAAAGACCCATCGATTTCAAATCAAGTTGTTTGGTTTAATTTTGTAAACTAATTCCCATGTTCCATTTTTATTTAGAGCATCCATCTCTTCCTCCATTGCATTCTTCCATTCTTCGGAATTCTATGACTGGAGTGCTTCTTTATAGCTTTTTGGTGTCTCACAAAGAAATATCATTCTTGGTTGATGAACTGAATCTTCACAGTAACAAAATGGTTTCTTCAAATTTCGCCGTTCACATAAATTGTGGTTTCCTCATTTCTTGCTTCCAAGTTACCTCCAACTTCTCCCCCAGTGTCAAATGAGTGGTTGTTAACACTTTCATCACTTGTAGCAATATCTTGGTCCATGCAATCCTCTTCAAAATCAACATCTTCATGCTCAGTCTCCAAAATATCTTCATTCTTATCTACAGCCGATATTTCAACAACCATTTAGACTTTTGAGTACCGATAAGAGGTTTCTGTAATGGCTTGCAATTGAACTTTACATCTCTGCAAACACACATGCACCTTTTCTCAGGAAAATAAACACGGTATCCACAATCATCATAACCAACCACATATCCTTTTGAAGATTTAGCATCAATCTTCTTTCGTTTCTGTGTAGGAATTCAAGCATAGCATTCAGTTCCAAATATCACCAAATTATCAAAACGACTTTCTTTCTTCAGAAATATTTCAATTGGAGTTTTACCTTTAATTTTTGTGGGACCCGTCTGATTCAAAGTTTATGTTGGAGCCAGAACAGCTTAACCCCACAATGCTTTTGGCAGATGTTCTGCAGAGCAAAGCCGAGAACGTGCCATCTCACACAGGATTCTATTTTCCTGTTCAGCAATTCCATTCTGTTGAGGTGTATATGTTGCTGTGATTGAATGTTTCAGTCCAACTGAGCCAGCAAATTTTTGCACAACTTTATTATGGAACTCCTTGCCACCATCTCTATGTAATTCTTTCACAGCAACATCAGCCTGAGTTTTTATCATTTTAATGAACAGTGGCAACTTTTCTTTAATTTCATCTTTGTGTCACAAAAGATATGTTACTCTAAAACTGGAAAAATCATACTTAAGAACTGCAAAGTATTGATGAGCCTGCAGATCATTTTCTTCCATCGGACCACAAACATCTGCACACAATAACTCTCCAGGTTTAGTGGATTTCTGCACTCTTTCACCAAATGGCATCTGGTGATGTTTAGCATAGACACATCCTGCACAAAAATTGTTATCTGTTGTTTCTTCTACAACATGATCCTTCAAAAATTGGTGCACATAGCGTTTATTGTGATAACCCATTTTTTCATGCCAGCTCTGTAAAGTGTAAGACTTTTCTTGACGAACAACCTTCACAGCCAAACGATAAAGCTCATTTTCACAGCAGTATGTGGCAATAGCAATTGCAATATTGTTTTAGAAAAATAACGATGATTTGCCATCATTTTCGATTATTTGTTTTATTCGCTTCTGTGCAGCTTTCTTAACAGAAAACAAGTTACAGGATCCATCAGGGCAAAACCAAACATCTTCAAAATATCGCTCTGTCCATGTCTGTCCATTGAACACCAGTACATCAATTAGGCCTGTACCATGTACACCATTCATGGCACTATCCATCTTCCTTGGAGTTTCAAATAGTTCATACACAGTGTACCAATCATGCCAATTTGTTATGTGATGTCTTGCACCACTGTCAATGTACCACTCATCACAGTCCAGTGTATTCACATCTACTGAAAAACTATTGCATCTCACCATTGATACTGTTTCCATCGATTTTGAAGTATCTGTGTAGCTGCAGCTTCTTGAATTATCCACTGATGTTACATTAGTTAACAACATGGCACAATCTTCTCTTTTGTCTACACTACTACATTCATTGGATCGATGGCCCTTTTTCTTACATTTGAAACAAACCAACCTTGCCTTACACTGTTTTGAAAAGTGACCTACTTTACCACACGAAAAGCATTTTCTGTCTTCATTCCTTTTATAATGAGGCGTTTATAACGAATCTGCTTCAGAAGAGGTTTGTTTGTGCTTCTGTTGCGGTTTGATAATCTTCAATTTCGACATAACTGCTGTAGCAACACTTTCCTCATCACGATCTGTTATTCTTAGTTCATAATTCAAACACCGCTTTTGTAATTTATTCCATTTCTTTTCTTCACCAGGTAGACCATGCCATGTGATATAAATATAATCGAACTGCTTTGGCAAAGTTTGCAAAAATAGTGCTCAAAGGTCACCATCGTCAATCGGCTTGTACATCATCAAATTTGGCTAATTGACCTTGTATACCTCCAGATGCCTCCCACATAATGTTACGGAATTTATGTCTAAGCAGATCAATGTTTTCAGCAGAGTGAACATTATAGATCTTGTGTAGCTTATCCCAAACCTCTTTAGCAGTCTTGCATTCCCCAACACGAAATAAAGGCTTGGTGTTAAGTGACAGAATAAGTCTTTTCCTTGCCTTTGCATTAGCCTTTGTCCATTTTGCAACCTCGGTTTCGTAACTGTCCATTTCCTTCTGGCCTAATCAGTTCACCACTTACTACATCAAAGATTTCGTCACACTCTTAAAACAGTTCTCATAATAATTCTCCAGCTGTCCCCAGTTGTCTACGCCGGTGAGTTTATCTAATTGCCCTCCGCCTACTGCAGAGGACATCATCTGTTTCATCACCATTGTGCTCCAAAACATCCACCCCTTCCAGCGCTCCCACACCCTTTCCCAAATCACCCTCGCTGCCCGTTCCATCTTCCATCTTACCACCTATGCCACCTACTCCCACAACTAGACCCACTTCAACTTCACCTCCCTCACCACTCTCGTCTAACTCTCCCCTCCCATGGTACAACAACACTACAGTATCCTGTAACACAACATTCACTCCCTGCCCACCCACAAACTCCTCTTCCTCCACACCCTCCATCAGCACTGCTTGGATGCCTTCGTCACAAATGCAACCTTCCTTCAAACCCGTATCTCCATCTCCACAGCTCCTTACACCCTTCACCGCACTGGTAACCCGTACCCTCTGGTGCATGGTGGAGTTGCTATAGGCCACCTCAAGTACCTTCCTGTCCAGCCCCAACCTCTCCTTAACAATCCTGCCGACCATCTCACCCTCAGACTCTTCTTCTACACCCTTACCGTCACCTGTGTCACCATTTATGTCCGCCCTCACACCCCCATCCCATACGATTTCCTGGCCCACAATAACTTCACCTTCTCCACCTACGTAAATTGCCACCGACCTCAATATCCACAGTCATGCTCCTGCCAACCTCCAGCAGTGGCATCAGTTTATCACCACCCTCCAGGGAGACCTGGTTTCCCTCCCCCAGCACACCCAACCCAAATCCAACACCATTCCCATGTGGTCCTTGCATCTCCCAAACTCCTTGGGCGCATCACCGGAGATGTCCTTGACCTCATTGGCAGTGACCATGCTCCCGTTCTCCTCACTATCTGTAGTGGTCGCCATCCCCACCCCGCTCCTCGACCCGACATGCCTCCAAAACTTGTCCATAATTAATCTCGTGCCAACTGGGATGCCTACTGGGATGCCTACCGGGACTCCATTCACACCCATGTTGACGGTCATGACCTTACCCTCCAATCTCTTGATGACATCTCTCACACTGCTGCCTTCCTGCACCAGATCTTGTCTGACACTGGCGCCTCCCATATCCCCACCAAAACCATTCACCCTTACCACCCAGCCCTGCCCCCACAGGCCGTCCTTCTCCTTCGAGAATCCTGCCACCTTTACCGCTCTTTTCTTTGCACTCGTGACCAGGACACACTTACCCACCACCAGCAATTACGACACATCTGCAACCTGCTTACTGCTAAGAAACGATGCGTGTGGCGTCGGACATATACACAACTCAACACCATGCTCCCAATAAACTCTTCCAAGTATTGATCTGCTTTACACTGCCTTACTGGGAACTGCCCCACACCCCAGTACACTCTCCTTCTTGATGACCGCCAACAACTTTGCCTCTCACCTCTCCAATGTTTTTTCCATCCCAGACGATCCCCAATTTGAATATTCCCTCTTCCCTGACGTCATCTGGCATACAAATACCTCTGTTCCTCCCCTTGCTCCTAGCTTCCAGTACTTGGGCCACAAACCACCATCTGCATTTAACACTCCCATCACTACACAGGACATCAGCCTCACACTCTGCACTAAACGCAACACTGCTCCAGGCCACGACTGCATTACCTACTGCCACCTCAAACGCTGCCCTCCTTCCTTCCTTTCACTCCTTGCCATCCTCTACAATGTCATCCTTGCCACCGGCTTCTACCCCGATCTGTGGAAAACCTCCTGTATCCTGATGCTCTCCAACCCCAACAAGCCTCCAACTGATGCCTCTTCCTATCATCCTATATGTCTTGGAATCCATTCTTATCTGAAGCATCCATCACCACCTCCACAAAAACCACCTCCTCCCTGACACCCAATGTGGCTTTCGACCTTCCTTCTCTGCCGATGACCAACTCCTCCGCCTCACTCATCTCCTCTCCCTCCAGCTTAATTCCCGTCGCTCCGCCATTTTTGTCTCCCTCGATCTCAAAAAGGCCTGCAACCTTGTCTAGCATCCTGGTCTCCTGTTTAAACTCCAAACCTACACCCTTACTGTGAACTACATTTTCTGATGGCCTCCTTCTTCTCCAGCCGCCCCTCCTATGTCACCATCCATAATGCCAATTCCCACACCTTCTACCCCTCTGTAGGTGTGCCAAGGCTTTGTCCTCTCCCCTCTCCTCTACCTCCTGTACATGGCCAATATGCCACAACCCCCCCCTCCAGTACACCTTCTGCGATATGCCGATGACACTGCATTCCTTGCCCTCGCTCCTACTCTCCAACAGTCCCAATGCCTTCTCCAGAATCACCTTGACCTTTTTACCACATGATGTAACCAGTGGGTCCTGAAAATGAATCCTTCCAAGACCCAGGCAATCATCGTAGGTCGTACCTCTCGCTCCTTCCAGCTCCTGCATTTCTCCCTTACCATCTGCGCCCATCCTGTCCACCTCTCCCCCACCCTCATCTACCTTGGCCTCACCATTGACCATCACCTCACCTGGATCCCTCACCTCCGTTCCATTCAATCCAAATCCCACAACTGCCTCCGACTCCTCAAACTCCTCTCTGGCCAGACATGGGGGTTGCACCCCTCTACCGTCCTCAACACCTACAATTCCTTAATCCCCCCCAAATTCTATAAGTCCCTCCAGATCCTTGAGCATCATGCACTCCGCCTCACCATCCGTATGCACCTCCCATCCCCCACGCAGATCCTCTATGACCTCATTCCTTTCCCCCATCTGCTCCTATTCCTTGAACATATCTGCATACTCTACACCTCCCGCTGCCTTGATCTCCCTCACCCCTGGTTGCTCCTCTCCTCTCCCATCCCCGTCCTCTGCCACGCCTTCACTGTTGTGTTCCCCCTACCCACCATCTCTACACCCTTCATTTCCTTTCCCAAGGTGGCTTCCATCAACTCCCCCTCCAGGATGATGCCCTCTCTCCCTCCCTTTATCTCTCCTATCAACTCTGATCCTCACCCCCCCCTCCTTTCCTCTGTCCTTTCCCTGGGCTCCCTCTTCCTCCCCTTCCGTCCCGTTTTCTCACTGCCTAACCTCTCCCTACATGCCTTCTCCCCCCGAGCCCTTTTATATTCCCCTCCTCTACCTCTCCCCACTCCCTGTCGCGTCTGCTGAACACCCCCCCCCCCCTCTTATGGGTCCTCATCCTCCATCGGCTCCTTTCCCCCCTCCCCCCTTTGGTTTTTCCTCTCCCTCCCCCCTTTTTATTTTTCCATCATCTGTCCAGTTTCCCCCCACCAGCCCTCGGCTGTGGTATGTCATACTTGCCAATTTTTTAGTGTAGCGTTCAAGTGGATGTTCAGTATTATTCATCTTTCCAAAGTGTTGCGAACAGAAACAAGACTGTCGCTGTGTTTTTTAATGGTCTGTCTATTATTTTACCTGTCGCGTCATATGTATTTTATTAGCATCATCATCCCTTTGTTCTATGTTTTAAGTTCCACGATTTTTCCGCCATGTTACCATTTAAGTCTCCGATTTTTTCGCCTGTCTTCATTATTTATTATCTTCATCTCTTTAAAACAAATTCTGTAGGCTGAAGAGCGCCATACTAAACTGCTGCCAGCCCGCTCCCTTCGGGGGGAATCGAAGCTCAATAAAAAAAAAATTATCTAGTTGTTGTCTTTCGTCGACCATTGTCTCGTCTTTGCACTTCTGTATCATCGAGTAATTCTTTTTCGAAATCGGCACAACTGTCACTTCATACAAACTTTATCAAACTGCGCACATCTGCTACCATGTTGACAAATCATCAAATGCCGTTTTAGAAATGGTATCATTTACTATGCATCACACAGTATGACAATTGCACATTTCAAAACATAGCCAGAGATCATCACAACTACACCAAAAATGAACCAAGAATATGAGCGATATAATACTTTCTCATGCCCAATGCAAAGAAACCTCTATGTTTACATACTCTTGATCAGAGGTGGGCTTCCCAATCAAGTTGAATGTTTCAGCAATATGAAAGATCTCAACCCATTCCATTCCAAATTTCTCAATAAGGTAGAAAGCATTTCCCCACAACTCCCATTATTTTATCCATGTCAAGTTTCTTTAACAAAATTCCACGGTCTAGTGGGGCAAAGGTTTAAGTTGGGTCTAAGAAGATACCTGTTACATGTTTTCTTCATCTAACATGTCAAGAACTAATACTATAAATGGTGCCACCACAAATGTTGACCATTTTCTGAAGTCGAATTGTTATTTACGAAGAAGCCTGCTTTAAGTAATTCATAGGTATGTTTTTTTCTAGTTTTTTTGTATCTTTGTGAAGGATGGCAGTGCTGGGAATTGCTGTAATATCCTATATTTTCAGTGCCACCAAATCTGTGTGCAGTGGAAGAACCTTAGCATGTTTGGGACATGGTGGGTTGTAGCTGGGTATCAGCGATATATTACTGGTGTCAAGGAAAGCGCTTCAGTCTTGTTTATGCATTCTTTTGGCAATAACTCTTTTGTTTAAGCCTCTAGAAGTTTTATTATTTGTACTAAACACTGTATTAATAACTATCAGTTCCAAGGCAATAGCCTTTGATCACTGCTAAAAAATTTTCTAAAAAATACCAAGTTCTTAGGATTAAATATGACACAAACACTTTTCTTTATTTATGTTTAGGTATTTTTTGCGTTCTTTTTATGAGTGTCATGTTGTATATTACTCAGTACTGTTATTTGACAAATTTGTAAAGCAAAGGAATTTCAGTTTCTGTACCAAGCAAATCTGTGTGTGTATATTTTCAACGGAATGTACGTTTGGATTTTTTTCTGCTATTTATTTTAATTCTTAAAATGGGTAGTTACGTCAGTTGTTAATTACTGATAAACAGAGATACTGAATTCTATGAGGGCATATTGGAAGGTAATGCACTATAACTCTATTCCCAAGAAGTTTAATAGATAACAAAACGAAATTTGGTTGGAGTATAGTCATCTCCGAACTGCCGATTTCACTTCCACATCTGTCACCGAGTATTCTCTGGCCAGGACTTTGTTCTTTGACCAAAAAGATGGAAACCCGGCATTGTGAGGTCCGGACTGTGTGATGGATGCTGGAGCGACGGCCTCCCAAATTTGGCGATTTTCTTACCATCAGGAGCACCAACGTGTGGGCGAGCATAGGCACAAAGAATTTCGATACCGTCAGCATCAGTGTTGTGGCGTTTGTCACAAAGGGCGCGACGTATCTCAACCAGAGCCTAATGTAGGCTGCAGCATTCACAGTGGTCTCCTATTCAGCAGAGTCCACCGATAACACTGGACGCGTATCCCAGGGGTTGCAGTTGTTACCAGCTGCCCAGAGTGTGGAAAATCTCTGAGGTACACATGGCATGAGGTACCACCTAGGCACATAGCTACCATCTGTACAGTCTTCCCCACAGACGACATGCACGTCCCTTAGAATTAAACTCGGCTTATGCCCGTTGGCCTACGAATATCGAACTACACTTCGCTGCTCTTCACAAGCGGACCATAGTAACATGTGCACTGTATTTGTTCTGTAGTTCTCTCGCTAGAGCTGCACGCGGAAAGAAGAGACCCTTTGTAGAGCAAACTTCAAACTGAATCTTCGTGAAATTCCAGCTACAATACAAGGGGAGAAAAAAATATTGGTTGTAACTTACCGATCATCACTTGTGTTTTATTCCCTTGCTTTTATCGCCTACACTCTTACTGATGTACACTCTGTTATACATCTGTTTGTCAGACTGCAAATAAACTAACAAGTTTGGGTCGTTCTGTGTGTCCTTAATAGTCCTTTAGATACTTGGAATCTTCAGAGGCTTTTCTGTTGCCAATAGTCACCCTTCTGGACAACATAACTGAAAATTTCAGCAAATACTTCACCAGATACTTGTATGGGTAACGTCATGCACTTCTACATTTACCTGTATACAGTAATGCCTCATAATGTTCTGCACTCCATCTTCTTTCTGTATTTGACTAAAAAGTCTTTAAGATGGGTGGGGGCAGTGTTGCCACAATATTAGAGATCAGTACATGAATAAAGTAAGACAATCACACAGTTTTTTCCGCGGGCCGATATGACCCTCAATCATTTCCCTGCCTGGTGAACACCAACCTGTCCTCTTGTGCATTTCACCCTCAATGTGGATCCTCTGGACCAACTCATTTAATCTAATTCAGTGCTGTTGGCGAAGGCCGTGTGTATAGTAAACTACATAGGCTAGAAATTAGAACAGCTCATCAAAATTGTGAGCTACCTTATAGCTAAGCACTGCATGTGTCGCTTTGGAGCCTGTTTCTCCATTGGTTGTTGCAACTTGAGTGTTCATATTCTGTGGCAAAGACAGTGTATGCCCATGATATGTACTAGACCCAGTAGAAAATCGAGAGTGCGGAACACTTGTCTAAAATTTTTTCCTGAGCAAACTGCTTTTGCAAACGCTTTCACCCTATATTGTACCAGATCTGCAGATTTATTGTTTGAATTTAGGCAACAATGTTTGTTGTGGGGTAGAGATGGTTTTCTCGTTATATTTGCTCGTTACTCCAATGCATTTAACATTGCTTGATCTCAGTAATGCTTCTTACTGATGAAGTTAGCCGTGAGTAGCATCCAGCCAGCAAAAATTTGTTATCACATCTTCATTTCTGTGCGTCTCAAGCGAATTTTTTTTCTTTATTGTCATTTTACACCTTACACAAGGTGGGCTGGCAGCGGTAATTTTTCGCCGCTCTTCCACCACAGGCAGTACAAAGAGAGAAAAATAATGAAGACACAGAAGTAACATAACATAACATAACGGTGGACAAAAAAACAGTAGACACAGTAATTAAATATCATGAAGCCATTCGCACGCGAAGAAAAAACAAAAGACTGTCAGCACTGTGCACGAACACTGATGACTGAGACGATACATATGAACGATGGAGAGTGGGCGGCGAAAAACACTGAAGCACAAACATGATGGCACACACACAAAACTGATGGCGATGATCTCTGGCGTGCTAATGTTCACGTGACGTGTGTGAGCCCGGGGAACTGCCAAAAGGGGAAAAAAAAGGTGGGGGAGAAATGAGAAGGGAGTGGAGATGCCAGGGGCAGAGGAAATGGGGGTAGCGAAAGAAGGTATAAGGTGTAGGGGAAGCCCGGTGGGAGGAAGGGGGAGGAAGGGAGGAGGGAGAGAAGGGAGAGAGGGTGCCCTGAGGAAAAAATACAGGAAGTGGAAGAGGAGGATCAATGTTGATAGGAGTTGTAGATGGAGGGGATGAGGGCATCATCAGGGAGGGGGAGCTGGTGGAAGCCACCTTGGGCGAGGGTATGGAGAGTGTAGAGATGGAGAGCAGGAGGGGCGTGGGAATACAAGCGCGGCAGCACACGGGGGTGGGAGAGCATGGGAGAGACAAGTGGGTGAGGGGAATCCAGTTTACGGGAGGTGTAGAGGATCCATATTCGTTCCAGGAAAAGGAGGAGGAGTGGGAACGGAATAAGGCCATACAGGAACTGCGTGGGGGAGAGGAGACGGATGCGATAGGCGAGGCAGAGAGCATGGCATTCTAGGATTTGAAGGGATTTGTAAAAGGTAGGAGGGGCGGAGATCCAGGCAGGGCGGGCATAGCAGAGGATAGGGCGGATGAGGGACTTATATGTGTGGAGGATGGTGGAGGGGTCCAGACCCCATGTGCAGCCAGAGAGGAGCTTGAGGAGACGGAGTCAGGAGCATGCTTTGGCTTGGATTGTCTGAAGATCTCTCAAGGGGATCACTGAGTATGATTTTATATTATCTGTCATAAAGTGCATTCCATTTTTAACTTTTTGCACCTGAGACGGAAAACAAATTCTCTGGTTTACGTTTTTATAATTGCGGTGATTTGTCTTCTAAACAAGTTTCAAATCAGAAATATACAGGGTGGTCCATTGGTCGTGACCAGGCCAAATATCTCACAAAATAAGCATGAAACGAAAAAACTACAAAGAACGAAACTGGTCTAGCTTGAAGGGGGAAACCAGATGGCGCTATGGTTGGCCCACTAGATGGCACTGCCCTAGGTCAAACGGATATCAATTGCGTTTTTTTAAATAGGAATCCCCAGTTTTTATTACATATTCACGTAGTATGTAAAGAAATATGAACGTTTTAGTTGGACCACTTTTTTGGCTTTGTGATAGATGGCGCTGTTATAGTCACAAACATACAGCTCACAATTTTAGACGAACAGTTGGTAAACGGTCCATTTTAACACAGGTAATGTATCACGAAGCAAATGCCGTCCGCACTGGCGCAATGTTACGTGATACCACGTACGTATACATTTGTATTACAGCGCCATTTATCACAAAGCGAAAAAAGTGGCCCAACTAAAACATTCATATTTCTTTACGTAATACACGAATACGTAATAAAAAGGGGGGGGGGTTCCTATTAAAAAAAACGCAGCTGATATTCCTTTGACCTATGGCAACGCCATCTGGTTTCCTCCTTCAAGCTATACGAGTTTCGTTCTATGTAGTTTTTTAGTTTGATGCTTATTTCGTGAGATATTTGGCCCGGTTACTATTTTTTTTCCCTTTATTGAGTTTCGATTCCCCCTAAAGGGGGTGGGCTGGCAGCAGATATTACGCCGCTCTTCAGCCTACAGAATTTGTTTTAAAAAGATGAAGATAATAAAAAATAATAAGAGTTGGCGATAAAATCGGTGACTTAAAGGTAAAATGGCAGAAAATTCTGGAGCTTAAAACATAAAACACAGGGTTGATGATGCTAATAAAATACACAGGAAGCAGAAAAGGAATAGACAGACAATTAAAAAACATGGCGACAGTCTGGGTTCTGTTCGCAAAAGATATAAAATGCACATCCAGCGACAGCATGATTTCTGTTCGCAATGCTGTGGAAAGACGCACAACACTGAACACTCACTTAAACACTGCACTAGAAAGTTTGCACAAATATGACATACCACACCCGAGAGCAGGTGGGGGGAAACGGGTCAGATGATGGGAAAAAAGGGGGGGAAGGAGAGGAATAGTGAAGGGGGAGGGGGGGCAAGGAGCCAATGGAAGATGAGGATCCATAAGAGGGGTGGGAGGTGCTGAGCAGATGTGCCAGGGAGTGGGGAAGGCAGAGGAGGGGAGTACAAAAGGACTCAGGGGGGGGGGGGAGAAAGGAGATAGGGAGAGGGTAGGCGGGGAGAAAACACAAGATGGAAGGGGGGAGGAAGAGGGAGCCCAGGGAAAGGACGGAGGAAAGGAGGGCAGTGAGGATCAGAGTTGATAGGAGGGATAAATGGAGGGAGAGAGGGCACCATCCGGGAGGGGGAGTTGATGGAAGCCACCTTGGGAAAGGAGATATAGGGTGTAGAGATGGAGGGTAGGGCGATACAACAGTGAAGACGTTGCAGGGGGCGGGGATGGGAGAGGAGAGGAGCAACCAGGGGGTGAGGGGGTTCAAGGCGGCGGGAGGTTTAGAGGATGCGGATATGTTCGAGGAAGAGGAGCAGATGGGGGAACGGAATGAGATCATAGAGGATCCGCGTGGGGGATGGGAGGCGTATACGGAAGGCGAGGCGGAGTGCATGACGCTCAAGGATCTCCGGTTACTATCAATGGACTGCCCTATATATGCGCACATTACTATTTGGATACACTGTACGGAATTGCACTGTAATTGTACTACTAGGAGTGTATACCATTACTGATCCAGTAAGCGCGTAATCGTTCGAGAAACGTTAGCAGCGTATTTTTCCGTCTCATCTTGTGCTTTTGTCTCGGTGACATAGGTATTTCCACAACACCCCGCTATCGCCAGTCAGAACGTTTGCCTGAAGTTTTGCAGAGCCATGGCCGCCGTAGGCTTTCTGCACTCTGCAGCTCGTTCCTGCCATCTATCGGAGGCAATACGTACTACGAAGAGCGTCCGGGTGTGGCGTCTCCGCCGCTACACCTCCTGCAGAGATCTGCTACCCGGGTTGCCTATAGCACAGCGCAACGTAATAGACAATCTTGGAGAGAAGCCAATTCTTCGTTTATAAGATTCTGAATCGTTGATAAGATTTTGATTCTTTCTGGAATCAATTACAAAACAACAGCAGCCCTCCGTACGGACGAATCAACCTCTTTCGCTGATAAAGTGATGTCGTCGATTTTAGGTAAGCAAGAACAGTAATTTTCAAAGCAGGTTTCAAATTTAGGGCTGAAGAGCGGCGTACGAATCTGCTGCCAGCCCGCCCCCTCTGGAGGGATCGAAACCCAATAAAAGGAAAAACAAATTTAGTTGCTTCAAGTCTACATAGTAATAAATAATTAATGTACAAGGAAACAAGTAGGTGTACATCATAGAACCTAAGAACGAGTATTTATGTTTACAAGAATTGACGGTGATGTTACAGTGGGCAGAGAAAGAAATTATCAGAAGGGTTAAAAATGTCGCGGGGCAGCTTCTCTGTAAGCTTCCAAAACAAAGTTACGTTCCTCTGTACTGGGAAGTTTAGCAACGCTACTTACCTAGGTTATTTAAAAGGGAGGTTGGGTCCGAAGCTAAATCGGCTGTGATTGGCTGGCGCAGTGACGTCACTGTAGGAGCAAAGCAAGGCAGCGGCTAGCGCAGCAAGCGATTCTTATTAAAGACGAACAACTACTTATAACAGCAACAAGTTCTCAGGAAATCATTGAAAACAATTGATTTACTTGTTTAGATGTTTGTAGTGGAAGAAGAGTGGCACTGTCTAGATTTCCGCTTCTCTGCTGCTGCTGCTTTCTGCATTTTATGCTTCAGATTGAGGAACTGCATATGAATGAAAAGTCGTATTCTGACATACAGTTTTATAACTTGTGAAGAAAACTACGGATATTTGGTTTGGACAGCAGTGCATATTGTTTTCACTACATTTTTTCTCTTGGAAATACTATCCAATCCATTAAATACGTTAAAAATTAGTTCAAACTGAGACAACTTATGTAGCCACTGATCAGTTGGAACTGTACGCCCAGATAGGGCTTCAAATCAACCATAATTTTGATTTGCTGGAGGACCTAAAATATCACCAGACGGCGTTCCCAGTGTGTTGTCACAGTTCTTTGCACGATATGCAATGTAGCCACCCAGGAAGCGGAATCCTGCAGAGTAGTCACATCCCTCTTTGACAGCAGATTCTCAGGTTGAAGAGGAAAGTCAATATCTTGTAGCTCTTTTTCATCATCTATCATTTGCAGTGCTTCGCTCATGTCGGGCCAAATTCCTGTGAACTGATGTGATGTCAAAAATCCGTCACACTCATCTGCCTCTACTAATGTGTCACATGACAGAGGAATATCACGAGCATTGTGTCCCAGCAGAACAGCCATAATCGATATTTTACTTCTGTTGCAGAAGGGTTCAAATGGGAATGACCAGTTCCTCTGATCTGTGAGAAAAATTTTTCTCTGCATATCGCACACTAAATAAGGACCCCACAGCAAAAATTCAGCGGAAAACTTTGGAGCTCCTCAAAAACAGCACGATCTCCGATGTGGTTGCTAAGAGACTACGTACACAGGCGCCCGTACCTCCCAGGCTGTACGTATTGCCCAAAAGTCACAAGGATAATGTGCCACTGCGGCCTATTGTGAGTAATATCGGGGCACCAACGTATAATCTCGCGAAACATCTGGCAGCGCAATTGAGCCCTTTAGTAGGAAAGTGTGAGCATCATATCCGTAACTCACAAGACTTTATTCGTCGGCCCAAGAACTTACGACTCGCACCATCAGATATACTCGTGAGTTTTGACGTCGTCTCACTTTTTACTCGTGTACCATTGCAGGAATCGTTGTTGCTCATTAGCGAGAAGCTGGATGGGGAACTTTTAGAGTTATTCCAACATGTGCTCACCTCGACATACTTTTTATTTAATGGACAATACTTTGAACAGACTGACGGCGTCGCAATGGGTAGTCCCCTGTCACCCATTGTGGCTAATCTTTTCATGGAAGACTTCGAGGAGAGAGCGCTCCAGACGTCGGATTTGAAACCTACGTGTTTTTGGCGATATGTGGACGACACCTTTGTTATCTGGCCTCACGGCATTGCATCGCTCAATGTTTTTCTTGAGCATCTTAACTCGCTTCATCCCAACATCGAGTTCACGATGGAGATGGAGAAAAACGGTGAACTGCCATTCCTGGACGTGTTGGTATGGAGAAAAGAAGATGGCACGTTAGGTCACTCAGTGTACCGTAAACCAACATACACGGACTTATACTTACAGGCCACCAGCTGTCACCATCCTTCGCAACGAAGTGGCGTACTGAGGACGTTGGTCCACAGAGCACGAGCCATATCAGACTCAGACAGCTTATCCAATGAGCTACTCCATCTGCGTACCATTTTCCAACAAAATGGATACTCCGAACGGGAGATTCGCCGTGCCTTACAACCAAAGCGGGTTACCCAATGTGAGGAAGTGGAAGAAGGCGAAGAACAAAGGGGAATGGTCATCTTGCCATACATCGGCGGTGTCTCTTCAAAAATAGGAAGACTATTGAAGAGGCATAAAGTTAAATGTGTTTTTCGTCCGCCGGCAAAACTCAGAGCTCTCTTGGGCTCATCTAAGGACAGCCTTGGCCTAAGAAGACCCGGTGTTTACGAGATTCCTTGTAGCTGCGGCATGTCGTACATCGGACAAACTTGTCGCAGTGTAGAAGAGAGATGCACTGAACACCGACGCTACACTCGTCTGGAGCAACCAGAAAAGTCTGCAGTGGCCGAGCATTGTCTCAGTACAGGCCATTCTATGAATTACCTACATACAAAAATTCTCGCATCGACGAGTTCGTACTGGGACAGTGTTATTAAGGAAGCAGTGGAAATACGTAGCTCGGCGAATCTTGTAAACAGAGACACGGGCTTCCAGCTTAGTTCAGCGTGGGATCCAGCACTGGCCATATTGAAGTCGCTTCGAGTAGAGAGGAATACTTTTGGTCATAAGACGGACGACGATACGCCAGCAACATAAATATTCTGTTGACAACGGGAGGATAATCAAGGCGCCTATGTGGACGCGCAGTACTGCTTGCGGCTTCCGACAGAGGTCGCTGGGGCTGCCGATGGCAGCGCAGAGCAGCGGCTGCAGCCTCCGCGCGTGCGCCGAAGTATTTGGTTCTTCATCCTGTAGGTGGCGTTACTGTCCTTCCAGCTTTCAGTTGATATCGGCGCTATTGGCCATCGAATTTGGCGCCTCCACGCATGCGCACTTCCTGCCTAAAACTGGCATAAATGGGGGAACCCTGGTCCTGCCCTACACGGCATCTGAGGGTTGGATTCCCTCATTCGAAGGCGCCGGATTCCAAAGCCTGGGCTACTCTCTGGTTGGAATCTTCGCTTTCGAAGATTGTGTCTGTCTGTCTGTCTGTCTGTCTGTCTGTCAGCCCGCCGCTTACTGTTGTAGCTGTTCGTTCGTCCGTCCGTCCGTCCGTCCGTACGTCCGCCTGCCTGCCTGCCTGCCTGCTCGCTGTCCGTCTCGCCTGCTGTCCGTCCGTCCGTCCGTCTGTTCGCCGCCACCGCCAGCCGGTGCTCGCCGCCGCCGCCGCTCCGCCAGCCGGTGCTCGCCGCCGCCGCCGCCGCCAGCCGGTGCTCGCCGCCGCCGCCGCCGCCGCCGCCGTCGCCGCCAGCCGGTGCTCGCCGCCGCCGCCGTCGCCGTCGCCGCCAGCCGGTGCTCGCCGCCGCCGCCGTCGCCGCCAGCCGGTGCTCGCCGCCGCCGCCGCCGTCGCCGCCGCTGTCCGCCCTGGTCTGCGTCCGTCTGCGTCTTCGCCGGTCTTCGTCCATCTGCGTCGTCGCCGTTTCCCAGTTTGTGTCCTTTCCTTTTCGTGCTGTGCGTTTTTTCTTCCTGTCGTCATGTCCGCCCCCACCACCACCGTCACTACTACCACCACCGCCATCGTCTATACATCCCCTTCCGCCGCTTCCACCACTATAACTTGGTGTGCCCAGTCCCACCCCCC
This sequence comes from Schistocerca nitens, assembly GCF_023898315.1. Classification (NCBI taxonomy): domain Eukaryota; kingdom Metazoa; phylum Arthropoda; class Insecta; order Orthoptera; family Acrididae; genus Schistocerca; species Schistocerca nitens. Next base: position 150,874,806 of record NC_064624.1, on the reverse strand, counting down.
TCCTTCCATCCCGCCTCTCCTCACTCTCCCTTCACCCTCTATCTTTGTCGCCCCCTCTCCCACTTCTTCCTCTCGCTCCTCTCGTTCTGATCCTTTCCCCCCACTCCCCCAGCCTGTCACTGCAGCTCCGGCTAGGGTGGTGGCCCGTCGGGCCACTGCCCACGCCCAGCTCTCCCCGTCCCCTTCGCCATCACCGCCACCACCGTCTTCATCGTCGCCGTTACCATCGCCGTCACCCTTGCCTGCACCGTCACCGTCACCATCTCCGGCGCCGACTGCTGCGTCTACACCGGGACCTGTCCCTTCCCACCACCTCCCCGTCGCTCCCGTCCCTCCTGTCACCACCCGCCCTTCTGCCGCCATCAAACGCCCTAGTGGCACCCCCGCTTCCTCCGCCCCCAAAAAGGCCCCACCCCGACCTCTATCCCCACCCCAAAATGCCATGGACGTCTCCCCACCAGGCCCCGCTCCCTCCTCCTCCTCCTCCTCCCCACCCGGTCTCTACAAATATCTCCTGTCCCGTCCCGATCCTTCCTTCCTCGAGGCCCGGAATCTCTCCCTCCTCCTCCGCCAACATTTCCCTGGCGCCCCCATATCTCTCCTTACTCCCAGACGGGACTCTGTTCTTATCTCCTCCCCCAGCCCAACCCTCCATACTGACATCCTCTCCCGCCTCCCCATCACCCGTTTTGGTCCTAACACCTCCCTCACCCCTGCTCCCTCCCCATCTCCTACCCGCCAACCCCAACCCCCGCGTCACCCGCCGACCCTCACCGCCGTGATCACTCGGCTTAGTCCGTCGATCACGGAGGAGGAGGTGTTGGCGGAGCTGAAGGCCCATCCCACCCTGGAGGTGCGGGCTGTCCGCCGCATTTTCAACGCGACCGGCCCCACCCGCCTTACGCGAGTGTTCTCTGAGGACGCCCCCTCCATTGACCGCCTCCTGAAGGAGGGTGCCCTCCTCTTCAATCAGCGGTACAAGGTAGACCCCTCCCGTTCCCCCCCTCAATCCCTGCGCTGCCAGAGATGTCTGCGCTACAATGCACATACAACAGCCGAGTGCCGCGAGGCCCCCGCCTGCCCGCATTGTCGACAAGCGCACTTCCTCCGGCAGTGCCCCAACCTTCAATCCCCTCCCTCCTGTAATACCTGCAGCCTCCCCCACCCTACCTACTCCCAAAAGTGTAAAGCCCGACCCCCTCCCACCACCCCTGAACTCACCGTACCTGTCCGTCCCCTGGACGCCCCCACCCCTCCTGGCAATTCCCTTCGTCCCCCCCCCCACTGCTGAGGACATCATCAGGTTCCTCACCATTGTCCTCCAAAACGTCCATCCCTTTCAGCGCCCCCACACCCTCCAACAGATCTCCCTCGCCACCCGTTCCATCTTCCACCTTAAAATGTACGCCACCTATTCCCATAACCAGGCCCATTTCACCTTCTCCCGCCTTGACACCCTCGTCTAAATCCTTATCATGGCGCAACAGCATCGTATCCTGTTCAACAATATCCGCTCCCTTCCCGCCAACAAGAACCTCTTCATGCACACCCTTGCTACCCACCGTGTGGATGCCTTCCTCCTCAATGAAACCTTCCTCCAACCCCACCACTCCATCCACACCTCCCCCTATCTCCTCCACCGATCCGATAATCCCCTCCCAGTTGCGCGTGGCGGAGTTGCCATTGGCCACCACCGCCAGATCCCCGTTCGGCTCCAACCTCTCCTTCCCGACCCCACCGAACACCTGATCCTTAGTCTCTTCTTCCCCGGCCTTACTGTTACCTGTGCCACCATCTATGTCCGCCCCAACGCCCCTCTTCCTTTCGACTTCCTCTCCCACATCGACCGTACCTTCTCCTCCTATGTGATCGCCGCCGACCTCAACATCCATAGTCGCTCCGCTGCCCAGTTACGGCGGTGGCATCGGTTCCTCTCCTCCCTTCAAGGCGACCTCATCCCCATCCCCCAGCACACCCGCCCCGAATCCAATTCCACTCCCGATGTTATTCTCTCCTCCCCCAACCTCCTTGGTCGCATTACGGTGGATGTCCTGGAGCCTATTGGTAGTGACCATCTCCCTGTCCTCCTCACCGTTTCAGACGGTCGTCGCCCCCGCCCCGACCCTCGTCATGACCCTCCCCCCAAGTACATCCATGACTATTCCCGTGCCAACTGGAATGCCTACCGGGATACCCTCTCCACTCAGGTCAACAGCCACCCTCTCGCCTACCGCCGCCCCGATGATGTCTCCCATGCCGCCTCCTTTCTCCAGCAGACCTTGTCTGAGGCCGTGGAGGCCCACGTCCCTACTGTTGCCATCCACCCCCACCGTCCTACCTTGCCGCCACAGGCCGTCCTCCTCCTCCGTGAATCCCGTCGTCTCTACCGTGCCTTCCTCCGCACGCGTGACCCGGACACCCTACGACGCCACCGGCAACTACAGCGACACATTCGAAATTTGCTCGCGGCTAAGAAACGCCGGGACTGGCGACAGACATGCACCCGTTTAAATGCTACCCTCCCTATAAACTCGTCCAAGTTCTGGACCGCCTTCCGTCGCCTTACCGGAACTAAGCCCTCCCCCTACTATCCTCTTCTCCACGATGACCACCCCTTCCCTGACGCCCTTAGCAAGGCCAACCACTTTGCCTCCTACCTGTCCGATGTGTTTTCCATCCCTGATGATCCCCGGTTCGATTACTCCCTCTTCCCAGATATCCGCGATCGAACTGACACCTCTGTCCCTCCCCTCGCTCCTGGTTTCCAGTACTTGGACAACATTCCACACACGGAACTTAATGCCCCCATCACTACACAGGATCTCATTACTACACTCCGCACCAAACACAACACCGCTCCTGGTCACGATCGTGTCACCTACCGTCACCTTCGTGAAGCTCCTGTCTCTTTCCTCTCCACCCTGGCCAGGCTCTGCAATGTAGTCCTGTCCACTGGTTACTACCCCGACCTGTGGAAAACCTCTCGTATCCTCATGTTCCTCAAACCTGGCAAACCGCCGTCCGCCGTCTCCTCCTACCGTCCCATCAGCCTTACCTCGGTCTTCAGCAAGGTCCTGGAATCTATCCTCACCCGCCGCATCCACCAGCATCTCCGCCAGCACCACCTCCTCCCCGTTACCCAGTGTGGCTTTCGGCCGTCCTTCTCTTCCGACGATCTTCTCCTTCACCTCACTCATCTCCTTTCCGAACAGCTCAATTCCCGTCGCTCCGCAATCTTCCTCTCTCTTGACCTCGAACGTGCATATGACCGCGTATGGCATTCCGGTCTCCTCTTCAAGCTCCAAACCTTCGCCCTTCCCATTAACTACGTTCGTCTGATCGGTTCCTTTCTCTCCCGCCGTCCTTCCCATGTTACCATCCATAACGCCGATTCCTACACCTTTTTCCCCTCAGCCGGTGTGCCCCAAGGCTCCGTCCTCTCCCCCCTTCTGTACTTGTTGTACACGGCGGACATGCCGCCGCCGTCACCCCCCGTCCACCTTCTCCAGTTTGCCGATGACACCGCCTTCCTTGCCCTTGCCCCCACCCTGCAACGCTCCCAACACCTTCTCCAATCCCATCTTGACCGGTTCACCGCTTGGTGCGACCAGTGGTTGCTCACGGTCAATCCTTCCAAAACCCAGGCGATCATTGTAGGCAAAACCACCCCTTCCTTCCGCCTCCTTGATTTCTATCTCACCGTCTATGGCCGTCCCATCGCTCTCACCCCCACCCTTAAGTACCTTGGCGTCACCCTCGACCGTCGCCTCTCCTGGACTCCCCATCTCCAGACAATCCAAGCCAAGGCACGTTCCCGACTCCGTCTCCTCAAGCTCCTTTCCGGCCGTACGTGGGGTCTGGACCCCTCCACCATCCTCCACACCTATAAGTCCCTCATCCGCCCTATCCTCTGTTACGCCCATCCCGCCTGGATCTCCGCCCCCCCTTCCTTTTATAAATCCCTCCAAATCCTTGAACGCCATGCTCTCCGCCTTGCCTATCGCATCCGTCTCCCCTCCCCCACGCGGATCCTGTATGATCTTATCCCCTTCCCCCACCTCCTCCTCTTCCTCGAACGAATACGCATCCTCTACACCTCCCGTAAACTCGATCCTCCTCACCCGCTCGTCTCCCCGATCCTCTCCCACCCCCGCCCGCTGCCGCGCCTGTACTCCCATGTCCCACCCGGTCTCCATCTCTCCACCCTCCTTACCCTCTCCCAAGGTGGCTTCCGCCAGCTCCCCCTCCCTGATGATGTCCTCCTCCCCTCCATCTACCCCTCCTACCAACTTTGATCCTCCCACCCTCCTCCTGTGCATGCTCCTCAGGGCACCCTCCCTCCCTTCTCTCCCTTTTCCCTCCCCCCTCCATTTCTCTCCCCTCCTCCCCCGGGCCTCCCCTCCCTTGTCCCTCTCCCTCCTGCCCCCGTCTCCTCCGCCATTGGCGTCCTTTTCTCCTCTCTCCCCCACCTCACCCCCGTTCCCCTCTTGGCAGGTCCCCAGACTCGCACACGCTACGTGGACTTTCGCGCGCCGGAGATCGCCGCCATCAGTGTCTTGTGTGTGCCGTCGTGTTTAGTGTTCAGTGTTCACCGTCACACTCCGTTGTTCACCAGTGCCATCGTCTTCTTCCGTGTTTGTGCGTCGTCTCAACAGTTTGCAGTGTGGTTTATCGTCGAGTGTGAACGGCTCCGTGTTTGTCTCCCTGTGTCTCCTGTTTTATCGCCCACCATTTTGTGACTTTTTTGTTTTTCTCCTGTTTTTTATGCTTATGTCTTCTTTGGCTGAAGAGCAGCGTAGTGTGCTGCTGCCAGCCTGCCTATAGTATAGGCTTTAAAATGACAATAAAGTAAAAAAAAAAAAAAAAAAAATCCTGCCTTAGCAGTGTGTTCGTCGCACCTGAAAATGTCGGCCAGTTGCGCTGACGAAATATTGTGGAGTTTTCACTATGACATCCGACGTCTCGCCCGAGAACCATGTATACAACATGTCCGTCGGGAAAGCCTCAAGCAACAAATAAAAAAAAATCATTTCGTTATGTTTTCGAACTTCCACTCCTATGAGTGTGTATTCTGAATCCTTCCTGGTCATGCTGAAAAAGTTTTATGAATTTATTTGTAAAAGTATAGACAGTGGAAATTAAAATGTTCTGTGGTACCTCTCCTGCTTCAAGTCGGCCCGTTTGACGTCCTACCCCTCTTAACTGAGCAGCTATTATTTGTGTGTCAGAATCATGGTAAATGATTTGTTCCACCCACAAAACAATCCCCATACCATAACAACTAGCACGTTAGTATGTGGCCCTACGATACGACCTTCAACTTATTTCGTCGAATGATAGCACACACGTTCGGTTTGTCAATTCAGATGAGTGGGGCCCCCTCTGGGGGGGGGGGGGAGGGGGCTGGCAGAAGCATAATACGCCGCTCTGCAGCCTACAGAAAAGTTAAAAAGGTGATTCTGGAGAAGGCGTTGGGACCGTTGAAGGATAGGAGCGAGGACAAGGAAGGCAGTGTCATCAGCATACTTCAGGAGGTGTACTCTGAAAGAGCGTGACGTCCATCTCCCAATTGTTGACAGTCCTGGAAGTTGGAAACCGACCTGATTCCTTAAAAACAACTAACACTTCCTAGACACAGCACGAAGTGTAACCGCTTTACAAATATCTTCCCTTTGCCACTTTGCTCGTTTCTTTCCACTCAACAAGCAGTTTGTCTGTGTTTTTGAAAATAATTTGCCTAATATTTGTGTCACTTTTTCCTCCACTTGCTTCTTTTGACACTTTTGTTGATATTTTATTTTCTCACCACAAGCTTTCACTTTGAGTTTCAAACACTTCTCCCTATACCTGAGGTGTGCACACATAGCTGTCAGTCTGCGGTTCCTGTATTCTAATTCTTCTATACGTTTACAGAGTTCGCTGATCTGTTTACTATCAGTGTCAGAGTTATCTGTCGCTGTTGACTGGTCTATTTTTCTTTCCATCGGAGACACTAGCCACGTGCACAATTGCATTTTCCACTGTCTTTCTTGTCTGCAACCTGTCTGCCCTATTCGGATAAATTATACCATCAGCGCCTGAATTTCTACTAACACTGGGAACACTTTCTGGTGTATTTACATTCGGCACTGTGTCTCGTTTGTGTTTTCTTCGGTGGTAGATTACGAAGTTCGGCTCGCAAGTCACGGAGATAATCATCTGACGTGAAATGTAGCGAAAAAACAGTTGACGTCGCAACACTGAAGCGATCTTTTCGGTGGCACTTTATCCAGACCTTCTGCATTTTTAACGTTTTTTGGGAACGAATGATAAATTATATTCGTGCCTTTTGTCTTTCTGCTGTACGACAGACACCCTGTTACAGCACACCCAGGCATTTTAAAGGAAAACTTTTACAACACCGCAACAACACCACAAACTAAAGTAAAACAACACTACGAAAAAGAAGCTGGCCTCGGCACTTTCTCCTATGCTGACGCCATGCACAGAGCGACGAAATATTCGACGATATGCGCAGGTCATTTGGCATCCCCATCACTGCTACTTACGATTACCATCACTTTTAACTATCGTTGACGAGGTATGTCACTGGAATTTATGTACGAAAACATTCAAAAGATGACAGTTGTTCTTACCGATGGTACTTTCATATGAGGAATCTTTTCTAACGAGTTCCTTGACATTTCACAATGGCATTCAACGAATCGGCGCGGATCACTGCTGTATGATCCAGGCCCACAAAACATTGAAGACGGAAGATATGCTACTGAAGCCTTCAAATATACTAATTTTTTTTCCTTTATTGAATTTCAATTCCACCCGAAGGGGGCAGGCTGGCAGTAGCTTAGTACGCTGCGCAGCCTACAGACTTTTTCTTTTTAAAAAATGGAAGAAGAAAAGAAACAAGAAAAACAGGCGAATAACGGTGACTTAAAGTGTAAAATGGCGGAAAATTGCGGAAAGTTAAAACAGAAAGCAAAGGGGTTGGCAACGTTAATAAAATACACAGGAATCAGATAAGTAACGTAGTAGACACACAATTAAAAAAACATTGCGACAGTCTGGTTTCTGGTCGCAAGATATAAAAAATCACACCCAGCGACAATATGACGGCCGTTCGCAACACTTCCCAAAAGACACACAACACGGAACACTCACTGTAAACACTCACTGTAAAACACTGCACGAAAATGTCAGCACAAAGATGACACTCCATAGCCAAGGGCAGATGGGGTGGGGGGCCAGGAGGAGGGGGAAACCAAGGAGAGAGGAGAGGGAAAAAAAAACGAAAGGGGAAGGAACCAAAGGAGGGAGAGGACTTGTAAGGGGGTAGAGGGGCAGGGTAGACACGAGAGGGAGTGGGAAAAGGCAGAGGAGGGAAATGCAAAAGGACTCGGGGGCGAGAAGGGGGCAGAGAGAGGGGAGGTGGGGGGAAAAGAGGATGGAGGGGGGGATAGGGATCCCGGGAAAAGGACACAGGAAAGGAGGGGGAGTGAGGATCAGAATTGATATGAGGGATAAATGGAGGGAGAGAGAGCATCATCCGGGAGGAGGAATTGATGGAAGCCACCTTGGGAAAGGAGATAAAGGGTGCAGAGATGGAGGGAAGGGGGGACACAATGGTGAAGACGTGGCAGGGGGCGGGAATGGGAGAGGAGAGGAGCAACCAGGGGGTGAGGGGGATCAAGGTGGCGGGAGGTGTAGAGGATGCGGATATGTTCAAGGAATAGGAGCAGAAGGGGGAAAGGAATGAGGTCATAGAGGATCCGCATGGGGAACGGGAGGTGTATACGGAAGGCGAGGCGGAGTGCATGGCGCTCAAGGATCTGGAGGGTCTTATAGAATTTGGGGGGGGGGCAGATATCCAGGCGGGACCGGCATAACAGAGGATGGGACGGACTAAGGATTTGTAGGTGTGGAGGATGGTAGAAGGGTGCAACCCCCATGTCTGGCCAGAGAGGAGTTTGAGGAGTCGGAGGCAGTTGTGGGCTTTGGATTTGATGGAGCGGAGATGAGGGATCCAGGTGAGGTGACGGTCAATGGTGAGGCCAAGGTAGGTGAGGATCGGGGTGAGGCAGACAGGACAGGCGCTGATGGTAAGGGAGAAATCCAGGAACCGGAAGGAGCGAGTGGTACAACCTACGATGATTGCCTGGGTCTTGGAAGGATTGATTTCCAGGAGCCACTGGTTACACAAAGCTTCAAAAAAGTCAAGGTTATTCTGGAGAAGGCGTTGGGACCGTTGGAGAGTAGGAGCGAGGGCGAGGAATGCAGTGTCATCAGCATATTGCAGAAGGTGTACTGGAGGGGGGGGGGGTTGGGGCGTATCGGCCGTGTACAGGAGGTAGAGGAGAGGGGAGAGGACAGAGCCCTGGGGCACACCTGCAGAGGGGTAGAAGCTGTGGGAATTGGCATTATGAATGGTAACATAGGAGGGGTGGCGGAGGCCACCAGACTGGTGTAGTTGACAGGAAGGGCGTAGGTTTGCAGTTTAAACAGGAGACCAGGATGCCAGACACAGTCGTAGGCCTTTTCGAGGTCGAGGGAGACAAAAATGGCAGAGCAATGGGAGTTAAGCTCGAGAGAGAGGAGATGAGTGAGGTGGAGGAGTTGGTCATCGGCAGAGAAGGAAGGTCGAAAGCCACATTGGGTGTCGGGGAGGAGGTGGTTTTGGCAGAGGTGGTGATGGATGTGCCAGGAAAGGATGGATTCCAAGAGCTTTCTGAACACCGATGTGAGACAGATAGGATGATAGGAGGAGGTATGAGATGGAGGCTTGTTGGGTTTGGAGAACATCAGGATACGGGAGGTTTTCCACAGGTCGGGATAGAAGCCAGTGGCAAGGATGACATTGTAGAGGGTGGCAAGGACTGAAAGGAAGGAGGGAGGATGGTGTTTGAGGTGGCGGAAGGTAATGGCCGTGAGCAGTGTTGCGTTTAGTGCAGAGTGTGAGGCTGATGTCCTGTGTATTGGTGGGAGTGTTAAGTTCAAATGGTGGTGTGTGGCCCAAGTATTGGAAGCTAGGAACAAGGGGACGAACAGAGGTATTCGTACAGTCCATGACATCAGGAAAGAGGGAATAATCAAAGTGGGGATCATTTGGGATGGAAAAAAACATCTGAGAGGTGAGAGGCAAAGTGGTTGGCCTTACTGAGGTTGTCTGGAAAGGGACGGTCATGAAGGAGGAGAGGGTACTGGGAGGTGGGGCGGTTCCCAGTAAGGCGGTGGAAAGCAGACCAATACTTGGAAGAGTTTATGGGCAGTGTGGTGTTGAGTTGTGTACAGGTCTGGCGCCAGGCACGGCGTTTCTTCAAGTAAGCAGGTTGCAGATGTGTCGTTGTAATTGCCGGTGGCGGGTAAGTGTATCCCAGTCAAGAGTGTGGAGAAAAGAGCAGTAGAGGCGGTGGGACTCTTGAAGGAGAAGGATGGCCTGTGGAGGCAGGGCGGGATGGTGAGGGGTGGTTGGCTTTGGTGGGGATATGGGTGGCGATGGCGTCAGACAAGGTCTGGTGCAGGAAGGCAGCAGTGTGAGAGATGTCAGCAGGAGATTTGAGGGTAAGGTCGTCGCCATCAACCTGGGTGTGAATGGAGTCCTGGTAGGCATCCCAGTTGGCACGGGAGTAATCATGGACAAGTTTAGGAGGGATTTGGGGGGGAGGAGCGACGCGGGTAGGGCGACCATCAGAGATGGTGAGGAGAACAGGAGCATGGTCACTGCCAATGAGGTCAAGGACATCTGCGGTGATGTGACCAAGGAGGTTGGGAGAGGCAAGGACCACATTGGGTGTTGGATTCGGGTTGGGTGTGCTGAGGGAGGGGAACCAGGTCTCCCTGGAGGGTGGTGATAAGCTGATGCCACTGCTGGAGGTCGGCAGGATCACGGCTGTGGATATTGAGGTAGGCGGCAATCACGTAGGTGGAGAAGGTGCGGTCAATGTGGGCCATGAAATCGTACGGGATGGGGGTGGCAGGATTGTTAAGGAGAGGTTGGGGCCGGACAGGGAGCTGCTTGAGGTGGCCAATACACTAAATATTTGACCCAGATATGTAGAACACATTACTACAAATGATGTCGGGTATGAAGGATTACTTTTCTTAATAGTTACCAAACTCGTACTGTTTATAGCCACTCAGATAAGAAACTAAAAATTAGTAGCTCATTTTACTAAGGAAATGTTCGTTACTTCCAACACTTTCCTGCCAGGCTATTAATTGCTAAAGACAATTAACCGAATCTTGAGTGCTGCTGTTGCTTGCTGCTGCCGACAGATGGCAGCTCCGCACGCCACCTCGGAAGGTACCGCCCATGTCTTTCCCCGTGGCTTGGCGCCGTCACCGTTCGTTGTTGGGTGTTTGCTTTGTGGGTGTAGGGAACTCGTCCCTGCAGTTTGTAAGCAACAACTCTTATGAATCAGTCTTAATATTTCGGAGCTAATATTCCATCATGATAGCAACAATTCATTAATTTACAAATTAGGCACACCCGTTTGTTAGGTTTGAACTCTTTTTCAACAGAACAAGAATGGATAGGGAAAGCCCACAACCGCCTCCGACTCCTCAAACTCCTCTCTGGCCGGACATGGGGGTTGCACCCCTCTACCATCCTCCACAGCTACAAATCCTTAATCCGTCCCATCCTCTGTTATGCCAGTCCTGCCCGATATCTGTTTGTCCCCCCCCCCCCTCCCCAAATTCTATAAGTCCCTCCATATCCTTGAGCGTCATGTACTCCGCCTCGCCTTCCGTATATGCCTCCCATCCCCCACGCAGATCCTCTATGACCTCATTCCTTTCCCCCATCTGCTCCTTTTCCTCGAACAGATCTGCATCCTCTACACCTCCCGCTGCCTTGATCCCTCTCACCCCCTGGTTGCTCCTCTCCTCTCCCATTCCCGCCCCCTGCCACGTCTTCACCGTTGTGTCCCCCCTACCCTCCATCTCTGCACCCTTTATATCCTTTCCCAAGGTGGCTTCCATCAACTCCCCCTCCCAGATGATGCCCTCTCACCCTCCATTTATCCCTCCTATCAACTCTGATCCTCACCCCCCTCCTTTCCTCCATCCTTTCCCTGGGCTCCCTCTTCCCCCCTTACATCCTGTGTTTCTCCCTGCCTAACCTCTCCCTATCTCCCTTCCCCCCCAAGTCTCTTTGTATTCCTGTCCTCTGCCTTTTCCCACTCCCTGTCGCGTCTGCCCAGCACCCCCCACACCTCTTATGGGTCCTCATCCTCCATTGGCTCCTTTCCCCCCTCCCCCCTTCGCTTTTCCTCACCTTCCCCCCTTTTTTATCTTCCCCTGATCTGTCCAGTTTTCCCCCCACGTACTCTCAGCTGTGGTACATCATATTTTAGCGCAGTGTTCCAGTGAATGTTCAGTGTTGTTTCATCTTTTCCCGTGTTACGAACAGAAACCATGCTGTCACTGGGTGTGAATTTTATGTCCTTTGCGAACAGAAACCAGACTGTCCCCATGTTTTTTTTTTTAAATTGTCTGTCTATTATTTTACCTGTCTGCTTCGTATGTATTTTTATTAGCATCATCATCCCTTTGTTCTATATTTTAAGTTCCACGATTTTTTTTTTTGCCATGTTACCCTTTAAGTCTTCGATTTTATCGCCTGTTTTTTTTTTATTATATATTATCTTCACCTTTTTAAAACAAAGTCTGTAGGCTGAAGAGCGGCATGCTAAGCTTGAATCGAAATTCAATAAGGAAAAAAATGGATAGGGAACATAAAGACGGCCAGAGACTGTGGCACCAGACATACATCTCCGGGAGTACCTCGTAATGAGTACCGCCCTTCGATAGTGGCATTCGCCTCTGATCGAAGCCTTAGGGCTTTTGCAGGTCCAGCCAGCCAGCAGCAGCAGTCCAGCCAGGCAGCAGCGGTCCGGCCCATGGCAGCAGCAGCTGCAGCATTCCAGCCAGCGTTCCTGCCAGCTAGCCAGCCAGCCAGCCAGACAGCCAGCGTTCCTGCTAGCCAGCCAGCCAGCCAGCCAGTGTTCCTGCCAGCCAGGCAGCCAGCCAGTGTTCCTGCCTGTGGTCGCCTCCCGCCAGCCTCAGCGGAGTGGGGCTTTGGCCCCAGTCGGCGTTCCATCAGTCTTCATCCGTCTTCAACCGTCCTCGTCCGTCCCTTGTTTTCTTCTGTACTTTTCGTCCTGTCCTGTTTCTTTTTCTCCTTGTCGTCATGTCAACCCCCACCACCACTACCACTACCACCACCACCGCAATAGTATATACCTCTCCCCCTGCCGCCACCACCACAATTACATGGTGTGCCCAATCGCCTCCCCCCAATTCCATCCCTACACTCCTCACTCTCCCTTCGCCTTCGCTCTTTGTCACCCCATCACCAGCATCTTCCTCCTGCACCTCTACCTCTGATCCTTTCCCTTCCCTCCATCACCCTGTTACTGCAGCCCCCACTAGGGTGGTGGCCCAGAGGCCCATGGCCCATGCCTCGCTCTCACCCTCGCCTTCCCCATCGCCGTCATCTTCATCATCGCTGTCGCCTTCACCGTCGCCATCCCTATCTCCGGCGACAGCTCCAGCATCCACGCCGGGACCTGCCACTTCCCGCCACCTCCCAGTTGCACCTGTCCAACACGCCTCCTCTCACCCTTCCGTCACTGTGAAACGCCCTAGTGGCACCCCTGCCTCCTCTGCTTCCAAAAAGGCCCCACCAGGTTGATAGCCACCCCCTCACCTACCACCACCATGATGATATTACCTATGCTGCCTCCTTTCTCCAGCAGACCTTGTCTGAGGCTGTGGAGGCCCACGTCCCTTCCGTTGCCATCCACTCCCACCGTCCTACTTTACCCCCACAGGCCGTCTTCCTTCTCCATGAATCCCGCTGTCTCTACCGTGCCTTCCTTCACACCCGTGACCCAGACACACTACAACACCACCGGCAACTACGACGACACATCAGAAACTTGCTCGCAGCTAAGAAATGCCGCGACTGGTGACAGACATCCACCTGTCTTAATGCTACACTTCCTATCAACTCGTCCAAGTACTGGTCAACCTTCCACTGCCTTACCGGATCTAAGCCCCTCCCTACTACCCTCTCCTTCATGATGAATACCCCTTCCCTGACAACCTTAGTAAGGCCAACCACATTGCCTCCTACCTCTACGATGTCTTTACCATCCCTGACGATCCCCAGTTCGATTACTCTCTCTTGCCGGATGTCCGCGATCGAACTGACACCTCTGTCCCTCCCCTCGCCCCTGGTTTCCAGTACTTGGACAACACTGCACACACCAAACTCAATGCCCCCATCACTCCTCAGGATCTCATCGCTACACTCTGCACGGAACATAACACCGCTCCTGGTCACGATCGTGTCACCTATCGCCACCTTTGTGAAGCTCCTGCCTCCTTCCTTTCCAGTCTGGCCTGGCTCTATAATGTAGTCCTGTCCACCGGCTACTACCCTGAACTGTGGTAAACCTCCCGCATTCTGATGTTCCTTAAACCTGACAAACTGCTGTCCGCTATATCCTCCTACCATCCCATCAGCCTTACTTCAGTCTTCAGCAAGGTCCTGGAATCCACCCTTGCCCGACACACCCACTGGCATCTTTCCCATTACCCAATGTGGCTTTCAGCCGTCCTTCTCTACCTCACTCATCTCCTCTCCGAACAGCTTAATTCCCGTCGCTCCGCTATCTTCCTCTCCCTTGACCTCGAGCACGCCTATGACCGTGTGTGGCATTCCGGTCTCCTCTTCAAGCTCCAAACCTTCGCCCTTCCTATTAATTACGTCCGTCTGATCGGGTCCTTTCTTTCCCAACGTCCTTCCTACGTCACCATCCATAACACGGATTCCTACACCTTCTTCCCCTCCGCCGGTGTGCCCCAAGATTGCGTCCTCTCCCCTCTTCTGTACCTTATGTATACGTCGGACACGCTGCCGCCTTCACCCCCCCATCCACCTTCTCCAGTACGCTGATGACACCGCCTTCCTTGCCCTCGCCCCCACCCTGCAGCGGTCCCAACACCTTCTCCAGTCCTAGCTTGACCGATTCACCACTTGGTGCAACCAGTGGTTGCTTAAGTTCATTCCTTCCAAAACTCAGGCGATCATTGTAGGCAAAACCACCCATTCCTTCCCCCTCCTCGACTTCTATGTCACCGTCTATGGCCATACTATCGCCCTCACCCCCACCCTTAAGTACCTTGGCGTCACCCTTGACCATCACCTCTCCTGGACTCCCCACATCCGGACAATCCAAGCCAAGGCACGCTCCCGACTCCATCTGCTCAAGCTCCTTTCTGGCCGTACATGGGGTCTGGACCTCACCACCATCCTCCACACCTATAAATCCCTCATCCGCCCTATCCTCTGCTACACCCACTCTGTCTGGATCTCCGCTCCTCCAACCTTTTACAAATCCCTTCAGATCCTTGAACGTCATGCTCTTCGCCTTGCCTATTGCATCCATCTCCCCTCCCCCATGCGGATCCTGTATGATCTTGTTCCATTCCCCCACCTCCTCCTTTTCCTCGATCAGATATGGATCCTCTACACCTCCCATAAACTCGATCCTCCTCACCCGCTTGTCTCTCCCATCCTCTCCCGCCCCCGTCCGCTGCCATGCCTGTATTTCCATGTCCCACCTGCTCTCCATCTCTCCACTCTCCTTACCCTCTCCCAAGGTGGCTTCCGCCAGCTCCCCCTCCCTGATGATGCCCTCCTCCCCTCCATCTACCCCTCCTACCAACTTTGATACTCCTATCCCTCTTCCTGTGTTTTTTGCTATGGGCACCCTCTCTCCCTTTTCTCCCCCTTCCCTCCCTCCACCCCTTTCTCCCCCCTAGTCCCTCGGGCTTCCCCTACCCCAATACCTTTATCCCTCCCACCATCTCGTCTGCCATTGGCATCTTTGCCTTCCCCTCTCTCTCCCCCACCACCTTCTTCCCCTCTTGGCAGGTACCCGGAATCACACACGTTAAGTGGCCATTTGCACGCTGGAGATCATCGCCATTGTTTTAGTGGGTGTGCCGTCGTGTTTGTGCCTTAGTGTTTTTCGCCATCCACGCTCCATCGTTCACATGTCGTCTCCATCATCAGTTTCCATGTGCAGTGCCAACAGTTTCTTTAGGTGCCTTCACATGTGAACGGCTACGTGTTATTTGTTTCTGTGTCTACTGTTTTTTGCCCCCACTTTGTTCTGTATATTCTGTGTCTCCATTGTTTTTCCTTTGTAAAACTTGTGGCTGAAGAGCAGCATAGTGTGCTACAGCCAGCCCACCTTATGTAAGGTGTTAGATAACAATAAAGGAAAAAAAAGTGGCACCAGAGAGACCAGCAAAGTCATTCCCAATATGGCCCTTGGAGAGCACAACAAGGTGGAAAAAGTTACAGGATACTTCCACATATTTTTTTAAGGGATACTCACAGGCCTAGTTTAGACACACACATACACAGACACGTGTATACATGTGAATTCATCCTCTTCAGCAACATTACTTGGCTACAATACCACTACATTCTTTTACTAGATATAAGGGGATGTGGACATCACGGTCTGTATTTTTTATTGGTATTTTGAACTAGGACAATACAAAAAATTAATTGACATTGAAATGAGACTTACAGCAACCAACTAGTGTATTGTGACCCCAATGTGACTAAATTTAAACACTGTGGAATAAAAAAGATTTTTATCTTATGTACTGAATTACACGCAATTTTTATTTTAGGTACACTGTACTTCCATAGTGTCGAAAAGAAAAGATTAAATTACATACATTCTTTTAATTATTAACTTCTTGAACTGGTAAACCAGGAATATTTACAATATTTTGTTTTGTATATCTTTAAAAATGTGTTTTTAGAAGTCAGTTTTTACCCTATTTAAGAAAATGTGGCACTTTCCAGGGTAAAATATTTATTGTTGAATAATATGAATCACTCTGTAGCCAAGTACTACATTTTTACTCATGAAAAATTTAGTTTTTGTAATTTAAGCAATGCATGTAATTTAAGTAATGCATGAGATAATGGTGACTAATTATGCAAAAACATTGTTCATGTGAAGCTGAAACTAAAGATGTGTGAAACATATTCTTCTTAATGATAACATGTTAAAACATTCCAGCTTCATAATCTTGTTGATTCTGAGAGGCTTCTCATCTCATAAAGCGTTCTTATTTCATTTTTTATTGTGGACTCCTTTGTCATACTTTCAGCAGTTTTTTTTCAGCTTCAGACACATTGCCTGTCCACTCGAAGCAGCCCACTTCTCATGTTGTCCCTATTTCTGATGCCTAGTCTGCTCGTTGTTGTTAATATGCTTGTTACTAAATAATTCAATAATAATTCTGATATGCCAAAAAAAGTAGTTTTCGCAAGCATTCCCAAGTAAAACAATCAAAGCTTTCATTTGGATTCTGTATTTAGACATGTAAACATTTTTCCAGGAGTTTAATATCTGAAAGATCTCCATATATTGGCTATAGTTATGCCATAGTAGTTTCCGGTATGATGTGCAGGGGTACACTTTTGTCCATTTTCTTCACACCTGTTATACTAGCACCATGATGTTTCATTTTGGCAGAGACATTGCTGTGGATGTTCTGTGAAACAGATTTGCCCAAATTGCTTTTCTCATCTCGCTGAAATTTTTTCTGTTTCTCGTGAATATCCTCATTCCCTATTTCTTATTTCATGAATCTGCCTCGTCTACCACTTCCTCCACTATCAGAGAGTCCTTTTCCTGTCATGTCCTTGCAGTGTTTCTGAAGTCCTGCTCCCATTTACCTCTGCACATGTTCTATAAATTCAAGTTTTTCAGTTTCACCATATGGTTTAGCAACCTCAACACTTGAAGCCTTTAGAATCACCATCACCGAGGTAGTGAGTGTATCGCACAACATGTCTAACAACTGATCTAATACATACAAGTGCAGTACCTAGTTTAGAAAGACATTTGAACACGAAAATGATGTGGTACTGTACATCAAGTATATATTTTTGTAATCACAGAATTTTAGCCAATGGAAACCAAAATTTCCATTTTTTGGGTCCTTGTAATGTCCAAGTCGCCATAAAGATAGGTCAATGTTTTTGCAAGTACGTAATTATTGTTTGACTATAATACCCAAATATGTATCACCACAGTTGTGACATTTCTGAATTTTCTTTTATTTGTTTAGTGTGTGTGTCCTGTATCCACCAACCAAAATCAGCCACGGGTTTAAAGACAAGTATAGTAATTTAGACAAGTGGCTGATTTTGATTGGTGGATGCAGTAAATAAAAAGAAAATAAAAGAAATAAACCACTGAAGATGCGACAACTGCTGTGATAAATGTTTGGGTATTAAAGCAAAACAATAATAATGATAATTGTTTATCCTAAAAGTTGGCCCCGTCTTTAATTCATAATTATTTTTCTGCAAGCCCAGGAAAAGAGCTCAAAATTCCGATGTGATAGTTTACTAGAAATCTTCTTCATAACTCACAACTGTCGTGCTAAAGCCCTTTGCAGAGTGATGCTGAAAGGCTTCAATCTCTAATGGACTTCTAGATGCTCTTAGTGAACTGGGTTGATTCATAATAATTACATGAAATTAGCTTTGTTGGCATTTAAGAAGGAAAGCTATAACGAACAGAGGCAGTGTCTCTTAATATGCGAGGGCCGTTCAGAAAGTAACCTCCGGTTGATTTAAAAAAATACACCAAGTTAAATAAAAATATTTTAATATATACATCTTACAACTACATCTTTGTACTATTTTTCTACATAGTCTCCATAGCGATTGAGGTACTTATCATATCTCTTCAGAAGCTTTGAATTTCCTTCTGCATAAAAATCACCCGCTTGTGCCTGGAGCCAGCCTGTGACCGCATCTTCGATCTCTTCGTCGTCATCAAACCGCTGTGACCCGAGCCATTTCTTCAAATGCATGAAGAGGTGATAATCACTTGGCGCCAGGTCTGGGCTGTAAGGTGGATGGTTGATAACGTCCCACTTGAAGGACTCAAGAAGGGCCGTTGTTCTGCGAGCAGAGTGAGAACGGGCGTTATCGTGCAAAAAAACGATACCGGAAGTCAGCATACCACGGCGTTTGTTCTGTATAGCCCGTCGTAACTTTTTTATTGTTTCACAGTACACGTCTTGATTAATGGTCGTACCACGTTCCATGAATTCAACCAACAACACCCCTTTGGCATCCCAAAACACCGTTGCCATCAGTTTTCTGGCAGAAAAATCTTGCGAGGCTTTTCTTGGTTTGGTAGGCGAATTTGAATGTGCCCACATCTTTGATTGTTCTTTTGTCTCAGGGTTCACGTACTTAATCCAGGTTTCGTCACCGGTCACGATTCTGTTTAACAATGGTTCTCCTTCGTCCTCATAACGTGACAGAAAGTCTAATGCAGAGGCCATTCTTTGAGTTTTGTGGTGGTCGGTAAGAATTTTGGGCACCCATCGTGCACAGAACTTACGGTAACCCAATCTTGCTGTCACTATCTCGTACAAGAGAGTCTTAGAAATCTGTGGAAAACCAGTAGACAACTCCGACATTGAGAAACGTTGATTTTCACGAACTTTTGCATCAACTGTCTGAACGAGTTCGTCAATCACCAATGATGGTCTACCACTCCTCTCTTCATCATGAACGTTTTCTCGTCCACTTTTAAATAAACGTACCCATTCACGGACAACTCCTTCACTCATAACTCTTGGTCCGTACACGGCACAAAGCTCACGATGAATAGCTGCTGCAGAATATCCTTTGGCTGTAAAAAACCTTATGACAGCACGCACTTCACATTTGGCGGGGTTTTCTATTGCAGCACACATTTCAAACTGCCACAAAAACTAAACTAGCGCAGGTACGACGTTCACTCGACCACGGCTTGATGCCGACTGACCTGTTGAGTGCGTGAACGCACAGATGGCGTCGCTACTCCCCCCACAACCCGCACTGTGACCAATCGGAGGTTACTTTCTGAACCGCCCCCGTATTTTATCAAGACTATTGGTGTCGAGAGGTGTCATACTAACTTGCTCAGTAGTAGACAGTGGTAGTGTGCAGGGAGAGTGATGTCAGGAGTTTTATCAGGTCCCAGTCATTAAAATACGGATATTGTTTTTCAGGGGGTGAATGAAGCAGCCTAACATGTCTGTTCTCTGCAGTCTGGCCGTTTAGCCATCAGACAGCTTATCAGTTCCTTTCACAAATAGGGTCCTTCCCAGGTTGAAGAGTGGGAAGGGGTTCTTGTACTTTTGGTTCCATCTATTTACTTCTTCAGTTCCAACTTTCACACAATCTGTCCTCCTCCTTTCACTTTACCCCAGTTTGTACAGAAAACGGCTGAAATAGCCCAGTTCCTGTTCCACATCGTATAATGCCAACCTTCCTGATTTTTTGTTACATTACACCATACAAATTCATCTTGTTGGCCTCCATATATGAAGGAACTCTTGCAGTCTCATGTGTCTCGTGTGTGTATGTGTATGTGTGTGTGTGTGTGTGTGTGTGTGTGTGTGTGTGTGTGTGTGTGTGTGTGTGTGTGTGAGAGAGAGAGAGAGAGAGAGAGAGAGAGAGAGAGAGAGAGAGAGAGAGAGAGATCCTGTAGATAAGCTACATCACTATGGTTTGAGGGGGGCAGTGCACAAATGGTTTAATTCATACTTAACTGGAAGAATGCAGAAAGTTGAAATAAGTGGTTCATGTAATGTTAAAACAACAGCTGATTCCTCAAACTGGGGGGCTATCAAGTACGGGGTCCCACAGGGTTCGGTCTTAGGTCCTTTACTGTTCTTGATATACATTAATCACTTACCATTCCACATTGATGAAGATGCAAAGTTAGTTCTTTTTGCTGATGATACAAGTATAGTAATAACATCCAAAAATCAAGAACTAAGTGATGTAAATGATGTTTTTCACAAAATTATTAAGTTGTTCTCAGCAAACGGACTCTCTTTAAATTTTGATAAAACACAGTATATACAGTTCCGTAGAGTAAATGGCACAACTCCAGTAATAAATATAGACTTTGAACAGAAGTCTGTAGCTAAGGTAGAATTTTCAAAATTTTTAGGTGTGTCCATTGATGAGAGGTTAAACTGGAAGCAACACATTGATGGTCTGCTGAAATGTCTGAGTTCAGCTACGTATGCTATTAGGGTTATTGCAAATTTTGCTGATAAGAATCTCAGTAAATTAGCTTACTATACCGACTTTCATTCACTGCTTTCGTATGGCATCATATTCTGGGGTAATTCATCGTTGAGTAGAAAAGTATTAATTGCTCAAAAACGTGTAATCAGAATAATTGCAGGAGCCCACCAACGGTCATCCTGCAGACAACTATTTAAGGATCTAGGGATCCTCACAGTAACCTCACAGTATATATATTCACTTATGAAATTTGTTGTTAATAATCCAACCCAGTTCAAAAGTAATAGCAGTGTGCATAGCTATAACACGAGGAGAAAGGATGATCTTCACTATGCAGGGATAAATCTGACTTTGGCACAGAAAGGGGTAAATTATGCTGCCACAAAAGTCTTTGGTTACCTACCAAACAGCATCAAAAGCCTGACAGATGGCCAACCAACATTTAAAAATAAATTAAAAGAATTTCTAGATGACACCTCCTTCTACTCGTTGGCTGAATTTTTAGATATAAATTAAGGAAAAAAAACAACTTAAACATTAGTGTCATGCAATATTTTGTGTAATGTAATATCTTGTACAGACATCTTTTATTAACCTAACATGTTCCACATCATTACGAAGTGTTGTATTCATGATCTATGGAACAAGTATTAATCGAGTCTAAGCTAATCTAGAGAAAGAGAGAGAGAGAGAGATCACTAAAACAAATTTTATGGCTATGGTTGCATAAACGTATATGGCTATAGCACAACTACTCATCTGTTGCTCATACATGCCAAATCATGACTGATAATGGGCTATAACATTTTCTTTTACTGGGTTTTCAATAGTATATACCTCCAATGTATACACTCTTGTACACGGAAAGCACAGTCACTTATGGAAAACATTTTCAGCATGTTGTTGTTGTGGTCTTCAGTCCTGAGACTGGTTTGATGCAGCTCTCCATGCTACTCTATCCTGTGCAAGCTTCTTCATCTCCCAGTACCTACTGCAACCTACATCCTTCTGAATCTGCTTAGTGTATTCATCTCTTGGTCTCCCCCTACGATTTTTACCCTCCACACTGCCCTCCAATACTAAATTGGCGATCCCTTGATGCCTCAGAACATGTCCTACCAACCGATCCCTTCTTCTGGTCAAGTTGTGCCACAAACTTCTCTTCTCCCCAGTCCTATTCAATACTTCCTCATTAGTTATGTGATCTACCCATCTAATCTTCAGCATTTTTCTGTAGCACCACATTTCGAAAGCTTCTATTCTCTTCTTGTCCAAACTATTTACTGTCCATGTTTCACTTCCATACATGGCTACACTC
Organism: Schistocerca nitens; assembly: GCF_023898315.1. NCBI lineage: Eukaryota > Metazoa > Arthropoda > Insecta > Orthoptera > Acrididae > Schistocerca > Schistocerca nitens. The sequence goes on along the minus strand of NC_064624.1, from coordinate 150,853,342 downwards.
CATACAAATACTTTCAGAAATGACTTCCTGACACTTAAATCTATACTCGAAGTTAACAAATTTCTCTTCTTCAGAAACGCTTTCCTTGCCATTGCCATTTTCAGCATATGTTGGCTTAAAACAGTTGTTTGTTAGGATAGTTAGGCCCTGTTCTATTAAAACAGAACTAAAAGTTATCCTTACCCACAGATTAGATCAGTAATATTTAATAGCTGTTTAACAGAGTTTAGAACTTTTCTGATGACAATAATATCAGTCCGATTTTTGATCTGCTTTTGGAAGCTTATTACACCCTTTTCCTGTGTGCAGGACATGAATTTGGCATTTACCATGGATTTTTAAGATTTTGGCATTGGTCGGATATCGTCTCATCTTTGTGTATGAAAGGTGATCTGCAGGAATTATTTGATTCTGCAGTAATTACAAAGATTTTACATCACATTTTGAAACCACAGTGCATTGCAGTACCATACCTGTGCACTGATCATGGGCATTACACATCTTCACATTTCATGTTACAACTTCATCAGTGTAGTACATATTAGGTGCCAAATATTTTAATGGCAAATTTTCACTAACTTGTAAGCAAAAGGCACCACACTTCCCAAAACTTGATAGGTGTAGCAAAACCCTCACTAATTTCTTTGTTTTATTGTCAAAAATTTTTGCGTAGTACAGTGCAAAACACATGTGCAGTGCTTATGAGAGTGATTGTCTCAAATGAAGTGTTATGAAGCATAAACCCTGAAAGTGAGCCTTTAAGGCTTACAGGTTCTTGCAGTTTGAAAGTAAAATGCAGATTTTGACTGATGGAGGTATTATCATTTAAACCTTGATCACTGATATTGGTTATACCATCTGTACAGTAATCCACAAAACTATGCTACGAGTAATTATGAAGTGTTATAATCATTATTTTTTTCTGCCATATTTTAGTACTATTGGGTGTGATGTCACTATTTGAATATTTCAGTGTTCTCTTCTTTTGTTGTTGTTGTTATATTATGTTGTATATGATATGTTTCATCTTTTCTACAGTTTTATAGTTTTAATATTAGCACTTTTCTGTATGGGAAGGAGAAATATTATATTTGCTGGAGCACATTCATTTTTGTATGACAGTTGAGATTTCATTGTTCAAATGGCTCTGAGCTCTATGGGACTTAACAGCTGGGGTCATCAGTCCCTTAGAACTTAGAACTACTTAAACCTAACTAACCTAAGGACATCATGCACACTCATGCCCGAGGCAGGATTTGAACCTGTGACCCCAGCGGTCACGCGGTTCCAGACTGAAGCACCTAGAACCGCTCAGCCACTTCAGCCGACGATTTCATTGTTGCTTTGGTCAATGAGCTATTTATCCAATGTGTTTACACAGAGTTAAAAGTGTTTGCCAACACTACTTCAGTATGAGATTTAAATACTGATAGTGACTTAGAGGACTTCGTTCATAAAGTTTTATGTACCTTATAATTCAGGGTTGACTGTTAGGTTTCTTCTAAAATTTAAATTATTTTGGGCAGTGAAAACCTGTTATGAGGCTCTTCTGAATGTAGCATTTGAAGTTATAATTAATATTCTTTGTACTTTTAGGCTGACCTTGTTAACCCAGCAAAAAAGAGATTGTTGATTATGGATACGAAAAAGAATGATTGCCCTGTGACATTTTCAATTAAATGTGTTAAAGTGTATCCAGGATATTCTGTTCAATTAGTAGATGATCGTGAAATTAAAAAAAAGTAAGTATGTGGTTTTTATACTGTAATTGGGTGTTTTTGTATCATTTGCTCTAGAAATAGTCTATTTTTTCACAAACTCTTTGTACTTCATATTTTATGTCCCTTGTTATTTATAATTATTTTTGTGTTAAAGGTTCTTCATAGTTTAAAACAGGCTTTGGAGATGGTCAATGTACAATGAGACATTCCTATTTCTTTTGTTACAGTAAAATCAAACAGATGCTGTTTAGTGGTAGGTTTTTCTCTGAAGATCTACATGTTTTCAAGAGGTGGAACATAAATTTCAACCCCATCTACTGGGTTTCTGATTCCTCGCAGTCTGAGATAGCATAAATTAAAGGGAACAGGCGTGGGGGCGATGGGTTAAGAAGTGAGGGAATCTAACAGTAGGAACTGATAAGGAGTCAGTTCTGGAGTTGTGGCATTATGTTGCAGCGTCTCCATCTGAGGAACAGTTCAGATTGAATGTAGAAATGTTACAGACTCATGAAGTTTTTCGTGGGAACCCCAACACACTTCTTTATTTTAAAAACCAATAGCTCTCAGTTGCTGAAAAGTGGGTGAGAGCTTTTGAGAAAATTGCATCTTAGCCAATATTAGAACCACAAATTGTGCTGAAACAATGAACAAGAAGGTATAAAACTCTTTTCTGTACTATGACACAGACAAAACATAAACACGAGCAGTTAAGGTATTAGTAAATAGTTTCATTCCTAGCCTCATAAAATGTATTGCCAAATGAATTCTGTTATTAGAGAGAACAATGAAGTTCTACCTGCATTTTTGCATGGAAAGACACCAGGAATTTATAACACATGTGTGAAAACGATATTGTTCTGCAGAAGAAAGCTTCAGTAGATTCAGTGTCAGTGATAAGTGAGGGTGTTTTTTTTGTGAAATGTGACACTTCAAAAGGTTTTACATATACTGCAAACTTTGGAGAAGCAAGTTGTACATACGAAGATTACCAATAGCACGAATGTACATGTAAACGTTTTTGTGCCATCTTCATTTGGTATTCTGAATGGGGTTTTGACAAACTAAATGAGAAATACAGGAATAGCTCATCAATCTGTCTAGTTAGGACACATGGGTATGGTGCAAGTGGCAGCTGTATTTCACAAACTGATTCTGTAATACACAAATAAGAAAAGTCAAGAAGCGATGGTGCAATGAATGAGGACCATAACATTCCCGAACCATCAGATTATTCTTCATCTCTGTTTCGAGAGGCAAGAGAGACATGTCGGAATATTATAAATCTCACTCACAATTGTGACAATGACACAATAAAAAAGTGTCAGAGGCACTTAAAAATGTGGAATGTATTGGAAGATTGTTGAACCCTACAGAAAACGTTCTTCCCTTAGCAGCGACATCATCTTCAAAAATGTAGGAATACTCAATTAAATGGAGACAAAATTTGTGAATCATGTACTGGTATTTGCCTTAATATGCTTTTCTGGATGTTCATATAGATTTAACAGTATTATGTAAAATTTGAGCTGGTCTGCAATTAGTATGTGAATAATCTTAGTCTATGCTAACAAGAGGTTCACATAATTAAATTTTAGTTCATTTGGCAAAATAAAAATGTAAAAGAATTCAGCAATTGCTAAAATTGGTGATTTGCTAGATGATAGCCAAAATGAAATGGATTGATCAGAATATGGTGAGTTAAGTGTCTACAACTATCACTTACATTGGAAGGTTCTTCAGTTTTACATTAAAAAGTATGGTTGGAGTGAAGGAAGTTGTGTGAAAACAGTAGTACAGCAATCACACATCTTAATTTAAAAATGGAAGAACTTCCCAACCAAAGTTAAAGTCATGAATGAACCACTTGCCATACCCTCATCAATATATTTCGCCATGAATAGTTGAAGTAGATACCCAACTGTGTGCTAATTGTGCTGGTACTGATCCTTCTGTATTTTGTTAAAGAGTATTGGTAGCTGGAAGCAACATTGGAAGCACCAAAAAGCTCTTCTATATTTCATATAATAATAATTGTTATTGTTGTAAGATCGGAAGCACCAAAAAGCTCTTCTATATTTCATATAATAATAATAATTGTTATTATTATTAATATTATTATTATTATTATTGCACTACAAACACACACTATGAACATTGTCAGAGTTACTGGAGAAAAACATAGCGTAGTGGTACCAATGGTCATTATGGAAGTTTGAGACAAGAGAAATAATACTGTGAATGGTTCTTAAAAAACAGACCTGATCAACTTTTTCAGAAAGTCACATGTAAATATACAATAGTAAAAACTCTCACCACTGTTGCCATGAGAGCTTTCATAATGCTGTACCTAAAAGACGGCCTTTGCATGTAGTGTTTGACAATTCAGTATGGTACTGAACCAGTAATAGGAAGTGAAAACACCATGGCACCTGTGTGTAAGTGCCTATTTCATATTACTGATAGTGATCCACATGTGCACCTGTTTTATGTCCAACAGTTTTAATGTAAGACAGGCACACACATCGGTGTCTAATTGTAACAGAAAACAGGCACATGTGCACATGCTATATTCATTTCCCATACTGCAAAATGACTGGCAATTCTAACTACACTTTATGTATGGTTTATGCAAAAATACACTGCATCAGTAAGATTAGTGATGTTTACAGGGTTCTGTTGACTCTTTTTGTAGCAAGAAATGAGGGCTTCGTGCTCAGTTATGTTCGACTACATTTTCCACACAATATACTCAAACTTACTACTTGCTCTGATTCACCATCACAATTTTGTGTCTCTCTGTGCAAGCTAAGCTTGGCTGTATGTTTTAATGGTAGGATTTTTCTGACAGTCTTGAATGAGATTAGAGAGAAAACTATTGCTAAGACCATAACACTAGTAATGTCTTTCTAAAATGTCAGTAGCTCATGCCAATGTTCTCTCTGTCTGTCTGCATCGCTTATTGTTTCAACATCATTTGTGTGGTGTCACCGCTAGACACCACACTTGCTAGGTGGTAACTTAAATCGGCCGCGGTCCTGTAGTACATGTCGGACCCGCGTGTCGCCACTGTGTAATCGCAATCCTAGCGCCACCACATGGCAGGTCACAATACACGGACATGACCTCGCCCCAGTTGTACGGACGACATAGCTTGCGACCAGACCTACCAAGTCTTCCTCTCATTTGCCGAGAGACTGATAGAATAGCCTTCAGCTTATTCCATAGCTACTACCTAGCAAGGCGCCATTTGTATCAGTGCTTATAGCTTACTACTATTCAAGAGATGTATTCCAACAAGAGAATAAAGTTAAGTATATTATTCCAGCTACGTACTTTTCTTCTTATTCATTAATAAGTCTCATGTTCCAGTACTTCACGCCCGTCTGCGTTAGTTTAGCGTGCACTTTCAGCCACTTCGGTCTACAAGGTGTTGGCCCAGCTGCCGACACATCACATGGCGACGAGAGAAAGTGTTTTTTCTGCTTTGGACTGATTTGTTCTTTTTCCCTTTTTGTGCTCTGATTTGCTTGTGTCATGGCTTCGCCGCAATCTCCAGATGTACTGTCCGAATTTTTTCGCTTGCAGAATCAGCAGACGCAGGCGTTATTGGAAGCCCTTGGACAGCTCGTCCAGGGTCAACGTGCGCTGCAAACCGATGCGGCAGCCGCCGCTTCATCGCTACCGCAGCCACACAACGCGGTCGCACCGCCATTTAGGCCCTTTGAGGCCACGTGCGAAACCTGGACTGAGTGGGCCAGCCAGTTCCAGTTTCATCTCGCGGCATACAGAATTCAAGGTAAAGAGCGGCAGCCGTTTTTGCTTTCTTGTGTCGGTGTGTCTACCTACCGTGTGATAGTGAAATTGTTTCCCCGACGCGACGTAGCAACTCTGACCTACGAGGAAATTTTGTCGGCTTTAGATGCCTATTTCAAAGAAACAGTAAATGTAGTTGCAAAACGGTATACGTTCTTTCGTACAAAACGTACGGCCGGTCAGACTAATAGGGAGTGGGTTGCAACTTTGCAAGGACTTACTAGAGACTGCGCGTTTGCCTGTGAATGTGGCCTCCCATATTCCGATACTATGGTGCGTGATGCAATAGCACAGAACGTTTCTGATGTTCGCATACGGGAACAGATTTTGAAACTCGTAAATCCCTCCCTTCAACAAGTGTTAGACATATTGGATAGGCAAGACACACTTGACTTTGCTCAGGACTCATTTGAAACTTCGCCAGCAGTGTGTCACATTAATCAGCCCGCCGGGCCCGCTGCACGGGACGCTAAGCGGCCCTCGCGCCCGTCGCAGCCTCGCTCGCAAACACGTGCGCCGCGTAAGCAAGCAACTGCAGTGAAATCATGCCCGCGGTGTGCAACTAGACATTCGCGTGAAAATTGCCCGTCACGCCAAGCTATTTGCTTTTACTGTCAAAAGAAGGGACATGTTCAAAGTGTTTGCCAGAAAAAGCTTAGATCAGACAATCGCAATAATTCCAGGCCTTTTGCTTCGCGCCGGAATCGCACCCAGGACAATCAGGCTCGTGGACCTTCGCCCATGGACATTAATGTAGTTCATTCCCACCCGTCCAGTGACACTTTAGCTAACAGTGACTGTGTTCGTCCCACCCAAAGTGTGTGTCGACGTCGCAGGAAATCCCGTAAAGTCGCAAGTGCTTCTGTACCTGTATCAGTTCAATTTGCACGTGACAGTCGCTCTTGTCGTCAGCAGGACAATAAACTTTTTGTGGACTTAGACTTTGAAGGCAAAGTGATCCCATTCCAGCTCGATACCGGAGCTGCAGTTTCATTGATTAATCACGACACGTACAAACAACTGGGCCAACCGCCATTGCGTGCCGCAAATGTAAAGTTAACTAGTTACTCGGGACAACAGATCCCTGTGTTAGGACAGTGCAGCCTTCTTGCCACATACAAGGGACAAACGAAACTTGTGTCATTTTACGTTCTTCGTTCTTCTGGTGCAGTGAACTTGTTTGGTTTAGATTTGTTTCAATTGTTTAATTTGTCTATAGTAAATCAGGTCCTATCAGTGAATCAGACTGTGCCTTCCGCCAGTGTTTCTAGTCTTTGTGAAGAATTTGCAGACATTTTTGCACCGGGCCTTGGTTGCGCTAAGAACTATGCTGCACATTTGGAATTGAAAGACAACGCGCAACCGAAATTTTTCAGAGCGCGCAATGTTCCCCACGCATTGCGTGATGAGGTCGCAAGAACATTGGCCGAGTTAGAATCTCAAGGTGTAATTGAACGTGTGCAGGCTTCTCTCTGGGCCTCACCCTTAGTAATTTTGCCAAAACCTTCCGGAAAATTGAGACTTTGTGTGGACTTCAAGGCCACTGTGAATCCCCAACTTGTGACTGCTACTTTTCCTTTGCCCCGCCCGGAAGATCTTTTTGACAAACTGTGCCCGGGAAAATATTTTTCAAAATTGGACCTAGCAGATGCGTACTTGCAGATACCTGTGGACGAAGACTCCCAGCGCGTCTTGGTGGTAAACACGCATCTTGGCTTGTATCGCTTCAAAAGACTGCCATTCGGGTGTGCATCCGCCCCTGCATTGTTTCAGCAATATTTACAAACTATTTGTGCGTCGGTCCCTACTGCTGCGAACTATCTGGACGATATTGTGATCTCAGGACAGACAGAAGCAGAACATTTGCAAAATCTCCGAACATTATTTCAGGTATTGCGTCAGAATGGTCTTCGCTTGAGAAAGGACAAATGTGTGTTCTTTGCTCGGGACTTACCCTACCTGGGGCATGTCATAAATGCCCAAGGTATACATCCGAGTCCAGAGCACCTCCGTGCCATACAGGATTTACCTGTACCGCAGAACTTGAAACAGCTACAGAGTGTGTTGGGTAAAATAAATTATTATCATAAATTTTTGCGCAATGCTTCTTCCATTTCAGCTCCGCTTCATCGCTTACGCCGTAAAGGTGTTCCGTTCGTCTGGACGACGGAATGCGAACGCGCCTTTCGCCAGTTGAAATCGGCATTACTTTCAAATACTTGCCTTACGCCATTCGATCCCCGAAAACCCCTTTTGTTGATGGTTGATGCATCGGATTTCGGGATCGGTGCTGTGCTTGCGCACAAAGATGGCTCGCATGATCGCCCTATTGCCTTTGCGTCCAAATTGCTCTCATCTGCGCAAAGAAATTATTCACAGATAGAGAAAGAAGCTTTAGCTCTCGTGTTTGGTGTTACCAAGTTCCATGACTTCTTGTATGGTCGTCACTTTACCATCATCACAGACCACAAACCGTTGACATCGCTTTTTCATCCGAACAAGCCTGTACCTCCGCGTACAGCGCAGAAATTCATTCGCTGGTCTCTTTTCCTCTCGCAGTACCGCTACGATATCTTGTATCGGTCCACTGCTAAGCACGGAAACGCTGATGCGTTGTCCCGTTTGCCTGTTGCTGAGGATAAAGCATTCGATTCTTCCGAACTTGCTTGCATGTTCATTGATTCGGAAACCGATGACGTGGTCGACTCGTTTCCGATTGATTTTCGTCGTGTAGCTACAGCCACAGCTGCTGACCCTGTCCTTGCTACTGTTTTGCGTTTTGTTGCTACGCAATGGCCCTTGTCAAAGTCACGGATCGAGGATCCTTTGGTTCGCCGTTTTTTTGCTCACAAGGAGAGACTTTTTGTACGACGTGGTGTTTTGTTGTTGCGTTCTGATAATGATCAATCCCGAGTCGTGGTCCCACGTTCGTTGCAGTCCTCTGTCTTAAAGCTTCTTCACCAAGGACATTGGGGTATAGTGCGTACGAAACAACTTGCTCGTCAGCACTGTACTTGGTTCGGAATCGATGCTGCGATTACGAATATGTGCTCCTCTTGCGTGGCGTGTGCCGAACACCAATCCGCACCGCCGCGTAAATTCTTTGCATGGCCGAACGCCACTTCCCCTTGGCAACGCTTGCACATCGATTTTGCTGGTCCATTCTGGAATGCTCGATGGTTGGTTGTGGTCGATGCTTTCAGTAATTTTCCTTTTGTTGTCCGGATGTCTTCCACAACGTCTTCTGCCACGATCCAAGCCTTGTCTGCTATCTTTTGCATTGAAGGTCTTCCGCAGACTATTGTTTCCGACAATGGCCCACAATTCCTGTCCGCGGAATTTCAGTCATTCTGCAAGGCCAATGGTATTCAACATCTGACGTCCGCGCCGTTTTCGCCTCAGTCAAACGGTGCCGCTGAACGATTGGTCCGGACTTTCAAGTCACAGATGTTGAAATTGAAAAACTCGCATTCTCGGGAGGACGCTTTGTTACTCTTTTTGTCATCGTATCGCTCTCAGCCCAGCGATGGTCGCTCGCCGGCTGAATTGCTCCATGGTCGATCTCATCGTACCCTGATGTCTTTGCTGCATCCGCCGCATCAGGTTCCGGTGCAGCGGCAGACTCCTGTTTTTGCTCCTGGCGACGTTGTCTATTATCGCACCTATCGCGGTTCACGGCGTTGGCTCGTAGGGCGCATTCTTCGCTGCCTCGGCCGCGCGATGTATTTGGTTTTGGGGGCCTCTGGTGAGGTGCGTCGGCATCTCAATCAGCTGCGCCTCTGTCGTCGCCTGGGTTCTGCCGCTCCCCGTCTGCTTTCAGCGACGGAGCCGTCAGGTCAGCGCCTTGGGGACCCATCTACTGGCTCGCCTCATCCCCAGGTGTTGCCGACGCTGCCTTCCATTTTGCCCCATGGCGTCGCGCCGCCGCCGCAGCCGCCGCCGGCGCCGCCCGCAGTGGACGCGTCGCTGCAACCGCCTGGCGCCTCCCTGGGTCACGCGCCGCCGCTCGCTTCCCGTGACCAGCCGTCCTCCGCCATGGACCTCTTGCCCGCTCCGGACCAGATGGCGTCTTCGCCCGTCGGGTGCTCCGACCACATGGAGGTCGATCCTTCTGTCTCATTACGTGCGCATACACCTCATGTTGACGTGCACCCTGGACTAGGTTTGCAGGCGTTTCCTAGCTCCCCTCGGACCGAATGGCCGGGTGCGGGTGGCACAGCCTCGCCTGTTGTTAGGCTCCCCACCTCATCGCATACGTCAACATGGGGTCCTCCCCACGGCGGGCGGAAGCCTTATCTCACGACCGTTCGCCGATTTGCGGGGGAGGAATGTGGTGTCACCGCTAGACACCACACTTGCTAGGTGGTAACTTAAATCGGCCGCGGTCCTGTAGTACATGTCGGACCCGCGTGTCGCCACTGTGTAATCGCAATCCTAGCGCCACCACATGGCAGGTCACAATACACGGACTAGACCTCGCCCCAGTTGTACGGACGACATAGCTTGCGACCAGACCTACCAAGTCTTCCTCTCATTTGCCGAGAGACTGATAGAATAGCCTTCAGCTTATTCCATAGCTACTACCTAGCAAGGCGCCATTTGTATCAGTGCTTATAGCTTACTACTATTCAAGAGATGTATTCCAACAAGAGAATAAAGTTAAGTATATTATTCCAGCTACGTACTTTTCTTCTTATTCATTAATAAGTCTCATGTTCCAGTACTTCACGCCCGTCTGCGTTAGTTTAGCGTGCACTTTCAGCCACTTCGGTCTACAAGGTGTTGGCCCAGCTGCCGACACATCACATGGCGACGAGAGAAAGTGTTTTTTCTGCTTTGGACTGATTTGTTCTTTTTCCCTTTTTGTGCTCTGATTTGCTTGTGTCATGGCTTCGCCGCAATCTCCAGATGTACTGTCCGAATTTTTTCGCTTGCAGAATCAGCAGACGCAGGCGTTATTGGAAGCCCTTGGACAGCTCGTCCAGGGTCAACGTGCGCTGCAAACCGATGCGGCAGCCGCCGCTTCATCGCTACCGCAGCCACACAACGCGGTCGCACCGCCATTTAGGCCCTTTGAGGCCACGTGCGAAACCTGGACTGAGTGGGCCAGCCAGTTCCAGTTTCATCTCGCGGCATACAGAATTCAAGGTAAAGAGCGGCAGCCGTTTTTGCTTTCTTGTGTCGGTGTGTCTACCTACCGTGTGATAGTGAAATTGTTTCCCCGACGCGACGTAGCAACTCTGACCTACGAGGAAATTTTGTCGGCTTTAGATGCCTATTTCAAAGAAACAGTAAATGTAGTTGCAAAACGGTATACGTTCTTTCGTACAAAACGTACGGCCGGTCAGACTAATAGGGAGTGGGTTGCAACTTTGCAAGGACTTACTAGAGACTGCGCGTTTGCCTGTGAATGTGGCCTCCCATATTCCGATACTATGGTGCGTGATGCAATAGCACAGAACGTTTCTGATGTTCGCATACGGGAACAGATTTTGAAACTCGTAAATCCCTCCCTTCAACAAGTGTTAGACATATTGGATAGGCAAGACACACTTGACTTTGCTCAGGACTCATTTGAAACTTCGCCAGCAGTGTGTCACATTAATCAGCCCGCCGGGCCCGCTGCACGGGACGCTAAGCGGCCCTCGCGCCCGTCGCAGCCTCGCTCGCAAACACGTGCGCCGCGTAAGCAAGCAACTGCAGTGAAATCATGCCCGCGGTGTGCAACTAGACATTCGCGTGAAAATTGCCCGTCACGCCAAGCTATTTGCTTTTACTGTCAAAAGAAGGGACATGTTCAAAGTGTTTGCCAGAAAAAGCTTAGATCAGACAATCGCAATAATTCCAGGCCTTTTGCTTCGCGCCGGAATCGCACCCAGGACAATCAGGCTCGTGGACCTTCGCCCATGGACATTAATGTAGTTCATTCCCACCCGTCCAGTGACACTTTAGCTAACAGTGACTGTGTTCGTCCCACCCAAAGTGTGTGTCGACGTCGCAGGAAATCCCGTAAAGTCGCAAGTGCTTCTGTACCTGTATCAGTTCAATTTGCACGTGACAGTCGCTCTTGTCGTCAGCAGGACAATAAACTTTTTGTGGACTTAGACTTTGAAGGCAAAGTGATCCCATTCCAGCTCGATACCGGAGCTGCAGTTTCATTGATTAATCACGACACGTACAAACAACTGGGCCAACCGCCATTGCGTGCCGCAAATGTAAAGTTAACTAGTTACTCAGGACAACAGATCCCTGTGTTAGGACAGTGCAGCCTTCTTGCCACATACAAGGGACAAACGAAACTTGTGTCATTTTACGTTCTTCGTTCTTCTGGTGCAGTGAACTTGTTTGGTTTAGATTTGTTTCAATTGTTTAATTTGTCTATAGTAAATCAGGTCCTATCAGTGAATCAGACTGTGCCTTCCGCCAGTGTTTCTAGTCTTTGTGAAGAATTTGCAGACATTTTTGCACCGGGCCTTGGTTGCGCTAAGAACTATGCTGCACATTTGGAATTGAAAGACAACGCGCAACCGAAATTTTTCAGAGCGCGCAATGTTCCCCACGCATTGCGTGATGAGGTCGCAAGAACATTGGCCGAGTTAGAATCTCAAGGTGTAATTGAACGTGTGCAGGCTTCTCTCTGGGCCTCACCCTTAGTAATTTTGCCAAAACCTTCCGGAAAATTGAGACTTTGTGTGGACTTCAAGGCCACTGTGAATCCCCAACTTGTGACTGCTACTTTTCCTTTGCCCCGCCCGGAAGATCTTTTTGACAAACTGTGCCCGGGAAAATATTTTTCAAAATTGGACCTAGCAGATGCGTACTTGCAGATACCTGTGGACGAAGACTCCCAGCGCGTCTTGGTGGTAAACACGCATCTTGGCTTGTATCGCTTCAAAAGACTGCCATTCGGGTGTGCATCCGCCCCTGCATTGTTTCAGCAATATTTACAAACTATTTGTGCGTCGGTCCCTACTGCTGCGAACTATCTGGACGATATTGTGATCTCAGGACAGACAGAAGCAGAACATTTGCAAAATCTCCGAACATTATTTCAGGTATTGCGTCAGAATGGTCTTCGCTTGAGAAAGGACAAATGTGTGTTCTTTGCTCGGGACTTACCCTACCTGGGGCATGTCATAAATGCCCAAGGTATACATCCGAGTCCAGAGCACCTCCGTGCCATACAGGATTTACCTGCACCGCAGAACTTGAAACAGCTACAGAGTGTGTTGGGTAAAATAAATTATTATCATAAATTTTTGCGCAATGCTTCTTCCATTTCAGCTCCGCTTCATCGCTTACGCCGTAAAGGTGTTCCGTTCGTCTGGACGACGGAATGCGAACGCGCCTTTCGCCAGTTGAAATCGGCGTTACTTTCAAATACTTGCCTTACGCCATTCGATCCCCGAAAACCCCTTTTGTTGATGGTTGATGCATCGGATTTCGGGATCGGTGCTGTGCTTGCGCACAAAGATGGCTCGCATGATCGCCCTATTGCCTTTGCGTCCAAATTGCTCTCATCTGCGCAAAGAAATTATTCACAGATAGAGAAAGAAGCTTTAGCTCTCGTGTTTGGTGTTACCAAGTTCCATGACTTCTTGTATGGTCGTCACTTTACCATCATCACAGACCACAAACCGTTGACATCGCTTTTTCATCCGAACAAGCCTGTACCTCCGCGTACAGCGCAGAAATTCATTCGCTGGTCTCTTTTCCTCTCGCAGTACCGCTACGATATCTTGTATCGGTCCACTGCTAAGCACGGAAACGCTGATGCGTTGTCCCGTTTGCCTGTTGCTGAGGATAAAGCATTCGATTCTTCCGAACTTGCTTGCATGTTCATTGATTCGGAAACCGATGACGTGGTCGACTCGTTTCCGATTGATTTTCGTCGTGTAGCTACAGCCACAGCTGCTGACCCTGTCCTTGCTACTGTTTTGCGTTTTGTTGCTACGCAATGGCCCTTGTCAAAGTCACGGATCGAGGATCCTTTGGTTCGCCGTTTTTTTGCTCACAAGGAGAGACTTTTTGTACGACGTGGTGTTTTGTTGTTGCGTTCTGATAATGATCAATCCCGAGTCGTGGTCCCACGTTCGTTGCAGTCCTCTGTCTTAAAGCTTCTTCACCAAGGACATTGGGGTATAGTGCGTACGAAACAACTTGCTCGTCAGCACTGTACTTGGTTCGGAATCGATGCTGCGATTACGAATATGTGCTCCTCTTGCGTGGCGTGTGCCGAACACCAATCCGCACCGCCGCGTAAATTCTTTGCATGGCCGAACGCCACTTCCCCTTGGCAACGCTTGCACATCGATTTTGCTGGTCCATTCTGGAATGCTCGATGGTTGGTTGTGGTCGATGCTTTCAGTAATTTTCCTTTTGTTGTCCGGATGTCTTCCACAACGTCTTCTGCCACGATCCAAGCCTTGTCTGCTATCTTTTGCATTGAAGGTCTTCCGCAGACTATTGTTTCCGACAATGGCCCACAATTCCTGTCCGCGGAATTTCAGTCATTCTGCAAGGCCAATGGTATTCAACATCTGACGTCCGCGCCGTTTTCGCCTCAGTCAAACGGTGCCGCTGAACGATTGGTCCGGACTTTCAAGTCACAGATGTTGAAATTGAAAAACTCGCATTCTCGGGAGGACGCTTTGTTACTCTTTTTGTCATCGTATCGCTCTCAGCCCAGCGATGGTCGCTCGCCGGCTGAATTGCTCCATGGTCGATCTCATCGTACCCTGATGTCTTTGCTGCATCCGCCGCATCAGGTTCCGGTGCAGCGGCAGACTCCTGTTTTTGCTCCTGGCGACGTTGTCTATTATCGCACCTATCGCGGTTCACGGCGTTGGCTCGTAGGGCGCATTCTTCGCTGCCTCGGCCGCGCGATGTATTTGGTTTTGGGGGCCTCTGGTGAGGTGCGTCGGCATCTCAATCAGCTGCGCCTCTGTCGTCGCCTGGGTTCTGCCGCTCCCCGTCTGCTTTCAGCGACGGAGCCGTCAGGTCAGCGCCTTGGGGACCCATCTACTGGCTCGCCTCATCCCCAGGTGTTGCCGACGCTGCCTTCCATTTTGCCCCATGGCGTCGCGCCGCCGCCGCAGCCGCCGCCGGCGCCGCCCGCAGTGGACGCGTCGCTGCAACCGCCTGGCGCCTCCCTGGGTCACGCGCCGCCGCTCGCTTCCCGTGACCAGCCGTCCTCCGCCATGGACCTCTTGCCCGCTCCGGACCAGATGGCGTCTTCGCCCGTCGGGTGCTCCGACCACATGGAGGTCGATCCTTCTGTCTCATTACGTGCGCATACACCTCATGTTGACGTGCACCCTGGACTAGGTTTGCAGGCGTTTCCTAGCTCCCCTCGGACCGAATGGCCGGGTGCGGGTGGCACAGCCTCGCCTGTTGTTAGGCTCCCCACCTCATCGCATACGTCAACATGGGGTCCTCCCCACGGCGGGCGGAAGCCTTATCTCACGACCGTTCGCCGATTTGCGGGGGAGGAATGTGGTGTCACCGCTAGACACCACACTTGCTAGGTGGTAACTTAAATCGGCCGCGGTCCTGTAGTACATGTCGGACCCGCGTGTCGCCACTGTGTAATCGCAATCCTAGCGCCACCACATGGCAGGTCACAATACACGGACTAGACCTCGCCCCAGTTGTACGGACGACATAGCTTGCGACCAGACCTACCA
Organism: Schistocerca nitens; assembly: GCF_023898315.1. Taxonomy (NCBI): domain Eukaryota; kingdom Metazoa; phylum Arthropoda; class Insecta; order Orthoptera; family Acrididae; genus Schistocerca; species Schistocerca nitens. The sequence continues at coordinate 150,838,122 of NC_064624.1, read as the reverse complement.
AGTCTTCCTCTCATTTGCCGAGAGACTGATAGAATAGCCTTCAGCTTATTCCATAGCTACTACCTAGCAAGGCGCCATTTGTATCAGTGCTTATAGCTTACTACTATTCAAGAGATGTATTCCAACAAGAGAATAAAGTTAAGTATATTATTCCAGCTACGTACTTTTCTTCTTATTCATTAATAAGTCTCATGTTCCAGTACTTCACGCCCGTCTGCGTTAGTTTAGCGTGCACTTTCAGCCACTTCGGTCTACAAGGTGTTGGCCCAGCTGCCGACACATCAATTTGTGTGTGTGGTTTTTTTGGTAAAGTAATACCATGTATTCCTATTATGAGAAACCTCTTGTAATATCTCCTACTTGCTATCATAGAGATCTTATAAAATGAAAATGTTGGTGATGGATTGAAGCATGGATGATTAAATTGCTCAACAAGAAAGCCTGTATAACACATATATTGTGTTCCTAAATGAGTTGCTTGTCACTACCGCCTATACATGCTATAAATGTTACGATTCCACACACAAATATCTTTTCAGCAGTGAATGTCTCTACCATCTTTCATGTCACCTGCTATAGAATGAGTGACCTTCAGTGACTTGTGTCTTACCCAACAACCAATAAAACATCATGCAAGGATATTGCTAAAATCTGTACTCTGTTAAGTTTTAATAATTTCGTAACAACAAATGATGTAACATGTCACCACAAGATGTAATGCATTTTCTACAGTTAGATACCCTGGTTTGTGAGATATATGTGTCAAATCCGCCCATGTGAAATAATTTAAATGTGTTTTTTCCACAAGGGAAATGAGTCCTTAATAGCTTTTACCTTGAACTCTAACAAACTGGAAACTAACCCGGTAACTGTGGATCACGTGTGTTCCATCTCTTGGAAATTTGTAGAAATTCATAAATTGGCACTCATATATTCAACTTAAAAGGAGGTTTGAGGGAAAGAAAAATCTAACCACTATACAACACCTCTTTGCATTGAGTGTCAGGCAAAACAAAGGAAAGTCATATTTTGTGTATATCATCTAGAAAATTTACTTGCATTTCTTTTTGCCATATGTTTTCCGTCGTACCAATAGATCTGTCACGGTTCTGTACTCCATTGGCATTGGGATTCACACCTGGAAGGGAAAAAGTTCACATTCGAGGTTCTTTGCACTTATTAATCTGAATCTGTATTAAATTTTCATCACATCGTCTTGCCTGTCTTGTAAAGAAACTGAGACACATTGCAATTTTTCTTGTCTTTGAAGTAAAGCTTGGTGTCACTTGATTTCCCTAGTGAAGCCAATGGGAATAATTAGATTCTGTAAGCTTACATGGATTTGGTTTATGTAGCAAAGTGGTAATTAATATTTAAAATTTGATAATCTTGTAACTGTTGAATACATAATAAGAAACTTTTGTGTACTTATTACTAAATACTTTGGATTTTTGTGTAAATGAACTCTTCAAAATTACAAAATGTATTTGTTTTTGTAAATAATTTTTAATGTCTCACATCATAAGAAAATGTGCAGATGAGCAGTGTAACATCTGATGACATTAGAACATTATGTATGTTATGGATGTATAGTATGTTTTTAATGAAAACTGTAATCATATTGTTTGCCCAAAAAAACGAAATTTTATTATTGTTCTAAGTACTTTACAATATTGATGGCATAAGTTATTACATTCTTATTGAAGGTAATATTTTGGAGATGTGCAAATTGTGGAAAAATATGAAGAACGAGATATATTAGAAAAAGTTACTGACATTCTGAGCCTAAAGCTGTGTACAAAATATAGGTTCAGGGTCATCACATGTTGAATAATGCTGGTCATGTCACACATCATCTCATCTCAGATTTTCATGAATATTTGCTTGTTTACTTATACTTATAAGAACTTCTGCAAAATTTTTTGCTCTCAGACTAAAAACATTTTATATTGAATTTTAAATGTAATGATATTCTGATAACTGGGCTCTGCAAGAATGTTAATGGAAAATGGTACTTTCCTACATAAACGCCCATAACTCAGGTGTTTATGAAGCTTTCAATTTTGAATCTTTTTCATAAGTTAAAAGAAGCGCATATTTAACAGACATGTAATTATTTAAGCAGTAAAGTGACAAAGAACAATTCAAAAAAAATTAGTATGTGTCACTTTCCAATTTCCAGAAAAAGTACAGACACCATGAAAAATACTTATATCACATTTCTCCAAGTCTGATGGGAACTTACAATTGATCTTAATAATTCTCAAGACATGTAATGAAATAAAATTATTAATGTGTTTTTAGAATGAATACACAAATAAATGTGAAATCACAATACTTTGTATTGTGATGAAAGAAATAATAATTCTAAGCCACAAAATCATCCATACTTGCCACCCACTGCTCCAGATTTTCACAAAAAATTTTCTACTTGTTACTCAGCATGGCAATAGTGCAAAATTTCTCCACATGCTTCACATTCTTTGAGGGGGGAAAATAGAAATTTCTTTTACAAACGTAAATGCAACAACTGAAGTTTGTCATTTTGATTGTATTACTTCAGACAAAAATAATAATGATAATAACAGAAATATTTTATTTTCAACACCACTGCCATATTTTTCCAGAGTGACCAACGGAATTTATCTTTATTAGAAAAAAATTAATAACTATTCTTGGCTTGTGGGAATATAGAAAATAAACTTAAGCTGTTGTGGACAAAAAAATGATTTTTAAATATGTAAAACACTTTCTGGCAGCTGATACAAGATTTTTTTTAAACTCTGATATGTCTTTTGAAGAAAAAAAGCAGCAGCTACATTTAACATACATCATTGTTCAGATGATCATTCAAATCAGATCATGTAAACTGACAACCTATAGCAAGGGTGCCTCATGAAAATACAGGGACAAAAGTTATAAATTTAAATCAAACATTTTCATTACATGGGTTAACTTTATTAGGGGGTCAAATTATCATCTTTAAACAACAATTATTCTAGCCACACTAATGTTAATTTATAATGTACATGTTCAGCAGTGAAGATCCATGGAACTATCAATGAAACTTCTTAAGAACATATCTGTATTTTTTTTCCTACTGTGTCAAATTATATTCTGTTAACTTCATATCTTTTAATTAAAGTAATACACTCAGTGTAATGATGTTGATTTTGGTACACAAACAGCACATAAAATGTTTTACAAAGCCACAAAACAAGAGTCTTCCTTCTCAGGCCAAAAAAAAAAAAAAAAATGACACTGCTGGTCCAGTTTGGTGGTGAAAAAGTAGTTCAATGTCTCCTTCATCAAACACATTTCTGACAAAGGCAAAGTACTGCCTATCATTATATACAGCTGCTACAAAAGAATTTTGTTGAGGATGAGTGCATGTTCATTGTGGGGCATTTTCATTAGAGGAAGGCCTCTCCGAAGAGGCAAAGGCCTCTCCGAAGCGGCAAAGTCCTCTCCGAAGCGGCGAAGGCCTCTGCGAAGAGGCGAAGGCCTGTCCGAAGAGGCGAAGTCCTCTCTGAAGAGGCGAAGGCCTCTCCGAAGAGGAAGGCCTTTCCGAAGAGGAAGGCTTTTCAGAAGAAGTTACTCTCCTAACCTTTTGGATTAGAAGTCATTTTAGTACTGATTCATGAAATGTCACCTTGGGGTCAATACTGCATCACTTTTATTTCTATAACTGATGTCAGTTTTCAGTTCACAAATCTTATGACATGTTGTGCACAGTTTTTGGCTTCATTTTGTGTAGATTCTTCTAGCAGTTAATGTTTTAGACAAAGACAAGCAAACTGACCTCAAATATTTTTAACCATTTGTCTGTGTTTTTTGAAAGGATCACAAAAAAATGTTTGATAACATTCAAAAACTTTTAAGTAATAGTACCAATGATGTTCACATATAGTAGGACTTTCTTGATCTTGTGGAAAGCTTATAGTGGTTTGCAGCAATTTCAAATCTCGGTCTTCATTCAGCTCTTCTATTTTTTCTGGAGTTTATAGTAAGGTATAGGTGGTCAAATGACATGGTGTTCTTAGTAATTATCCAACTCTGTGAGAATTCACATTTTCCATCACAATTCACTTAAAACATACTTTATACAAGTGGAATGATAAGGCCGCATCACTAATAGATATAATCTGTCTCACAGAAAGACAAAGGGCAGCCGAGGCCAAATAGACTAATTGATGCATACCAGTTATTTTCAACAATGAATTTCATGATGTGTTGCATTGTTTTCATGCCTATAAATGTTTCAAACAAGCAACTGCTGTCTAAGAACACTTTTTTATTACTGTGAGCAGATGATTGGCTGAACACACAAATTATAGTCTTTAATAAATTAGTCAAATGAAAGGAAATAAGTTTTTACACTTGAAGTTAACTTACATGTCTTGAATGAGCTATATTTGAATATGCTAATTTGATACCCTTGGTATCTGAGGCAGTGAGACAGTAAGTGGATGTACTTCCCTTTTCCATCACAGCAAAAAGTATTGTGTTTCCATTTGTGTATCACTTAGGATAAGACCCATTAAAATTTTATTAGAAAGCTAGGGGATTATTTAAGGCCAAAATCAGGTTCCCATCAGGTTGGAGAAAGGAGATATAAGCATTTTTCCGCATCCTTGCAGTTTTTCTGAAACTGGAAAATTAATATTTTTCAAAAATTTCCTTTGTAGCTTTATTGCTAAAATAATTACATGTCTTAAGTATGTGCTTCTCGTAACTTACGAAAAAATTGTAAATCAAAAGCTTCACAAATACCCAAGTGACGGCCATTTATTTAGATAAGTACCAATATGCACTGACATTCTTGCACAGCCCAGTTCTGAGAATATCACTGCATTTAAAATTTGATGTAAAATAAAGTTGTAGTTTGAGATAAAAATGTTTTGCAGAAGTTCATATGTTATAAGTATAAGCAAATGTGCAAAGTTTTGTGAAAATCTGAGATACAGGGTTACAAATCCTTGAATTGTTGCATGTTTTCACATGGGATGAGCCCCACTCTTACAAAGATAATGGCAACCAGCCGCAGCGCCATTATCGGTTTCGAACATTACAGGATCATCTTCAGACATCTATTTCATATTAAGATACATCCTACATCAGCTTTCATTTGGGAAAACAAAAAGTGAAAGCTAATGTAAAATGTATCTTAATGTGAACTAACCATCTGAAGATGAAACTTTAATTTTCGAAACCAGTAATGGTGCTGGTTAGATAAATAAACAGTCTTGTAAAAATTGGCTGGTTGCTACCTTTTTTTCTAAGAGCCAACCTATAGAAAAAGTGTACACCAATATGGTAACTAGTCAGTTCCAAATATTTTGCTTTACAATGGGCTTCTCTGGGTGAAGTAAGCAGTCAAAAATTTAAAATTGTAATGTAGAAAAATGATTATCCGTCGAGAAGTGTTTGAGAAAAGAACACTCTCTCTCTCTCTCTCTCTCTCTCTCTCTCTCTCCCTTTCTCTCTCTCTCTCTCTCTCTCTCTCTCTCTCTCTCTCTCTCTCTCTCTCTCTCACACACACACACACACACACACACACACACACACACACAACATGTTTTTAGAATGAGAGGTGATGTCTCTTCACTTCTGTAACAGCATAAATCTGTAAAGTCCACAACTCTAATGACCAGCTGGCACCTAAACCCTTTATAAGTTTATGGTTAATCTGGCGATGTTAAGTGCTTTTGTCAGACTGAGCTACTGTATGGGTATGCTTGGTGGTCAACAGTGCAACCAGTACAAGCCTACAATTTTGTCAGAAGTTGGTGGATAGTAACTTCTTACTTGTGAACAAAAACTTAATGCGTTTGAAGCACCCACCGAACACATAGCTTTATAATTTAGGTTTCATTTTATTGTATATAGTTGGGAGCCACTGAGCATGGTTAGTGCAGTGACTACTGTGCTAGCTTCAGGTTTGGGAGACCCAGGTACAAGCCCCATGTTAGACTTTGGTCTGCCATAGTTTCCTAGGCAAATCAGCAAGGCCACTCCTGTCCTGACCAAATGCAAAAAATAAGTGGAAGTCCTGTCTCTAATGAGTATAGCTGCAGAAAATATAAAAAAATACCAATCATCCTTTCAGTAGGAACCAGGTAAATAAAAGTTTCATGACATGTAAAAAGGAAAATATATTTCCTCTGTTGCTCTTGCATATATTGTAATATTTCAACTGGAGACAAATACTTCTCTATAAGCTGTTACCTTGGAATGTAGTATTTTTATCCAACCTCTTAAAACTCCAATAGGCTTGTTGGCATGTATATAGAAGTGCAATATCTGAATCAGTAGAGTTTGAGAGAGGGATGTGAGAAGGGGGGGAGGTCCTTAATTCTTTTAATCTGATACAGAGAGCTAAATGCTAGTAACTATTACCTCATTTGGTGGAAGTATCTGTGACAAAACTTCAAACTGTCATTCATAAATTTTATATGAATATGTATCAATTGCACCACACATTTCATATTAGTAGAACATTATCTGATCATCTGGAGGAAAGATCCATTTGCTAGAACCAAATACTGAGATGCCTGTCACCTTTAAGCACCAGGTACCCATTGCATCTTCAACCAAGTAACTGTAGGTTAACATCCAAAGTTTCCTTGATGTCTTCTCAGCTTCAGTCACATTTTTCCCACTAAAAAACTTCCATTTCGTTTGTAATATGGACGAATGTGAGTGTTCTGAGGCATTAAGAATTTTCTTAGACATTTGAATGTCAGCCATACCTAATAGAAATTTTATGAATAACTGTACATCTTGTTTATCATTACAAAACAGATGATGTTCCTTTTAAAGAAAGTTTGCAACCAAAGAGTACTTGGGAATGATTCATCTAGTGGTGGGGTTAATGCAGTTTTGTGGGTGGTGAAGGCAGTTACTCAAATAGAGAGAATATCTGGGAGTCCTTCTACAGTTAATTTTGAATGAATAATAGTGCATAGTACCACATTTTTGGTGAACAAACATTTTCAATTTTTGTTAATGTAAAAATATTGTTTTATCTATTGGAGGGTGATTGTCCCCACTGCCTCCTCCCTTAATATCCATTTGGTTTGTCATAGACACAGGAAGAAAATGCAGAGTTCTGTTAAAATTTTATGATGAATTAATGTAGTTAATGTGGCTTTGAGCAGTAATGTAATCAAAACAAATGTGATCATATTTATGCTGTGCATAAACTCACTAAAAACTCCATTCTGCACTTGTTTATTTTAAATTGTCACTGTGACATATATTTGGAATACACAACTTTGATACCTACTACTTTTACTTAAAGTGTCAAGTATTTCTGTACTGTAATTAGGAGGAGGTGGTGACAGTGGTCGAAGTATCACCAGTGTCTAAGCAGCTTGAATACTCATTTCATCTATAACTGTTACTCACATTTAAATATTTAAGTATCATCTATAAAAAAATGTTTCCTAGTAGTTGCCAAATGATGTTGACAACTGACATCCAATTATAATGATGAGCTACTTGAGAAAATGACCTTGGCAACCCACTGTTTTTAGCAGCACTGTGTGATGTTTCATATGTGATGGTGACATACTGTGTTTGTTTATTCTCTCAATAGACATAGCATAAATTTTGGGGGTTTGACATGGCATGGTTACTGTAGCTATTTCCGTGTTGAGTACAAGTCATACATAAAGTATCTAAAATGGCACAGCCCTCATTGCTTTCAGCTGCTTCAATGCTGGTAAATGTGACTTACTTTTTATTGTTTTTCTTCACAATATACAGCCTATAAAGAAAAATAATGACGTATGTTATAGAAGGTCAGTACATTATGATCATCAGCAATCATTTATTTTGGGAGACAAAAATTTTCTTAGTTGGATTTACAACATGAAGGCAAAATTAAATGCAAGTACATGGTTTAATATTTCCATCAATATTCGAAATTATCTTCCGAACCACTTCAATTTCTCAGTTTAACGTTTCCGCCCACATGAATTATGTACAATTCATTGGCTTTTATAAAAATACAAAATACCTTAATTTCTCCCTATTTCACGTTTTTATCCACATGATTTAGGCACGATTAATCAGATTTAAACAACAAATAACTTGACTCTTGTTTTAACTTTCGTTATGCTTATGATTCCTTCAGTTAGATATTCGTGATGTTCATGAAACACACAATAACATTCCAGATTGTTGGTATTACAGTTAATAATTAAATCAACTGGGATGAGCATATGAACAACTGCTGTCACTTCGTTTGTACACATGTACTTACATTTAGGCGTTTGATTGTGGCACCATACACAGTCACTAACCCAGCTCCAGGGAGGTAGGGTACCCTTCTGAATTCCTCCACTGGGGTAGTTCCTGTCTGGAGTGTCCATGTCGTGAGTGTGGGTATTCTACACTTCAATAGGCCAGAGTGAAAGGATGGCTGAGTTCAGGCAGGGACCCAATCGTGTTGAGTATAACACAGAACCCACATCCAGGGTTAAGTGTGAAGACCTTAATGGCAGCACCGGCGGAAAAGAAAGACTTCGGAATGGTGTAGCTGGCAGATGAGGCACCCCTCCTTTTTGGGGATCAAACGAGAAGGAAACCACTGCCTTGTGGTGGATGAGAAACTCCAAAGGTTGAGCGAGACAACCCCAACAGAAAATCCTTTCTTGCACTAAGCCTAGCAAGTCAGTAGGAAAATCCTCATAAACTGCTTTCAAAACACAGATGAGCCTGGGTACAAAGCCTCTCAGGATTTGACTCCACTGCTTCTTGAAGTACTGGTGCAAATGATGGGAGAGCTGATGATATTAATCAGTACAAGAAGATGAAACCAAATGGACTAAAAAATAACCTAAATATTGGCAGCCTTAATATTTTAACACTCAATGGAAAAATGGAAGAAATGACAGATGTACTAACAGAGAGAAAGTTACATATTTTGGGATTAAGTGAAACGAGTTGAAGGGAAAAGGTGAGGAGAATTTGAGAGGAGGAGGAAAAGTGTACTGGAGTGGGAATAACAGGTTTGGAAGAAATGGTGTGGTAGTGATGGTGAATAAGAATGCACAAAGCTGTATTCAAAGTGTGAGATATATCAGACAGGATCATAATCTTAAACCTGAGATTCCAAACAGAAACACTAAAAGTTATCCAGATTTATACACCTCAAGTGGGATGTAGAGAAGTAGAGAAGATGGACTTTGAAAATGAGATATAGAACAATATAAAGAGAGTGCTAATATAGTGATGGGAGATTTTAATGCACAGGTAGGCATAGACAGAAAGGGATTTGTGCAGGTGTTGGGATGTTGTGAATATGGAGGCAGAAAAGAATAAGGGGAAAGACTCCGGGATTTGTGCTAGAGGAATGGAATGAAACTAGGAAACAGCTGGTTTATGAAGAGAGAAAGTCATGTTACCACCAGATACAGTTGGGATGGAAGAACCAAGAGTGTAACTGATTATATTCTAGTAGATAGGGAATGGGGAGAGAAAGTAACAAATGTGAAGATAATCCCAGGCGTGAGTGCAGATGGAGACCATAGATTACAGGTGTGACAAGGGAAAATCAATCAGTGTGTGAAAAATAGAAAACAGAAGAAAGTGATGAGGATACTGGATTGGAAACTGAAGGAGAGTGAAAGTGCTCAGAAGTATAGAGAATTAATCACACAAAAATTTCCAAAAGACGTTTTCTGCGACGTAGAAAAAGAATGGAGTTTATTCAAAGACACTTTAGTCGAAGCAGCACAAAAAGTATGTGGTAGAACGTCTGCAAAGGAAAAATTAAGACAGACAAGTTGGTGGGATGATATCACAATCCAAGCAGTAAGAAGGAAAAATGTAGCATGGAGAAAGTGGTGGAAAACTAAAACTGACGAGGACCATAAAAGATGTGAAGAGCAATAAGAAAATGTTCTATAAATGCTGAAAAATAAAAGGAAGGCTTCTGAAGTACCAGTAAAGATGGAAACAGGGGATGGTACTGTGATTGTAGATCCAGGGAATATAAAAGATCTCTGGAAAGAACAGTTTAAGAAACTTTTAAATGCTGAGGAACAGGTACATGAGGAAACAACAAATAATGGAGAAATTGACAGAAGTTGGGAAGCAGAATTAGGACAATTACACGGGAAGATATGGAAATAGCTGTGAAGAAGATGAATGGGGGAAAGCCCCAGGACCTGATGAAGTATCACAGATGTTGTCACTTTCCAGCTTTCAGATCATGATGCTGTGACATGTGAATTAAGTAATACTAAGTTACCTAATAAGAGTACTGTTTCTGGTAAAAGGACTAAGTTAGTAGACCTCTGAATGAAGTAAATTTATGCAATTGTTTGATTGACAGTTATCAATGTTGCTCAGCTGATGTTATGTTTAACAATTTTTTTTCAATTTTTTTTCACTTTTTGAGGAGTTTAATCCAAAAAAAGAGTGCAAGGTCAATACCCTTTCACGTAAAGAAAGCAAATCTAAGAACCCCCATGAGTGGTACACTTCTCAAATACTGCATATGAAAAATAAAGTACTGTTTTTTTACATTTGTATAGACAGTATAAGACAGAAAATGCTAGATTAGTGTGTAATGAAGCTAAGAGAGAATACAAACTAAGTGTCAATAATGCAAAGAAATTTTACAATTTAGGTATAATTAACAGATCTACAAATAAATCTAAAACAGCTTGGAAAGTAATCAATTCACTTTCCCATAGTGGCAAAAAAGAGGTTGTGAACTTATCCCCAGATAGTTTCAACAAATTTTGTACTCCATCAGTGGAAAAATATGTCAAAACATAATAAAACCCAATGAATCCCCTGCAGAATTGGTGAGGCTTTTTGGGGCAATATTCCATTTTCAAATTTTAATTTTAGGGAAGTAAATCCCAAAGATTTTCTAGGAGTTGTTAAAGCTCTTAAACAATCTGAGGGTGTTGATACTTTTGATTTGTCCAGTAATTGCTTTTTGTATTAATGATCAATGATTTAACATTTTTTATCAACTCTCAAACTATATTGTATGCAGATGACACTACCTTTTTAACAGTAGCTCTGATTTCAATGAACTGCACAATTTAACTGAATATACAATATCTCAGGCCTCTATTTGGTTTAGAGCTAATGGCTTTTGTTTAAATGAAGGTAAATTGCAACAAATATTTTTAGTCTTTGTAATTTATCATGTACAGACAACCCAGATAGTATTAAATTTTTAGGATTAAACATAGACTGTGAACTTTCATGGGAACCCACATTAAATACATAAGTGCTAGACTTTCTGGAGTAATTTATTTGCTGAAGATATTAAAGAGCTGTGTCCCAGATAGTTATGTTGGATCAGCATATTTTGCATTTTTTCAGAGTATCATTTCTTATGGAATTCCTTTCTGTGGGAACAGCAGCCATGTCTAGGATATCCTTCTGCTACAAAATTTCTAAATTTCTCATTTACATAAAAATTAATTTATCTAGCCAGCTCTTAAAGGAAGACATTCATTGTTATAATACCAGAAATAGATGGTCAAAATCATTAGATAGTTACAATGTTTTAGGCATAAAATGTATACTAAGTTACCTTTAGAAATAAGTAATTTACCTTTAGATTTATTTAAATGCAAGTTTATAACAAATTAGCTGGTTTACCTTTTTATTCTGTTACTGAATTTTTTGAGTGTAATTCTATGGGAAATTGCAGTATGAAGCATGAATGAGGAGATGCCTGTTGATATATTAAGAAAGTCTATCCAGCACAACTTAGTGTATAAAATTATATATACAGACTTTTATTTATTAATACTGACTTTGAATATTGCCTGTAGAAGTTTAATGATAATAAAATTTATATTATTATTTTCAGTGGATATGATAAAAGCAGCAGGTCCAGTGGGAATGCAGTGGCTGTATAGAGTACTATCAAGTGTGTAGAGACATAGTACAATATGTGACGAATGGAGAAGAGGAGACATTGTTCCCATCTTCAAAAAAGACAGTAAAAGACTTTGTAAAAACTACAGAGGAATGACCCTTATGAGTCATATAGCCAGGATTTTTGAAAGAATTTTACTAAATTGAATCAGTCAAAAAATAGAAAAGGGGCTGGGTGAAGAACAGCATGGGTTTAGGAAAGGAAGAAGCACAATCGACCTGATATTTTCTATCTGTCAACTGATGGAAATATTTGGGAGTACGACAAAAGGGTGATAATGGTTTTTATAGACATAAAAAAGGCATATGACTCAGTTAACAGGGAAAGATTCTGGGAAGAAATGAAGAAAATAGATATGAAAGATGGATACATTAATGTAATAAAGACAATGTACAAAAGACACAATTGTAGAAATATAACATCATTGGGCAACTCTGAATACTTTGAAATAAGGCAAGGACTGAAACAAGGCAGTATTCTATCTCCTGCACTTTTTAATATTATGATGGAGGGAATGAATAAGGCAGTTAAAGATATAGTAAAAGAAAAAGACAAAAAGATGATTTTTGAAGATGATATGGTAATATATGGGGCAACAAAGAGGTAGATATACATTTACAATTTGATGAGTGGAAGGAAATAATGAAATGGTATGGATCAAAAATAAATAAAGGTAAGAGTGAAGTAATGGTATTTGGAAGAGAGAAAGGGATCAATGGAAATATTACTTTGAATGGAGAACCCCTCAAAGTGGTAGACATTTTCACTTATTTAGGAGGTTACAGAAGGGAGGCAATTTCTTCCAAACAATATACCACCTGATTTGGGATAAGAAAGTATCAGAAAAAGCAAAACTCCTTATGTATAAGTCTTATTACTTCCCTTTTGTCACCTATGGAGGAGAAACATAGACAATGACATAAAGGGACAGGAGCAGACTGCAAGCAGGGAAAACGAAATTTCTCAGAGCAGTTAACGAATAAACAAGAATGGACAGAGTAAGGAACGTAGATATCAGAAAGACTTTAAACAAGACGTTTTTTTTCGTTTACCGGATTTGAATTCCCCCCAAAGGCGATATGGGGGTGGGGGGTTGGCTGGCAGCAGGGTAATATGCTGCTCTACAGCTTACAGAAAAGTTAAAAAACATAATGAGAATAGAAACAAACAAGAAAAACAGGCAACAAAATGGTGACCTTGTAAAAAAAAAAACAGTAAAATGGTGGTAAGTTGTGTAATTTAAAATATAAAAACACTGCGATGACAATGCTGATGAAGAAGTAGACAGGCACAATTAAAAAACACGGTGATAGTCTATTTTCTGTTCGCATGAGACAAACACAACTAGCGACAGTATGGTGGCTGTAAGCAACACCGACAGGGGACACGCAACACTGGACACTCACATATAACAGCACTATACAGATGACATGGCGGCAGATGAGGGGAGGACCAGAACCCATGATGGGGAAAAGGGGGGAGGAGAGGAAAATGAAAAATGGGGGAGAGATGATAGACAGAGGGGACATTGGAAAGGCTGGGTGGATGCAAGAAGAAGTGGGAAAGGCAGTGGAGAGGAGAGCAGAAAAGTCTCAGGAGAGAGAACAGAGGGGTAAAAGGAAGCCCGGGGAAAGGACAGAGGAAAGGAGGTGTGGTGAGTATCAGAGTTGATAGGATGGATAAATGGAGGGAGAGATGTCATCTTCTGGGAGGGGGAGTTGACAGAAGCCACCTTGGGAAAGGAGATGAAGGGTGTAGAACTGGAGGGTAGAGGGGACACAACAGTGAAGGTGCGACTGCAAGTGGGGTTGGGAAGGAGAGGAGCAACCCGGGGTAAGGCGATCAAGGCGACAGGACATGTAGAGTGTGTGGATACGTTCGAGGAATAGGAGCAGATGGGGCAAAGGAATCAGGTCGTAGAGGATCCACGTAGGGGGCGGGAGGTGTATACAAAAGGCGAGATGGAGAGCATGGTGCTTGAGGAACCTGAGGGACTGATAGAAATTTGGGTGAGGTGGATATCCAGGCAGAACTGGCGTAACTGGGGTTGGGATGGATTAAGGATTTGGGGCATATCTGCCGTGTACAGGAGGTTGAATAGAGGGGAAAGGACAGAGCCCTGGGGCGCACCTGCAGACAGGTAGAAGGTGCAGGAATTGGAGCTATGGATGGTAATGTAAGAGGGGTGGTGGGAGAGGAAGGAGGCAATAAGATGGACATAGTTGACAGGAAGGGCATAGGTCTGGATTTTAAACAGGAGACCAGAATGCCATACATGGTCGTAGGCCTTTTTGAGGTCAAGGGAGACGAAAATGGCGGAGTGAAGGGAGTTAAGCTAGAGGGAGAGGGGATGAGTGAGGTGTAGGAGTTGGTCATCAGCAGATAAGGAAGGTGGAAAGCCACACTGGGTATTGGGGATAAGGTGGTTTCAGTGGAGGTGGTGATAGATGCGCCAGGTAAGGATGGATTCCACGAGCTTGCTGAACACTGAGGTGAGACATATAGGGCAATAGGAAGAGGCATCCAATGCAGGCTTGTTGGGTTTGGAGAACATCAGGATATGGGATTTTTCAACAGGTCAGTGTAGATGCTGGTGGCAAGGATTACATTGTAGAGGGTGGCAAGGATTGCAACGAAGGAGGGTGGGCAGTGTTTGAGGGGGCGGTAGGTAATGCGGTCGTGGCCGGCAGCAGTGTTGCATTTAGTTTGGAGTGTGAGGCTGATGTCCTGTGTAGTGATGGAAGTGATAGTTCAGATGGTGGTATGTGGCCCAAGTACTGGAAGCTAGGAGCAAAAAGAGGAACAGAAGTATCTGTACGGTCGATGAGGTCAGGGAAGAGGGAATAATCAAATTCGGGATCATCTGGGATGGAAAAAACATCAGATAAGTGAGAGGCAAAGTGGTTGGCCTTACTGAGTTTGTCAGGAAATGGACAGTCATCAAGGAGGAGAGGGTACTGGGGGTGTGGCGGTTCCAAGTATGGTGGTGGAGAGCAGACCAATAGTTGGAAGAGTTTATTGGGAGTGTGGTGTTGAGTTGTGTACATGTCTGTCGCCATGCGCGGCATTTCTTCGCAGTAAGTAGGTTGTGGAAGTGTCATTGTAATTGCCGGTGGCGGGTGAGTGTGTCCCAGTCACAAGTGCGGAGAAAAGAGCAGTAGAGGCAGCGGGATTCACGAAGGAGAAGGATGGCCTGTGGGAGCAGGGCTGGACTGTGAGGGTGGATGGCTTTGGTAGGTATATGGGTAGTGACAGTGTCAGACAATGTCTTGTGCAGGAAGGCAGTAGTTCAGGAGATGTCAACAGGAGATTGGAGGGTAAGGTCGTGGCCTTCGACCTGGTTGTGAATGGAGTCCCTGTAGGCATTCCAATTGGCATGGGAGTAATCATGGACAAGTTTAGGAGGGATGTCAGGGCGAGGAGTGGGGCAGGGATGGCGACCATTAGAGATAGTGAGGAGAACGGGAGCATGGTCACTGCCAATGAGGTCAAGGACATCTGCGGTCATGCCCCCAAGGAGGTTGGGAGAGGAAAGGATCACATCGGGTGTGCTGGGGGAGGAGAACCAGGTCCCCCTGGAGGGTGGTGAGAAACCAATGCAACCGCCGGAGGTCGGCAGGAGTATGGCTGTGGATATTGAGGTCAGCAGCAATCATGTAGGTGGAGAAGGTGCAGTCAATGTGGGCCAGGAAAGTGTATGGGATGGGGGTTCAAGGGCGGACATAAATGGTGGCACAGGTGATGGTAAGGGAAGAAGAGGCTGAGGGTGAGATGCTCAGCAGGATTGTTGAGGAGAAGTTGGGGCTGAACAGGCAGGAGCTTGAGTTGGCCTATAGCAACCCTGCCTGGCACTAGAGGGTATAGGTTATTGGTGCGGTGAAGGGTGTAAGGGGTTGTGGAGATACAGGACTGAAGGAAGGTTTATTTAAGATGAAGGCATCCACGTGGTGCTGATGGAGGTTGTGGAGGAAAAGGAGTTTGTGAGTTGGCAGAGAGCAGACATTATGGTACAGGATACTGTAGTGTTGTCACACCATGGGAGGGGAGAGTTAGACAAGGGCGGAGAGGCGGTGAAAGCGAAGTGGGCCTGGTTGTGGGAGTAGGTGGCATAGGTGGTGAAATGGAAGATGGAATGGACAATGAGGGCGATTTGTGGAAGGGTGTGGGAGCGCTGGAAGGGGTGGATGATGAAACGGGTGATGTCCTCTGCGGTAGGGAGAGGGCAGAGCGAGCTGTTGGGGTAGACTTGAACTAGTAAGTATGAGAGAAGAAATTGAAAGAGAGATTAAGATGGTATGGGCATGTTAAGAGGATGTGTTGGCAGAGACTCTACAAAATTATGAAAGAACTAAAGATAGATAGAAAAAGACCTAGAGGGTGCCCAAGAACACGGTGGAAAATAGTGAGAATATCTGTGGAAAGAAGAGATGTGATCTGGCTTTTTTTTTCCTTTATTGGTGTTTCATGCCTCAGCTGAGGCACGCTGGCAGTGGCCTATATACGCCACTCTTTGGCCAGAAGACACAACATATATACTCAGAAGACAGAAAAACAAAAAAACATGGTAAACACATGATGAGCACTGAACAAGAAATCAGAAGTCGTTCAACAGAAGGCACTGTACATGAAGGGTGGCCCCAGTTGAACAGATGTAGGCACCCAGGTGGAGACATGAATGTAGCAGAGAAACACTGATGAAGACACTGTACACAAATGGAGAGACACTGACACACGGAAAATACTGGCAACGATCATTGGTGAAGCACTCACACTGACAAAAGGGGGCCTGCCCCCAGGTCAAAGGGAGAGATAGAAGGGCGGGAAGGAACGGTTTGGAGCCAGTGGGAGGAAGAAGGGTGAGCTGGGGGGAGGAGAGAGGTGACAGTTTGGAAGCCCAGGGAGAGGGGTGGGAGTGGGAGATGTGGGAGAGAGGAGGGAGGGAAGGAAGGTGAGGAGGGAGAGAGGGGTCCTTGGGGGAAAAGGGGGAATGGGAGGGGAGAGTCTGATGTAGTAGTAGGGGTAGATGGACAGGACAAGGACATTATCGGAGAGGGAAGCCACCTTGGGAAAGGTTATGGAGGGTGTGAAGATGGAGAGCAGGTGGGATGCAATAATAAAGGTACGGCAGTGGGCTGGGATGGGCGAGGATGGGAGAGACAAACAGCTGTGGAGGATCGAGTTTGCTGGAGGTGTAAAGGATCCTTATACCTTTGAGGAAAAGGAGAAGATGCGAGAAGGGAATCAAGTCGTATAGGATCCGTGTGGGGGATGGGAGACAGATGTGATAGGCGAGTCAGAGCATGTGGCTATCAAGGTTTTGGAGGGACTTATAGTAGGTGGGAGGGGTGGAGATCCAGGTGGAATGGGCATAGCAGAGGATGGGCCAGATGAGGAATTTATAAGTGTGGAGGATGGTGGAGGCGTCCAGACCACATGTATGGCCAGAAAGGAGTTTGAGGAGGCAGAGTTGGGAGTGTGCCTTGGCTTGGATTGTCCGGAGATGAAGGGGCCAGGAAAGGCAATGGTCAAGGGTGACACCAAGGTGCCTGAGGGTGGGGGTGAGGTGAAAGGGACGGCCATAGATGGTGACAAAAATCAAGGAGGCGGAAGGAAGGGGTGGTTTTTCCTACAATGATTGCTTTGGTAGGTTTGACCTTGAGCAGCCACTGGTTACACCAAGTGGTGAACTGCTCAATATGGGATTGCTAAAGGTGCTGAGAGCGCTGCAGGGTGGGGTCAAGGGCAAGGAAGGCAATGTCATCAGCTTACTGGAGAAGGTGGATGGGCGGTATATAGAAGGCAGAGGAGAGGGGAGAAGATGGAACCTTGGGGCACACTGGTGGAAGAGTAGAGGGTGTAGGAATTTGTGTTATGGATACTGACACAGGAAGGACGGTGGGAAAGAAAGAAGGCGATCGGATGGACGTAGTTAATAGGAAGGGCGACGGTATGGAGCTTGAAGGTGAGACCAGAATGCCATACACGGTCACAGGCACGTTCAAGGCCGAGGGAGAGGAAGATGGCAGAATGATGGGAGTTGAGTTGTTTGGAGAGGAGGTGAGTGACGTGAAGAGAAGGTCACTGGCAGAGGAGGAGGTTCGAAAGCCACATTGTGTATCCGGAAGGAGGCAGTGCTGGTGGAGATACTGGTGGATGCATCACATGAGGATGGATTCCAGGACCAAGGTAAGGCTGACGGGATGGTAGGAGGAGACAGCAGATGGTGGTTTTTTCGGGTTTGAGGAACATCAGGATCCAGGAGGTTTTCCACAGGTCAGGGCAGGAGCTGGTGGACAAGAGCACATTATAAAGGTTGGCCAGGGTGGAGAGGAAGGATGAGGGAGCTTCACGGAGATGACGATAGGTAATACAGTCATGACCAGGAGTGGTGTTGAGTTTCGTGCGGAGAGTAGAGATGTTATCTTGAGTAGTGATTGGGGCATTGAGTTCGGTGTTTGTAATGTTCTCCAAGTACTGGAAGCCAGGAGCGAGTGGATGGGCAGAGGTGTCACTTCGATTGAGGACATCAGGGAAGAGGGAGTAATCGAACTGGTGATCGTCAAGGAAGGTAAAGACACTGGAGAGGGTTAGATCTGGTAGGGCGGCAGTAGTCTCATTAGTACTTAGACAAGATGATAGGTAGGGTAGCATTAAGACTGGTACATGTCTGTCACCTGTCCTGGCGTTTCTTGGCTGTAAGAAGGTTTTGGACGTGTCGTTGGATTTGCCGGTGAAGGAAGGCATGGTAGAGCAGCGGGATTTATGGAGTAGGAGGACTGCCTGTGGGGGTAAAGTGGGATGGTGTGGATGGATGGCGACAGTAGGGATATGGGCCTCCATGGCCTCAGACATGGTCTGCTGGAGAAAGGAGGTGGCACGAGTAATGTCATCTGGGTGCCGGTAGGCGAGGGGGTGGCTATCGATCCGGGTAGTGAGGATATCCCGGTGGGCATTCCAGTTGGCACGGGAATAGTCGTGGACATACTTCGGGGGAGCATCGATGCGAGGGTGAGGATAGGGACGACGACCGTCTGATATGGTGAGGAGGACATGGAGATGGACACTGCCAACAGGGGAGAGGACGTCCACTGCTATGCAGGCAAGAAGGTTAGGGGGGGGGCCAAGACGTCATCGGGAGTGGTATTGGATTTGGGGCAGGTGTGTTGGGGAATGGGAACGAGATCACCTTGGAGGGTGGAGAGGAACTGAGACCACCGCCAAAGCTGGGTTGCGGAACGACTATGGGTGTTGAGGTCGGCAGCAGTCACATTAGAGGAGAAGGTACTCTGGATGTGGGAAAGTAAGTCATAAGGGATAGGAGCAGACAGGTGGACACAGATGGTGGTGCAGCTAAGAGTAAGGCCAGGGAAGAAGAGACTGAGGATAAAGTTGAATGAGATTTTCACTCTACAGCAGAGTGTGCGCTGATATGAAACTTCCTGGTAGATTAAAACTGTGTGCTGGGCCGAGACTCGAACTCAGGACCTTTGCTTTGCGCGGGCAGGTGCTCTACCATCTGAGCTACCCAAGCACTACTCACGCCCCGTCCTCACAGGATAAGGTGTTACATGGGGCCGGGAAGGATGGGTTGTAGCCGAACAGCAATCTGGCGGTGGTGGCCAATGGCTACCCTGTGATGCGCTATTGTGAGGGGGTTATCGGGGCGGCGAAGGAGGTAAGGTGATGTGTATGGGACGTTGGGGCTGGAGAAAGGTTTCATTCAGGAGGAAGGCATCCACTGTGGGTCGTTAGGGTATGCAAAAGGAGGTTCTTATTAACGGGAAGGGAGCAGATGTATTGAACAAGATACGTTGCTGCCGCGCCATGATGGGGTTTAAATGAGTGTGCCGAGATAGGAGAAGGTAAAATGGGCCTGGTAATTGGAGTAGGTGGCGAAGGTGTTGAGGTGAAAGACAGAACAGGCAGCTATGGAGTGGTGGGATTATCAATGGGATGGGCAGGGACAGTGAGTTTGGAAGAGAAAGGAAGGGACCGGGCATTACATTTTTGGGAGTAGGTGGAGTAAGGAAGGCGACAGGTGTTGAAGGTGGTGGTGGTGGGGGGGTGGAATCGAGGTTAGGACACTGCCGGAGGATGTGACTTGGCAGCAGGTGGTGGAAGAAAAGTGGTGTGAGGACCGAGCCAAATGGAGAGGACTTCATCAGCACCTAGAGCCGGCAGTAGCTGGAGCAGGCTCCGGATATAGATAGATTTACATTTAGCTTTGACGTTATTGGTACAACTGCAAAGGTCGATACACATATTCATGTAGTCGATCTAGGTTACTTACGTCACAATGACTTAGCGTTCTCCACACTTAGAGTGCGATGAATGCTACCCAAAACATGTCCACCAGAGGGGCGTTGGCTCACTTTGTTTTCTGCAGCATGCGGCTGCCATCTTTCGGCGGCAGTCCGTACTACGAAGAGCGTCTGGGTGTAGCACCTCTGCTGTGGCACCTCCTGCAGACATTAGCAACCCTGGTTGCCCAGAGTACAGCGTGACATAGCATGCAATCTTGGAGAGTAGCGACTTCTCCGCATTTCGTTTATAAGATCTCGTCGATTTTAGGTAAGCAAGAAAAGTAAGTTTCAAAGTAGGCTTCAAACGTAGGTAATTCAAGTCTACAAACTAACTAACATACAAGCAAACAAATTGGTGAACATCATAGAACCATAAAACGAGTATTTGTGTTTACGGTTTGGTTACAGTGGACAGATAAAGTAATTAACACAAGAGTTAAATAAGTCGTGTGTCCGTGTTTCTGCAACATTCTAAAAGAAAGCTGCCGATTCGTCTGAAGGGGAAGGTTTAGCACTGCTAACACTGATATTCAGACTGCAAACCATTCATGGACATTATTAAGCTTCGAATTGCGATAGGTAATTTTTTTTTCTTTATTGCGATTTCATTCCCCTGCCCCATATGAGCAGGGGAGGGCTGTCAGCGGCACAATCCGCTGCTCTTCAGCCAAGTGACATGACAGCTAAAACAAGAATAAGATGTTACCTATATAAGATGATAAAAGAGGGGAACACAAAACAGAGTAGGGGAGAAAATGGAGGTAAAAATACACTGACATGGAGACGTTCATGGGGGGGGGGGGAGAGACACACATTTAAAAAAGTCACCAAAAAGTTAAAAAATACTGGTGGCTATTCTTAAAACACAAAGAAGACACTGAATGCACATGCACAGGTTAAAAGTTGGCCACTGTATAAAAACACTCCAGAACAACACACTTAAAACCCATTCGGGGCACACACGATGAAGAATAAAACTGCCAGGTGGGACCTGCCAAGGGAGAGATCGGAGATGATGGAAAAGGAGGGGAGAGCAAGGGGCAGCAGGGGAGGCGGCAGGATGAAGAGAGTAGGGGTATCAATGGGTACACTAAGAGGCCGACTTGTCGGGCAGGAGATGAAGAGGGAAGACAGGGCAGGAGGGAGTGCAGACACACTGAAAGGGAGCTCAAGAGAGGGAGGGGGAGTAGGAGAGGGAAGCCACTCACGAGAATGGAGGGGGAGGAGAGGGAGCCCAGAGGAGGAGGCATGAAGATGGGGTTAGAGTTGGTAAGAAGGGTAGATGTCAGGTTGAAGCTCAATATCCAGGAGGGGTAGATGGTGGAAGTTGCGTTGGGAAAGGAGGCAGATGGTGTGCAGGTGGAGAAAGGGCGGGACACTACGGTAAAGCTACGCTGGCACAACAGAGGATGGGGCAGATCAAGGATTTGTCGGTGTAGAGGATGATGGAAGGATGCAGACCCCACGTCCGGCCAGACAGGAGTTTCAGGAGGCGGAGTCAGTTGTAAGCTTTGTTTTGGATGGTAAGGAGACAGGGAATCCAGGTGAGGTGGCGATTGAGAATGAGGCCAAGGTATTTGAGGGTAGGTAGAAATCATGGAGACGGAAGGAGCGGGTGGTGCGGCCTATGATGATCGCCTGGGTCTTGGAGGGGTTGATACGGAGGAACCACTGGTTGCATCAAGTGGTGAATGGGTCAAGGTGCGTTTGGTGGGTATGTTGGGACTGTTGAAGGGTAGGATAAAGGGCTAGGAAGGCGATGTCATCAGCAAACTGGGGAAGATGAACAGGTGGGGGAGGTTTGGGTATATCAGCATTATACAGGAGATAGATGGGAGGGGAAAGGACATAGCCTTGGGGCATGCTGACAGAGGGATAGAAAGTACAGGAGTTGGAATTGTGGATAGTCACATAGGAGGGAAGATGGGAGAGGAGGGAAGCAACGAGACAGACAAAGTTGATGGGGAAATCATAGGTCTGGAGTTTGAAAAGGAGCCCGAGATGCCAAACACGGTTATAGGCGTTCTGGAGATCAAGGGAAACAAAGGTAGTGGTGCGACGGGAATTAAGTTGGAGGGAAAGAAGATTTGTAAGGTTAAACAGCTGGTCGTCTGTGGAGAAGGAAGGCCGGAAGCCACATTGTGTAAGGGGAAGGAGGTGGTGTTGGCTAAGGTGGCGGTGAATATTGTGAGAGAGGACGGCCTCAAATACCTTACTGAACACGGAGGTGAGGCATATGGGACGATAGGAAGAAGTTTCAGGTGGGGGTTTGTTAGGTTTAGGGAGCAGCAAGACACGGGAAGTCTTCCACAGGTCGGGGTAAAATCCAGTGGGGGGGAGGACGTTGCACAGGGTAGCAAGGACAGTCAGAAAGGATGGGGGAGGATTCGTTGACGTGACAGTAGGTGACGCCATCATGACCAGGGGTGGTGTTGCGTTTGGAGCGGAGGACGAGTGTGATGTCTTGTGCGGTGATGGGAGTGTTGATGTCTGAGGAGGGTAACCGATCCAAGTACTGGAAGCTAGGGGTGAGTGGGGACACAAAGGTGTCACTGCAGTCAAGGACAGTGGGGAAGAGGGAATAATCAAAATGGGGATCGTGAGGAATAGAGAAGACCTCAGAGAGGTGGGAAGCAAAATGGTTAGCCTCACTGAGGTTGTCAGGAAAGGGTCGATCGTCATGGAGGATGGGGTAATGCGGGGTGGGATGGCTGCCAGTAAGGTGGTGGAAAGCTGACCAGTACTTGGAATAGTTGACAGGGAGTGTGGAGTTGAGGCGTGTGCATGTCTGCCGACAGTCCCGGCGTTTCTTTGCTGTAGGAGGTTCCGGATGTGTCGCTGTAATTGCCAGTGGCATGTTAGTGTATCCCGGTCATGGGTGCAGAGGAAGGAGCGGTAGAGCCTGTGGGATTCATGCAGAAGAAGGACGGCCTGTGGAGGAAGCATAGGGCTGTGAGGGTGGACGAGTTTGGTATGGACATGTGCCTCCACAGCATCGTGTTTGTCTTCTGAAGGAAGGCATGGGTGATGTCAGCAGGGCAGTGAAAGGTGAGGGGGTGGCTTTCGAACAGTAAGGCAATGGATTCCTGGTAGGCATCCCAATTGGCATGGTGGTAGTCATGGACAGACTTGGGAGGGGCAGCTGGGTGGGTGGCTGCAGGGGTGGGAGGGGCACAGGAGAAGGTGAGAAGGACAGGGAGATGGTCAATACCAACAGGATCGTGGACGTCAACGCGATGCCACCAAGGAGGCTGGGGGAAACGAGGATAACATAGGGGACGGACTTACTTTCAGGACAGGTGTGCTGTGGGAGAGTCACCATGGAGGATGGAATGGAACTGATGCCACTGCCGAAGGGTGTCAGGGTCACGGCTGTGGATGTTCAGGTCGGCGGCGATCACATGAGTGGGTGAGGTATGGCCAACATGGGAAATGAAGGCAAATGGGAGAGGAGCTGTAGGGCGGATGATGGTGAGGGAGTTAAAAATAGGCCGAGGAGATGGTGTTCAGTCAGGTTATTGAGGAGGGGTTGTTGCCAGGCAGGGGTGGCCTATAGCGACCCCACCTCGGGCTAGGGGAAAGGGATTGTCAGTGTTGTGAAGGAGATAGGGGGAGGTACAGACAACTTGGTGGGGTTGGAGGAAGGTTTCATTAACCTGGTGCTAGGACTGGGTATTGATGAAGAGGTTTTGTTTGCAGGGAGGAGTGAATGTTGAGATAGAGGAGATGATACTGTTGATGAGCCAGGAGGTTGAGGTGGGAAGGGTGCAGGAAGTGGAGAGAGGGCTCAGAAGTGTCAGAGGGAGGTGGGGCAGGCAGTGGTTTTTTGGATGAGGGAGTAGAGAGGTCGCCACTGGGCCATTTGGAAGATTTTTTGGTGGGTGTTGCCTGGGAGGAGGGATGAGGGACTGGATATATGGGGAGATGGTGGGAAGCAGGGCCCTGCGATGAAGCAGTAGCACCAGGTGAAAGGGTAGGGCGCTCTGTGGCGGCGACTGTGGCGTGGTGGGCAGTGACCCAGACAGGGGTAGCAGGGGTAGTTGCAGGGGGAAGGGAGGGGAGGGGGAAAAGTCGTCTCGGCATACATGGATACAGTGGGGATACATGGATGATGAGGAGGTAGAAGGGGAAGAGACCATGAGTAGGGGAGGTGGATGAGACGGGTTAATCCCAGAGGAAGCACTCCATGATGATACAGTGGGGGCAGGTGAAGGGGAGGTGTAGATGATGGTAGTGGGGGTGTCCATGGTTGCAGGCAGTGCAAAAGGAACTAAAGTACAAAAGGAACTAAAACGGGAGGCTTCGATAAGCGTGGGGCGGCGGCGAGCACCAGGTTAACTCAACACCAGTGTTTGTAGCTACTTCATTAACAAAATAGAAATTAATAATTGATTTCTCTAAATACATGTTTGTTACTGCCAACAATTTCTTGCCAACATACTAAGTGCTGAAGACAATTAACACGAATCTTTAGCGGTGCTGTTGCTCGCCGCTTCCGACAGATGGCAGCTCTGCACGTCACCTTGGAAAGTGTGCACATTGTCTTTCCCTATGGCTCGGCGCCGTCAGCTGTTTGTTGTTGGGTGTCGCCAAGTCACTTGATATTGATTTGTGGGTGTAGGGAGCTCGATCCTGTAATTGGTAAGCAACAATTCATATGAATCAGTGTTAATAATTCTCCGCTAACATTCCATCATGGCTGCAATGATTCATTCATTTCCAAATTAGGAATGCTCATTCGTTACTTTTGAAATTAATTTGAAGACAACAGTAATGCATAGGGAACATAAAGATGGCCAGAGACTGTGGCATCCACCCATTCGAGGGTTGGATTCTCTCAGTTCCGAGTCGAGGAATTACACTGCCTGGGCTACACTCAGGGTGTACCATCGATTGGAATGGGCGCCAGCCAGTGCTGTCGTCTTTTCGTCCGTCTGCACTCCGTCACTGCTGCCTGCTATCCGCCACCCGGTCCTCGCCACACGGAGTTCGCCGCCGCCCCCTGGTTGTCGCCTCTCTGTGCTCACTGCTGCCGCCACCGCCTCACAGTGCTTGGTGCCGCCGCCGCCGCCGCCTAGTCGCCATGTAGCCATCTCCTGGTGCTTCCTGCGCTGCTGCTGCCGCTGCTGTCTCCACGAGTCCGCACCAGCCCACCAGCCCGTCGTCCACCGCCGCCGCTGACGCAGCAGCAGCAGCAGCAGCAGCGAGGGGCGCCGGCTCCCCTCCCTGCCATCGCAGCCCAGCAGCAGCCTTCCTCCGTGGTCTCCTCCTGGGCATTGTCATCGTCTGTGTCTTCGAGTTCGTCTTCATCTTTGGCGTTTGTCATTTCAGTCTCTTCTACCATGTTCAGTCCCACCACCTCTGTTATCTACACTTCTCTCTCTGCTTCAGCTACCACCATTACGTGGTGTGCACACGCTAACCCTCCCATGTCCATCCCACCCCTCATGTCCATTCCTACATGAACTCTGTTCACTTTCCCTTCCACCCCTGTACACATCCTGATCCCTTCCCTCCCCTTCCTCCTTCCCCTGCCATTCCTGCATCCGTAACCCCAGCATGGGTTGTGGCACGTAGGGCCACAGTACATGCTGCAGCTTCTCTGCCACCGACACCACCATCGCCACAACTGCCAACTACAACAACAGGGCTTTCCAGCCCCCACCACCTACCTGTAACTCCTGTCCTCAAATCTGCCACCCACCGTGCTCCAAAGAAACGCCCCAACACCACCCCCACCCAATCCACAAGCTCCAAGAAAACCCTTGCCCCCCTTCCCTCAACCCACCTGAAGATCTCATGGATCTCACCCCTCCCCCTCCAGCTTCTTCTACCACTTCACCTTCCCACGCCTACATCCTCTCCCACCCCGACACACCTCCTGGAAGCCTGCAAACTCACTCCCTTACTCCATAATTACTCTTCTACTGGCCCCATCTTCCTCCTCGTCCTGCGACATGACTCCGTCCTCATCAAATCTACCAGCCCTACCTTCCACACTGATATCCTTGCCCATAACCCAATTATCCACTTCAGTCCCAAGGCCACCCTCTGCCCTGCCCATCCCCCTTCGTCGTCCTGCCTGCCCCAACCTCCACACTGCCTGCCGACCCTCACTGTCTTGATCACTCAGCTTAGTCTGATGATCACAGAGGAGAAAGTGTTGGCAGAGCTTAAGGCACACCAATACCTGAACGTACATGCCATCCGCTGTATATACAATCCCTGCTGGCCCCACCCACCTTATGCGGATGTTCTCTGAGCACGCTCTGTCTACAGACCTTCTCCTAAAGGAGGGTGCCCTCCTGTTTCATCGCTGCTACAAAGTTGACCCCTCCCATTCCCCTCCCCAGTCCATCTGTTGCCAGAGGTGTTTGCGCTACAACAAACACCTAGCAACTGAGTGCCTCCAGGCCCCAGTCTGCCTGCACTGTAAACAGGTGCACTTCCTCTGGCAGTGTCCCAACCTCCAGTCCCCTCCTTCAACGTTACTCACCCCACCTAGTCCCAGAAGTGCAAAGCCTGACCCCCCTCCAGTCCTGAGCTCTCCATCCCCCTCTGCCCTCTGGAAGGCCCCACCCCTCCCTTTGCCACCCCCCACTGCAAACGACATCATCAGGTTCATTACCATCGTCCTCCAAAACGTCCATCCCTTCCAGAGCCCTCACACCCTCCAGCAGATATCCCTCCCTGCCTGTCCGTTTTCCACCTAAATAGCTGTGCCACCTAGTCCCATAACCAAGCCCACTTCACCTTCTCCTGTGTCAACACCATCATATAAGTTCCTGTCATGGCACAACAGCACTGTATCTTCTTCAACAAAATCCGCTCCCTTCTTGTTAACAAGAACCTCCTCATGCACACCCTCACAACCCACCTTGTGGATGCCTTCCTCCTGAATGAAACCCTATTGGCCATGACCATCTCCCTGTCCTCCTCACCATATGAGACAGTCTTCGCCCCGGTCCTGACCCTTGCATCGACCCTCCCCCAAAATATGACCATGATTACTTTCATGCAAACTGCAATACCTACTAGGATACCCTCACTAATCGGATCGATAGCCACCCCCTCGCCTACCACCACCCAGTTGACATTACCCATGCTGCCTCCTTTCTCCAGCAGACCTTATCTGAGGCTGTGGAGGCCCACATCCCTACTGTCGCCATCCACCCACACCGTCCCACTTTACCGCCACAAGGTGTCCTCCTCCTCCATGAATCCCGCCGTCTATACCGTGCCTTCCTTCACACACATGACCGTGACACACCACGACACCACTGGCAACTCCAATGACATGTCCAAAACTTACTTGCTCGTGGCAAAGAAATGCCGGGACTGGCGACAGACATGCACCCGTCTCAATGCTACCCTACCTATCAACTCGTCTAAGCACTGGTCAGACTTCCGCCACCTTACCGGATCTAAACCCCCCTTACTACCCTCACCTTCATGATGACCACTACTTTCCTGATAACCTCAGTAAGGCCAACCATTATGCTTCTTACGCCTCCGATATCTTTACCCTCCCTGACGATCCCCAGTTCGATTACTCCCTCTTCCCTGATGTCCGTGATAGAACTGACACCTCTGCCCCTGCACTTGCTCCTGGCTTCCAGTACTTGTGCAACATTACACACAAACTCAATGCCCCAATCAATACTCAAGATATATCTACACTCCACACAAAACGCAACACTGCTACAGATCATGACCGTGTTACCTATCGTCATGTCCGTGAAGCTCCCTCCTTCTTCCTCTCACCCTGGCCAGACTTTATAATGTACTCTTGTCGATCGGCTTCTACCCCGACCTGTGGAAAACCTCCCAGATCCTGATCTTACTCAAATACGACAATCCGCCGAACGCTGTCTCCTCCTTCTGTCCTATCAGCCTTACCTTGGTCTTCAGCAAGGTCCTGGAATCCATCCTCACGTGACGCATCCACCAGCATCTCCACCAGCACTGCCTCCTTCATGCTACCCAATGTGCCTTTCGGCCATCCTTCTCTGCCTATAACATTCTCCTTCACCTCACTCACCTCCTCTCCAAACAACTCAACTCCCGTCGCTCTGCCATCCTCCTCTCCCTCGAACTTGAACGTGCCTATGAATGTGTATGGCATTCTGGTCTCTTTTTCAAGCTCCTAAACTTTGCACTTCCTATTAACTATGTCCATCTGATCACCTCCTTTCTTTCCCACAGTCCTTCCTATGTCACCATCCATAACACGGATTCGTACACCTTCAACCCCTCCTCCGCTAGTGCGCCCCAAGTTTCCATCATCTCCCCTCTTCTCTACCTTCTTTACATGGCGGACACGCCGCCACCTTCACCCCCCTTACACCAACTCCAGTACGCCGATGACACCGCCTTTCTTGCCCTTGCCCGCTCCCTGCATCACTCCAAGCACCTTCTCCAATCCCATCTTGAACGGTTCACCACTTGGTGTAACCAGTGGCTGCTGAAGGTCAATCCTTTCAAGACCCAGGCGATCATTGTAGGCAAAACCACCCCTTCATTACGCCTCCTTGACTTTTTTGTCACTATCTTACAGCTGTCCTATCTACCTCACCCCCACCTTCAAGTACCTTGGTGTCACCCTTGATCGTAGTCTCTCCTTGACCCCCCTATTTCCAGACAATCCAAGCCAAGGCACCCTCCTGACTTCGCCTCCTCGAGCTCCTTCCTGGCCGCATAAGGGGTCTGGACCCATACACCATCCTCCACATCTATAAATCCTGCATCTGCCCTAGCCTATGTTATGCCCATCCTGCCTGGATCACTGCCCCTCCTACCTTCTACGAATCACTTCAAATCCTCGGATGCCATGTGCTCCGCCTTGCTTATTGCATTCACCTCCCCTCCCCCACGTAGATCCTGTATGACTTAATTCCTTTCCCACACTTACTCCTTTTCCTTGAATGGATACAGATCCTTTATACCTCCCACTAACTTGATCCCCTCACCCACTTGTCTCTCCTATCCTTTCCCACCTCATCCACTGCTGTGCCTGTACTCCCACCTGCTCTCCATCTCTCCACACTCCATACCCTTGCCCAAGGTGGCTTCCGCCAACTCCCCCTCCCTGATGATGCCCTCAGCACCCACATCTACCCCTCCTACCAACTTTGATCGTCCCCTTCCTCCCCCTGTGCTTTTCCTCCAGGGCACCCTCTTTCCCTTCTCTCCCTCCTCTCTTTCTCCCTCCCTCCCCTGCCCCTGGACCCCATAACCCCCTACCCTCTCCCCTCCCCATCCCTTCTCCTCTCCCACTGTCATCAACACCCTCCCCCTCTCCCTCCTACCTGCACCTCTTTCCTTTGGCACGTCCCTGGGATTTGTGGGTGAACAGTGCATCTTTGAGCATCAGATATGGTAGCCAGTGCTCGTGCATGTCTTCATGTCAGTGCTTCATGTCTCTAGTTTGTGCTCCTCTGTTCATGTGTGTGAACTCATTATTCCCCGTTGTGTATCATGATGGAATTTCTTTTTCCAAACAGTTCGGCCGTGGACGGCTTCACTTATTTTAATATGTCTGTCTCCTGTTTTTGTCCACCATACTAGTTTTGTTTTTCTGTCTTTCTGTTTCTTGTAGGTGTTCACTGTTGCCGAAGAGCAGTGTAGATAGGCCACTGCCGGCCTACCTTTA
Organism: Schistocerca nitens; assembly: GCF_023898315.1. Classification (NCBI taxonomy): domain Eukaryota; kingdom Metazoa; phylum Arthropoda; class Insecta; order Orthoptera; family Acrididae; genus Schistocerca; species Schistocerca nitens. Next base: position 150,808,247 of record NC_064624.1, on the reverse strand, counting down.
TTGTAAAGATTGGTTGGTTGGTTGTTTGGAGTTTAAGGGACCAAACAGCAAGGTCATCAATCTCGTGTTTCAAATGTGGTCCTTTCCGATAGTGTGATATCTCAGGAATATCAGATCAATAAAAGGGAAAAGGCTAAAAAATGTAAAAGGCCAGTCATGTTGTCAATGATAAAAACAAAATGAGGGAAGTCAGCAAGAGAACGAACCCAATGCTATGCTGAAGCAGCAGAGGCAAGACCACCTGCGACTTAAAAGGCGCAACCGCTAGAATGTAGAAGTACTTATGGGAAAAGGAGACTAACCAATCCTTAAAAAAATGGTAAAAACAGAGTAAAAGGAGAAGAAAAAGGATCATGGTCAGGGAGGTGATTCGGGAATCTCCAAACACGGCTTACAGTGGGAGATACCCCAACACCCACTGCCCTGCCCAACACCAGAGAGAGATTAAAAACCTTAAAACTGAGAATAAAAACCACTTTCCCAGAGGAAACCGAGAACCAGAGAGACCATCTGGGAATCGTCAGCCAACATAAAAGGTAAAGTGCGGGGGAGTCTGTACTTAGCACGCAGGGCCAAAAGAAGGGGGCATTCAACCAAAATGTGGGCTACTGACTGGAAAGCTCCACAACCACAAAGTGGGGGTGGCCCATCACGCAAAATAAATCCATGGGTCAGCCTGATATGGCCAATGCGGAGACGACACAGTGTGGTCGAGTCCTTTCAGGAGAGGCGAAGGGAAGAACGCCATGGGCCTGGTGTCACCTTAATTGCACGAAGTTTATTAGACAGGGGAGTATCCTCCAAAGCGTTGGCCCATGACTGGGCGAATTGGGATTTGATGTGAAGCCGTAAATCCGCTGCAGGAGGGGTTACAGAAAACGGGGGGTAAGTGACTGCTCCCCCATCCAAACGATCAGCGAGCTCATTACCCGGGATACCCACATGGCCAGGGACCCAAAGAAAGTCAACAGAACAAGCAGCACGGTGAATATCAGCGAGATGGGCATGGATGGCAGAGACCAAGGGATGGTGTGAAAAACAGCGGTCAATGGCCAGAAGGCCACTCATTGAGTCCGTACATAACGAAACGCGGTTGTGTTGGGACAGTTTAATAAAGGTAAGGGCCTGGGAAATTGCCATCAGTTCTGCAGTAAACACCCCACATGTAGGTGGCAGCAGATGATTTTCCATTCCATCACAGGACATGAAGGTATACCCCACATGATCAGCAGATTTAGAGCCATCAGTGTAAAAAACAACAGCATCCCGAAACTCCCATAAAAGTTGGCGGAAAAAGGAACGGAACACCATCAGGGGGATGGAATCTTTCGGACCTCGGCGGAGATCCATCCGAATTCGAGGAACTAACCAAGGGGGCGTGGAGGGGAGGGAGCGAGGAAGACAGGACAAAGAAGGAAGCTGAAAATCACGGCAAAGAGACGCAAGACGGAGCCCAACCGGTAAACCCGCCCGAGGGTGGGAATCGGTTGGGCAACGTCCATGGTCTGGGAACAGGATAGAATAGGAAGGATGAGTGGAAGAGGAACGGAGGAAACGGGGGGGGGGGGATCCCAGCTTCAACCAGGAGACTATCAACAGGGCTAGTAGGAAAGGCACCGGTGGCGAAATGGATACCACGATGGTGGACTGGATCCAGCACGTGCAGTGTGGAAGGAGCAGCTCAACCATAAACTTGACAACCATAGTCCAAGCGAGACAGAACTAGAGCACGATAAAGATGGGGAAGGAGGGAACGGTCCGCACCCCAAGAGGAGTGGGCAAGGGAACATCCTCCCTTCAGACGTCTGTTATGGGGCAGCCAAGTGATCTTGTTGTCGAAAAGAAGACCCAGGAAACGAAACTGTGGGACCACAGGCAACCGTTGTGCATCGAGATAGAGCTCTGGATCATGGTGGATTGTAGTACGGCGACAGAAGTGGACCACCTACGATTTTAGAGGAGAGAATTTAAACCAGTGTGACAGTGTCCATGTAGAGGCACGTCGTATAGGTCCCTGGAGCTGCCGCTCTGCAGAGGCCATCGAAGAGGAAGTAACCCAAATGCAGAAATCATCCACATACAGGGCAGGGGTGACCAAAGGACCGACAGAGGCCACAAGTCCATCGATAGCAATGAGGAAAAGAAGGACACTCAAAACAGAACCCTGTCGGATGCCCGTCTCCTGGGTCCATGGAGAACTAAAAACAGTACCAACCCAAACCCTGACTGACCGATGGAACTGGAACTAGCGGATAAAAATCGGGAGTGGGCCCCGAACACCCCACTGATGAAGGGTAAGAAAGATGTGATGGCGCCAGGCCGTGTATAGGTCTTGCGAAGGTCAAAAAATACTGCAACCAAATCGTGGTGCTGGGAAAAAGCATGCCGAACTGCAGATTCCAAGTGAAGTAAATGATCGATTGGAGACTGTCCCTCTCGGAAGCCACACTGGTAAGAGGACAATAGATCCCGAGATTTGAGGACCGAATTGAGCCGACGGGCTCCCATCCGTTCAAGTAATTTACAAACAACATTGGTCAGACTAATTGGCCGATAGCTGTCAACAAATAGGGGGTTCTTACCAGGCTTAAGGAAAGGAACTACGCTGCTATCCCTCCACTGAGAGGGGAAGTCACCCTGGAGCCAGAAACAGTTAAACACCCAAAGAAGATGTTGCCATTGTGGAGCACTGAGATGTTAAAGCAGTTGGTTATGAATGGAGTCTGGGCCAGGGGCTGTACCATGAGCAGAAGATAGAGCAGAAAGAAATTCCCATTCAGTAAAAGATTCTGACTGAATGGCCGTACTCCACTACGGCACTTGCCGGCGATGAAATGGTACAGATGAGTGCGGGACAGCAAGGTTAGCAGCGCGAACAATCGCGTCAGATACGTCACGTAGGACGTCATCAATACAACCTGACAAAGAGGGAGAAAACACGACCTGTACAGTGTATAGAGGCCAATCGGCGCGTTGGAAAGACCAAAGCCAGCCGAAGTGGCTGTGCGGTTAAAGGCGCTACAGTCTGGAACCGCAAGACCGCTACGGACGCAGGTTCGAATCCTGCCTCGGGCATGGATGTTTGTGACGTCCTTAGGTTAGTTAGGTTTAACTAGTTCTAAGTTCTAGGGGACTAATGACCTCAGCAGTTGAGTCCCATAGTGCTCAGAGCCATTTTTTGGAAAGACCAATGAGGTAACCCGTCAATCGGGGAGCGGTAAGGGAGAGAGAGAATCAATGGGAAATGGTCACTGTCACAAAGGTCGTCGTCTGGCGACCAGTGTAATGAAGGTAGGAGAGGGGGCGAAGAGAGAGAAAGATCAATGGCAGAAAAGGTACCATGACCGGCACTGAAATGAGTAGGGGAGCCATCATTTAGAAGGCACAAGTCGGTCTGCAATAAACTGGTCTATGAGAAGACCTCATCTAGATGGAAAGGCACTGCATCACAAGGGATGATGAGCATTAAAATCCCAAAGGAGAAGGAAGGAGGAAGGGAGGAGGAAGATGCTGAAGAAGGGCAGTTAAGGCAGCAGGTGTAAGAGTCCCGTCAGGAGGGAGATAAAGATTGCAAACCATGATCTGAGTGTCCAGGTGGACCTTAACAGCAACTGCTTCCAATGTAGTTTGTAGAGGAATCCACGTGCTAGCAACGTCTGTACGGATCAACATACAAACGCCACCAGAAGCCCACAGGGGTCCGACCCGATTTCGACAGAAAACACGGAACTCACGGAGGGTCGGCGAGTGAGCATCAGTAAAATGAGATTCCTGTAGAACCACACAAGCTGCAGAGTAAGATGAAATAAGGGATTTCAATTCCGGAAGGTGCCGATAGTAGCCATTACAATTCCATTGGATAACCACAGAATGATGATTTAAATGGCGGCTGAACATGCTAAAGCCAGTCATACCGCCAGGTCCCCACCCGTCACGGACAAGGGGGGGTGACATCCATGAACGACAGGTCAGAATCCGGTTATGAAGCTGGGGATAGGACCTCTGGTGACACCAGAGGCTCTTTGTCCTGGGACTTACGTTTCTTCTTCTTTTCAGGCTGAGATCGAGGAGGGGTGTGTGGCATAAAGGAGCCAACTGCAGCAAGATCGAGAACAGAAAGAGACTGGGCGACCTGGGGGGCCGACAGACCGTGGCTCTCACGGTCATCGCGTGGCAACAGACTGGTGGCCTGGAAGGTGCTGGGGAGGGGCATCCTGGGAGAGGCGCCCTTGAGCGGCATACGCCGAAGGAGTGGGACGCTTCTGTGACTGGGGAGGGGGAGCAGCGCCCAGAGGCGAAGGTCTGGGAGCTGCAGGGGAGGGGGGGAGGAGAGGGGTCCGGGATTGGGGTGAGGAAGGGGGAGGAAGGGGTGAAGATGTAACCAAAGCGTAACTAGATGCCATGGACACAGGGTGAAGACGTGTATACTTCTTACGGGCCTCTGTGTAAGTTAAATGATCGAGGGACTTATACTCCTGTATCTTCTTTTCCTTCTTATATACTGGGCAATCTGGTGAACGTGGAGAATGATTGCCTTGACAATTAACACACACAGGAGAGGGACCACAGGGACTCCCCTCATGGAGTGTACGTCCACAGTCAAAACAGAGAAGGGCCTGTGAACAGTGGGAAGACATGTGTCCAAAACGCAAGCACTTAACACACCTCATAGGAGGTGAGATGTACAGCTTCACATCACATCGATAAACAATAATCTTTACTTTTTCAGGGAGGGTATCCCCTTCAAAGGCCAGGATAGAGGCATCAGTATCAATGCGATTGTCCTTAGGTCCCTTCTGAACACACCAAACAAAGTGAACACCCCGCCGTCCAAGATTGTCCCGAAGTTCCTCATCAGTTTGAAGGATGAGGTCCCTGTGAAAAATCACAGCTTGAACCATATTTAGAGACTGGTGGGGGGTAATGGACACAGGAATTGTGCCAAGATGGGTACATGCTAGAAGGACCGCAGACTGGGCAGCTGAAGCAGTTTTGATCAGCAACGAACCTGACCGCATCTTGCTCAGGGAGTCCACATCGCCAAACTTGTCTTCAATGTGGGAAGGCTGAAGGGGCAAGAGAAGCAGCAATCGAAGAATCAGTTCCACGCAGAGAGATGGCCGCAGAAGAACGGCCAGAGTTCCGGACCTGTATCCATTTCATTTGCATAGCGTCCGCCCTGATACCACCGATCAGGGGCTCTCCTCACGGGCGCCACCCAGCCACAGCAAGGGCCGTCTGCCACGGCGGCCATTGCCAGGAGTTCCGATGCTCCAGGATGACGAGCAACCACTCCAAGGCATGCATGAGGAGGTCACAGCTCAGGTATCAGAAGTGTGATCCCTGTGTGTTCATGGGGCTCAACCAAAAGGGTACATAGTGACCCCACCACACGTGCTGGCTACCGTGCTGGCCATGCACCCTAGCATCAAACAACAACGTGAAAGAAAAGGTGGAATGTACTAGGAGGGCACACGTTGGAGACACTAGGTAAGGTGCTCTTCCCCAAATGACTCACACTACGGAAGAGAAATTTAATAATGGAGGTCAAACCCCAGATGGGGACCAGGGAGTGGCAAAAGGAGGTGGTGACTACGCAACAAAGCCAAATTGTAAAACTAACATAACTGGGGGAATAGCCCCATTCCGATCAGGGGCTCTCCTCACGGGCGCCACCCAGCCACAGCATGGGCCGTCTGCCACGGCGGCCATTGCCAGGAGTTCCGATGCTCCAAGATGACGAGCAACCACTCCAAGGCATGCATGAGGAGGTCACAGCTCAGGTATCAGAAGTGTGATCCCTGTGTGTTCATGGGGCTCAACCAAAAGGGTACATAGTGACCCCACCACACGAGCTGGCTACCGTGCTGGCCATGCACCCTAGCATCAAACAACAACGTGAAAGAAAAGGTGGAATGTACTAGGAGGGCACACGTTGGAGACACTAGGTAAGGTGCTCTTCCCCAAATGACTCACACTACAGAAGAGAAATTTAATAATGGAGGTCAAACCCCAGATGGGGACCAGGGAGTGCCAAAAGGAGGTGGTGACTACGCAACAAAGCCAAATTGTAAAACTAACATAACTGGGGGAATAGCGGGGGCCAACATAAGCAAGGACACCAAGAGAAGGAGAGGAGAGGGAGAGGGGAAAGGAGCAAGGAGGGGAAAGGAGAGGAAGGGGAAGGAAATGCAGCCCTGGAAAGAAGGAAGGCAGCAATAGCTCGGGGCCCCATGCTCGCCACGCAGGTATCCACAAAAGAGTTGTGGACCCCCTGAGGGGGTGGGGGGGATCGAGGCAGTCGAGGGAGAGGTGGGCGTTGTATAGTTTTTTTTTTCATTTTCGTTATTTGAACACCTTTACATGAAAGGTAGGACAGCAGCAGCCTATCTATCCCTTTCTTCGGCCACAGATAACACTAACAGTATATCAAGAGGCATAGAAAAACAAAAACACCGTGGACAAAGACGGTAGACAGATATATTGAAATACATGTAACCGTTCACAGGCGCAATGTCTTCACAGGTGCATTGTCTGAATAAAAAACGTTCAGCACTTGTCCACAAGCAGAGAAGACAGAAATTAAACACGTGAATGGTGGAGCCCTAACTGAGACACTTACGCACTAACACAAAGACACATCCTAACTCCGGTGCATAAATATTTACTGTTCTCGCACAAATCCGGGGACCTGCCAAAGGGAGAAGGTGTGGGTAGGAAGGACAGGAGGAGGGTGTAGATGCCAGTGGTGCAGGAGAAGGGCGGTGGAGGGAAGAAGGAAGGGACGTAGGAGAATCCTGGGGGTGGTTGAGGGGGTAGGAAGAGAGGAGAGAGAGAAGGGAGAGAGGGTGCCCTGGAGGAAAAACACAGGGGAAGGAAGGGGAAGATCAAAGTTGGCCGGAATGGTAGATGGAGGGGATGAGGACATCATCAAGGAGAGGGAGTTGGCGGAAGCCACCTTGGGCAAGGGTATGGAGTGTGGAGAGATTGAGAGGGGGTGGGATGTGAGAGTACAGGCCTGCGGACGGTGTGGTAAAGGATGGGAGAGACAAGTGGGTGAGGAGAATCAAGTTTGCGGGAGGTGTAGAGGATCCGTATCCGCGTTGTAAAGCTTCAAACCAGAAATATATACGAACCGAATACTGTTTGCATACACTGTACGAAATCGCACTGTAATTGTACTACTAGGAACGTATATTATTGATCCAGTAAGCACCTAATCGTTCGAGAAACGTTAGCAGCGTATATTTCCGTTTCATCTTTTGCTTTTGTCTCGGTGACATAGGTATTTCCACAGACGCTCCACCCCACCATCGCCAGTCCGAACGTTTGCCTGAGGTTTGGCAGAAGCATGGCCGCCGTGGGGACGTTGGCTTTCTGCGCTCTGCAGCTCGTTCCTGCCATCTATCGGCGGCGGCACGTACTACGAAGAGCGTCATGGAGTGGCACATCCGCCGCTACACCTCCTGCAGACGTCTGCAACCCGGGTTGCCTATAGCACAGCGCGTCGTAGCAGACAATCTTGGAGACAAGCGACTTCTTCGTTTACAAGATTCTGAATCGTTGATAAGATTTTGATTCTTTCTGGAATCAATTAAAAAAAACAGCAGCCCTCAGTACGGACGAATCAATCTCTTTCGCTGACAAAGTGAAGACACCGATTTTAGGTAAGTAACAATAGTAACTTTCAAAGCAAGCTTCAAAATCAGGGCTGAAGAAATTTAGTCGCTTGAAGTTTACATAGTATTAAATAACCAACGTACAAGCAAACAAATCGGTGAACACCATAGAACCTAAGAACGAGTATTTATGTTTACATTAACAGACGGTGAAGCTACAGTGGGCAGAGAAAGAAATTAACAGACGAGTTAAAAATGTTGCGGGGCTGCTTTTCTGTAAGATTCCAAAACAGAGCTACATTCGTCTGCATTGAGAAGTTTAGTAACGCTACTTACGATTATCACCACTTTCAACTATCGTGAACGACGTGTGTGAATGGAATTAAAATAAAATTGTGAGCGTTATAAGTTAAACATTAGTATCTATATATAGTAGACTTTCATTTACAAATGCTACAATTTCATTACGCATATTGGCTCGAATCACAACCGTACGATCCGAGCCTTTTCCAAAATTTAGACTTCAATATGTATAACTGGAGCCATCGGCGAAGTCCCGGTGCATATACCGCTGGCGATCTGCATTGAGAAGTTTAGTAACGCTACTTACGATTATCACCACTTTCAACTATCGTGAACGACGTGTGTGAATGGAATTAAAATAAAATTGTGAGCGTTATAAGTTAAACATTAGTATCTATATATAGTAGACTTTCATTTACAAATGCTACAATTTCATTACGCATATTGGCTCGAATCACAACCGTACGATCCGAGCCTTTTCCAAAATTTAGACTTCAATATGTATAACTGGAGCCATCGGCGAAGTCCCGGTGCATATACCGCTGGCGATCTGCATTGAGAAGTTTAGTAACGCTACTTACGATTATCACCACTTTCAACTATCGTGAACGACGTGTGTGAATGGAATTAAAATAAAATTGTGAGCGTTATAAGTTAAACATTAGTATCTATATATAGTAGACTTTCATTTACAAATGCTACAATTTCATTACGCATATTGGCTCGAATCACAACCGTACGATCCGAGCCTTTTCCAAAATTTAGACTTCAATATGTATAACTGGAGCCATCGGCGAAGTCCCGGTGCATATACCGCTGGCGATCTGCATCTTTGACCTATATATCACCAACACCTCACAACAAATGTTGTCGGGTATGAAGAATTACTCTCTATAATTGTTAAGAAGCTCCTACTGCTTATAGATACTCGGATAACAAACTAAAAATTGCTTATTCTTTTCACTAAGGAAATGTTCGTTACTTCCAATACTTTCCTGCCAGCCTGTTAATTGCTAAAGCGAATTACACGAAGCTTGAATGGCGCTGTTGCTCGCTGCTGCCGACAGATGGCAGCTCCGCACGCCACCTCGGAAGGTGCGGCCCATGTCTTTCCCCGCGGCTTGGCGCCGTCACCGTTTGTTGTTGTGTGTCGCCAAGTCACGCGATTTTGCTTTGTGGGTGTAGGGAACTCGTCCCTACAATTTGCAAGCAACGCCTCTTACGAATAAGTGTAAATATTTCGGAGCTAATATTCCATCATGGCAGCAACGATTCATTCATTTCCAAATTAGGCACGCCCGTTCGTTAGGTTTGAACTCTTTTTCAACAGAACAGGAATGGATAGGGAACACAAAGACGGCCAGAGACTGTGGCACCGGAGAGACCGGCAAAGTCATTCCCAATAAGGCCTTTGGACAGCACAACAAGGGGGCAGAAGTTATAGGTTACTGCCAACTATCATAACGGACCTCTTTTTGCCAGATGTAGCACAGAAAATCCATATAGCGGGGACTCAACAAGTCGTTGGAAGTCCCCTGCAGAAATATTGAGCCATCGCGCCTCTTTAGGAATCCATAACTGCGAAAGTGTCGCCGATGCAGGATTTTGTACACAAACTGATCTCTCGAATGTGTCCCATTACTGTACAGTGTGATTCTGCCGTATGCTGCTGTAACCCATTAACGACAGATTTCCCTGTACTGTGCTAACAGATGATTCGTCATATGTCCCACATTGACTTCTGCAATTATTTAATGCAGTGTTCCGTGTCTCTTAGCACTGACAACAGAATAACTGTACAGTGGCAAATATTTCTCAATAATATTGACCCCCAAGGAAGAATAAAAAGCTATTTAAGATCGTCTTATACACAAGAACTTTTCATTGTACCATAAAGCTTAAGTGTAAGTGTGTTTTCATAAATTTTTGTAATAATAAAACAATTTCAGGAGGCTACTGCAATCATTTTTCTTTCCCTTTCTTTAGAAGTAAAGAGATCTGAGTGACGCCTTCTAAAAGGAAGTGCAAACATTGCTTCTTAAAAAATATTAAAGAAACCCAATATAAAAAAAATGCGAAGAAATCTTTCAATCGATATTGAATGTCTAATAGTTGGATAGTAGTTTGAAATACAAAAACACATGTAACATTTTTATTCCACATAAAACAATTTTTCAAATTTTAATTTCGGTTTACTCAAAACCATCAAAATTGCACTTAGACCTCTTGTGTTCTAGGCTCCGCAGTTAGCTTCGATGCGTCTAAAATTACACACATGAAAGATGTATTGAATATAGGAAAGCAGTGACGTAATGTACACTTACTTCCTTTCAGTCTGTAGCAGAATTGTTGGCGCGGATGACCAGTGTCCTACGAGCTGTATTAATGTTTTATAAACAGCGTAACCTTCAGTGACAGAAAGTGAATGATTTCTGAAGCTAATGATGCAGAGTTAATGGAAAGCTACTGAAAATGACATGTCAGTCAGCCAAAATAAAGTGGGAAAATCATGTGGTTCACGAGTGTCATACACCCAGTCGACATCAGACTCACGAGGAAAAATTCCTGAATTTAATACCCCAAAAATAAAGTCAGTAACCTCACACATATCGATCCATATAAATGAATAAATGTGTTACTATTTTCAAAGTAATCCAGGTCAAACCTTAAATATTACAAGAAGAATATTCTTTCATTCATATAAGGTATTTGTACATAATTCATACTTCTTGTCAATTCCGATAACTAATAATTTTGCATTTAAAACATTTGTAACATTAACATTATACTTGTTAAAAGGTACTACTTGGCTTTACATCAGTTAAGTACATACGTTTTTCCCTTGTATTATGTACCATAATTGTTATTCTTATTTAAGTTTTCTTTCAGAGAAAGTTATCATATGGACTTGAAACAGTTCTTCTGATTAAATCAATTCTGTTAATGTAATAAGACAGAATCATCATTCATCATTATCCTTTCTTCACAATACAAATTACAACTAAAACATGAAAACAACGGAAATGCACGTATGGAATAATATATATAATAAAGGTAAAGACACATTCTCGTTACAGGTGACTGATGTGTCGTGCATAAAAACACTCAACAGAAAGCAGTAGTCAAAATATCTTTCGAGTTCCTGCTCTCTCTCTTTCTGGCACAAAAACACACGTTTGGAAACACAGACACCCAAACATGCACACCCGTAGCCGTGGCTAGGCTCTGTCTGTGCGATTGCAATTGAAACAGTACATTGCTCTCACATCCGAAACATGAGCTGCCATGGCAAAAGAATATGCTACTAAGGCATCTGCAATTGAACTTCTCCATTTATTTTTTCCGCTGAAGTGTTAACTTCAACTGATTGCTACTGAAACAAATGACACACCCAAGCAGTTTACATCTAAATGTGCTGTTACTTTTTCCCGTTCATATTAAAAATGAAAATCCCTCATAATAGCTGTGGCAAGAAGTTTTATGACATGCCCGGCGAATACGGGTCTCAACAAAAGACCTTCAGTGCTTTCATACTGTAGCACAAAACCATCTCAGGGATTTCTGTGGTTTGGTAACATGAATTCTGATCGCCGATTGAGTCATCTTTCGAAATTATTTTATCCTGATAGTGAGAAATGTCCAGCTCGAGGTCATCCTGACTGTGACCCATGTATCAGAATCATCCGTTAGTTGATAACACCAGTAATATATTCAGTCATTCTTACATGCCACATGAACAGCTTAACACTGATGTCTGTCTCGGTGGTACTAAATGTCACACTTCCCTATTACAATATTTGCCATGGCCCTTGAAATCATAAAGTTGAGGGCTTGGAGATAATGGTCCTTTGTGTCAAGCAGGTACTAGACATGGTTTTTCTGGTAAATGGCCTGCAGTTGGTAGGAGGGATCTTCTCCTTCTTCAATGGTAGTGGCCGTGGATTCTTGGAAATGGGGTAATGAGGCTCCATGGCACCAACAGGGGTGGCTACTCCTGGTGTGGAGGCACCAGTATCTGATTTACAGAAACTCCAATGAGCAAGAGTGGTAGGCCCCACTTATATTATAGACTAAGGGAGGTGGGGGAGGGGTGGAGACCGACAGGATCAAAGTCCCTACAGGGCCCGTTGCGCTGACGAGATGGTGTAGACAAAATGGCACCCAACAAAGCTGGTCGCTTGTATCAATGCTGCGGACCGACATAGCTTGTCCGTCACTAGGTTAGAGGTCTATCATGAGGTGCTCATAGGAGTCGTCTGATGACAAAGAGATCAATCCCTCACATGGGGCTGTGGACAGGTTTTAACGGGTTTTGGTATCACTGTCAGTGGTTATCGGTGACTTGTGGTGGGAGGCACGATGCACTGAGTCCTTAGCCCATTGGGTGGTCTCAGTATTGGCGCCTCTGGCAGTTTTCTGGGATGGCTGTGAAGTGAGTCGTGTCATGTCGACACGTGAAGGGGCAGCAGAAGAGTCGCCTAGCCACAGCTTAACAATATCTGGTACTGCACCTCCCCCACACAGTAAAGGTAATAACCTAACTTCTGCAATACAGCTTTACAACACTGCTGCTCGCTCAAAGTTGATTCAGATATCAAAATTATACATCAAACCTATCAGTGTATATGAGGAAACAATTCTGACTCAGAAGGCGAATGACAAATTAACGTTGACTCAGGTACTAATACTAAACAATGCTGAGTAACACTTGTGACCGTAACGAGCGACGGCATGTACTCACAAGTAAACACTCTCAGTGCTCCAAAGTGACTCACGACCTGTTAACTTTTATTTTCACCTTTATTGTCATTTCATTGTCCTCCTCCATGTGGGCAGGGGTGGGCTGGCAGCGGCACAATTCACCACTCTTCAGCCAAGGGATTACTTAAAATATCACAGGAAAACTGTGCATTTACACAATAAGGGGACAAAAACTAAAATTTATTCATGAGAAGAGGGAAAAATTAGAGTTAAAGTATACAAAAAGATAGGGTAGTTTGAGAAGTCATGTTTACATAAAGCTGCCATACAATGAGAGTGTCACTCGGTGAAGACAGGACATAAATACTGGCGGCTCGAATAGCACAATTAAAAACAGTGTTCACAGTATGGGGACACACACTGCACTTCTGTTACATACTTGGTGGGCACCAAAACGGTACTAAGTAACTACATTAAAATTTTAATTACTTGTCAAGTGAGGGGAGGTCAGAGAGGAGGGAGAGAGGGAAGAGAGATGGGAGACTGATATAGGAGGCCAGCAGGAAGGGGGACTTATAGAATTTCGGCGGGGGGGGGGGGGGGCGGAAATCCAGGGGGGACTGGCATAACAAAGGATGGGACAGATTAAGGATCTGTAGGTGTGGAGGATGGTAGAGGGGTTCAACCCCCATGTCTGGCCAGTGAGGAGTCAGAGGTGGTTGTGGGCTTTGGATTGGATAGAGCGGAGATGAGGGATCCAGGTGAGGTGGCGGTCAATGGTGAGGCAAAGGTAGGTGAGGGTGGGGAAGAGGTGGACAGGAGAGGCGCAGATGGTAAGGGAGAAATCAAGGAGCCAGAAGGAGCGACTGGTACGACCTACTATGATAGCCTGGATCTTGGAAGGATTGATTTTCAGGAGCCACTGATTACAGCATGTGGCAAAAAGGTCAAGGTGATTCTGGAGATGGGGGTGGGACCGTTGAAGGGTAGGAGAGAGGGCAAGGAATGCGGTGTCATTGGCATACTGCAGGAGGTGTACTGGAGGGGGAGGGGTTGAGCATATCTACCGCATACAGGAGGTAGGGGAGAGGGGAAAGGACAGAGCCCTGGGACACACCTGCAGAGTGGTAGAAGGTGCAGGAATCGGAGTTATGGATGGTAACATCAGAGGAGTGGTGGGAGAGGAAGGAGGCAATCAGACAACGTAGTTGACAGGAAGGGCATAGGTCTAGAGTTCAAACAGGAGACTGGGATGCTAGACACAGTCGTAGGCCTTTTTGAGGTCGAGGGAGACAAAAATGGCAGAGTGACAGGAGTTAAGCTACAGGGAGAGGAGATGAGTGAGGTGTAGGAAGATCGAAAGCCACACTGGGTGGTGGGGAGGAGGTGGTTTTGGTGGAGGTGGTGATGGATAAGAATGGATTCCAAGAGCTTACTGAAAACTGAGGTGAGACGTATAGGGCGATACGAAGAGGCATCCGATGGAGGCTTGTTGGGTTTGGAGAACATCAGGATATGGGAGGCTTTACACAGGTTGGGGTAGAAGACGGTGGCAAGGATTACATTGTAGAGGGTGGCAAGGACTACAAGAAAGGAGGGTGAGCAGTGTTTGAGTTGGCAGTAGATAACGCGGTCGTGGCCGGGAGCAGTGCTGTGTTTAGTACGGAGTGTGAGGCTGATGTCCTGTGTAGTGATGGGAGTGTTAAGTTCAGATGGTGGTGTGTTGCCCAAGTACTGGAAGCTAGGAGCAAGGGGAGGAACAGAGGTATCCATATGGTCGATGACATCAGGGAAGAGGGACTAATCAAATTGGGGAACATCTGAGATGGAAAAAACATCAGATTAGTGACAGGCAAAGCGGCTGGCCTTACTGAGGTTGTCAGGAAATGGATGGTCATCATGGAGGATAGGGTACTGGGGGGGTGGGGGGGTGGGTGGGTGGGACGGTTCCCAGTAAGGCAGTGGAAAGCAGACCAATACTTGGAAGAGTTTACTGGGAGTGTGGTGTTGAGTTGTGTTCATGTCTGTCATCATGCGCAGCGTTTCTTCCCAGTAAGCAGGTTGCGGATGTGTCGTTGTAATTGCCAGTGGTGGGTGAGTGTGTCTGGTCATGAGTGCAGGGAAAAGAGCGGTATAGGCGGCAGGATTCATGAAGGAGGAGGACCAACTGTGGGACCAGGGCTGGGCGGCGAGGGTGGATAGCTTTTGTAGAGATATGGATGGCGACAGTGTCAGACAAGATCTGATGCAGGAAGGCAGCAGTGCAGGAGATGTCAACTGGAGATTGGTGGGTAAGGTCGTGGCTTTCGACCTGGGTGTGAATGGAGTCCCGGTAGGCATCCCAGTTGGCACAGGAGTAATCATGGACAAGTTTAGGAGGGATGTCAGGGCGAGGAGCGGGGCAGGGATGGCGACCATTAGAGATAGTGAGGAGAACAGGAACATGGTCACTGCCAATGAGGTCAAGGACATTTGTGGTGATGCGCCCAAGGAGGTTGGGAGAGGAAAGGATCACATTGGGTGTGATGGGGGAGGGGAAGCAGGTCCCCCTGGAGGGTGGTGAGAAACTGATACCACCGTTGGAGGTCAGCAGGAGCACGGCTGTGGATATTGAGGTCAGCGGCAATCACGTAAGTGGAGAAGGTGCAGTCAATGTGGGGCAGGAAGTCTTATGGGATAGGGGTTCAAGGCCGGACACAAATGGTGGCACAGATGATGGTACGGGAGGGGAAGAAGAAGCTGAGGGTGAAATGCTTGGCAGGATTGTTGAGGAGTTGTTGAGGCCAAACAGGGATGTGCTTGAGGTGGCCTATAGCAACCCCGTCACGCACCAGAGGGTACGGGTTATCGGTGCGGTGAAGGGTGTCAGAAGCTGTAGAGATGGAGATATGGGGTTGAAGGAAGGTTTCATTTAGGATGAAGGCATCCACATGCTGCTGATGGAGGTTGTGGAGGAAGAGGAGTTTGTAGATGGGCAGGGAGCAGATGTTATGGTACAGGATAGTGTAGTGTTGTCGCGCCATGGGAGAGGAAAGTTAGACAAGGGCAGTGAGGGTGGTGAAGGTGAAAACAGAGATTAAGATGGTAAGGGCATGTTAAGAGGATGTGTGGGCTGAGACTCCCCAGAATTACTGAAGAACTAAAGATAGATAGAAAAAGACCTAGAGGTGCTTAAGAATATGGTGGAAAATGGGAGTGAGAATATCTGTGGAAAGGAGAGGTGTGACCTGGCTTTTCTTTTTCCTTTATTGGTATTTCATGCCTCAGTTGAGGTGGGCCAGCAGCGGCCTACATACGCCACTCTTTGGCCAAAAGACAAAACATATATACACGGAAGACATAGAAAAACAAAAATCATGGTAAACACGTGATGAACGCTGAACAAGAAATCAGAAGTCGTTCAATGGAAGGCACCAGTTGAACAGATGTAGGTACCCAGGTGGAGACGTGAACATAGTATAGAAACACTGATGAAGACGCTGTACACAAACGGAGAGCCACTGACTCACGGAAAACACTGGTGACGATTATCGGCGAAGCACTCACACTGACAAAGGGGGAGGGGTCTGCCTCCAGGTCAAAGGGAGAGGTAGGATGGTGGGAAGGAAGGAGGTGGAGCCAGTGGGAGACAGAAGGTAGAGCAGGGGGTAGGAGAGAGGGGATGGGTTGGAAGCCCAGGGAGAGGGGTGGGAGCGGGAAATGTGAGAGAGAGGAGGGGCGAAAAAGGAAGGTGAGGGAGACAGGGAGCCCTGGGGGAAAAAGGGGAAATGGGAGGGGAGATGGTCAGGACAAGGGCATCATCAGAGAGGGGGAGTTGGCGGAAGCCACCTTGGGAAAGGGTATGGAGGGTGTGAAGATGGAGACAGGTGGGATGCAAGAATAAAGGTGCAGCAGCATGCTGGGATGGGCGAGGATGGGAGAGACAAGCAGGTGTGGGGGATCAATCTTGCAGGAGGTGTAAAGGATCCATATCCATTCAAGGTAAAGGAGGTGCGGGAAGGGATTCAAGTCACATAAGATCCTCATGGAGGATGGGAGAAAGATGCAATAGATGAGGTGAAGCGGATGGCGTTCAAGGATTTGGAGGGACTTACAGTAGGTGGGAGGGGCGGAAATCCAGGCGGGGTGGGCATAGCAGAGGATGGGGTGGATGAGGAATTTATAAGTGTGGAGGATGGTGGAGGGGTGCAGAACCCATGTATGGCCAGAAAGGAGTTTGAGGAGGCAGAGTTTAGAGAGTACCTTGGCTTGGATTGTCAGGAGATGAGGGGTCCAGGAAAGGCGACAGTCATGGGTGACACCAAGGTGCTTGAGGGTGGGAGTGAGGTGAATAGGGCAGCCATAGATGGTGACATAAAAATCAAGGAGGTGGAAGGGAGGGGTGGTTTTGCCTACAATGATAGCCTGGGTTTTGGAAGGATTGACCTTCAGCAGCCACTGGTTACACCAAGTGGTGAACTGCTCAATAGGCGCTGGGAGCGTTTCAGGGTGGGTTGGAGGGCAAGGAAGTCAGTGTCATCAGCTTACTGGAGAAAGTGGATGGGGGATGAACGTGGCAGCATATCCGCCATATATAGAAGGTAGAGAAGAGGGGAGAGGATGGAACCTTGGGACACACCAGTGGAGGGGTAGAAGGTGTAGGAATCCGTGTTATGGATGGTGACATAGGAAGAACGGTGGGAAAGGAAGGAGGCGATCAGACAGATGTAGTTAATAGGAAGCGCGAAGGTTTGGAGCTTGAAGAGGAGACCGGAATGCCATGCATGGTCATAGGCACGTTCAAGGTTGAGGGAGAGGAAGATGGCAGAGCGACGGGAGTTGTGTTGTTAGGAGAGGACGTGAGTGAGGTGAAGGAGAATGTCATTGGCAGAAAAGGAGGTTCGAAAGCCACATTGGGTAGCGGGAAGCAGTTGGTTCTTGTGGAGATGCTTGTGGATGCATCGGGTGAGGATGGATTCCAGGACCTTGCTGAAGACTGAGGTAAGGCTGACGGGATGGAGGAGGAGACAGCAGATGGCGGTTTGTCGGGTTTGAGGAACATCAGGATCTGGGAGGTTTTCCACAGGTCGGGGTATTAACCTGTGGACAAGACGACAGTATAAAATCTGGCCAGGGTGGAGAGAGAGGTGACGGGAGCTTTCACGGAGGTGGCGATAGATAACACAGTCGTGACCGGGAGTGATGTGCGTTTTGTGCGGAGTGTAGAGATGATATCTTGAATAGTGATTGGGGCATTGATTTCAGTGTGTGTAATTTTGTCCAAGTACTGGAAGCCAGGACCGAGTGGAGGGGCAGAGATGTCAGTTCAATCGCGGATATCAGGGAAGAGGGAGTAATCGAACTGGGGATCTTCAGTGAGGATAAAGACACTGGAGAGTAAGAAGCAAAATGGTTGAACTTACTAAGGTTATCAGAAAAGCGGAGGTGATCAGTCCTTAGACGAGTTGATAGGTATGGTAGCATTAAGATGGGCCCATGTCTGTCGCCAATCCCAGCGTTTTTTAGCTGCGAGCAAGTTTCGGACATGTCGTTGGAGTTGCTGGTGGCCTCGTAGTGGGTCCCGGTCATGCGTGTGAAGGAAGGCACAGTAGAAACAGCAGGATTCACGGAGAAGGAGGATGCTAAGACCATAATCAGATTATGTAAACTGACAACCTATAGCAAGGGTGCCTCATGAAAATACAGAGACAAAAGTTATAAATTTAAATCAAACATTTTCATTACATGGGTTAACTTTATTAGAGGGCCAAATTATCATCTTTAAACAACAGTTATTCTAGCTACACTAATGTTACTTTAAAAATGTACATATTCAGCAGTGAAGATCCCTGAAACTAACAATGAAACTTCTTAAGAGCATATCTGTAAATTTTTTCCTAAGGCGAAAAATTATATACTGTTAACTTCATATCTTTTAATTAAAGTAATACACTCAGCGTAATGATGTTGATTTTGGTACACAAACAGCACATAAAATGTTTTACAAAGGCACAAAACAAGATTCTTCCTTCACAGGCCAAAAAAATGACACTGCTGGTCCTGGTTGGTGGTGGAAAAGTAGTTCAACCTCTCCTTCTTCATCACACACATTTCTGACAAAGGCAAAGTACTGCCTATCATTATATACAGCTGCTACAAAAGAATATTGTTGAGGATGAGTGCATGTTCATTGTGGGGCATTTTCATTGAATGAAAGGCTTTTCAGAAGAGGAAGGCTTTTCAGAACAAGTTACTCTCCTAACCTTTTAGATTAGAAGACATTTTAGTACCGATTCATGAAATGTCACCTCTGGGTCGATACTACATCACTTTTATTTCTATAACTGATGTCAGTTTTCAGTTCACAAATCTTATGACATGTTGTGCACAGTTTTTGGCTTCATTTTGTGTAGATTCTTTTAGCACTAATGTTTTAGACAAAGACAAGCAAACTGACCTCAAATATTTTTTAACCATTTGTCTGTGTTTTTTGAAAGGATCACAAAAAAATATTTGATAATTTTCAATGATGTCCACATATAGTAGGACTTTCTTGATCTTGTGGAAAAGCTTATAGTGGTTTGCAGGAATATCAAATCTCGGTGTTCTTAGTAATTATCAAACTCTGTGAGAATTCACATTTTCCATCACAATTCACTTAAAACATATTTTATACAAGTGGAATGATAAGGCTGCATCGCTAATAGATATAATCTGTCTCACAGAAAGACAAAGAGTAGCCAAGGCCAAATAGACTAATTGTTGCATACCAGTTATATTCAGCAATGAATTTCAGGAAGTGTTGCATTGTTTTCATGCCTATAAATGTTTCAAACAAGCTACTGCTGTCTAAGAACACTTTTTTATCACTGTGAGCAGATGATTGGCTGCACACACAAATTATGGTCTTTAATAAATTACTGAATTAGTCAAATGAAAGGAAATAAGTTTTTACACTAGAAGTTAACTTGTATGTCTTGAATGAGCTATATTTAAATATGCTGATTTGATACCCCTGCATCTGAGGCAGTGAGACAGTAAGAGGATGTACTTCCCTTTCCCATCACAGCAAAAAGTATTTTGATTTTTATGTGTGCATCAATTAGCATAAGACCTATTAAAATTTTTATTTTATTAGAAAGCTAGGCGATTATTTAAGGCCAAAATCAGGTTCCCATCAGGTTGGAGAAATGAGGTATAAGCATTTTTCCGCATCCTTGCAGTTTTTCTGAAATTGAAAAATTAATATTTTTCAAAAATTTCCTTTGTACCTTTATTGCTAAAATAATTACATGTCTTAAGTATGTGCTTCTCCTAACTTATGAAAAAATTGCAAATCAAAAGCTTCACAAACACCCAAGTGATGGACATTTATTTACAAAACTACCAATATGCAGACATTCTTGCACAACCCAGTTATCAGAATATCACTGCATTTAAAATTCGATGTAAAATAAAGTTGTAGTTTGAGATAAAAATATTTTGCAGAAGTTCCTATGTTATAAGTATAAGCAAAAGTGCAAAGTTTTGTGAAAATCTGAGATACAGGGTTACAAATCCTTGAATTGTTGCATGTTTTCACATGGAATGACCCCCCACTCTTACAAAGAAGATAACGGCAACCAGCCACTTTTCACAGTGCTATTTATTGATTTAAAGAGTACCATTATCAGTTTCGAACATTTCAGGATCATCTTCAGACATCTAGTTCATATTAAGATACATCCTACATTAGCTTTCATTTGGGAAAACAAAAAGTGAAAGCTAATGTGAAATGTATCTTAATGTGAACTAACCGTCTGAAGATGGAACTGTAATTTTCAAAACCAGTAATGGCGCTGGTTAAATAAATAGTCTTGTAAAAATCGGCTGATTGCTACCTTTCTTTTGTAAGAGTCAACCTATAGAAAAAGTGTACACCAATAAGGTAACTAGTCAGTTCCAAATATTTTTCTTTACAATGGGCTTCTCTGGGTGCAGTAAGCAGTCAAAAACTTAAAATTGTAATGTAGAGAAATGATCATCCATCGAGAAGTGTTTGAGAAAAGCACTCTCTCTCTCTCTCTCTCTCTCTCTCTCACACACACACACACACACACACACTCACTCACACACACACACACACACACACACACACACACACACACACACAACATGTTTTTAGAATGAGAGGTTATGTCTCTTCACTTCTGTAACAGCATAAATCTGTAAAGTCCACAACTCTCATGATCAGATGGCACCTAAACCCTTTATATAACTGCAGCACTTGTAATCTGGCAATGTTAAGTGCTTTTGCCAGACTGAGATACTGTATGGGAATGCTTGGTGGTCAACAATGCAACCAGTACAAGCTTACAATTTTGTCAAATGGTGATAGATAGTAACTGCTTACTTGTGAACAAAAAATTAATGTGTTGCAAGCACCAACCGAACAGATAGCATTATAATTTAGGTTTCATTTTATTGTATATTGTTGGGCGCCACTGAGCATGGTTAGTGCAGTGGCGACTGTGCTAGCTTAAGGTTTGTGAGACCCAGGTACAAACCCCAGGTAGGCCATCCAGACTTAGGTCTGCCATAGTTTCCTAGGCAAATCAGCAAGGCCACTTCTGTCATGACCAAATGCAAAAAATAAGTGGAAGTCCTGTTTCTAATGACTATAGCTGCAGAAAAAATAAAAAAGAATACCAATCATCCTTCCAGTAGGAACCAGGCAAATGAAAGTTTCATGGCACGTAAATAGGAAAATATATTTCCTCTGTTTCTCTTGCATATATTGTAATATTTCAACTGGAGAAAATACTTCTCTATAAGTTGTTAACCTTGGAATGAAGTATTTTTATCAACCTCTTAAAACACCAATAGGCCTATTGGCATGTATATAGAAGTGCAATAACTGAATAAGTACAGTTAGAGAGAGGGATATGTGTGTGTGTGTGTGTGTGGGGGGGGGGAGGTCCTTAATTCTTTTAATCTGATACAGAGAGCTAAATGCTAGTAACTATTACCTCCTTTGGTGGCAGTATTTATGACAAAACTTCAAACTGTCATTCATAAATGTTATATGAATATGTATCATTTGCGCCACACATTTCATATTAGTAGAATATTATCTGATCATCTGGAGGAAAGGTCCACTCGCTAGAACCAAATACTGAGATGCCTGTCACCTTTAAGCACCAGGTACCCATTGCATCTTCAACCAAATAACTGTAGGTTAATATCCAAAGTTTTCTTAAAGTCTTCTCAGCTTCAGTCACACTTTTCCCATTAAAAAACTTTCATTTGTTTGTAATATGGACGAATGTGAGAGTGTTCTGAGGCATTAAGAATTTTTTTGGAAGCATATTAATTTCAGCCATAAACCTAATAGAAAATTTATGAGTAACTGCACATTTTGTTTATCCGTTTAAAGAAAGTTTGCAACCAAAGAGTACTTGTGAATGATTCATCTAGTGGTGGGTTAATGCAGTTTTGTGGGTGGTGAAGGCAATTACTCAAATAGAGAGAATATCTGAGAGTCCTTCCACAGTTAATTTTGAATGAATAATAGTGTATAGTACCACATTTTTGGTGAACAAACATTTTCAATTTTTGTTAATGTAAAAATATTGTTTTATCTTTGGAGTGGGTGATTGTCCCCACTGCCTCCTCCCTTAATATCCCTTTGGATTTGTCATAGACGCAGGAAGAAAATGCAGAGTTCTGTTAAAATTTCATGATGAATTTAATGTAGTTAATGTGGCTTTGAGCAGTAATGTAATCAAAACAAATGTGATCATATCTATGCTGTGCATAAACTCACTAAAAACTCCATTCTGCACTTGTTTATTTTAAATTGTCACTGTGACGTATATTTGGAATACACAACTTTCATACCTACTGAAACGTCCCCTTTGAACAATTACACAAGACTGTGCTTAAACTGACACACAATATTTCGCTACAATATTTTTAGCGCAACGCAATCTGACTTTCAATAATCCCTACAAAAGAATGGCCCTGACTAACATTAAACTATACTTTTCACAAATCACTTACCTCACAAAAATCTTCGCTACTCAAGCTACTGCAATACAGCGAGCGCCACTACTGCCAGCTAAATAAAAGATTCAAACTACTGAAGGCACTAACTACTGATAGGCATAGTTAGCAAATGAAAGATTTTAATAGAGAACAAACAATCTATTTACCTTAATAATGTTGAAAACACATAATATACATAACAGATCATTGTATATCTTACAAATTTCCAAACTCCGCCATCTCTCTCCCCACATCCACCACTGCTGGCCGCTCACCTCCAACTGCGCAACGCTACGCGCTGTTCACAGCCAGCTGCCTAACACTACAATGGCGAGTATTACAACAATGCAAAGCAGCCACAGACTGCACACGGCACAGCCAGTGATTTTCATACAGAGGTGGCATTACCAATAAAAAACCTAAACAGCCTACTTACATAGCCCCCATGTTCCCCACAAAAAATTTTACAAATTGTTTTGGGCAGTGGCCAATAATGATTTGATAAAATTTTTCATAATTACAATAACAAAGAAATCAAAGGCACACACTTATTGATACAATGTTGGTCAAAAGCTAAAATTTTCTCACAGTCCATAAAGACAGTCCTGATCATTCATCACAGTAACATTGCAGTGTTTTTCTCAAAGTCTGAGCAGTAAAAGAAAATTCACATGGAAGTAGTGGATTTCCATGCAATCTTGAAGAAGTAGTGTTGTTCTTCCAACGAAAAGACAGTGCTGACTCTTAACATGCAGACAGGTAATGGGCCACAACAGAGCAAACCCACCGCAGAGTCAGTCGAAGTTTTGAAGAATATTGGTATGTAGGTCATCACAGAGTAGACCCACTGTAGTCCTGGTAGAGATTACGGTATTGGTAGGTCACCAGAGGTGCAGACCCACTGTAGTCCTGGTAGAGATTGTGGTATTGGTGGGCCACCAGAGGTGCAGACCCACTGCAGTCCTTGTAGAAATAATGGTACTGGTGAGTCAGCAAAGGTGAAGACCCACTGTAGTCCTTGTAGAAATAATGATATTGGTGGGTCATCAAAGATGCAGACCCACTGTAGTCCTTGTAGAGATGGCCACACAATCACCATCGAAGAGTCTTGCGGAGAATATAGCAAGTCCATAACCACCACTTGTGCACTCACAAAGTTTTTGGAATTGTCCTTAGAACCAGCAATGCTGTTATCCAGTCCCTTGCTGAATTATTAACACACGTGCAAACACTAACAGTCCCTACTTCTCACATATTGTCCATATACTACGACCAACAGAAATGTGTGCAGTGAAATGTAACTTACAAGTTACTTAATTTGATGAACTGGTGTCAATTACAATTTTATAACATGAGAATACAATAACAACGGTACAAAATACATCATTAAAACATAACAATACAGATAACATTTGTAGTACAGGCTTTACAAAAGAATCGAACTAACATATACATCAGTGTTACAGGAATTATGACATAAGTAAATACATAAAAGATCAGAATAACTTTTGAAACATCAACTTTACACATAAGCATTAAAACAAAACAGAATAAATAATGTCTAAACATCTTTACAAGGAAAATAACATATTATCAGAAAAATTCTACAACATAACTCTTATTAGCTAAACACATAAAGACAGGAAAAACACAAATACACAAGAGTGCACAAACACATACCAGAATAACACAGGAGGAAAGGACAGTGTTTGTTTTCCTGCAGTATTTTGCAAACAAAACTTTCTTTACTTCTTGGAGATCTCCCTTCATTCACCATTATTCCCAAAAAGTCCTATCTATACCTGCTTTCTGTATTCTATTCATATGTCTTTCAAAATAATTATTTCTCAGTGCACAATACTCATTTTTGCCAAATCTGTTTAATATAACTTCTCAATGCATTTCTTCCAATTCATCGCAACTCATTCTCTTATATAGTCTACCCCCTCTTAAGCTAACTTAAATCTACTGAGCTCAGATGCTAAACTAAGGGACGAGGCAATGCAGCAGTACAAAACAATTAACACAAACAGCAATGAAAAAAATGCAGATTTGCGAAGCAAGCAGCATTACAGAAATTAGCAAAGCAATTGCAATATTACAACTAATATAAGGCAATGTGCAGCAAACAAGAAAAATAAATCGGTAGTAAACTGGCTTAGAAGAGTAATACCAATTAAAATTCAGTAGCACTATGCCTGGCAAACAGCAGCAGCAAATGCTATAACTAATACCTAAGCATGGCAAAGATCAAGCAGAAAAAATAGTACACTAAAGACAACAATGCATATAAGGGAAACGTCTATTCGCATCTTAATGTCTATGTAATTAAAGTGGTGCACCACAACTATTTCTACAAAAGAAAATATTACCATGTACTTGAAAAGAAAATTATGTGTGCAGTTACTGTTACTAGTCCCTTCTTATTGTTCTTTTCTTTCCAAGTGCTCCTTTTTTTAAGAATGTGGATTACAAAATTATTATTTAGTAGATCTGTTGACAGAAAGTGTTCACATTAGCAAATGCATTTTATTTTATAAAAGTAATGCTGCAACACAGCTGGAAACTAGATATCAAATGAAATAAGCAACTATGAAAAGCAAAGCATAAAAATATCATTCAATAGTCATGTGACATTTCATAAGTTAGTAGAAATTCTCTCAACTCTCGTAGAAAGACGCTTGTCATAATCAGGTGTGCAGATGTATCTTTCCAAGTAATGAGCGTGTCGTATTTGAGATGCTTTCTCTAAAGGAATGTCAATGGCGAGGATAATGGCCTCTTTTTTTCTCCACCTAATGGCTTTCTTTTGTCAGACGACTACCTGTCAGCTGGGCGCCAAAAACGCATTACGTCAAGGTCACTTACCTTTCTTAACGAAATATTTACGACAGCAGTTTCCGCTACAGTGGCAGTCTCATATAAAAAATTTCACAGGTCAAGAATTTGCGTTACAAATCTGTAGAAACAAAATCGTATTGATATAACAGTGTCCAAAAAAAATTTTCGTCGGCATTGTGATACATTCACGCATTTACACACATTTCATAACTCTTAAAGTACGATTCTTTGTTTCCAACATCCATTTCCACAAATCAGAGTCCCTAACCACTACTCATTATTCATATACGTATTCGTCGACACTTCTTCAATATTTCATCATAATAAATACGTAGCATAATCAAATTCCTCATATACGGTAGCATCAGCTTATTGATCAGAAACATACCGCAACAGCGTAATACACATGGTCGTCATAATAATAAAGTCATAACACCTCAGTCAAATCTCAAAATCGTCGTAGTTTCCTCCAATAATTTCAAAACCTAAAGAAAATTCTCTGCTCATTTAAATAGTGTCATCTACCTGAAATGTACTTTAAAAACCATGCTCCCTTACCAAATACATCATTCAAAGCTCTCATAGTATCACAATGGTTCCGAAAAAATATGAACAGTTCACAAAGTACAGACAAAATACAATTTCATAAGTGTGAAGTTACCCAGCTGTGAAATTGCGTAAACATGTGTCACTGATGTAGTAAAAAAATGTGTTTATCTCTCAGTTAAATGATCAGATAGCTGTGCAATTATGTGTTAGAGAAATATGGTACCGATGTGTAAAGTTGTGTAAGCAAATACCATATTAGCTAGGGCTCCTTGTGCTTGCCAAACACATGATACACAAAGTAAGCGTGTACCCCCCTGAGGATTAATGTAATTATACCCTCAGGTGTTACAGATTACAGCAATGGAATGAAATGTATCACGGAAAACTTTCTTTGTAATTCAAAACTCTTTAAAAATAAATGTTTTAAGTACAAAATTAATCACTGAAATACGTGTACTGTAGTGCAAAACTGTGCATCTTGTTGCAACGTAATCTCTGTGGAAGTGTCGTAGTTATCGTCCTCCGAAAGCTAAGTTCTGCAGAAGTCAATGTACTTACCTCATGATAAACAAAAGTGAAATGCTTTGCGTATAGATATCTTAGTTATTACGCTTATTGCCGTGATGAAGAAAGTACTGTGCTGTAACGTATTGTTGTGCTACGGAAAAGGCTCTCTCATTGTAGCTATACCACAAAAGTTACTACTAAAACATGTTTTACTTTCCAGAATAATTCAGAAAAAACTGTGCAGATATAAAACAGATACACCGCAAAAGCAACATTGTATATTGTCACTCATTAGTAGCGTCGTGATAAAATCGTGTAGTTGCCACATAAACTAACCACTGTGTCGTCTGTTCACTATAACAATGCATTCGTAATTTCTGTTTCAATAAACGGTTTTAGATGTGAAATGTGGTGTAAACCTTTACTCTTCCTAGTACGCAGAGTTTCAACTTCGACGCAATTATCATGTGGTATACGTCGGATTCTGTAAGGTCCATTATAAACTAGAAAGAATTTGTGACTCAAGTGTTTCTTCTTATGTGACAATGAATGAGCTTTAATGAGAACTTTCTGGCCATTATATATTTTCTTTGCATTTGCTTTACCGTGTAGTTTTCTCCTTTTGTCTGCTGCAGGTTTTATATTTTTAATAGCCAAATCAATTATGTCTTTGTGTCGAAGTTTACGTGTATTCGGGAAAGGTACAAGCTCTCTGATTCTGTTCGGGGGTTTTTCATTCTTCAGTACAAGAGTAGGTGGTAAAGCAGTGGAGTCATGAGGCATTTCATTCAGCACGTTTTGAAATAAGTGTAAATATCTGTCCCAATGCTGATGCTTTCTGTGACAATAAAGTCTGCAAAGCTTATTGATTTCTTTCATAATCCGTTCGGAGGGGTTACAATGTGGTGAGTACAATGAAATAAAAACAGGTTTGATTTTATGGTTGCGAAGCATGCGTGACCAAACAGCAGATCTGAATTGCGGTCCGTTATCTGAAATGACTTTAGCAACGTGGCCAACTTCACGTAAGAAATTTTTAACAAAGGCGTTGGATACAGATCGTCCAGTAGCTTTACGTAACGGAGTGAAAGAAACAAATTTGGAAGTAAGTTCAACAGCGACTAGAACGTACGAAAATCCATTCGATGTTCTGACAAGGGGTCCCAATAGATCAACTGCAGCAAATTCTTTTAATTTAGAAGGAATGATAGGAAACAACGGAGCACGATGTGAGATAGTAGATGGTTTCGCCTTTTGACAAAGTTTACAAATAGACAGGACTCTTCGAATTCTCTTTTCCATATTGTTAAAATAACAAGTCGTTCGAAGAATATGATAACATTTTCGTGGACCAAAATGTGCGTAGCTGAAATGAATGTACCAAATGAGCTTATTCACAAAATCGTCATGAATGCAAAGTACCCATAGCTTGTCATCAACAGTGCAGCGTTTGAACAGTATGTTGTTTCTAACCAGATAATAATGCTGAATCTGTGTGTGTGTCTTTTCATGCCATTTGCTCTTGATGTCTTTCCAAATCGGATCTTTATCTTGTTCATGAGCAATGTCCTTTAAAGATGTGGTGATGAAGTTTTCAAAGGCGACTTTCTGAATGTAAAGAATACTGAAATTTTTCTTGAGGTTGCCTTCTGTGTTACTTTTCTCAAGCCCAGCTGGCGCGCGTGACAGTGCGTCCGCAACAATGTTCTCCTTGCCGGGAATGTAGACTATTGTGAAGTGGAATTCTTGCAGAAACAATGCCCAACGTTTTAACCTGTCATGATTTAATTTTGAAGACATAAGAAATTGTAATTCACGATGATCACTGTATACTTTTACGTGTTTACCAGAAAGAAAGAAACGGAATTTGTTAAATGCCCAAACGATAGCTAAAGCTTCTAATTCAGTAACGGAATAATTTTTTTCAGATTTTGTTAGCACTCGGCTAGCAAAAGCAATGGTTTTCTGAACAGTAGTGTCATTTTCTGTAGTTTCTTGAAATAAATGGGCACCAAGACCAACTTTAGAAGAATCTGTGCTAAGGCAGAAATCTTGTGACAGATCTGGATGAGCTAGTATTGGCGCGTTAAGTAGCGATTCTTTCAAAGAATTGAATTCCAACTGTGCTTGTTCGTCCCAGTTCCAAATAGTATTTTTTCCAGTGAGAGAACAAAATTTTGGTGTAACAAGAATTTGCATATTCAGAAAACGACGGTAAAAATTTACGAGACCTAGAAAACTGCGGACTTGTTTTTTTGTGGATGGAACTGGAATGGCTCTGATTGCTTCTACCTTTTCAGGATCCGGCTGAATGCCTTCAGAAGAAATAATATGTCCCAAAAACCTCACCTTTGACCTACCGAATTCAGACTTTTCCAAGTTAACTGTAATTCCAGATTCTGCAAAAATACGTAACAAACTGTTGAGGATGCGATTATGTTGTTCCCATGAAGCTTCTGCTATTAGAATATCGTCCACATTTAAGGTGATGTGACGTTTTAAGAACTCAGGTAATATGGAATTTAGCCCGCGAATGAATGCCGCCGAAGAAATGTTCAAACCAAAAGGAAGTTTCCGAAACTGATAACAAACGCCGAAACAAAGGAAAGCTGTGTATTTTCTACATTCTGGATGAAGTTCGATCTGATAAAAGCTGGATCTGAGATCAATGGAAGACAACACTTTTACACCATTAAAATTTTGAAGAAGTTCTTCCAACGTTTGCGGCCTGTCTGTTTCAGGAATAATGATAGTATTGATTTGTCTCGAATCTAAGACAAGCCTGATCGATCCATTTTTCTTCTCAACAACATGTAATGGATTGTTGTATGAGCTTACTACAGGCTCAATAATGCCCTCATTAAGCATAGATTGTATTTCTGTTCTAACACGGTCCCTATAATGTGCTGGAATTATGTATGGTCTAACACAAAATTTAGCATGCTCACGAACACGAAATTGGTATTGAAATCCCTTGATTGTTCCTGTTTTGTGAGTAAAAACTGTGGAATGTGCTTGTAAAATCTCAAAAAGATCCTGCCTATCAGTGTCATTACAATTCTCAATTGTTTGAATTTTATTCTGAATTAACTCATTAATTTCAAATATGCCGTCGATATCAGCCCTGTCAGTACTTGCAGAGTGATTGTTAGTGTCTAGTTCCGTAGAAAATTCCGAACTGTTGTCTAACAGAAGGTAAAGCCGATTAATTTCCTCGTCATGGTTTGAGAGCCAATCTTCAAATTTCAAAGCTATTGACTTACCTTCCTTCTCTAAACTTATTTCAGCATCGTGAAAGCTTAAGATTGCTTTGTATTCATTCAAAAAGTCTACTCCCAGTATAATTTCCGTCGACAATAATGGAACAATAAGAAAGTTCATAGAGAAGCTGTGGCTTTGACAAAAGAATTCTAAGTTGGTTTGTTGGCGTACATCTACACTTTTTCCAAAGATTGCACCTTGTAATTTAATCTTACGTAACGGAAGTGTGGGGCAATCGTTCGATTTGTTGCATTTGCTAAAGGCTGTTTCACTGATTACTGAAATGGGACTGCCAGAGTCAAGTACTGCCGTAAATTTTACGTCATTTCCTGTAATGTGAATCACAGGATATGCAATGTTGTTCTGTTTAACGTCGTGTTCCTGGAGTAAGATGTCTCTAATGTCTTCCATTCTTACGTAATTACTAGCTACGGCAGCTGCGTCGTCAGTTTCATACGTACGTTTTGTGGCTGCCAGCGGTATGAGTCATTGCCTATTGTATCTCTTTGTTGGCGCGCGTCGTTATTGGGATTTGGAGACCTAACTTCTACAAATTCGTCTTGTCGAGAGGGCCCTGCTCTGTTTGAATCCCGCCAGTTCTGATGCAATTCAGCTCTGTCGTTACGATCATATCGTCTGTCGTCATGTCAGTAGATTCCGTAGTTTCTTTCTTGTCGGTCACGTGGTGGAGAATTTCTCCCTGAATCGTAACTGCGCGCTGGACCGTTGCGTCTAAAGTTATTCTGTCTCCCTTGATAATAATTATTTTGGTTCCCATATTGTCTGTTTCTCTGATTGTCTCTGTGATAGTCATTACCGCGGAGAGGTGATCTTTCCCTGTAATTATTACTACTCTGCCAACGGTTGTCATACGGGTGGTTTCTGTTTAGGTCACGATTTACGTTGAAAGAATAGCCTTGTCATATATTATTTCTGTCATCACGGAATTGTGACGGATGTGATCTGTAATTGTTGTGCTCCTGTTTTCGCGTTCCCCGATTGTCAGTGTCAATTTCCAGTTCTTGTAACAGTCTCTGAAAAGCTTCAATGTCGTCTTTGCAACGTCCTGCCAAAATAATATGTCGTAAATGTTCAGGTAATTTGATTAAGCAAATGCGGATGAGTTCTGAGAGGCTGTATGGGTTTGACAGGTACTGATTCTTGTGCAACATGTCTTCAAAATATTTCACTAGACTGGAGAATTCAGATTGTTCGAAATGTTTCATCATTATGATGCTATGTTTTACTCGGTCTTGTGTAGCTTGAGACCAATATGCTGAGAGGAAGGCATGATAAAATTCTCCTTCA
Source organism: Schistocerca nitens (assembly GCF_023898315.1). NCBI lineage: Eukaryota > Metazoa > Arthropoda > Insecta > Orthoptera > Acrididae > Schistocerca > Schistocerca nitens. Next base: position 150,777,153 of record NC_064624.1, on the reverse strand, counting down.
CTGTGACAATCGTGAATGACCGATCGCATTCTTACAGCTGGTTCATTCTGTAAGTAGCCACACATAAATTCTAACCTTTGCTCCAATGACCAGTTGGGGGAAAACAATGAGAGAATTGATGGAGCCACGCTTGTGGATGAATGTCGTTGGCAGAATTCTTAAATGTTTTGAATTTACGTGTAGTAATGAACAGCTTATAGTCAAAGTCATCATGTCGGCGAGTCGCATATCGGTCACTGTTACGTCGTTTCGGCGGTTCCACTTCAAAATTCGGTGCACCTTGCCAATTTCTTTCATAATTTCCGAAATGGACTGTGTTATTATTTTGTGGCTGTTCCGTATTTCTATGTCCCTCTTCCCGTATTGGGGCGCGAGTGTCCTCTGAAATACGTAATTCTTGTATTACCTGTGTCAGCTGATCTTGTACTTCCCGGATTTCTCTTTGGTGTTGCGTATTTATTTGATTCTGATTTTGTTTGAATTTCCTAATTTGTTCGCACTCTTCTGTGTCATTAAAAACTACCGGTCTTGTGTCATTCAGATCATCATCAACCTTTGTAGATAAGTTAGTGAACTGATCCGAAAGTTCGGCTACTTTCTCCGATAGTGTACTTATTTCCTCAGTGTGTTTTTCTGAACCAAGTTTCAGAGTATTTACTGTGTCCTTTAAATTTTCCTGAGTTCTTGCAAGTTGCGTAACCGAATCGGTAGATGCAACTGAGTCAATTTTAGCTTGCAAGGTGTCGTGATTTTCATGAACAATGGTTTGCAGTTCTTTTATGGCTGCTTCGTGATTCTGTAATGCATTTTCATGCCGCAAAAAAATATGTTGGAAATGCTCACAAATTTTTTTTACGTCATTACAGACTTTTTGACATTTCGATTCGATGTTATGTAACTCAGTAGTTAAGTCTTCACGTATTTGTTCAAGCGTATGTTCCACTGAGTCTAACTTTTGAAGCTTTTGTTCCATTGTGTCTAACTTTTGAAGCTTTTGCTGTGTTTGTCTTTGATTTTGTTCCATTATGTCTAACTTTTGAAGATTTTGTCCCATTTGTTTCTGATTTTGTTCAAGTGTTGTGTCTAACTTTTGTAGCTTTTGTCCCATTTGTTGCATTAACTGTAATAACAATGCACTGGTGTCTGAAACATGTTCCTCAGTGCTTTTCGGCAGTGAATTTGCACCGGCAACATTGACATTTTGACAAGCAGAAAATGTGTCTTGACTTATTTGAGAAAACGGTGAGGACCCAAAACCTGAGTCTACAGTATTTGCAATATTGTGTTCTGACATTCCCGATTCCTGAGGCGAGCTGTTGCCGACCGATCGATCGATAATGCTTCCCTGTTCACTACCTGTTTCACTGTCTACACCATTATGTGTCTAAGCAGCTTAAATATTTAAATGTGAGTAACAGTTATAGATGAAATGAGTATTCAAGTATCAACTATAAAAAAATAAGTTCCCTAGTAGTTGCCAAATGATGTTGACAACTGACATCCAATTATAATGATGAGCTACTTGAGAAAATGACATTGGCAACCCACTGTTTTTAGCACCACTGTGTGATGTTTCATATGTGATGGTAACATACCGTGTTTGTTTATTCTCTCGATAGACATGGCATAAATTTTGGGGGTTTGGCATGGCATGGTTACTGTAGCTATTTCCGTATTGAGTACAAGTCATACAAAAAGTTACTAAAATGGCACAGCACTCATTGCTTTCAGCTGCTTCAATGCTGGTAAATGTGACTTACTTTTTATTGTGTTTTTTTCACAATATACAGCCTATAAAGAAAAATGACATGTGTTGTAAAAGGTCAGTACATTATGATCATCAGCAATCATTTATTTCGGAAGAGAAAAATTTTCTTAGTTGGATTTACAACATGAAGGCAAAATTAAATGCAACTACATGGTTTAATATATCCATCAATATTCGAAATTATGTTCGGAACCACTTCAATTTCTCAGTTCAACTTTTCCGCTCACATGAATTATGTACAACTCATTGGCTTTTATAAAAATACGAAACACTTTAATTTCTCCCTATTTCACGTTTTTATCCACATGATTTATGCACGATTAATCAGATTTAAAAAACAAATGACTAGACTCTTGTTTAACGTTCGTTATACTTATGATTCCTTCATTTAGATATTCGTGATGTTCATGAAACACACTATAACATCCCACATACTTTGGATTGCAGCTTAATAATGAATTATTTCACGTTCCTGTCCACATTAAATTTTTTTTTATGGTTCCTTCGTTCAGACACTCATTATGTTAATGAAACACACAATAGCATTCCAGATTGATGGTATTACAGTTAATAATTAAATCAACTGGGATGAGCATACCCACAACTCTTGTCACATCATTTGTACACATGTACTTACATTTAGGCCTTTGATTGTGCCACCATACACAATCACTAACCCAGCTCCAGGGAGGTAGGATCCCCTTCCAAATTCCTCCATTGGGGTAGTTCCTGTCTGGAGTGTCCATGTTGCGAGGTTGGGTATTCTACATTTCAGTAGGCCGGAGTGATAGGATGGCTGAGTTCAGGCAGGGACCCAATCCCGTGGGGTATAACACAGAACCCACGCCCAGGGTTACGGATGAAGACCTTAATGGCAGCACTGGAGGAGAAGAAAGACTTTGGAATGGTGTAGCTGGCAGATGAGGCAACCCTCCTTTCTGGGGATCAAACGAGAAGGGAACCACTGCCTTGTGGTGGATGAGAAACTCCAAAGGCTAAGGGAAACAACCCCAACAGAAAATCCTTTCTTGCACTAAGTCTAGCAAGTCAGTAGGAAAGTCTTAATAAATCACTTTCAAAACACAGATGAGCCTCGGTATAAAGCCACTCAGGATTTGACTCCACTGCTTCTTGAAGTACTGGTGCAAATGATGGGAGAGCTGATGATATTCATCAGTACAAGAAGATGAAACCAACTGGACTAAAAATAACCTAAATATTGGCACCCTTAATATATTAACCATCAATGGAGAAATGGAAGAAATGGCAGATGTACTAACAGAGAGAAAGTCACATATTTTGGGATTAAGTGAAACGAAGTTGAAGGGAAAAGGTGAGCAGAATTTGAGAGGAGGAGGAAAACTGTACTGGAGTGGGAATAACAGGTTTGGAAGAAATGGTGGGGTAGTGATGGTGAATAAGAATGCACAAAGCTGTATTTAAAGTGTGAGATACATCAGACAGGATCATACTCTTAAACCTGAGATTCCAAAAAGAAACACTAAAAGTTATCCAGATTTATGCACCTCAGGTGGGATGTAGTGAAGTAGAGAAATGGACTCGAAAATGAGTTAGAGAACCATATAGAGAGAGTGCTAATATAGTGATGGGAGATTTTAATGCACAGGTAGGCATAGACAGAAAGGGATTTGTGCAAGTGTTGGGATGTTTTGAATATGGAGGCAGAAATGAAGAAGGGGAAAGACTCCAGGGTTTGGGCTAGAGGAATGGAATGAAAATAGCAAACAGCTGGTTTATGAAGAGAGAAAGTCATGTTACCACCGGATACAGTTGGGATGGAAGAGCCAAGAGTGTAATTGATTATACTCTAGTACATAGGGAATGGGGAGAGAAAGTAACAAATGTGAAGATAATCCCAGGAGTGAGTGCAGATGGAGACCATAGATTACAGGTGTGACAATGGAAAATGAATCAGTGTGTGAAAAATAGAAAACAGAAGAAAGTGATGAGGATACTGGATTAGAAACTGAAAGAGAGTGAAAGAGCTCAGAAATATAAAGAATTAATCACACAAAAATTTCCAAAAGAAGTTTTCTGCGACGTAGAAAAAGAACGGAGTTTATTCAAAGACACTTTAGTCGAAGCAGCTAAAACGGATGCGGTAGAACATCTGGAAAGGAAAAAGTAAGACAAGTTGGTGGGATGATACCACAATCCAAGCAGTTAGAAGAAAAAATGTAGCATGGAGAAAGTGGTGGAAACTAAAACTGATGAGGACCATAAAAGATATATAGAGGAAAAGAAGAAGTGCAAAGAAATAATGGAAACAGCAAAGAAAAAGGCATGGGAAGAGTTTACAAAAAAAACTTGAATTAGATGTGAAGAGCAATAAGAAAATGTTCTATAAAGTGATGAAAAATAAAAGGAAGGCTTCTGAAGTACCAGTAAAGATGGAAACAGAGGATGTAGATTGTAGATCCAGGGAATATAAAAGATCTCTGGAAAGAACATTTTAAGAAACTGTTATATGCTGAGGAACAGGTACATGAGGAAACAACAAATAATGGAGAAATTGACAGAAGTTGGGAAGCAGAATTAGGACAATTACACGGGAAGATATGGAAATAGCTGTGAAGAAGATGAATGGGGGGAAAGCCCCAGGACCTGATGAAGTATCACAGATGTTGTCACTTTCCAGCTTTCAGATCGTGATGCCGTGACATGTGAATTAAATAATACTAAGTTACCTAATAAGAGTACTGTTTCTGGTAAAAGGACTAAGTTAGTAGACCCCTGAATGAAGTAAATTTACGCAATTTTAACTGGAAATGTTTGATTGACAGTTATCATTGTTGCTGAGCTGATGTCAGGTTTAACAAATTTTTTTCAGTTTTTTGTTCACTTTTTGAGGAGTTTATTCCAAAGAAAGAGTGCAAAGTCAATCCCCTTTCACGTAAAGAAAGCAAATCTAAGAACCCCCGTGAGTGGTACACTCCTCAATTACTAGATTAGATTAGATTACCTTAGATTAGATTAATACTTGTTCCATAGATCATGAATACGACACTTCGTAATGATGTGGGAAGTGTCAGGTTAATAAAAGTTGTCTGTACAAGATATTACATTACACAAAATATTGCTTGACGCTAATGTTTAAGTTGTTGTTGTTGTTTTTTTCTTTTTTTTTCCCCTTAATTTATATCTAAAAATTCAGCCAATGTGTAGAAGGAGTTGTCATCTAGAAATTCTTTTATGAAAAATAAAGCACTGTTTTATTTAGATTTGTATAGACAGCATAAGACAGAAAATGCTAGATTAGCGTATAATGAAGCTAAGAGAGAATACAAACTAAGTGTCAATAATGCAAAGAAATTGTGCCATTTAGGTATTATTAACAGATCTACAAATAAATCTAAAACAGCTTGGAATGTAATCATTTCACTTTCCAATAGTGGCAAAAAAGAGGTTGTGAACTTATCCCCAGATCGTTTCAACAAATTTTGTACTCCATCAGTGGAAAAATTTGTAGAAACATAATAAAACCCAATGAATCCCCTGCAGAATTGATGAAGCTTTTTGGGGAAAAATTTCATTTCCAAATTTTAATTTTAGGGAAGTAAATCCCGAAGATGTTCTAGGAGTTGTTAAAGCTCTTAAACAATCTGAGAGTGTTGATACCTTTGATTTGTCCAGTAATTTTATAAAAACAATAATTGAATATATTATGGACCCGTTGACCTAACTCATAAATAGATGTATTGGTGAAGGAATCTTACCTACCATTTTGAAATTGTCTAGAGTAGTTCCTATTTTTAAGAAAGGTGGTAAAACATGTCCATTTAGTTATATACCTGTATCCATTACTCCAATTTTTACTAAATTATTGAATCTATTATGTATCCCCAACTTTGTTCCTATCTTGAACTGTACAGCTTAGTATGTAATGAGCAGTTTGGTTTTAGAAAAGGCAGGTCAACTGTGGATGCCATGGAGGTATTTGAAGCAAAGGGCATATGCTCAGGCTACGTTTTGTGACCTCAGCAAGGCTTTTGATTGTGTTGATCATGGGTTAGTGATAAAGAAACTGTCTAATTATGGAATAAGAGGAGTTAGCAGTAAAATGTTTAAATCATTTCTTAGTGACCCACAACAAACTTTATATATAGGTAACAATAGGTCTAGTGTAGTCACACGTAAATATGGTGTGCCACAAGGCTCAATTTTAGGTCCTTTGCTATTTGTATTAATGATCAATGATTTAACATTTTTTATCAACTCTCAAACTATATTGTATGCAGATGACACTACCTTTTTAACAGTAGCCATGATTTCAATGAACTGCACAATTTAACTGGATATACAATATCTCAGGCCTCTATTTGGTTTAGAGGTAATGGCTTTTGTTTAAATGAAGGTAAATCACAACAAATGGTTTTTAGTCTTTGTAATTTACCATGTACAGACAACCAGATAGTATTAAATTTTTAGGATTAAACATAGACAGTGAACTCTCATGGGAACCCACATTAAATACTTAAGTGCTAGGCTTTCTAGAGTAATTTATTTGCTGAAGATATTAAACAGCTGTGTCTCAGATAGTTATGTTGGATCAGCATATTTTGCATTTTTTCAGAGTATAATTTCTTATGGAATTCCTTTCTGTTGGAACAGCAGCCATGTCTAGGATATCCTTCTGCTACAAAATATCTAAATTTCTAATTTACATAAAAAATAATTTATCTAGCCAGCTCTTAAAGGAAGACATTCATTGTTATAATACCAGAAATAGCAAGAAAATAGGTGTGCCATTCTATAGAATGTCAAAATCGTTAGATAGTTACAATGTTTCAGGCTTAAAAATGTATACTAAGTTACCTTCAGAAATAAGTAATTTACCTTTAAATTTATTTAAATGCAAGTTTATAACAAATTAGCTGGTTTACCTTTTTATTCTGTTACTGAATTTTTTGAGTGTAGCTCTATGGGAAATTGCAGTATGAAGCATGAATGAGGAGATACCTGTTGATATATTAAGAAAGTCTATCCAGCAGAACTTAGTGTATAAACTTATATATACAGACATTTATTTATTAATATTGACTTTGAATATAGTTCAATGACAATAAAATTTATATTATTACTTTCAGTGGACATGATAAAAGCAGCAGGTCCAGTGGGAATGCAGTGGCTGTATAGAGTACTATCAAGTGTGTAGAGAAATAGTACAATAACTGACGAATGGAGAAGAGGAGACATTGTTCTCATCTTCAAAAAAGGCAGTAAAGGACTTTGTAAAAACTACAGAGGAATGACCCTTATAAGTCATATAGCCAAAATGTGATGATGACCGAAGGAGGTCATCAAGAGACTGAAACCAAACAGTTCAGTTCCACCTAGGCTATATGGACTGCCTAAGATCCACAAGGAAAATGTGCCATTACGTCCAATTGTGAGTAACATTGGAGCAGCCACCTACGACCTAGAAAAATTCTTGGCATCTTTGCTCAAACCAATGATAGGCAAGTGTGCACATCACATAAAGAATTCTGGTGATTTTATCAGTCGACTTCAGTCACAACAACTGCAAAGTAACGACTTATTGGTCAGTCTTGATGTGGTTTCACTTTTCACAAAGGTGCCTCTGGTGGACTCACTACACCTCATTGGCAATATGTTTGGTGCAGACATTACACCGTTGTTTGAGCACACTCTCTCCTCTACAGATTTTATAATTAACAACGAATTTTACGAACAATCTGGCGGTGGAGACCTTTGTCTTCCCTGGTGGCCAATCTTTTTATGGAGGATTTTGAGGAGAGAGCACTTGACTTCTGACACTTTTCAACCGACGGTATTTTGGCAGTACGTTGACGACACTTTTATAGTGTGGCCTCATGTTCTGGGCCGTCTCCAAGAATTTTTACGTCATATGAACCCCATACATGAAAACATAAAGTTTGCCATGGAGATAGAGAAAGATGGTTGTCTGCCATTTTGAGACGTCTTGGTGCGACGGAGGAGTGATGGCACACTTGTTCACTCGGTGTACAGAAAGCCCACTCATATAGACCTGTATCTACAAGCTACTAGTTGCCACCATCCAGCACAAACAATGGGCGTTCTCAAAACCTTGATCCACCGTGCCCATACTACCTCTGACGCCGACAGTCTTCAAGCGGAACTGGAACACCTGCAAAAAGTATTTTTGAAGAATGGCTTTTCACCTAGGCAAGTGAACAGAGTGATGAAGACATACAAACGACGGAACAAGGAAGAGGAAGAGGCCTTCAGGTCGACTGTTTATCTACCATTTATTGGGAATATTTCCTCACAGATAGGCAGAATATTGAGAAAGTATGAAGTGACAGTCATCTTTCGTCCTCCTTCCAAAATTTCATCACTGGTGGGCTCCGTTAAAGACGACCTGGGCCTGCCTAAATCAGGTGTTTACAAAATTCCGTGTGAATGCGGCAAATCATATATAGGGCAAACAACACGAACTGTGCAGGAACGCATTGTGGAACACCAACGGCATACTCGCCTTCTCCAACCCACCAAGTCCGCAATCGCTGAACATTGTATTTCCACAGACCATTCCGTGAATTACAACGACACAAAAATTTGGCCCATACATCAAACTTTTGGAGCTCGATTATCAATGAATCTGTGGAAATGAGATTGACAACGAGACTCTCATCAATCGAAATAACGGTTATCAGCTAAACTTTGCTTGGAATCCTGTTATAGAGAAACTTCGTAATCGACGTAGTTATCTGCATAATGATGGAAATCGACCTGATACCGATACGCCAGGCTTTCACTGTGGAGGGCGCGAGGCGCAGCGCACGGAGCCGTTCTGAACGCGCACACTGAGCAGCGCATGCGCAATGTCACCTCAGTATGGCTTTAAATAGCGGAGCTCAGCGCGTGCTCGCATCTAGAGGGTTGGATCCCCTCCTTCGAAAGCGTCAGATTGCAAAGCCTGGGCTACTCTCAGGGTGGAATCTCCGTCTTCGAAGATTGTGTTTGTCTGTCTGTCTGTCTCTCTGTCTGTGTGCCCGCCGCTTGCTGCTGTCGCCGTTCGTTCGTTCGTTCGTCCGTCCGTCCGCCTGCCTGCTCGTTGTCCATCGCCGTCGTCGTAACTGCTGCCGCTGCCGCCGCCGCTGCCGCCGCCGCCGCCGCTACCGCCGCCTGCTGTTCGTCCGTCTGTTCGCCGCCGACCATCGCCGCCGCCGACGCCGACGCCGCCGCTGCCTGCTGCACGTCCGTCTGTCCGTCGCCGTTCGTCTGCAATGAGTACTCCCACCTCCACCGTCATCTACACCCCCCCCTCCCCCTCTCCCACAGTCACTTCCTGGAGTGCCGCTCCTGGCCTCCCTCCTAACACCTCCCCTTCCCTTCCCCCACTTAACCATCCCCCTATCTCCTCCCCTGCTGTATACCCACACCTCTACACCCTTCCTCCAGCCTCCACACCCTCAACAGCTCCCACTCCTACCCCCGCCCTCACGTACGCCTCTGTTGCCGCCTCTGCTGCCGCCCCTCAGGTGGTTGGCTTCCCCTCTCTCACCGACCCCGTCGCTTCGTCTTCTGCATCTCCCGCATGCATCACGTCGCGCCGAGCCACCATCGCCACCACTGAACCAGCTGCTTCTCCCGGTGCCTCCACTACGCCACAGGGATCTGCCTCCCGCCACCTCCCTCTCCTCCCCGTCCCTCTCCCCTCCTCCCAGCCTCCAGTCTCCAAAAAACCCCAAAAGCGCGTCCTTACCGACTCTGCTCCCGCCACTTCCCACAAAAAATCAACACCACCTACCCCTCCCCCTGCCGTCACCATGGACACCACCCCTCCTCCTGCCACCCATACCTTGGCCCCCACCCTCCACACCTTTGTCCTGTCAACTCCCGATCCTAAGTTCCTCGACACTCGTACCCTCACCAAGGAAATACGAAAGTACTTACCTGGTGCTCCCATTTCCCAACTCATTCCCTGCAGGGACTCAGTCCTTATCACGTCCCCGGTCCCCGTCCCCATCCTTTCACACAGACCTCCTGCATAAACTCCCACGAGTTATGTTTGGCCCCCACGCCTCTCTGACACCCTTCCTTTCTGCTTCCACTCCTCGTCAGCCCCAGCCTCCCCGTCGCCCCCCCACCTACACCGCTGTGATCACCAAGCTCAGCCTGGTGATCACAGAGGATGAAGTGTTGGTAGAACTGAACTCCCACCCGGACTTGGAAATCCGCTCTGCCCACCGTATCCACAATGCCTCTGGTCCCACCTACCTCATGCGGGTATTCTCTGAATCTGCCCCATCCATAGACCATCTCCTCACCCAGGGTGCCCTGATATACCACCGTCGCCACCCTGTTGAATCCTCCAAATCCCCTCCCCAATCCTACCGTTGCCAGCGGTGCCTGATGTACAATGACCACCTGACTCCCAACTGCAAAACCCCCCCCACCTGTCCCCATTGCAAGGCCTCCCACTTTCTTAAGAACTGCCCCAACCTCGCTGCTCCTCCTTCCTGTAATACCTGCAATGGCCCCCATCCCACATACTCCCACAAGTGTAAAGCTAAACCCCCTCCAGCCACCCCTGAACTTACAGTCCCAGTTCGTCCCGTCGATCCCCCTGTCCACCCCAACAATTCCCTCCGTCCACCCCACACGGCCGAGGACATCATCCGGTTCATTACCGTTGTACTCCAAAACATTCACCCTTTTCAGCGCCCCCACACCTTCCAACAAATATCCCTTGCTGCTCGCTCTGTTTTCCATCTGAACGCCTTCGCCACTTACTCCCACCACCAAGCCCACTTAACCTTCACCCGCCTCGACACCCTAGTTTAAGTCTCTTCCCTTCCCTCTCCTCCACCCCTCCTACCCGTCATGGCGCGGCACGAGTCTCACATCCTCTTCCAGAACATACGCTCCTTCCGCTCCAACAAATACCTCCTCATGCACACCCTCTCCCACGACCAGGTCGACACCTTCCTCTTGAACGAAACCTTTCTCCAGCCCCACCATTCTGTCCGCACCTCCCCCCATATCCTCCACCGCACTGATGCTCCTGGTCCTCGTGCGCAGGGTGGAGTCGCGATTGGCCACCTTAAGCATATCCCTGTCCGGCCACAACCTCTCCTCAATGACCCCACTGAACACCTTATCCTTAGCGTCTTCTTCCCCTCCCTCACCATTACCTGTGCCACCATCTATGTCCGCTCCACTGCTCCTCTTCCTTACGACTTCATCTCACACATTGACCACACCTTCTCCACCTATGTGATTGCCGGCGACCTCAATATCCATAGCCGCACTCCTGCTGCCCTTCGGCGGTGGCATCAGTTCCTCTCCACACTCCAAGGTGACCTTGTTCCTCTTCCCCAGCACACCCGACCTGAACGTAACACCACCCCCGATGTTGTCATTGCCTCCGCCAACCTCCTTGGGCGTATCACTGTCGCCGTCCTTGACCCCAAAGGGAGCGATCACCTCCCTGTCCTTCTCACCATAACGTCTGCAAACCGCCCCCCTCCGGCTCTGCACCCTGCACCCCCTCCCAAGGTCGTCCATGACTATCGCTGTGCCAACTGGGATGCCTACCGGGACTCCATCTCCACCCAGGTCGAAAGCCACCCTCTTACCTATCGCCATCCTGACGACATCAACCACGCCTCGTCCTTCCTTCAGCAGGTAATTACTGACGCCGTGGAGGCCCATATTCCTACTAAAACCATCCACCCACACCGTCCCACTCTCCCTCTGCGGGCTGTCCTCCTCCTCCGTGAATCCCGTCGCCTCTATCGCTCCTTCCTGCGCACTCGTGACAGGGATACACTCCAACGCCACCGGCAAATACAGCGACACGTACGGAACCTTATTACAGCAACGAAACGCCGAGACTGGCGCCAGACCTGCACACGAGTCAACGCCACCCTCCCTATCAACTCCTCCAAGTACTGGTCCGTCTTCCATCGTCTTACTGGTTCCCTTTCTGCTCCCCACTACCCCCTTCTCCATAACGATCGCCCCCTTCCTGACAACCTCAGTAAGGCCAACCACTTCGCTTCCCACCTTTCCGAGGTCTTCTCCATCCCCGATGATCCCCACTTCGATTATTCTCTTTTCCCCACCGTCATGGAACGTGCCGATACCTCGGTCGCTCCACTTGCTCCTAGTCTCCAGTACTTGGGGCAGTTGCCCCCCTCCAACATAAACACTCCCATCACAGCACAAGACATTAAACTTATCCTCCGGTCCAAACGCAACACGGCCCCTGGTCACGACTGTGTCACCTACCGTCACCTTCGCGAAAGCCCCTATTCCTTCCTGACTGTCCTCGCCCATCTCTATAATGTCGTCCTCTCTACTGGCTTCTACCCTGACCTGTGAAAGACCTCCCGCATCCTCTTATTCCTCAAACCAAACAAACCCCCTTCTGCCGCCTCTTCCTATCGTCCCATCTGCCTCACCTCCGTCTTCAGTAAGGTCTTTGAATCCATCCTCTCCCGCCGTATCCATCAGCACCTTGCTCAACACCACCTCCTCCCCCTTACCCAGTGTGGCTTCCGACCCTCCTTCTCTGCTGACGACCAACTCTTCAACCTTGTTCACCTTCTGTCCCTCCAGCTCAACTCCCGTCGCTCCGCCATTTTTTTTTCCCTTGATCTCCAAAATGCCTATGACCGTGTATGGCATCCCGGTCTCCTCTTTAAACTCCAAACCTACGCCCTACCTATCAATTTTGTCCGTCTGGTCGCTTCCTTCCTCTCGCACCGTCCTTCCTATGTCACCCTCCACAACACCAACTCCCGTATCTTTTATCCCACGGCTGGCGTCCCCAAGGGTTCTGTCCTCTCCCCTCTCCTTTATCTCTTGTATACAGCTGATATGCCCAAGCCACCCCCACCAGTCCACCTTCTCCAGTATGCTGATGACACCGCCTTCCTGGCTCTCTATCCTACCCTTCAACGGTCTCAACGTACCCTCCAAACCCACCTTAACCAGTTCACCACTTGGTGTAACCAGTGGTTCCTCCGTCTCAACCCCTCCAAAACCCAGGCAATCATCATAGGCCGCACCACTCGTTCCTTTCACCTCCATGATTTCTACCTCACCCTTTATGGCCGTCCTATCCAACTCACCCCCACCCTGAAATACCTTGGCCTCAGCCTTGACTGACACCTCACCTGGACCCCTCATCTCCTGACCATCCAGCAGAAAGCCCATTCCCGCCTCCGCCTTCTGAAACTCCTGTCTGGCCGGACATGGGGATTGCATCCTTCTACCATCCTCCACACCTACAAATCCGTCATCCGTCCTATCCTCTGTTATGCCAGCGTTGCCTGGATCTCCGCCCCCACCCGCTTTTACAAGGCCCTCCAAATCATTGAATGCGATGCGCTCCGCCTTGCCTTCCGTATCCGCCTTCCTTCCCCCACACGGCTCCTGTATGAACTGATCCCCTTCCCCCACCTCCTCCTGTTCCTCCAACATCTCCGCATCCTTTACATTGTTCGCAGGCTTGATCCCCCCCACCCTCTGGTTTCCTCCTTCCTCTCCACCCCCCCGCCCGTTGCCGCGCCTCTATCGCTGTATCCCTCCCTCTCTCCACCTCCACACCCTCCATCTCTTTCATCAGGGCAATTTCCAACGCCTCCCCCTCCCGGATGACGAACTTCGCCGTGACATCTACCCTTCCTTCCAACTATAACCTGGCCTTGTTCCCCGCCCCCCTCCCCAGAGCCCCCTTTTCCTCTTTCCTCCTTCTCCCAGAGCGGATTTTCCTCCGTCCCCCACTCCCCTGAGACCCTGCACCCCATACTTGCCTCTCTCCTTCCTACATCCATCCCTACCTGGCCCTCTTCCGCGCGCCCCCCGCTCACCTCCCCCATCTCTTCCCCTCCCTCCCTTCTTCAGGTTGCCCTCATCTCCCAGCGCCTGGCAGATCCTCTGTCTTGCTCTTCATCAGTGTGCCACATCAGTGTTGTTTAGTGCTGTTTCTCGTGTGCGTCAAGAGGTGTGATTTTAATTGTGTCCTGCCTTGAGGTTCGCCGTCAGTGTTACGTTATGTGCTATGCCATCCGTCGCTACCTTTATGCTCCAGTCATACTGTGCCTTGTGTTCTTTTAATTGTCGCAGTGTGTGGCTTTTTGTGTGTGCTACTTTTAAACAGTTTTTTATCTCCATTTTACAGTCACCCCGTTTTTTGTCTATTGCCTTCCATGATGTTCCCCTTTTTGATATCTATGTTCACCTTATTCTCTCCTTTGCTGTTTTTCAATGTCTTCTATTGTTTTGTTCTATGTCTTTCGGCTGAAGAGCAGCGCCTATGCTGCTGCCAGCCCGCCCCGATGGGGAATTGAAATACAATAAAGGAAAAAAAAAGCGTGCTCGCCAGTACTACTACAGTGGCACTCACCTGAATATGGCCAGAAGACTCTGCGCCGAAATATCGTGGCAGGACGTTACTGATATCCGGCAGTTCTCCCGTGTTTTTATGGAACATATAGCCAAGATTTTTGAAAGAATTTTACTAAATTGAATCAGTCAAAAGATAGAAAAGGAGCTGAGTGAAGAACAGCATGGGTTTAAGAAAGGAAGAAGCACAATCGACCTGATATTTTCTATCTGTCAACTGATGGAAAAATTTGGTAGTATAACGAAAGGGTGATAATGGTTTTTATAGACATAAAAAAGGCATATGACTCAGTTAACAGGGAAAGATTCTGGGAAGAAATGAAGAAAATAGATATGGAAGATGAATACATTAATGTAATAAAGACAATGTACAAAAGACACAATTGTAGAATTAGAACATCATTGGGGAACTCTGAATACTTTGAAATAAGGCAAGGACTGAAACAAGGCAGTATTCTATCTCCTGCACTTGTTAATATTGTGATGGAGGGAATGAATAAGGCAGTTAAAGATATAGTAAAAGAAAAAGACAAAAAGATGATTTTTGAAGATGATATGGTAATATATCGGGCGACAAAGAGGTAGATGTACAGTTACAATTTGATCTGTGGAAGGAAATAAAAAGGTATGGATTAAAAGTAAATAAAGATAAGAGTGAAGTAATGGTATTTGGAAGAGAGAAAGGGATCAACGGAAATATTTCTTTGAATGGATAAGCCCTCAAAGTGGTAGACAGTTTCACTTATTTAGGAGGTTACAGAAGGGAGGCAATTTCTTCCAAACAATATACCACCTGATTTGGGATAAGAAAGTATCAGAAAAAGCAAAACTCCTTATGTATAAGTGTTATTACTTCCATTTTGACACCTATGGAGGAGAAACATAGACAATGACATAAAGGGACAGGAGCAGACTGCAAGCAGGGGAAATGAAATTTCTCAGAGCAGTTAAGGGATAAACAAGAATGGACAGAGTAAGGAACGTAGATATCAGAAAGGACCTTAAACAAGACGTTTTTTTCCTTTACTGGATTTCAATTCCCCCCCCCCCCCCCCCCCCCAGAGGGGGGTTGGCTGGCAGAAGGGTAATATGCTGTTCTACAGCCTACAGAAAAGTTTAAAAAACATAATGAGAATAGAAACAAACAAGAAAAACAGGCAACGAAATGGTGACCTTGTAAAAAAGCTGTAAAATGGCGGTAAGTTGTGTAATTTAAAATATAAAAACACTGTGATGACAATGCTGATGAAGAAGTAGACAGGCACAATTAAAAAACACGGTGATAGTCTATTTTCTGTTCCCATGAGATAAAAAACACAACTAGCTGTTCGCAACACTGGCAGGGGACACACAACACTGAACACTCACTTATAACAGAGAGCCGATAGATGGAGGGGACATTGGAAAGGCTGGGTGGATGCAAGGAGGAGTGGGAAAGGCAGTGGAGAGGAGAGCAGAAAGGACTCAGGGGAGAGAAGGGAGGGGGAAAAGGGAGCCCGGGGAAAGGACAGAGGAAAGGAGGGGTGGTGAGGATCAGAGTTGATAGGATGGATAAATGGAGGGAGAGAGGTCATCATCCGGGAGGGGGAGTTGACAGAAGCCACCTTGGGAAAGGAGATGAAGGATGTAGAAATGAGGGTAGGAGGGACACAACAGTGAAGGTGCGACTGCAGGTGAGGGGGGTTGGAGAGGAGAGGAGCAACCAGGGGATAAGGGGATCAAGGCGGCAGGACATGTAGAGTATGCGGATATGTTCGAAGAATAGGAACAGATGGGGGAAAGGAATGAGGTCGTAGAGGATCCGCGTAGGGGACGGGAGATGTATACAGAAGGTGAGGCGGAGAGCATGGTGCTTGAGGAACTGGAGGGACTTATAGAATTTCGGGTGAGGTGGATATCCAGGCAGGACTGGCTAACAGAGGATGGGACGGATTAAGGATTTGTAGGTGTGGAGGATGGTAGAGAGGTTCAACCCCCATGTCCGGCCAGAGAGGAGTTTGAGGAGTCAGAGGTGGTTGTGGGCTTTGGATTGGATAGAGCAGAGATGAGGGATCCAGGTGAGGTCACAGTCAATGGTGAGGCCAAGGTAGATGAAAGTAGTGGAGAGGTGGACAGGACAGGCGCAGATGGTAAGAGGAAAATCAAGGAGCCAGAAGCAGCGAGTGGTATGACCTACTATATTGCCTTGGTCTTGGAAGGATTAATTTTCAGGAGGCATTAGTTACACCATGTGGCAAAAAGGTCAAAGTGGTTCTGGAGGAAGCAGTGGGACCATTGGAGGGTAGGAGAGAGGGAATACTGCAGAAAGTGTACTGGATGGAGGGGTTGGGGCATATCTGCCATGTACAGGCGGTTGAGGAGAGGGGAAAGGACAGAGCCCTGGGGTGCACCTGCAGATGGGTAGAAGGTGCAGGAAACAGAGCTATGGATGGTAATGTAGGAGGGGCGGTGGGAGAGGAAGGAGGCAATAAGACGGACATAGTTGACAGGAAGGGCATAAGTCTGGATTTTAAACAGGAGACTGGGATGCCATACATTGTCATAGGCCTTTTCGAGGTCGAGGGAGACGATAATGGCGGAGTGAAGGGAGTTAAGCTAGAGGGAGAGGAAATGAGTGAGGTGTAGGAGTTGGTCATCAGCAGATAAGGAAGGTGGAAAGCCACACTGGGTATTGGGGATGAGGTGGTTTCGGTGGAGGTGGTGATGGATGCGCCAGGTAAGGATGGATTACAAGAGCTTGCTGAACACTGAGGTGAGACATATAGGGCAATAGGAAGAGGCATCCAATGGAGGCTTGTTGGGTTTGGAGAACATCAGGATATGGGAGGTTTTCGACAGGTCGGTGTAGAAGCTGGTGGCGAGGATTACATTGTTGGCAACGACTGCAAGGAAGGAGGGTGGGCAGTGTTTCAGGGTGTGGTAGGTAACGCGGTCGTGGCCGGGAGCAGTGTTGCGTTTAGTGTGGAGTGTGAGGCTGATGTCCTGTGTAGTGATGGGAGCGTTAGTTCAGACGGTGGTGTGTGGCTCAAGTACTGGAAGCTAGGAGCAAGGGGAGGAACACAAGTATCTGTATGGTCGATGAGGTCAGGGAAGAGAGAATAATCAATTTCGGGATCATCTGGGATGGAAAAAATATCAGATAAGTGAGAAGCAAAGTGGTTGGCCTTACTGAGGTTGTCATCAAGGAGGAGAGGGTACTGGGGTTGGGGCAGCCCCCAGTATGGTGGTGGAAAGCAGACCAATAGTTGGAAGAGTTTATTGGGAGTGTGGTGTTGAGTTGTGTACATGTCTGTCGCCATGTGTGGCGTTTCTTCACAGTAAGGAGGTTGCGGATGTGTCATTGTAATTGCCGGTGGCGGGTGAGTGTCTCCCAGTCACGAGTGCGGAGAAAAGAGCAGTAGAGGCAGCGGGATTCACGAAGGAGAACGATGGCCTGTGGGAGCAGAGCTGGGCGGTGAGGGTGGATGGCTTTGGTAGGTATATGGGTAGTGACAGTGTCAGACAAGTTCTTGTGCAGGAAGGCAGCAGTGCAAGAGATGTCAACAGGAGATTGGAGGGTTAGGTCGTGGCCTTCGACATTTGTGTGAATGGAGTCCCGGTAGGCATCCCAGTAGTCATGGGAGTAATCATGGACAAGTTTAGGAGGCATGTCAGGGTGAGGAGCGGGGCAGGGATGGGGACCATTAGAGATAGTGAGGAGAACGGGAGCATGGTCACTGCCAATGAGGTCAAGGACATTTACGGTCATGCCCCCAAGGAGGTTGGGAGAGAAAAGGATCACATTGGGTGTGCTGCGGGAGGAGAACCAGGTCCCCCTGGAGGATGGTGAGAAACTGATGCAACCGCTGGAGGTCGGCAGGAGCATGGCTGTGGATATTGAGGTCAGCAGCAATCATGTATGTGGAGAAGGTGCAGTCAATGTGGGCCAGGAAAATGTAGGGGATGGGGGTTCAAGGGCGGACATAAATGGTGGCACAGGTGATGGTAAGGGAAGAGGCTGAGGATGAGATGCTCGGCAGGATTGTTGAGAAGAAGTTGGGGCCAAACAGGGAGGAGCTTGAGTTGGCCTATAGCAAACCCCGCCAGGCACTAGAGGGTATGGGTTATCGGTGTGGTGAAGGGTGCAAGGAGTTGCGGAGATGGAGATACGGGATTGAAGGAAGGCATCATTTAAGATGAAGGTATCCACGTGGTGCTGATGGAGGTTGTGGAGGAAGAGGTGTTTGTGAGTGGGCAGAGAGCAGACATTATGGTACAGGATACTGTAGTTTTGTCGCACCATGGGAGGGGAGAGTTAGACGAGGGTGGTGAGGGGGTGAAGCGGAAGTGGGCCTGGTTGTGGGAGTAGGTGGCATAGGTGGTAAGATGGAAGATGGAACGGGCAGCGAGGGCGATTTGGGAAAGGGTGTGGGAGCGCTGGAAGAGGTGGATGTTTTTTTAGCACAGTGGTGATGAAACGGATGATGTCCTTGGCAGTAGGGGGAGGGCAGGGCGAGCTGTTGGGGTGGACTTAAACAAGAAAGTGTGAGAGAAGAAATTGAAAGAAAGAGATTAAGATGGTATGGGCATGTGAAGAGGATGTGTGGGCAGAGACTCTACAAAATTATGAAAGAACTAAAGATAGATAGAAAAAGACCTAGAGGGTGCCCAAGAAGACGGTGGTAAATGAGTGTGAGAATATGCATGGAAAGAAGAGGTGTGACCTGGCTTTTTTTTCCTTTATTGGTATTTCATGCCTCAGCTGAGGCACGCTGGCAGTGGCCTATATATGCCACTCTTCGGCCAAAAGACACAACATATATTCACGGAAGACATAGAAAAACAAAAAACATGGTAAACACATGATGAACACTGAACAAGAAATCAGAAGTCGTTCAGCAGAAGGCACAGTACATGAAGGGTGGCCCCAATGGAACAGATGTAAGCAGCCAGATGGAGATGCAAATGTAGTAGAGAAACACTGATGAAGACACTGTACACAAATGGAGAGACACTGACACATGGAAAACACTGGCGATGATAATTGGTGAAGCACTTATACTGATAAAAGAGGGGGCCTGCCCCTGGGTCAAAGGGAGAAGTAGGAGGGCGGGAAGGAACGGTTTGGACCCAGTGAGATACAGAAGGGAGAACTGGGTGGAGGAGAGAGGGGACAGGTTGGAAGCCCAGGGAGAGGGGTGGGAGTGGGAGATGTGGGAGAGAGGAGGGGGGAAATAAGGTGAGGAGTTAGAGAGGGATCCTTGAGGGAAAAAGGGGAATGGGAGGGGAGAGTCAGATCTAGTAGGAGGGGTAGATGGACATGACAAGGACATTATCAGGGAGGAAGCCACCTTGGGAAAGGGTATGGAGGGTGTGAAGATGGAGAGCAGGTGGGATGCAAGAATAAAGGTGCTGCAGCGGGCTGGGATGGGCGAAGTTAGATCCGGTAAGGCGGCAGTAGTCTGATCAGTACTTAGACAAGTTGATAGGTAGGGTAGCATTAAGACTGGTACATGTCTGTCACCTGTCCTTGCGTTTTTTGGCCATAAGCAAGTTTCGGACGTGTCATTGATTTTGCCGGTAGCATTGTAGTGTGTCCCAGTCACGCTTGTGAAGGAAGGCATGGTACAGCAGTGGGATTTGCGAAGGAGGACTGCCTGTGGGGGTAAAGTGGGACGGTGTGGGTGGGTGGCGACAGTAGGGATGTGGGCCTCCATGGCCTCAGACATGGTCTACTGTAGAAAGGAGGTGGCATGGGTAACGTCATCTGAATGGCGGTAGGCGAGAGGGTGGCTATCGATCCGGGTAGTGAGGGTATCCCGGTGGGCATTCCAGTTGGCACAGGAATAGTCGTGGAAATACTTCAGGGGAGCATCGATGCGAGGATTGGGACAGGGATGACCTTCTGATATGGTGAGAAGGACAGGGAGATTGTAACTGCCAATAGGGGAGAGGACGTCCACTGCTGCGCAGCCAAGGAGGTTAGGGGAGGCCAGGACGTCATCGGGAGTGGTATTGGATTTGGGGCGTGTGTGTTGGGGCAATGGCAAGGAGATTACCTTGGAGGGTGCAGAGGAACCGAGACCACCGCCGTAGCTGCGTGGCAGAATGACTATGGATGTTGAGTTCGGCAGCAATCACGTTAGAGGAGAAGATACTGTCGATGTGGGAAAGGAAGTCGTAAGGGATAGGGGCAGAGGGGTGGACATATATGGTGGTGCAGCTAATAGTAAGGCCAGGGAAGAAGAGCCTGAAGATAAGGTTGAATGAGATTTTCGCTCTGCAGCAGAATGTGCACTGATATGAAACTTCCTGACAGATTAAAACAGTGTGCTGAGACCTTTGCCTTCCACGCGGTGGGTTGTTATGGTGCCATGACAGGAGAAGGTAAAGTGGGCTAGGTTATGGGAGTAGGTGGCGAAGGTGTTGAGGTGAAAGACAGAGTGGGCAGCTAGGGAGGGGTGGGATTATCAATGGGATGGACAGGGACAGTGAGTTCGGAAGCGAAAGGAAGGGGCTGGGCATTACATTTTTGGGAATAGGTGGGGTGAGGAATGCGACAGGTGTTGAAGGTGGTGGTGGTGGGGGGGAGGAATCGAGTTTAGGACACTGCCCCGGAGGATGTGACTTGGCAGCAGGTGGAGGAAGAAAAGTGGTGTGAGGACCGAGCCAAATGGAGAGGACTTCATCAGCACCCAGACCCGGCAGTAGCTGGAGCGCGCTCCAGATATAGATAGATTTACATTTATCTTTGATGTTATTGGTACAACTGCAAAGATCGATACACATATTAATGTAGTCGATTTAGGTTATTTACGTCACAATGGCTTAGCGTTCTCCACACATAGAGTGCGTTGAATGCTATCCATAACATGTCCACCAGAGGCTGGGGGAAACGAGGATAACATAGGAGTGGAGTTACTTTCAGGACGGGTGTGCTGTGGGAGAGGAACAAAGTCACCATGGAGGATGGCATGGAACTGATGCCATTGCCGAAGGGTGGCAGGGTCACGGCTGTGGATTTTCAGGTCAGCAGCGATCACATAAATGGGTAAGGTATGGTCAACATGGGAAATGAAGTCAAACGGGAGAGTAGCTGCAGGGCAGATATAGACAGTGGCACAGGTGATAGTGAGGGAGGAAAAAAATAGGCTGAGGAGAAGGTGTTCAGTCGGGTCATTGAGGAGGGGTTGTGGCCAGGCAGGGATATGCTTGGGGTGGCCTATAGCGACCCCACCTCGTGCTAGGGGAAAGGTATTGTCAGTGTTGTGAAGGATATAGGGGGAGGTGCGGACAACATAGTGGGGTTGGAGGAAGGTTTCATTAAGAATGAAGGAGTCAACCTGGTGCTGGGATAGGGTATTGATGAAGAGGTTTTGTTTGCAGGGAGGGAGTGAATGTTGAGGTAGAGGAGATGACACTGTTGACGAGATAGGAGGTTGAGATGGGAAAGGTGTGGGGAGGGGTGAGAGGGTTCAGAGGGGTCAGAGGGAGGTGGGGCGGGCAGTGGTTTTTTGGATGAGGGAGTAGAGGAGAGGTCGCCACTGGGCCATTTGGAAGATTTTTTGGTGGGTGTTGCCTGGGAGGAGGGATGAGGGACTGGATGGATGGGGAGGTGGTGGGAAGCAGGACCCTCGTTTGAAGCAGTAGCAACAGGTGAGAGGGTAGGGCGCTCTGTGGCGGCGACTGTGGCGTGGTGGGCAGTGACCCAGGCAGGGGTAGCAGGGGTAGTTGCAGGGGGAAGGGAGGGGAGGGGGGGAAGTCGTCTCGCTTGGCGACAGGAGTGGGAGGGGGGGCCGAAGCAGGGGCAGCAGCAGGGGCAGGAGCAAGGTGCAGGAGCAGGAGTGACATACAGGTGGGGATACATGGATGATGAGGTAGGAGGGGAGGAGACCACGAATAGGGTAGGTGGATGAGACAGGTTAATCCCACAGGAAGCACTCAATGATACAGTGGGGGCAGGTCAAGGGGAGGTGTAGATGATGGTGGTAGTGGGGGTGTCCATGGTGCAGGCAGTGCCCACGGGTGGCAGGAGTTGCGAAAGTACAAAAGGGGGGGGCTTCGACGAGCATGGGGCGGCGGAAAGCACCGCGAGGTTCTAGGCGTCGGCGAGGACCAGACGGGGGGCCAGCAGTGACGGCGTGCAGACGGGCGACAGCATGACAGCAACAGCTGGGGCTCTTCCACGTCAAAGATACACCCTGAGTATAGCCCAGGCGGTGTGAGTCCTCGATCAGGAAGTGAGGGAATCCAACCCTCGAATGCCTCTAGGTAATTGCAGAGTTGCTGTACACATGTAGAACACATTAGTGCAGATGGTCACGTATGATGTATTTTTCTTCATAATTATTAACTCAACACTAGTGTTTGTAGCTACTTCATTAACAAAATAGAAATTAATAATTGATTTCACTAAGTACATGTTTGTTACTGCCAACAATTTCTTGCCAGCATACTAAGTGCTAAAGACAATTAACACGAATCTTGAGCGGTGCTGTTGCTCGCCGCTTGCGACAGATGGCAGCTCTGCACATCACCTTGGAAAGTGTGGACATTGTCTTCCCCTATGGCTCGGTGCCATCAGCTGTTTGTTGTTGGGTGTCGCCAAGTCACTTGATATTGATTTGTGGCTGTAGGGAACTCGATCCTGTAATTTGTAAGCAACAATTCATATGAATCAGTGTTAATAATTCTCCACTAACATCATGGCAGCAATGATTCATTCATTGCCAAATTAGGAACGCTCATTTGTTACTTTTGAATTTAATTTGAACACAACAGTAATGCATAGGGAACATAAACATGGTCAGTGACTGTGGCATCCACCCATTTCAGGGTTGGAATCTCTCAGTTCCGAGTCGAGGAATTACACTGCCTGGGCTACACTCAGGGTGTACCATCGATTTGAATGGGCTCCAGCCAGTGCTGTCGTCTTTTCGTCCGTCTGCACGCCATCACTGCTGCCCGCTACCCGCCACCCGGTCCTCGCCGCACGGAGTTCGCCGCCGCCCCCTGATCGTCGCCTCTCGGTGCTCGCTGCTGCCGCCATCGCCTGCCAGTGCTCGGTGCCGCTGCCACCTCGTCACCGTGTAGCCGTCTCCTGGTGCTCGCTGCGCTGCTGTTGCCGCTGCTGTCCCCATGAGCCCGCACCAGCCCACCAGCCCGTCATCCACCGTCGCCGCAGCAGCAGCAGGGAGGGGCGGCGGCCCCCCTCCCTGCCATCGCAGCCCAGCAGCAGCCTTCCTCCGTGGGCTCCTCCTGGGCATTGTCATCATCTGTGACTTCGTGTTCGTCTTCATCTTTGTCTTTTGTCATTTCAGTCTCTTCTACCGTGTCCAGTCCCACCACCTCTGTCATCTACACTTCTCCATCTGCTTCAGCTACCACCATTACGTGGTGTGCACAGACTAACCCTGCCATGGCCATCCCACCCATGTCCATTCCTACCCCAACTCCGTTCACTCTCCCTTCCACCCCTGCAGTCACACCTTCTCCCTGTACACGGCCTGATCCCTTCCTTCCCCTTCCTCCTTCCCCTGCCATTTCTGCATCCACAACCCCAGCATGGGTTGTGGCATGTAGGGCCACAGTACATGCTGCAGCTTCTCTGCCACCGACGCCGCCGTCACCACAACTGTCAACTACAACAACAGGGATTTCCACCGCCCACCACCTGCCTGTAATTCCTATCCTCCAAACCGCCTCCCACAAACTCACTCTCCTACTCCATATGTACTGTCCTACTGGCCCCATCTCCGTCCTTGTCCTGCAACGTGACTCTGTCCACATCAAATCCACAAGCCCTACCCTCCACACTGATATCCTTACCCATAACCCAATTATCCACTTCGGTCCCAAGACCACCGTCACCCCTGCCCAGCCAACTTCGTCCTCCTGCCAGCACCAACCTCCACACCACCTGCCGACCCTCACTGTCTTGATCACTCGGTTTAGTCCAATGATCATGGAGGAGAAAATGTTGGCGTGGCTTAAGGCACACCCATACCTGGACGTAGGTGCCACCCGTTGGTTATACAATCCCTGCTGGCCCCACCCGCCTTATGCAGGTGTTCTCTGAGCACGCTCTCTCTACAGACCTTCTCTGAAAGGAGGGTGCCCTCCTGTTTTATCGCTGCTACAAAGTTGACCCATTCCTCTCCCCAATCCATCTGCTGCCAGAGGTGTTTGTGGTACAACACACACTTAACAACTGAGTGCAGCCAGGCCCCAGTCTGCATGCACTGTAAACACGTGCACTTCCTCTGGCAGTGTCCCAACCTCCAGTTCCCTCCTGCAACGTTCCTCACCCCACCTACTCCCAGAAGTGCAAAGCCTGATCCCCCTCCAGTCCTGAATTCACCATCCCCATCCGCCCTCTGGATGCCCCCACTCCTCCTGGCAACTCCCTTTGTCCTTCCCCCACTGCCAACGACATCATCAGGTTCTTTACCATAGTCCTCCAAAACGTCCATCCTTTCCAGCGCCCCCACACCCTCCAGCAGATATCCCTCCCTGCCTGTCCGTTTTCCACCTAAATAACTGTGCCACCTAGTCCCATAACCAACCCACTTTACCTTCTCCTGTCTCTACACCATCATCTAAGTTCCTGTCATGGGACAACAGCACTGTATCTTGTTCAACAAAATCCGCTCCCTTCTTGTTAACAAGAACCTCCTCATGTACACTCTCACAACCCACCTCGTGGATGCCTTCCTCCTCGACGAAACCTTTCTCCAGCCACAACATCCCATCAACATATCGCCCTACCTCCTTCACCACTCTGATATTCCCCTCCCGATAGCGCTTGGCGGAGTAGCTTTTGGGCACAACCACCAGCTTCCTATTCGGCTCCAACCCCTCTTTCCTGAGCCTACGGAACAGTTGATCTGCAGTCTCTTCTTCCCCGGCCTTACCGTTACCTGCTCCACCCCTTTGACCCTATTCCTTTCGACTTCCTTTCCTACGACTGTACATTCTCCTGCTACGTGATTGCCGCCGACCTCAACATCCATAGTCAATCCGCCACCCAGCTATGGCGGTGGCATCAGTTCCTCTCCACCCTCCAAGGTGACCTCGTTCCCATCCCCCAACACACCTGCCCCGAATCCAGTACCTATGCCGATGTCGTCATGGCCCCCACTAAGCTCCTTGGCCATATAGCAGTGGACGTCCTCGACCCTATTGGCCATGACCATCTCCCTGTCCTCCACACTGTATCAGACGGTCGACGCCCCAGTCCTGACCCTTGCATCGACCCTCCCCCAAAATATGACCATGATTACTCTCATGCCAACTGGAATAGCCACCCCCTCGCCTACCACCACCCAGTTCACATTACCCATGATGCCTCCTTTCTCCAGCAGACCTTGTCTGATGCTGTGGAGGCCCACATCCCCACTGTCGCCATCCACCCACACCATCCCAATTTACCGCAACAAGGTGTCCTCCTCCTCCATGAATCCCGCCGTCTGTACCGTGCCTTCCTTCACACATGTGACTGGGACACACTATGACACCACCGGCAACTCCAATGACACATCTAAAACTTGCTCGAGGCAAAGAAATTCCGGGACTGACGACAGACATGCACCCGTCTTAATGCTACCCTACCTATCAACTTATCTAAGTACTGGTCTGACTTCCGCCACCTTACCAGATCTAAACCCCCCCTACTACCCTCTCCATCATGATGACCACTACTTTCCTGATAACCTCAGTAAGGCCAACCATTTTGCTTCTTATCTCTCTTATATCTTTACCCTCCCTGACGATCCCCAGTTCGATTACCCCCTCTTCCCTGATGTCCGTGATAGAACTGACACCTCTGCCCCTCCACTTGCTCCTGGCTTCCAGTACTTGCGCAACATTACACACAAACTCAATGCCCAAATCACTACTCAAGCTATATCTACACTCCACACAAAACGCAACACTGCTCCAGATCATGAACGTGTTACCTATCGTCATCTCCATGAAGCTCCATCCTCCTTCCTCTCCACCCTGGCCAGACTTTATAATGTGCTCTTGTCGATCGGCTTCTACCCCGACCTGTGGAAAACCTCCCATCCTGCTCTTCCTCAAATCCGACAATCAGCCAAACACTGTCTCCTCCTACTGTCCTATCAGCCTTACCTCGGTAAGGTCCTGGAATCCATCCTCACGTGACGCATCCACCAGCATCTCCACCAGCATTGCCTCCTTCATACTACCCAATGTGCCTTTCGGCCATACTTCTCTGCTGATGACATTCTCCTTCACCTTACTCACCTCCTCTCCAAACAACTCAACTCCTGTCGCTCTGCCATCTTCCTCTCCCTCAAACTTGAACGTGCATAGATTGTGTATGGCATTCCAGTCTCCTCTTCAAGCTCCAAGACTTTGCACTTCCTATTAACTATGTCCATCTGATCGCCTCCTTTCTTTCCCACCGTCCTTCCTATGTCACCATCCATAACACAGATTCGTACACCTTCTACCCCTCCTCCACTAGTGTGCCCCAAGTTTCCGTCTTCGCCCCTCTTCTCTACCTTCTTTACATGGCGGACACACCGCCACCTTCACCCCCCTTACACCTACTCCAGTAAACCAATGGCACCGCCTTTCTTGCCCTTGCCCCCTCCCTGCATTACTCCCAGCACCTTCTCCAATCCCATCTTGACTGGTTCACCACTTGGTGTAACCAGTGGCTGCTGAAGGTCAATCCTTTCAAGACCCAGGCGATCATTGTAGGCAAAAACACCTCTTCTTACGCCTCCTTGATTTTTATGTTACTATCTTACAGCTGTCCTATCAACCTCACCCCACTTTCAAGTACCTTGGTGTCACCCTTGACCGTAGTCTCTCCTGGAACCCCCTATATCCAGACAATCCAAGCCAAGGCACCCTCCCGACTTTGCGTCCTCAAGCTGCTTCCTGGCCGCACATGGGTTTTGGACCCCTACACCATCCTCCACTCCTATAAATCCTTCATCCGCCCTATCCTATGTTATGCCCATCCCGCCTGGATCACTGCCCCTCCTACCTTCTACGAATCTCTTCAAATCCTGGGATGCCTCACGTATTGCATTCACCTCCCCTCCTTTCCCACACCTACTCCTTTTCCTTGAATGGATACAGATCCTTTACACCTCTCACAAACTTGATCTGATCCCCCTCACCCACTTGTCTCTCCTATCCTTTCCCACCCCATCCACTGCCGTGCCTGTACTCCCACCCGCTCTCCATCTCTCCACACTCCATACCCTTGCCCAAGGTGGCTTCCACCAACTCCCCTTCCCTGATGATGCCCTCATACCCCCATCTACCCCTCCTACCAACTTTGATCCTCCCCTTCCTCCCCCTGTGCTTTTCCTCCAGGGTACCCCCTTACCCTTCTCTCCCTCCTCTATTTCTCCCTCACTCCCCTCCCCCTGGCTTCCATAACCCCCCTACCCTCTCCCCTCCCCATCCCTTCTCCTCTCCCACTGGCATCAACATCCTCCCCCTCTCCCTCCTACCTGCACCTCTTTCCTTTGGCAGGTCCCCAGGATTTGTGTGGGAACAGTGCAACTGTGAGCATCAGATATCGTCGCCAGTGCTTGTGCATGTCTTCATGTCAGTGCTTCATGTCTCTCGTTTGTGCTCCTCTGTTCATGTGTGTAAACTCATTCTTCCCCATTGTGTATCATGATGAAATTTCTTTTTCCAAACATTGCGCCCGTTCACGGCTTCATTTATTTTAATATGTCTGTCTCCTGCTTTTGTCCACCATGCTTGTTTTGTTTTTCTGTCTTTCTATTTCTTGTATGTGTTCACTGTTGCCAAAGAGATGTGTAGACAGGCCACTGCCGGCGTACCTTTATTGTAAAGATATGAAAATAACATTAAAGAAAAAAAACTGTGACACCCACTTTAACTTCACTCGCCTTGACACATTCGTGTAAGCGTCTCTCTCCTTGCCCTCTTTTTTCCTCGCTCACACCTCCTGGTGAGTCAACAGTATCGTCTCCTCTACCTCAATATTCGCTCCCTTCCTGCCAAAAAATACCTTGAGCTGTGGTGGGACTGGTGCCCAGGATATCTTTAGCTTAGGCACTATCGATTCACTCTGGCAGAAGTTTGTCTTTGGAGCCTGGGCTGGCTCAGGATATAGCGGGCAGTACCTAGTGGAAGGAGAGGAACAACGTTAGGCACGGCATGCGGAAGTGCGCGTATTAACGAGACGTTGACGAGCACAGTGTGCCTGAGTATGGGTGGCAGTTAACGCTTTATCTTACTGGGGTCAGTAACAGCGGCCCAGCGCTGTGGCTTCTTGGCAACCTTGTGAAGCTATGCATTTGCTCGCTTCTGCGAAGGAACACACTGTTACTATCGGACTAAGCAGCGTCTGGTTTCTTTGCCACATTGACCCAGCAGCTGGCATTAAGTTAAGTAGTTCAAGTCCTACCAACGATTAGTGAAATATAATGATGATTGCTCTTGAGGCACCAAAGTGTTGCGAGGACTGTGATGTGATATTTCATGCGTCTTATTAAGCGTGTGCTTCACTCGTTAATAGTATTGTTCTTACTTCAGCTGGCAAGTATCTAAAACATTGATACGTGAGTGCAGCCTTACCGAACGATCTACATTCCATGTCTAAAGATTGTCATGTGGTACCTTACAGGCCCACATAACGTGCTCCATGTGATGCCTTGCTTTTAATGAGCCAGTTCCACTTGCATCATTCGTGTACGTTTTTCTGCTTAAAGGAATGAAATCAGTTTTATTATTGTCAATTTTATCGAAGTAGTTTTCTGTATAAGTTTGAGTATTAAGGTGAAGGAATGGTTGTTTGGTTCCCTGTTGTCGCTTCTGATTTATGTTTCAGAGATCGGAAGCAGTGGGCCACCAAAGTGCAGAGCCTCCCCTTTTAAATTACTAATGGGTGTACAGGCGATGGACTTTGCCTGAGCTCGACTGCGCTGTTTGGTTCCGATTTCGGTGTTCTGAATGGGATGGAAGTACAAACGGAGTCCACATCTTAATTTGAAGATAAGTACTCAGTCGCCTCCACAGTTCATGGCCAAGTTGCGGCCGCACAATCTCGGGCATCAGTTATTGTACAAGTTGCAGTTTTCTAAAATTGGTGGTGGCTCTGCGAGGTTGCCTGGGTTAAATGTTTTAAATATTGAGGGATTTCTATAAGAATGTGTCTTAATTGAAACTGTTTTCTAAAATTGTGGTGCAATTGAGCCTTAGTGGCATATGTCAATTTTGATGGGGAAATAACTGGGTTATTATTGATCAAGCTGTCTATAAACTTGTAAAATTGTTTGGTAATATGTCTTGCGGGAGGGGTGGTTTTTATCTATGCGGAAATAATAATTGATTTCTTGGTTATTTGATGTAAAGTTTATTTTAAATGATTTACTTGGCCGAAGTGGCGGTTTTTTAAAGGTTTTCAAAGAGATTAATTCGCTTGTGGGTCCATATAACAAGCAGTTTGTAAAATTGGACCGAGTGGCGGTTTTTTAAATGTCTTTAAAGAGGTTAATCCATTTGTGGTTTTTTATAACAAGCAGTTTGTAAAGCTTGCCTGAATGCCGTTTCTTAAAGAAATTATTATCTGAGTTATGATTGTAATTCTCTTAATGATTTATCTATGATGCAAATAAATATGTTGAAATGAAATGGTCACTGTATGGGTCAAGTCCTTCCACTCCCTTTACATTAAATGTTAATGAATTTGCAGTTCAAAAAAGAATTAACGTTCCATACCTCTTCATGCGTACCCTATCCCAGCAGCAGATCCACTCCTTCATCCTTAATGAAACCTTCCTCCAACCTCACCATGTGTCCGCACCTCTCCCTATCACCTCACTGACAATCCCCTTCCCTCGGCCAAGGCAGGTTCGCTATTGGCCACTTCAAGCATCTCACATTCCAGCCACAACCCCTACTCAGTGATCTAACTGAACACCTCCTCAGCAACTTTTTTCTCTCCCTCACCATCACCTGTGTCACTATCTATATCCATCCCACAGCTCCTCTCTCCAATTACTTCATTTCCTATGTTGACCGTAGCTTCTCCACCCGTGTGATTGCTGCTGATCTAAACATCCACAGCCGTGACCCTGCCACCCTTCGGCAGTGTATCAGTTCCTTGTCACCCTCTATGGTGACTTTGTTCCTCTCCCACAACACACCCATACTGAAAGTAACTCCACCCCAGATGTAATCCTCGCTTTCCCCAACCTTCTTGGTCGTATTGCCATGGACATCCTCGAACCTGTTGGTATTGACCACCTACCTGTCCTTCTCACCATCTCCTCTGTCCATGATCCCCCTGCAGCACCCCACCCAGCTGCCCTCCAAAGTCTGTCCACAACTACTGATGTGCCAATTGCGATGCTTTCCGGGAATCCTTTGCCTCACAGGTCAAAAGCCACACCCTCACCTTTCACCATCCCACTGACATCACCCACGTCTCTTCCTTCCTTCAGAAGACCATCACTGACGCTGTGGAGGCCCATGTCTATACTTAACTCATCCATCCTCACCCCCCTACGCTTCCTCCACAGGCTGCCCTTCTTCTTCATGGATCCCACAGGCTCTACTGCTCCTTCTTTCACATCCGTGACTGAGATACACTCATCTACCACCCGCAATTACGACGATACATCCAGAACCTCCTTACAGCAAAGAAACACTGGGACTTGCTCCAGACATGCATTCGCCTCAACACCATCCTCCCTGTCAACTCCTTTAAGTACTGATCAGCTTTCCACCGCCTTACTGGTAGCCATCCCATCCAGCATTGCCCTATTCTTCACAATAACTGCCCCTTGCCTGACAATCTCAATAAGACTAACGATTTTGCTTCTGACCTCTCTGAGATCTGCTACATTCCTGATGAGCCCTATTTTGGTTACTCCCTCTTCCCCACCATCCTTGACTGCACTCTGTCCCACTTGTCACCCATAGTTTCCAGTACTTGGATTAGTTACCCCCCTCAGCCATCAACACTCCCATCACCGCACACGACATCACACTGGACCTCCGCTCCAAACACAACAACGCCCTGGTCACGATGGCGTTACCTACAGCCACCTCAAGAAATGCCCCCCCCCATCCTTCCTGGCTGCCCTTGCTACCCTGTACAATGTCCTCCTCTCCCACCATATTCACCGCCATCTTAACCAGCACCACCTCCTCCCCCTTACCCAGTGTGGCTCCCGTCCTTCGTTCTCAGCCAACGACCAGCCCATTAACCTTACCCATCTTCTTTCCTTCCAACTTAACTCCCATTGCTCTGCTAACTTCGTTTTCCTTGACCTCCAGAACTCCTACGACTGTGTCTGGCATCCAAGGCTCCTGTTCAGACTCCAGACCTATGCTCTCCCTACCAATTTCGTCCATTTCCTTGCTTCCTTCCTCTCCCTTCGTCCCTTCTTTGTCACTACCCACAATTCCAACTCCCACACCTTCTATCGGTCCACTGGCATGCCCCAAGGCTCCATCCTTTTTCCTCTCCTCTATCTCCTGTACATGGCTGATATGCCCAAACCTCCCCCACCTGTTCATCTCCTCCAATTTGCTGATGACACTGCCTTCCT
The DNA here is from genome assembly GCF_023898315.1 of Schistocerca nitens. NCBI lineage: Eukaryota > Metazoa > Arthropoda > Insecta > Orthoptera > Acrididae > Schistocerca > Schistocerca nitens. Next base: position 150,745,446 of record NC_064624.1, on the reverse strand, counting down.
AAACCTTTATCCTATCCTTCAACGATCCCAACATACCCTCCAAACCCACCTTGACTGGTTCACCACTTGGTGCAACCAGTGGTTCCTTTGTATCAACGCCTGCAAGATGCAGGCTATCATCATAGGCCACACCAGCCACTGCTTCCATCTTCATGATTTCCTATCTATTTCACTCCTATCTTCAAATACCTCGTCCTCACTCTTGACCGCGTCCTTACCTGGACTCCCCATCTCCTTACAATCCAACACAAAGCCTGCAACAGGCTCTGCCTCCTGAAACTCCTGACCATCAAGACATGGAGATTGCATCCTGAGATGCCCTGCAAAACCCACAGTAGAGGACAGGTAGTTTAAGTTGTGGAAAGGGGCCAAAATATGCGGCTGTCAGTTACACTCGAACATAGAACCTTTTATATGAATAAACATTACAAGGGCCAAGAAATTAAAAAAAAACACACCTTTAGTTTTGGAACTTAGTTAGCGGCTGAAAGCGCCGTACAACCACTTGCATCTAAATATGGCTGAATGCCAATAACTTAAAGCTTAAACAAAATCTGAAATTTAAATGGCTGAAGGCCCTAAGAATCTGACACTTTAAGAGCAAACAAGATTCCTGGCTGTGAGCAGCTTCAACGAAGGGTATTCCGCAATTCTGAAGACCATGACTACGATGGACGTCACCCTGGGACTCTATTCGACGCAGTTCGCCAAGCATTCGGACGACCACCGGATTCAAACGGCCGAAGACCGCTTGTCACCGGGCGTACGAGCAGCTCTGGAACAGAGCAGGAAGGCCGATATTGAGCGAAACGCCCTCTGTGAGGAAGGAATAGTTTATGGTCCCGGAATAGCAGATTGAACGTAAGTTCCATAACATTGCATTTGTATATAGTCAAAAGTTCAAACGCGTTTCTTTCGAAATGACCTTTTTTTTATCGCGCGGTTTGGTAAATTCAAATGGCCGCCATTTTGTTTCCTATGGTCCAAATAACTTACGCGAGGTACAGCTCCTAAAGAATCTTATATACTTTGCTAACGTCAACTCAATTTTGAAAAATGTGAACCTATTTCCCACACGGAATAGATTATAGCCCAACCTAACCTCCTCAACTTCGCCAAAGCCGACGAAGGAGGGACACAGCGTGACCGAGTGGTTGGCTGACTCATCTGGCGAGGGCGTCTGACGACCGCTGCTGGCGCTACTGTGTGTGGACGCAGCCTCTGTGTCAATATGCGAGCGGTTCACGGCCAACCATTTGTTGAATCATCAGAGAGCCATTCCTCCGTCGACCTAATATCATTTATGTCCACCTCACGTAGCTGCCAGCCGCAGTTCTGTGGCAAATCCCCGTGTCTTGGTCAGTACGACACTGGTGCACATCAGGTGTAGTCTTTAACAATCTGTTAACCACCTGATGTTTCCTGCCATAGTCACTCATGCATAAATAGGATGATTCGAATCCCTTGTCGTTCGAGTTATCCCACATCTTTGATAAACTCTTCCCAGAACGTCTCAGGGTTCCATACTGATATCAAAAACCAGAGAAAGCTCTTATCTCTATAGCATCTGTTTCTTTAGTATTTCTTTTCCTAGAAAAGTCGTGAGAAACTTCATTGCTGAAAATATTAGTACATGTTGCAATAATGGCTAATTTGTTGTCATTCAATAATACCTTCGTAATATCTATTTCTGTCTTCATTATAAAAGCTTCAGTTCTGAGTTCAGGTAAATACACAACAATTTACAAGATTTTGTTTCAAGTGTGGCAGGATATTTACTTTTCCTCCATTTAGATATTTCACATTTTTCTGAAAGAAATTACGTCTTTCTGTGATTCATTTTTATGTTTTTTCAGGCATTTCCTGTTCTGTTCTTGAATTATGACCACTTTCGTGTACACAGTCCTCGTTTTTGTTAATATATTTTACATCTTTGGTGTTCTTTAACAACTAAAGTCAGTATTTTATGTTCAGTATTTGGTAATACGCACGTGTGTGTTGTTTCACTGTATGTTGTTATTGTCGTATGTGGTTTGTGTTGAACTGGTACCTAATAAACCATGTGTATTTCCAAGGATGCAAATATTCATTTTCTAACAAAATCTCAGCAGTTCTTTCAGCCAGTAACATCAGTGTCAGGATCTTCATCACTCACACTCACGGAACCACTGCAGCCACACATCAGGATCTCTGCTAAACGGTGTCTCGGGATATTTTTAACTTTGACACTTGCTCTGAAAACTGAAAGTATAGAGAATGTTTACTTTTCAGAGGTAAGTATTCTAGGTAAAACACAAATTAACTGTAACAGTGAACCCTAGATCACAAGTGGCCTAAGCGATCTTTCCTAAAATTACCAGTTTTATTGAAATTATGGTAGTTAAAATAGTAATCTTTTATGGTAAAGAGATCAAAATGTATTTCTTGACAGGTGTTGCCACCTAGCAGATCGCTTCTTCATTGACTAAAAGAAGTGGTTTATTACTTAGAGTGCTAGGTGTCTAGGTGTCACTTGGATCCCTTTGTTCTAACTTGTTTTGTTACACAGGTCACATGCTACAACTTGCTTCTGACTTCACGCAACCCATAAGTATTTATGCCTAGTTTTTCCAAGCTGTTTAAAAGTTTCTCAGTAAATGTAAGGTTTCAGTTTCCACATAAGGAATGATAACTTTTCAGTACTGTAATATTTCAACTGTGAACGAAAAATGGATAACTCGGCACCTGGTCCTTCTAGAGAAAGCATCAACATTGATGAAAACCTCTCTGACTCACGTAAAGTACCTATAGGGTTATCCTGAAAACTACCGACAGTAAAATTACCTTAGCTTTTTAAATGAAAAAATTAGGAATTAAATAAATGAAATAACACTGAAATAATTCTAAAATGAGGTTAAGTGAGGTCAACTTTTGTTTACTGAGCATAATATTGCATTGTGCCCTGGGGATCCACCATTAGTTTTGAGAGATCACTCTCATGATGACAAGGACTCTATGATCCTGGTGAAGAAAGTGTTAAAAGCAGTGAAGAATTGTCGCGTAATTTGATTTATTTTATCTACCTATGATAGAGTAAAGCTCTCGTTTGCTTCTATTTGAAGATCTTCGAGAAGATAGAACTCCTTGCTTCAGGGACATACTTATTTTATTGGCTGTACACTAAAAGTAGTAAATTTATCTCTAGCTTCTGGTATGTCCCCAGTCGCTAGTTGTGGCACAATCAAATAATCTCTGTGAGTGACCAGAGCAGAAATAAAGGAAGCATAATTGTGTATTATGCTACTCTTACTCGAAAAACTTTTTAAACACTTTTTAATATTCTCCATTAAAACCTATTTCTTGTCTCCAGGGAGAGGTGAAGAAGAAGGTGTAGCTCTGGAAGACCGACCCTACAATTCAATTCCTCCAGAACCCCTGCGACGGAAAAAAATGAGTAAGAAGAGCCCACGATTGGAAACAAGTACAAAGAAAGGAGCTAAGAAACTCAGGTCAGTCATATGTTGACAGAAAACATAAAATACACAGAAAAAAAGAAATGCAAGCACACGACCAAAACTACCAGTATACATGTAGTGATAACATCTCTTCACAACAAAGTCAGAGCATTTTTGATTCATATTGGAACCTTGGATGTTGGGAGTTGCAAACAGCAATTTTGAATGGAGCAACTATGTTAGATTCACTAAAAAGGAGGAAAGAAACAGTTAGAAACAAAAAACTTGTTTCATGTATATTTAAGTTATGTGAACAGAGAATACAAAATATTTTTTCTCTCAAAACCCTAGACGAATCAAATGAAAAAGTGAGAAATGTAATTGTAAAAAAGGGGAACAAATAGTGGAATATAGGATCATAGGGGTAGGTAGGAATCAGTAAACGAAATTTCTTACCATAGGATCGAAATGGTCAAGGAACATACCAGAAACTTCCGTCGTTTTGAAAGCCATTATGGTGGGGAAAAGACTCCAAATGTGAGATATCTCAATCCTGATTTAAATTTATCTATAATGCATGATTTGTACACAAAATTATGTGAAGAAGAAAAAGACAACAACCCTGAGAAAGAAAGCTTTAACAAAAAAATTTTCTACACTGAATTCAAACTAAGTTTTCACAGGCACCAAATTGTCACCTGTTATCCTGTGACAGGCTGCAAGTTGTGATAGAGAATGGTACCATTGAAGAAAAAAAAACTGCAGGAAGAGGAAAAGAATTACATCTCCAAAAAGTGGAAGCTGCTAAAGATGTAAAAAAAAAATAGCCTAACAGGTGATAACGATACAACTTGTATCTGTTTCGACCTACAAAAAAAGATGCCACCTTCAAAACCAAGAAATTGAAAGACTTACTACATTCAGCAGTTATGGACATACAACTTGGATATACACAATCTCAAAACCCAAAGGGATGAGGGGCAAGCTGGAAGAGGATGCCAAGAGACAGCTTCCTGCCTCCTTAAGTATATCACTAGTCTGCCTCCCAATGTGAAACACTTAGTAGCATTTAGTGATAACTGTGTAGGGCAGATCAGAGACCATGTGATTCCTAAAGTTTGGCTTTACGTCACGGGAAACATGCACTTTGAAACAATGACGCAACCTTTTTCTGTGTTGGGCCATTCATACACAAATGTGATCAAGACTTTGGGCTCGTAGCAATTAAAAAGAAAAATCCAAGGAGATATGTGTGTCCCAAAAGTCTGGATGGACTTGGTTGTATCTGCAAGCTGTAGGTTTATTGTAGAACTTATGGAAGATAGGGATTTCATTAATATTTTGCAACTCAACGCTATATTTCCAAAAGTAGTAAAAGGAATCCAAGGCATGCGAGTTCTTCATCTCAAAAATTCAAGTCCAAACACTCTGTTTCACAAGAAAACTTCAGGAACCACTGGGACATTCAAAGCGTTTCCAATGATGCCATCCAGATCAAGTCGCCTTCATGCGCAGCCTTCAGTTCTTCAGCTGGCGGGTATGAAACCTAACCCGAGGAAGAAAAAAATATGACACTTATGGAACGTCTCCAATCTGTCCCGCAAATCCACGATCAATTCTGTATTGGGCTGCCCTATAACATGACAATGGAAGCAACCACACCAGTTGTTGAAGGAGAAGAAACTGAACCCTACAACGTTTATGCAGACGTTGATGATTAGGTTGTCTTATACTTAACAACTTTTTAGTGTACCATAAAGCTTAAGTTAAAGTGTGTTTTCATAAATTTTTGAAATAATAAAAGAATTTAATGAAGTTAATGCAGTCTTTCCATTTCTTTAGAAGTAATAGGATCTAAGTGATGCCTTCATAAAGAAAGTGCACACATTGTTTCTTAAAAAAATATTTAAAAATTCAATGTGAAGAAAATCAAGAAATGTTTCAATCGATATTGAACATCTAGAGTTGGATAGTAGTTAGAAATACAAAAAGATAATTAACATTTTTACTCCACATAAAAACAATTTTTCAAACTTTATTTTGGATGTACTCAAACCTATTAAAATTGCTCTTTGACCTCTTGTGTTCGGGGTCCGCAGTTAGTTTCAATATGCCTAAAATTACCACACGAAAGATGTATTCAATCCAGGGAAGCAGTAACATAATGTACACTTACTTCCTTTCAGACTGTAACAGTATTGTTGGTGCTGATGATCAGTATCCTACAAGCTGTATTAATGTTTAATAAACAGTGCAACCCTCAGTGACAGAAAGCCAGTGAATCCTGAAACTAATGATGAAGACTTAATGGAAAGCTACTGAAAATGGCATGAACTCAGTCCATCTCAGTCAGACGAAATCGAGTGGGAAAATAATTTGGATCACGAGTGTCATACACTCAGTCGATCTCAGACTCGCGAGGAAAAATTCCTGAATTAAATTCCGAAAAATTTCAGTAACCTCACACATGTCGATCCATATAAATGAATAAGTGTGTTACTATTTTCTACGTAATCCATCTCAAACCTTAACCCTTTGTTGCCTGACGGTACTTAAAAGTACCAGTAAGTTTTGAGTCTCATTATTTTCTCGTGGTGCAGTTTCGTGATCTGAGAGTCTGTCGGTACGTAACAGTAACTCTGCTCTACTGTTTCATAGATGTTATTGTGCAATACATAGACCTCTCTGGTGGTCAGAGCTTGAAATTGTTTTTCGTACGCTGCTGTGAAAACAGAAGATTGTATGTGCTTGTTTCCATGGTGTTGCCTGAATTTGTGCGCAATTTATTGAAATTTCCGTTGAGTTTTCCATTGCACATACTTACCTTCTTTGTTTTTTTATAATAGTTTGAAGCATTATGTTACAAGTGACTGACATAAAGTGGAAAATATAAGGCTGACTTATTAGTACCGTCAGGTTGTGCGAACACTTTATTGTAGCAACGATGCGTTACCTCTCACTAGTTGTTCTGTCCACTTTTTCTCACACAGAAATCCGTAAATACATTTGCCTGTGGAACAATTACAACAAACAGGAAAGGTATGTCAGGGAATTTACCTGAAGAAAAATGTGTAAAGCGTGGGGAATCAAATCACAGAGAGTCATCTTTAGACCTAACAGTGTTTCACTGGAGGGAAAATAAAGTAGTGTATTTTCCGTCAAACTTCCATGGCACTGAACCGAGCGTAGTGACAAGAAAACAGAAAGATGGAACTAGTATGACTATACAATGTCCAGTTATTGTATGTGATTACAATAAAAACATGGGTGGTGTGGATCATGCAGATAGATTACGTTCAACGTATGGTCTTGACAAGCGATCAAAGAAATGGTGGCACCGTCTCTTCTGGGGAGCAATAGAAATTGCTTTTGTCAATGCTTACGTCATTTTCAGTTATCTACATGGGGCATTGCCACAGCTGGATTTCAGGCGTGCTGTGGCAGTAGGGCTAATGAATGAACAGCAAGTGCCAAATCTCAAAAAGAGAAACTCTGGTACAGATGAAATAACTCCCCCAAAGAGAAGGAAGGATAACTTTTCTGTTCCGAAGGATGTACGTCTTGGCAACCGAGGAAACCATTTTGTAGTGTTCAGTTGTAAAAGAGGACGATTCGAAATGTGTGAGAAAAATAAAATTCAGTCGAGACCACATTCACAATGTAGTACATGTAAAGTGTATTTGTGCTGCAGTGAGAAAAAGAACTGTTTCCTACAATTTCGTGAGGTATCACTAAATATGTGATATGTATATACTGTCAAAAATGTATAGCTAAGTTACTATGTATTGTGAAGTTGCTCTAGAATAAATTCATGCGAAATTTAAAAAAAAAAATTCAGGAATATCATATTTCTGTTATTTAATTTTCTAATGTAAAAATATTTAATATTTATGTGGAATAAAGTACATGTTATAAAAATTGGAGCATTTGTCTGCGCATGTTGTGATTCTGTCCATGGAGTCTGACGGTACTTCTGAGTACCAGGAGAGAAAAAAATTGTGAAAAATAAAATTAAATTTTACAAAAAATCCTACCGTCATTTGAGGCCACAATAGCATAAATTCTGCAAAGAAAATGTTAAAAAGTAAATTTCTTCCTATGTCAGGAAACAAAGGGTTAATAAGGAACCTTTCGTATAAAGTATTTGGACACAATTCATACTTGCTTTCAATTCCATTAAATAATTATTTTTGTATTTAAAACATTGGTAACATTAACCTTATACTACTTGTCTTTACATCAAGTAAGTACATACGGTTGTCCCTTGTATTATTCTTTTAGAGTAAAATTATTGTATGGACTTGAAATAGTGCTTCTGATTAAATCAGCTGTGTTAATGTAATAATATATTATCATCGTTCATCATTATTCTTTCTTAACAATCTAGGTTATACTTAAAATACGAAAACAATGGAAATGTGTGTATGGAATAATACATAAGATAAAGGAAAAGAGACACTCACCTTATAGGTGACTGATGGATGGCGCATAAAAATACGCAGCAGAAAACAGTAGTCAAACTATCTTTCGAGTTCCTGATCTCTCCCTTTCTCTCTGGCACAAATACACATGTCAGAAAACACAGACACACAAACATGCACACCCATAGCCATTGCTAGGTTCTGCCTGTGCAAGTGCAACGGAAACAGTACATTGTTCTCACATCTGAAACATGAGCTCCCAGGACCAAAGACTATGCCACCGAAGCATCTTCTAGTAAACTTTTCCATTTATTTTCCGCTGCAGTGTTACTTCAACTGTTTGCCACTGATACAAACTAAACACCCAACTAGTTTATATCTAAATATGCTGTTTCTTTTTCCTCTGCATATGAAAACTGGAAACTTATCATAATAGCTGTGGTAAGAGGTTTTATAATATGCCTGGTGAATACAGGACTCAACAAAAGACCTACAGTGCTTTCACACTGTAGCACAAATCCATCTCAAGCATATCTGTGATATGGCAAAATGAATTCTTCTCACTGAATGAGTCATCTTACGAAATTATTTTAACGTGATTGTGAGAAATGTCCAGCACGAGGTCATCCTGACTACGACCCAAGTATCAGAACCTTCCATTGGTTGTTAACACCAGTAATACACACATAAAAAAAAATATTTGCATCACGCCGGTTCCCAGAAATCCTGAAGATAGACGTTGGCTGTGGATATTGTATCACAGGCACAGTCCCTTTGACTATTCGGAGATGTCACTAACTCCACCCAAAGATGTAAACAACCATGCATGAGCAGCGCTTTTAGATGGAGAGGATCCGAAAGCAGATCGGTTTCAGTTTTTACACCAGGAAGGAGGTACACAGTTTGCGTTGTCTGTAGTTAAACCATGCCTAGACAGTCAATACTACGGTTCGATCGCATCCCAGTTGTTACTTTGTGCCAGGAAGGGCACTCGACTAGAGTGGCCAAGCAAATTCTGCAAGCATGAACCCTGTTGAGGACATACAGAGGGACTGGAACTGTTGACGGCATGCCTCGCTCAGGCTGCCCAAGGGCTACAACTGCAGCGGATGACCGCTACCTACAAATTATGGCTCGGAGGAACACTGACTGCAACGCTAGGATATTGAATAATGCTTTTCGTACAGCCACAGGACGTCATGTTAACGACTCAAACTGTGCGTAATTGGCTGCATGATGTGCAACTTCACTCCCGACACCCATGGCGAGATCCATCTTTGCAACCACGACACCGAGCAGCGTGGTACAGATGGGCCCAACAACTCGCCATGGGCCGCTCAGGATTGGCATCACATTCTCTTCGACGATGAGTGTCACATATGCCTTCAACCAGACAACTGTCAGAGATGCGTTTGGAGGCATCCCGGTTGGGATGAACGCCTTAGAAACACTGTCCTGCGAGTGCAGCTAACTGGAGGTTCCCTGCTGTTTTGGGGTGGCATTATGTGGGGTCGACGTAAGCCACTGGTGGTCATGGAAGGCGCCATAGTGGCTGTACGATACGTGAATGCCATCCTTCGACCGGTAGTGCAACCATATCGGCCAAATATTGGCATGGCATTCGTCTTCATGGACGACAATTCGCACCCCTGTTGTGCACATCTAGTGAATGACTTCCTTCAGGATAACGACATCACTCGACTAGAGTGGCCAAGCAAATTTTGCAGGCATGAACCCTATTGAACATCCCTGGGACAGATTGAAAATGGCTGTTAGTGAATTATGTGACCCACCAACCACTCTGAGGGATCTACGCTGAATCGTCGTTGAGGAGTGGGACAGTCTGGACCAACAGTGCCTTGATGAACTTGTCGATAGTATTCCATGAGGAATAAAGGCATGCATCAATGCAAGAGGACGTGCTACTGGGTATTAGAGGTACTGGTGTGTACAGCAATCTGGACCACCACCTCTGAAGGTCTCGCTGCATGGTGGTACAACATGCAATGTGTGGTTTTCATGAGCAATAAAAAGGGCGGAAATGATGTTTATGTGACCCTCCATCCCAATTTTCTGTACAGGTTCCAGAACTCTCAGAACCGAGGTGATGCAAAACTTTTGTTGTTGTTTCTATATCCAATCATCATTACATGTAATGTGAACAGCTTAGCACTGATGAATGTCTAGCTGGTACTAAATGTCACACTACTCTATTACAATATTTGCCATATCCCTTGACATCACAAAGTTGAGGACTTGGAGATAATTGTCCTTTGTGTCAAGCAGGTACTTGACATGGTCTCTCTGGTAAATGGCCCACAGTTGGTCTGCAATATCATAGGAGGAGTCTTTCCATTCTTCAGTGCTGACGGCTGTTAATCCTTGGACGTGGCCCCATGGTACGAACAGGTGAAGTTGATCCAGGTGTGGAGCCACTCCTATGGGCGTGAGTGGTAGGCCAGTTAGATTGTAGACTATTGTGGGGGGAGGGGAGACTGATAGGGTCAGAGGAGTCCCCAGAAGGCCCATTGCTCTGACGAGATGGTGTAGATGAAGAAACAGCACCCAGTGGAGCCAGTAAGTTGTATCGATGCTGGGGGTGACGTAGCCGGTCTGTCACTGGTGAGAGGTCCATCATGAGGCGGCCGTAGGAGTTGATGACGAAGAGAAAGATTGATCCCTCATGCAGAGCTGTAGACAGGTTTAATGAATATCAGTATCAATGGTAATCAATGACTTGTGGCGTGAGGCATCCTGCGCTCAGTCTTAGCCCATTTTGTGGTGTTAGTATTGTGTATCTGGAAGCTTGCTGGGATGGCCATTGAGCGTGTGGTGTCATGTTGCTGCGTGAAGTAAGCGGTATCTGCTACTGCACCACCGCAATCACCAAATATAATAACCTAACTTCTGCAATACAGCTTTACAACACTGCTGCTCGCTCACAATTGATTCAGATACCAAAATTATACATGACACCTAACCACATATACGAGGAAACAATGCTGACTGTGAAGGCGACCGAGCGAGGTTGCACAGTGGCTAGCACACTAGACTTGCATTCGTGAAAACCAGAGTTCAATCCTTTGTCCAACCATCCTGATTTAGGTTTTCTGTGATTTACCTAAATCACTGCAGGCAAATGCTGGGATGGTTCCTTTCAAAGGACATGGTAGACTTCCTTCCCCATCCTTCCCTAATCTTATTAGAGCGAAGACCACACTGTCTGGTCTCCTCCCACAAACAACCCTACCCAATCCCTTAGAAGGTGAAAGGTAAATCAATGTTGATTCAGGTACTACGACTAAACAAAGCAGAGCAACAGTCGTGACCGTAACAAACGATGGCATGTACTCACAAGTAAACACTCCAGTGCTCCAAACTGACTCACCACCTGTTAACTTTTATTTTTCCCTTTATTGTCATTTCACTGTAATGCTTCATGGGGCTAGGGGTGGGCTAGCAGCGGCACGCTTCGCCGCTCTCCCAGCCAAGGGATTACATAAAATATCACAGTAAAATTGTGCATTTACACAACATGGGGACAAAAGATAAAAATTTATTCATGAGAAGGGGAAACAATTGGAGTTGAAACATACAATAAGAACAGATAATTTGATAAGGCACATTTACACTGGCATTCGATGAAGACAGCACATAAATACTGGCAGCACGAATAGCACAATTAAAAACAGCATTCACAGTATGGGAACACACACTGCATTTATGTTACATACTCGTTGACCAGCAAAATGGCACTAAGTAACTACATTAAAATTTTGAGGGTCTGCCAAGTGAGGGGAGGTCAGAGAGGAGGGAGAGAGGGAAGGGAGATGGGGGATTGAGGTGGTGGTGGTTGTTGGGATGTTTAAGGGGGACTAAACAGCGGAGGTCATCAGTCCTCTGGGGGGATTGATGTAGGATGGTGGCAGGAAGGGGGGGAAGTGGTGGAGCCAGCAGCACACCAAGGCGCAGGACATTGGGATTGAATGCAAGGACTGGGAAAGGAGAAATGAGAACGACAGAGGGGAGGAGGGAGGAGACAGCAGAGAGGGAGGCGAAGGAGAGGGAGCTCAAGGGAGGAGAGGAGCGGAAGAGGAGGTTCAGAGTTGCAAGGATGGACAAATATTAGGGGTGAAGCACATCAACCAGTATGGGGAAATGTGGGAGGTTGAGGGCGTGGAGATCGAAAGAGGTTGTGACACTTCCTATGCCCCATCCATTTGCAGTGTAGCTCTTCAACATCCTTGCCCTCCTTTCTGGTTTGATTCCCCTCTACCTCTCCCACGGAGCCCCACATCTGCTACTTGATGTGCACAGCACATGGAAAATTGGCAGCCCACAAGAGAAGCCCATTTGTGTACTGTGAGTACAGTTTTCACACATTAACGTTCAAGATTTACCGTCGAATGTATCACGTTGAAAAACCCTGCAATATTTTTCGCTGAACAACTTTCTTGATAAAATTGGTCCATAATGTCGAGCTTAAATGCTTGATGTATTTGCATTGACAAATTCGATTTGCAGTCAGTTGTTGGAAATATATACATAAATGAGACAACAAAACTGATTCTCGTTTCTAGTTGCAGTGGGCAATTCCTGAAGCATGTTCCTCCCATTTGTTTGCTTGACATTTTGTGCCACTTGCCTAGCGTTCGCTGCTTCACTCGTGTAGACTTAAAGGTATCCACATATTTTTTTTATTTCTTTAATGAAATTTATTGTTGTTCACAAATTGCAACAGTTTCTAAGCTTTCAATGTTTATTAAGGCCATAGAAGCGAGGTCTAATGTACATCTGACCATAAAGCTAGAGTCTAAGATTTCTGTTAATCATGACTCTTATTCTTTGTACTGATATCGCAATGGAAGACTTCATCCCTAACACATATCTCTCTATATCCAACCAAAAAGTGAAATAATAAATGTCATAGATTTAGCTGTAAAAATGTTTACAGAATGAAATACTCTTATAAAAGATTTCATCCCATTAGTGGCTGAATTATCGAAAACAGTGAAACACTTTTTTCCAAGTGTGAAGGTAAATTCAAATTCTCATCGATTAAGCATTCATAATGCTTTCATAAAGAAATATTTTCATAAAACATTTCATTCACTATTTTCGAAAAACACTGAAACATATTATTTTGTTTGTAAGTGAGAAATCAAGCACCATTTTGCTAGATGTAGCTCAAAATATATTTTAGTAGTTGTTTTTTTCTCAAAAGAAAGCTTTCACATACAGTTTCACCGCCACAGTGGTAAAATTTCAAAAGCCCTGAAACACATATTTCTTTATTATTTACCAAGAAATCAAATACCACTTTCCGTAGGTATAGTTTAAAAATCGCTTCAATAACGACATATTCTACATAAACCTTTTAATTCGCATTTGACCCTCCCTAGGGGTTGAATTTTGAAAAATTCCGTCTGAAAGGATGCCTACAGTATAAGGTCAGCAACCTCTGTAGATTTTATGTTTCCATCCTTAGCAGTTTGGGCTGGGTGTTGACGAGTCAATGAGTGAGTCATTCAAATGCACAGATTACCTTTCAAATGCAGAGATTGCAAGGATTAATTAAGTGGAGCAAAACGTGAAATAGTTCATCAAATTCTACTATGGTTGACAAATATTTCACCATTTATGGAGATGTTTGACGTGATTGATAGCAGTTTTGAGTGACGAAAAATTTGGAGAGTTCACCGACATTTATTGTGTTGATTTTCGTAGCATTCGTTTACTGAAAAATTGTTTATCTCACCATTTCGTGAATTTCCACAATTATGGATGATACGATAACGGATAAAAACGAATTAGCACTGGAAGTTACCAAAATGGTACGAGTGTCACATCTTTTTGAACCATATATTATGCTGCAAGAGGTAAAGAAGGAAATCAATACTCTACACAACATACGAATGGGATTCCAATAAAATAAAAAGAAATACAAGTTCTGTGGTTCTTCCGTGGATTAGGCAGGCTATATATTCAGACACTGTGGTATTTTAATTAACTGTCAGAGTACCTAGTAAAAGAGAATAAATTTTGACATCCCTGTATCTTCTTTTCCAGTGTGAGGGTGAAGTAACTCAATCGAGTTACCAAGTTTCACTGTCCATTGTCAGAATTGATGTAATTGTCAGGTTCTGTTGTAGCATTTCCTTTGACAGTTTTTATTGTGTATATTTCTCTTCAAACCGAAAACTTTTCCTGAGTCAATCTCTTGTTATCTTCTTCTTCTGTAAACACAAATGTGAGATTATATTTACGTTTTTATTTGCAGAAGTACAGATTTGCTTCAAAACTCTGTGGCTAGATAAGAGCAAATTGGATAAATAAATTGGATCGTTTATGAGGGTCCTAAGAGAAAAGCAAATGTAATGAGAATAATACAGACAGTAATAGAAAACAATCTGAAACGTAACTAGCGGTGAGTACAATACGAGTGTAAAATATTGTTAGACATGAACTTAATGAAATTAAAATGCAAAGAAATGAATGTGGGCTAAGTGGAGAGGTTAAGTTTCCTAATTAAAGGTGTTAAATTACTTTCTAGTAAGTAATCTGTAGGTGACATGAAAGTGTCATTGTGTATGACTCGAACATAACATGCGTATTGTATGTTAATTTGTCACTATCAGAAATGCATGGAAAGGTTTGTTTTTCTACAGTTGAGTGTATGTTGTACTTCTAAAAACATATTTATTGGGCAGTTGTATTGCACCTTTAAGGACACACCATAATGAGATTAACTAATACTAACTTTACTGGGAGGAATATGTGTTTGAAATACGTCCTAAGAAACAGATAAAGTACAAAAATAACTTTTACAGCTTCAGTAACTTTTAAATCTCAGTCCCATTATCGTTTTGTTGCTGAATTATGACTGTCTGAAGTATTGTATGAACAGCTCTGATTCCATAGAATAATAGATGCTGGTCAATATTGAACACTGCAATATATTTAAATATTTTTGCTAAAGAAGTGAGCTGAATTTCCACGTATATTGCTGAGTGTATCGGTATTGCAGTAGTAATTAAAAAGTTGCTGTCATCTGTGAACAGTATTGTTTCTGCCAGTATGTTTCATTGTGTATAATTGTTAACGTAAACTCGGAATAGTGTTGTACCTAATGCATGGCAACCTCTGTGTTTACATATTCTTATCTGAGATGTGCGTATCAATCAAGTTAAATGTTTCGGTAATATGAAAGATCTCAATTCATTCCATTCTGTAGGATAGAAACTATCCCTTACTATTTCCGTCGTTTTATGCATGTCAAGTTTCTTTAGCAAAATTCGCTGCTCTACTCGGGCAAAGGTTTTAGTAGGTTCTAGGAACATGCCTGTTACTAGTTTTCCTTCGTCTCACATTTCAGGAACTACTACTGTAAATGGTGCCACCAAAAATGTTGTCCATTTTCTAGGTCTGAAGTGGAACTGTTATTTACCAAGAAGCCCGCTTTAAGTGATTCATATGTGTTTTTTTTCTTCAGTTGTTTTTCTATGTTTTAGAAGGACGACAGTGCTGGGAATTGCTGTAATATCCTACATTTTCAGTGTCATCTAACTGTGTGCAGAAAAAAACCTTAGTTTGTTTGGGATGTGGTGGACTGTAATCTGGTATCAGCGATATATTACCAGTGTCGAGTAAAAACCCCTCAGTCTTGTTTATGCATTCTTTTGGCAAGAATGCTGTTGTGTAAGGCTCTAGAAGTTTTATTTTTAGTACTAAACATTATGTTACTGAGGGTCTACTTCTAGACAATAACACAGACTCTAGTGCTAGCTTTGAGTTATATGGTCTAGAGTAGCTTGTCTGAGTAAATTATGTTTTAGGTAAATTTCTCCATTGTGAAAACATTTGTTTACCAAGTTTGCCAAGTTGTTAGAATGAAGTATCACTCTAACTTTCTTTTTCTTTTTTTATGTATAGCGGTATTTTGCGTTCTTGTTATGAGTGCGCTGTTGAACATCATTCCTTTCCTTCAATTTACATGTGTGTAATAAAAATTTTAGTTACTCTACCTGTCAAATTTGTATGTGTATATTATTTGTGGGATGTCTGTTAGATTTTGTGTCTGTTGTTCAATTGAAGCCCTAATAAGGTTAATTACAAGTTGCTGACAAACAGAGATATTGGATTCTATGAGGGAATGACGGAAAGCAACACACAATGACTCTACTAAAAGTAATTTAACAGTTAACCAACGAATAAATCAAGTTAAGTTTTTCACCTACTTTTATACACAGCCACCAACATTCTGAACACATTTTCATCATGGTACCAGTTTCAGCGTGTCCTGTTTGTAGACGCCCGTTTGATTGGAGTACAGCCATCTCCGGACTGCCAGTTTCACTTCCTCTTCTGTCGCAAAGTGTTGTCTGGCCAAGAATGCCTTCGCGGGAGCAATCAGATGGAACTCCAGGAGTGCAAGGTCCGGACTGTATGGTGGATGCTGGAGCACCCACCTCCCAAATTTGGCAATTTTCTCATCAACAGCAGCAACAACGTGGGGACGAGCATAGGCACGAAGAATTTCGACACCGTCAGCATCAGTATTGTGGTGTTTGTCACAAAGGGCGAGACGCATCTCAACAAGGGCCTGATGTAGGCTGCAGCATTCATAGTGGTCCCGTATTCAGCAGAGTTCACCAATAACACAGGGCGCGTATCCCAAGGGTAGGAGTTGTTACCGGCTGCCCGGAGTGTGGAAAATCTCTGAGGTACAGACGGCCCTCTTACAAGAAAGCGCACCACCTGGGAAGATGGCTGCCATTCGTACAGTCATCCCCCCACATACAACACGCACGTCCCTGTGAATTTCACTCGGTTTATGAACTTTGGCCTACAAATATCGAAATACACTTCGCTGCTCTTCACAAGCAGACCATAGTAACATCTGCACCGTATTTTTTCTGTAGATCTCTTGCTAGAGCTATGGGGTGAGCTGGCAGCGTCACAATATGTCACTCTTCAGTCAAGAGAGTTACAAAAAACGTAAGCACATGAGAAAAGAATACATAAACGAGAATGGTAAAAGTGGGTGAATAAACGACAACAAAGACAGATGAGTATAAAGGCAGATTAAAAAAAGAAGTAGATGAGAGCCACACACACACACATGTGGACAATGATCACTGTAGACCGAAGCAAAACCAAAGAAGCAACACAGTGGGAACATAAATGAGTGACACTGGCGGTGGCGATGAAACGTAGCACTTCACACAGCACTGGAGAAACACTGACACCACAACAAAAACGTTGAAAATCACTGCACCGAAGGGTGGGACCTACCACTGGGTGAAGGATGGGGGTGGGGGGAAGAAAAGGGAGAGGTGGAGAGACAGTAGGGAAAAACCAGGAGTGGGGAGGAGGGGGGCAGTGGACGGGAGAAGGAAAGGAGCTGGAAGCCCAGGGAGAGTGGAAATTAGAAAGATGGTGGGTGGCAGGGGAAAAGGAGAAAGAAGGGGAGGGGGAAGAGGGGGGAGAGAGGGAGCCCTTTGGAGGGGGTGGAAGAAGGTGGGATTAGACGTGGTAGGAGGGGTAGATGGAAGACGCGAGGACATTATCCAGGAAGGGGAGTTGGTGGAAGCCACCTTGGGTGAGGGTATTGAGCATGTGAAGATGGAGACCAGGTGTGACACTGTGGTAAATGCATGGCAGAGGGCAGGGGTGGGAGAGGATGAGGGAAACCAAAGGATGGGGAGAGTCCAGTTTGCTGGAGACGTATAGGATTCGTATTCATTCAAGGAACAGGAGGAGAACAAGGAAGGGGATCAAATCATAGAGGATTCGTGTGGGGGACAGGAGACGGATGCGATAAGTGAGATGGAGTGCATGGCGCTCAAGGATTTGGAGGGATTTGTGGTAGGTGGGGGGGGGGTGGAGATCCAATTGGGGTGGTCATAACACAGGATGGGGCAGATGAGGGATTTATAGGTATGGAGGACAGTAGAAGGGTTTAATCCTCATGTTCGACTGGAGAGGAGTTGTAGGAGATGCTGACAGTTATGTGCTTTGGCTTGGACTGTACGCAGATGGGCGGTCCAGGAAAGGAAGCTGTCGAGGGTGATGTCAAGGTACTTGAGGGTGTGAGTGAGGGCAATGAGGGTTCCATAGATGGTGAGGTAGAAATCCAGGAGGTGGAAGGAGGGGGTGGTATAGCCCATGATGATTGTCTGAGTTTTGGAGGGATTGATCTTAAATAGTCATTGGTTGCACCATGGAGTGAACAGGTCGAGGTGGGACTGGAGGAGGCTCTGGGAATGTTGGAGGGAGGGGGTGAGAGCAAGGAAGGCAGTGTCTTCAGCATATTGCAGGAGATGATTGGGTGGTGGGGGCTTCAGCATGTATGTCTGACATGTATAAGATGTAGAGGAGAGGGGAAAGGAAGCAGCAATGGGGCACGCCTGAGGATGTGTAGAAGGTGTAAGTGTTGGAGTTGTGGATAGTAACATAGGAGGGGCAGTGAGAGAGGAAGGAGGCTATCAGGTGAACATATTGATAGGGAGGGCGTAAGTCTGGAGTTTGAAAAGGAGGCCAGGATGCCATACATTGTCATATGTGCATTCAAGGTCAAGGGACATAATAATGATGGAGCGACGTGAATTGATGTGAGTAGAAAGGAGGTGTGTCAGGTGGAGGAGGAGATCGTCGGCGGAGAAGGAAGGTTGTTAGCCACAATGGGGCATCGGAAGGAGGTGGTGGTGTAAGCAGTGGGTAAGGATGGACCCCAGGACCTTGCTGAAGACCAACGTGAGACTTTTGGGGCGATAGGAGGAGGTGAAGAAGAGTGTTTATCAGGTTTGGGAACATAGGGATCCGGGAAGTCTTCCACAGGTCGGTGTAGAAGCCAGTGGAGAGGATAACATTATAGAGGGTCACTAGGACTGTAAGGGGGCGCCTTTGAGGTGGTGGTATGTAATACAATCATGACCAGGCGCCGTGTTGCGTTTGGTGTGTAGTGTGATGACGATGTCTTGTGTAGCGATGGGGGTGTTGAGATCAGATTGTGGCATGGCCTCCAAGTACTGGAAGCTAGGTGCGAGTGGGGGGAGGGGAGGGGGAGAGGTGTCAGAGCAGCCCTGGATGTCAGGGAAGAGGGCTTAATCAAACCGGGGATCGTCAGGGACAGAAAGGATGCCAGACAGCTGGGAAGCAAAATGATTGGCCTTTCTGGTATCTTCCAGGAAAGGGTGGTCATCATGAAGGAGAGGATAGTGAAGGTTTCATGCTCGTAAGGCGATGGAATGCTGACCAGTACTTGGAGGAGTTGATAGTGAAGCATTAAGACAGGTGCATTGAGCCAGATCGCTGGTCGATCATCAGCGATCGGTCTGTTATCTTTGGCGCGCTCCCGGGCATGAGCATCTTTGCATTTTCTGCTGGGGCGCACGGGATGGTGAGAGGCATAGTGTGAACAAGTTCTCGTAGGATGTGCTCCCAGCCTGACTCTCATCCTGTGTTATTTGTGGGTGCCGACCCCTTGTCTGTAACTGCTTCCGGGTGTCCTGTAAGATTTCACAGCAAAACTGTGTTATTGTGGCATTCTGTGTTTTTGGCTCAGCCTCCGCCTAGAAAGGGGAAAAAAGATTTGTGCCTCAACTGAAAGGGGGGGTTCGACTGGACATCTTTCGGAATTCCTTAATGCTGCGATTTAAACATATAAAAAATATTGTTCTTTCAGAATAAGCACCTGTTTCTTTGGGACACTGCAGTTCAAACAGGAGTGGCGTAATGTCAATGAGTGGCCGGGCGGTTGTAGGCGCTACAGTCTGGAACTGCGGCACCGCCACGGTCGCAGGTTCAAATCCTACTTTGGGCATGGATGTGTGTGATGTCCTTAGGTTAGTTAGGTTTATGTAGTTCTAAATTCTAGGAGACTGATGGCCTCAGAAATTAAGTCCCATAGTGCTCAGAGCCATTTTTGTTAATGAGTATTTGTTATTCATGAAATGAAGTGTATTTAATGTCTTGCAGTTTTCTGGGGCACAGAGCTGTGTTACTGAACTCATTTTGAAGTGTTCTGTCGGGTGAATGACTGCTCTCCACTTCAGTGCATTCTTTTGAGTCGTATTATACGGTTTTTTGGATATTTGTCAGTGGGGTGTATTGATTCAATTTTGTTTTTCTCTTTCTTTTGAATTACGGAGAATTGTTTAGTTTATCTGTTTATTTGTTTAACTCACGCACTAAATCAGCTGATATTAAAATTGCCTTTTTTTATTATTCCTGTTTAATGTCAGACAGATTCAAAAGTAACTTTATTTATGTTATTTGAAATAAATGTGTTGGATTGACCTTAATGAATGATGTGCAATCGAAGTAAGGGAGCCAGTCCTTCATTAATGCTTAACAGTTGCGTGTGGTTCGGGTTGTGAGCCCTGTGCTCTGACCAGTTTGTCGCCAGGCCCAAAGATTTTTGCCTGCAAGCAAGTTTCTAATATGGCTTTGGAGTTGCCGGTGGTGGAGATGTGTGTCCCGGTCCCGGGTGGAGACGAAGACACAGCAAAGTCAACAGGATTTGTGGAGGAGGAGTAAGGCTTGTGGTGGTCAGGTATAATGGTGAGGGTGGATGGCTATGGTGTGGATGTGCATCAAAACAGCCTCCGACAGAGTCTGGTGGAAAAAGGAGGCGGCATGGGTGATGTCGTCAGGGTGCTAGTAGGTGATAGAATGGTGTTCAACCTGGGTATCTATGGTGTCCCGGTACGCATTACAGTTGGCACAGGAGTAATCAAGGACAAGTCTCGGGATTAGGTCTGGGTGGGTGGCAGAGTGAGGGCGAGGTCTATCTGATATGGTGAGCAGGACAGGAAGGTGATCTACCTATAAGGTCAAGGACATCTGCAGTAATGCGCCCAACGAGGTTTGGGGAGGTAAGGACAATGTCAGGAGTGGTACTGGATTTGGGGTGGGTATGTTGAGGGAAAGGGAGGACGTCAGCTTGGAGAGTTGCAATAAACTGATGCCACCACTGTAACTGGGCAGGTGTTTGTCTGTGGATGTTGAGGTCAGTAACAATCACGTAGGAGGAAATCGTACGGGATCAGGATGTGGTGAAAAACGGATGGGGAGGTAAGGGAGATCTGTTGTAGGGTATGAGGGCACTGGAAGGGTTGCATATTTTGAAGGACGATGGTTACGAAGCAAATAATGCCCTCGGCTATGGGGAGTGGGCGAATTGTGTTGTAGGGGTGGGTGTAGTCACCGACAGAGTGGACAGGAACGGTACACGCAGGAGAGGCGGGGGGAGGTTTGGACTTGGTTTTCTTCGAGAATGTGGGATGTGGAGGGTTTCTGGTGTTACAGGAAGGGGGGAGTCTAGGTTCGGCCACTGGTGGAGGAAGTAGGACCCTTTGCAGTGAGGGCAGGTGGGGGATCGAGGCAGTCGAGGGTGAGGTGGGCGTTGTATAGTTTTTTTTTCATTTTTGTTATTTGAACAACTTTACATGAAGGGTAGGCCGGCAGTGGCCTATCTACGCCTTTCTTCGGCCAAAGATAACAGGAAACGGTATATAAATAGGCATATAAAAACAAAAACAAACACAGTGGACAAAAAACGGTAGACAGATATATTGAAATACATGTAGCCGTTCACAGTCGCATTGTCCGAATTAAAAACGTTCAGCACTTGTACACAAGCAGAGAAGACAGAAATTAAACACGTGAATGGTGGAGCCCTAACTGTGAGAAACTTACACTCTAACACAAAGACACACACAAACTCCGGTGCATGAATATTTACTGTTCTAGCACAAATCCGGGGACCTGCCAAAGGGAGAAGGTGTGTGTAGGAGGGACAGGGGGAGGGTGTAGATGCCAGTGGTGGAGGAGGGCGGTGGAGGGAAGGGGTGGTAGGGGAATCCCAGGGGGGGAGGAGGGGGTAGGAAGAGAGGAGAGAGAGAAGGGAGAGAGGGTGCCCTGAAGGAAAAACAGAGGGGGAGGAAGGGGAGGATCAAAGTTGGTCGGATTGGTAGATGGAGGGGATGAGGACATCATCAGGGAGAGGGAATTGGCGGAAGCAACATTGGGCAAAAGTAGGGAGTGTGGAGAGACGGAGAGTAGGTGGGATGTGAGAGTACAGGTGCGGCAGCGTACGGGGTGGTAAAGGATGGGAGAGACAAGCGGGTGAGGAGAATCAAGTTTGCGGGAGGTGTAGAGGATCCGTATCCGTGTTGTAAAGTTTTTTTTTCCTTTATTGTTATTTTAAACCTGTACAACAGGCAGGCTGTCAGCAGCATTCTACGCCGCTCTTCAGCCAGAGGATACACAAAGAGAAGAAACACTGAGAAGACACATAAGTTACAGAACGGTGGGCAATAAAAGAGTAGACACAGAAAGACAAACACGGAGCCTTTCACACTCGACGATAATCCACACTGCAAACATTTGATACGACGCACAAACACTGAAGAAGACGATGGCACTGGTGAACGATGGAGTGTGATGGTGAACACTGAACACTAAACATGATGGCACACACGAAACACTGATGGCGGTGATCTCCGGCGCGCGAATGTCCACTTAGCGTGTGCGAGTCCGGGGACCTGCCAAAAGGGGAACACGGGTGAGGTGGGGGAGAGGGGAGAAAAAGGATGCCAATGGCTGAGGAGACGGGGGCAGGAGGAGAGGGACAGGGGAGGGGAAGCCCGGGGGAGGAGGGGGGAGAAATGGAGGAGGGAGGGAAAAGGGAGAGAAGGGAGGGAGGGCGCCCAGAGGAGCAAGCACAGGAGGAGGGCGGGAGGATCAAAGTTGGTAGGAGGGGTAGATGGAGAGTAGGAGGGCATCATCAGGGAGGGGGAGCTGGCGGAAGCCACCTTGGGAGAGGGTAAGGAGAGTGGAGAGATGGAGACCGGGTGGGACGTGCGAATACAGGCGCGGCAACGGGCGGGGGTGGGAGAGGATTGGGGAGACGAGCGAGTGAGGAGGATCGAGTTTGCGGGAGGTGTACAGGATCCGTATCCTTTCAAGGAAAAGGAGGAGGTGGGGGAAGGGGATGAGATCGTACAGGATCCGCGTGGGGGAGGGGAGACGGATGCGATAGGCGAGGCGGAGAGCATGGCGTTCAAGGATTTGGAGGGATTTATAAAAGGGAGGGGGGGGGGGCGGAGGTCCAAGCCGGATGGGCATAACAAAGGATAGGGCGGATGAGGGATTTATAGGTGTGGAGGATGGTGGAGGGGTCCAGACCCCACGTACGGCCAGAGAGGAGCTTGAGGAGACTGAGTCGGGAGGGTGCCTTGGCTTGGATTGTCCGGAGGTGGGGAGTCCAGGAGAGGCGACGGTCGAGGGTGACGCCAAGGTACTTAAGGGTGGGAGTGAGGGCGATAGGACGGCCATAGATGGTGATGTAGAAATCAAGAAGGCGGAAGGATGGGGTGGTTTTGCCTACAATGATCGCCTGGGTTTTGGAGGGATGGCGTTGCAAAGCTTCAAACCAGAAATATATACGAACCGAATACTGTTTGCATACACTGTACGAAATCACACTGTAATTGTACTACTAGGAACGTATGTTATTGATCTAGTAAGCACCTAATCTTTCGAGAGTCGTTAGCAGCGTATTTTTCCGTTTCATTTCGTGCCTTAGTCTCGGTGACATAGGTATTTCCACAGAGACTGCTTCTCGCTATCGCCAGTCCGAACGTTTGCCTGAAGTTTGACAGAAACATGGCCGTCGTAGGGGCGTTGGCTTTCTGCGCTCTGCAGCTCGTTCCTGCCATCTATCGGCGGCAGTACGTACTACGAAGAGCGTCCTGGAGTGGCACATCCGCCGCTACACCTCCTGCAGACATCTGCAACCCGGGTTGCCTATAGCACAGCGCGTCGTAACAGACAATCTTGGAGAGAAGCGACTTCTTCGTTTATAAGATTCTGAATCGTTGATAAGATTTTGATTCTTTTTGGAATCAATTACAAAAAACAGCAGCCCTCAGTACGGACGAATCAGTCTCTTTCGCTGACAAAGTGATGTCGTCGATATTAGGTAAGCAATAATAGTAATTTTAAAAGCAAGCTTCAAATTTAGGGCTGAAGAGCGGCATACAAATCTGTTTCCAGCCAGCCCCGTCTGGGGGGGGAATCGAAACCCAATAAAAGGAAAAACAAATTTAGTCGCTTGAAGTTTACATAGTAATAAATTAATTAACGTACAAGCAAACAAATCGGTGAACATCATAGAACCTATGAACGAGTATTTATGTTTACAAGAACTGACGGTGAAGTTACAATGGGCAGAGAAAGAAATCAACAGAAGAGTTGTTGCGGGGCTGCTTTTATGTAAGATTCCAAAACAAAGCTACGTTCGTCTGCATTGGGAAGTTGAGCAAGGCTACTTACGATTATCAGAACTTCCCAACTATCGTTAACGAGGTATGTAAGTGGAATTCAATTACGTGGAATTCAATTACGGAAACATTCAAGATATGAGTGTCATAGAAGACAACAATAATAGCTTCATGTAGTAGACTGTGAATGTCATTAAGAAATACAACTTCATTACGCATATTTGCTCGGATCACAGCCATGCGATCCGAGCGTTCCAAAATTTATGCTACAATCGCCATAGTAGCGGTTACCAGTCGTCTGAACAACGTGAGCCCTCTGATGAACGGCCTATTTGACCTACATATGATGAACACTTTACAACAAACCATGTCGGGTATGAAGAATTAATCTTTATAATTGTTAACTAGCTCCTACTGTTTATAGATACTTGGTTAATAAACTAAAAATCACTTATTGTTTTCATTAAGGAAATGTTCGTTACTTCCAACACTTTCCTGCCAGCTTGTTAATTGCTAAAGACAATTACACGAAGCTTGAATGGAGCTGTTGCTCTCTGCTGCCGACAGATGGCAGCTCCGCACGCCACCTCGGAAGGTGCGACCCATGTCTTTCCCCGTGGCTTGGCGCCGTCACCGTTTGTTGTTGGGTGTCGCCAATTCACGCGATTTTGCTTTGTGGGTGTCGGGAACTCGTCCCTACAATTTGTAAGCAACGATTCTTACTAATAAGTGTAAATATTTCGGAGCTAATATTCCATCATGGCAGCAACGATTCATTCATTTCCAAATTAGGCACGCCCATTCGTTAAGTTTGAACTCTTTTTCAACAGAACAGGAATGGATAGGGAACACAAAGACGGCCAGAGACTGTGGCACCGGAGAAACCGGCAAAGTCATTCCCAATAAGGCCTTTGGACAGCACAACAAGGTGGCAGAAGTTATAGGATACTTCCAAATATCGTAACGGACCTCTTTTTGCCAGATGTAGCACAGAAACTCCATATAGCTGGGACTCAACAAGTCGTTGGAAGTCCCCTGCAGAAATATTGAGCCATCGCGGCTCTTTAACCATCCATAATTCGAAAGTGTCGCCGATGCAGGATTTTGTGCACAAGCTGATCTCTCTAATGTGTCCCATTACTGTACAGTGTGATTCTGTCGTTTGCTGCTATAACCCATTAACGACAGATTTCCCTGTACTGTGCTAACAGATGATTCGTCATATGTCCCACATTGACTTCTGCAATGATTTCATGCAGTGTTGCGTGTCTCTTAGCACTGACAACAGAATAACTGTACAGTGGCAAATATTTCTCAATAATATTGACCCCCAAGGAAGAATAAAAAACTATTTAAGATCGTCTTATACACAAGAACTTTTCATTGTACCATAAAGCTTAAGTGTGTTTACACAAATTTTTGTAATAATAATAGAATTTCAGGAGGCTACTGCAATCATTTTTCTTTCCCTTTCTTTAGAAGTAAAGAGATCTAAGTGACGCCTTCTAAAAGGAAGTACAAACATTGTGTCTTAAAAATTTTTAAAGAAACCCAATATAAAAAAAAAATGAGAAGAAATCTTTCAATCGATATTGAATGTCTAATAGTTGGATAGTAGTTTGAAATACAAAAACACAAGTAACATTTTTATTCCACATTAAAACAATTTTTCAAATTTTAATTTTGGTTTACTCAAAACCATCAAAATTGCACTTAGACCTCCTGTGCTCTAGGGTCCGCAGTTAGCTTTGATGCGTCTAAAATTACACACATGAAAGATGTATTGAATATAAGAAAGCAGTGACGTAATATACACTCACTTCCTTTCAGTCTGTAGCAGAATTGCTGGTGCGGATGACCAGTGTCCTACAAGCTGTATTAATGTTTTATAAACAGCGTAACCTTCAGTGACAGAAAGTGAATGATTTCTGAAGCTAATGATGCAGAGTTAATGGAAAGCTACTGAAAATGACATGTCAGTCAGCCAAAATAAAGTGGGAAAATCATGTGGTTCACGAGTGTCATACACCCAGTCGACATCAGACTCACGAGGAAAAATTCCTGAATTTAGTTCCACAAAAAAAAAAAATTAGTAACCTCACACATATCGATCCATATAAATGAATAAATTGTTACTATTTTCAAAGTAATCCAGGTCAAACCTTAAATATTACAAGAAGAATATTCTTTCATTCGTATAAGGTATTTGTACATAAATCATACTTCTTGTCAATTCCGATAACTAATAATTTTGTATTTAAAACATTCGTAAGATTAACATTATACTTGTTAAAAGGAACCACTTGGCTTTACATCAGGTAAGTACAAACGTTTTTCCGTTGTATTATTTACCATAATTATTATTCTTTTTTAAGTTTTCTTTCAGAGAAAGTTATCATATGGACTTGAAACAGTTCTTCTGATTAAATCAGTTCTGTTAACGTAATAAGATATAATCATCATTCATCATTATCCTTTCTTCAGAACATGAGTTACAACTAAAATATGAAAACAACGGAAATGCACATATGGAATAATATATAAAATAAAGGAAAAGACACACTCATGTTACAGGTGACTGATGTGTCGTGCATAAAAACACGCAACAGAAAGCAGTAGTCAAAATATCTTTCGAGTTCTTGCTCTCTCTCTTTCTGGCACAAAAACACACGTTTGGAAACACAGACACCCAAACATGCACACCCGTAGCCGTGGCTAGGCTCTGTCTGTGCGATTGCAATTGAAACAGAACATTGCTCTCACATCCGAAACATGAGCTGCCATGGCAAAAGAATATGCTACTAAGGCATCTGCAATTGAACTTCTCCATTTATATTTTCCGCTGAAGTGTTAACTTCAACTGATTGCTACTGAAACAAATGACACATCCAAGCAGTTTACTTCTAAATGTGCTATTACTTTTTCCCGTTCATATTAAAAATGAAAATCCTTCATAATAGCTCTGGCAAGAAGTTTTATGACATGCCCGGTGAATAAGGGACTCAACAAAAGACCTTCAGTGCTTTCATACCGTAGCACAAAACCATCTCAAGGATTTCTGTGGCTTGGCAAAATGAATTCTGATCGCTGATTGAGTCATCTTACGAAATTGTTTTATCCTGATAGTGAGAAATGTCCAGCTCGAGGTCATCCTGACTACGACCCATGTATCAGAATCATCCATTGGTTGATAACACCAGTAATATATTCAGTCATCATTACATGCCACATGAACAGCTTAACACTGATGACTGTCTCGGTGGTACTAAATGCCACACTTCCCTATTACAATATTTGCCATGGCCCTTGAAATCATAAAGTTGAGGACTTGGAGATAATGGTCCTTTGTGTCAAACAGGTACTTCACATGGTCTTTCTGGTAAATGGCCTGCAGTTGGTAGGAGGGATCTTCTCCTTCTTCAATGGTGGTGGCTGTGGATTCTTGGAAATGGGGTAACGAGGCTCCATGGCACCAACAGGGGTGGATACTCCTGGTGTGGAGGCACCAGTATCCGATTTACAGAAACTCCAATGAGCGTGAGTGGTAGGCCACTTAGACTATAAGGTGGAGGGGGGGGGGGATGGTGGAGACCGACAGGATCGAAGTCCCTACAGGGCCCGTTGCGCTGACGAGATGGTGGAAACGAAACAGCACCCAACAAAGCTGGTCGGTTGTATCAATGCTGCAGACCGACATAGCTTGTCTGTCACTGGGTGAGAGGTCTACCACGAGGCGCCCATAGGAGTCGTCTAATGACAAAGAGATCAATTCCTCACACCGGGCTGTGGACAGGTTTTAACGGGTTTCGGTATCACTGTCAGTGGTTATCGGTGACTTGTGGTGGGAGGCACGATGCACTGAGTCCTTAGCCCATTGGGTGAACTCAGTATTGGCGCCTGTGGCAGCTTTCTGGGATGGCTGTCAAGTGAGCCGTGTCATGTTGACACGTGAAGGGGTGGCGGAAGAGTCGCCTAGCCACAGCTTAACAGTATCTGCTACTGCACCTTCCCCACACAGTAAAGGTAATAACCTAACTATTGCAATACAGCTTTATAACAGTGCTGCTCGCTCACAATTGATTCAGATACCAAAATTGTACATGACACTAATCATCGTGTATGAGGAAAGAATGTTGACTTAGAAGACACATGACAAATTAACATTGAGTCAGGTACTAAGACTAAACAACGCTGAGTAACACTTGTGACCATAACGAACGATGGCATGTACTCACAAGCAAACACAGTCAGTGCTCCAAACTGACTCACGATCTGTTAACTTTTATTTTCCCCTTTATTGTTATTTCACTGTCCTCCTCCATGTGGGGAGGGATGGGCAGGCAGCGACACAATTCGTCACTCTTCAGAGATGGGATTACTTAAAATATCACGGGAAAACTGTTCATTTACACAATATGTAGACAAAAAATAAAATTTACTCATGAGAAGAGGAAACAATTGGATTTAAAATATACAAAAGGAAGGGATAGTTTGATGAGGCATCTTTACATAAAATCCCCATACAGTTGAAGTGGCACTCGATGAAGACATAGCATATAAATACCGGTGGCACGACTGGCACAATTAAAAACAGCATTCTCCATATGGGAACAGAAACTCCACTTGTATTACATACTCGGTGGGCAGCAAAATGGGCCTAAGTAACTACATTAAAATTTGAAGGTCCTCCTAAGTGAGGGGTGGTCAGAGAGGAGGGAGAGAGGGATGGCAGATAGATGTAGGAGGGCGGCACGAAGGGGGGAAGGAGTGGAGCCGATAGTACACCAAGGCAGAGGAGATGGGGATTGAGTGCAAGGACTGGGAAAGGAGAAATGGGAGGGGGGGAGGGGGTGCGGGGAGGCGAAGGAGAGGGAGCTCAAGGGAGGAGAGGAGTGGGTCAGGGTTAGACGGAAGGTAATATTGGGGTGAACACATCATCCGGGATGGAGAAATGTAGGAAGTTCGTTTGGAAGAGGAGGTGGAGGGTGTGGAGAAGGAAAGAGGGTGGGGCACTTCCTATGTCCCCTCCATTTCCAGAGCAGCTCTTCAACATCCTTGCACTCCCTCCTGGTCTGATATCCCTCTACTTCTCCCACAACGATCCACATCTGCTACTTGATGCCATCAGCACAGGGCAAATTGGCAGCCCACAAGAGAAGCCCGTTTGTGTACTGTAAGTACAATTTTCACGCAATAACGTTCAAGATTCTCCGTCAAATGAATCACACAGAGAATCCCTGCAGTATCTTTATCTGAACAACTTTCTTGATAAAATTGCTCCATAATGTCGAGCTTAAATGTTTGATGTACTGGTATCGAAAAATTCGATTTGCAGTCGGTTGCTATAAATATACAATATACATGACATAAAGCAGCCAACAAAACTGATTCACGTTTTGATTTGTAGTGAGCAATTCCTGAAGCATGTTCCTCCCATTTGTTTTCCTTGGCTCGCCGTTTCACTTGTGTAGACTAACTGGTCTGCACATTCCTTTTTCATTTCTTTCAAATGTTCAAATGTGTGTAAAATCTTATGGGACTTAACTGCTGAGGTCATCAGTCTCTAAGCTTACACACTACTTATCCTAAATTATCCTAAGGACAAACACACACACCCATGCCCGAGGGAGGACTCGAACCTGCGCCGGGACCAGCCGCACAGTCTATGACTGCAGCGCCTGAGACCGCTCGGCTAATCCCGTGTGGCATCATGTCTTCAATCAAATTTTTGTTGTTGTTGACAAATTGCAACAGTTTCTTAAATTTTCATGTTTATTAAGCAAGGTCTTTTCCGAATGTACATCTCACCATAAAGTGATTCTGTTACCTAGAGTCCAAGGTTTCTGTTAATCACGCCTCTTTTTTTTTGTACTGATATATACATGAAACATGGATGATAAATAGTTTGGACAAGAAGAGAATAGAAGCTTTCGAAATGTGGTGCTACAGAAGCATGCTGAAGATTAGGTGGGTAGATCACATAACTAATGAGGAAGTATTGAATAGGATTGGGGAGAAGAGAAGTTTGTGGCACAACTTGACCAGAAGAAGGGATTGGTTGGTAGGACATGTTCTGAGGTATCAAGGGATCACCAATTTACTATTGGAGGGCAGCGTGGAGGGTAAAAATCGTAGAGGGAGACCAACAGATGAATACACTAAGCAGATTCAGAAGGATGTAGGTTGCAGTAGGTACTGGGAGATGAAGAAGCTTGCACAGGATAGAGTAGCATGGAGAGCTGCATCAAACCAGTCTCCGGACTGAAGACCACAACAACAACAACGATATATACATGGAAGACTTCATCCCTAAAAAATATCTCTCTATACCTAACCAAAAAGTGAAGTAATATATGTCATAGATTTAGCTCTAAAAATATTTAAGGGTGAAATACTCTCATAAAAGATTTCATCCAATTTATGATTGAATTTCCAAAAACAGTGAAACACGTTTTTTTTCCAAGTGTGAAGCCAAATTCAAATTCTCATGCATTAAGCATTAATAACGCTTCCATAAAGAAATATTTTCATAAAACATTTCATTCACTATTTTCGAAAAACATTGAAATATATTAGTTCATTTGTAAGTGAGAAATCAAGCACCATTTTGCATACATGTAATTTTAAAAATATTTTAGTAGGTGTTGCATACCGTTTTATTTTCAAAAGAAAGCTTCCACATAGTATTTCACCCCCATAGTGGTAACGCTGAGATCCCATTTATAGGATATCCATTTTCAGTGAAATTTCCAGCTACCAAGAATGCACGCTGGGCCCCAAATATTACAGTAAAAGGGAGACTGTTTTTCCAGGGCTCCTGGTATGTGATATGAAACTGTCTTCACTTACTTTTATTTATATATGTGTTTATGCAATCATAGGCATAATTTTTTTAGGGATGCTCTGATGTACAAGTACTCACAAGCATAGTTTAAACACACACAAAAACACACACACGTGTACAGGTGTGGATTAAACTTCAAGCTACATTACTTGGTTATGATGCCACTACATTCATTTACTAGAAATAATAATGAATTAAGGAGTTGTGGATGTCATTGTCTGTATTTTTTACTAGTTTTGAAACAGGACAACATAAAAAAATTAATTAATATTGAAACGAGACTTAAATCAACCAGCTAGTGTTGTGACCCCTATACTAAATTTAAACACTGTGGAATAAAAAAGATTTCTATCTCATGTACTGAATTACATGCAATTTTTATTTTAGGTACACTGTACTTCTATAGTGACCAAAATAAAAAGCGAAATTAAATACATTCTTTTAATTATTATTTCCTGGAAATGGTAAACCAGGGAGATTTTGTTTAGTGTATCTTTAAAAAGGTCCTTTGGAAGTCACTTTTTTGCCTTCCTCAAGAAAATGTGACATTCTCCAGGGTAAAATTTTTAATTAATAGTTCAATAATATGATTCACTCTGTAGCCAAGTAGTATATTATTATTCATGCAAAATTTAGTTTTTTTAATTCAAATAATGGATGAGATAATGATGCCTAATCATGCAAACCCATTGTTCATGTGAAGTTGAAACTAAAGATATGTGTACCATTTTCATCTTAATGGTAGCATGTCAAAACATTCCAGCTTCATAATCCTTTCGATTCTGAGAGCCTTCTCATCTTATATAGTGTTCTTAATTTTCTTTTTTATTGTGGACTCCTTTATCATGATTTAATCAGTTTTTTCCGCTTCAGCAACACATTACCTGTCCACTCATAGAAGCCCACTTTTCATGTTGTCCCTATTTCTCATGCCTAGTCTGCTAGTTGTTGTTAATTTGCTTGTTACTAAATCATTCCAACATATTTCAGTGTCCCTCACACCTATCTGAAGAGCTGATATGGAAACAAAAATAGTTTTTTTGCAAACATTCCCAAGTTAAACAAATGAAGCTTTTAGACTCACCATCACCGAGGTGGTGAGTGTATTGCACACCACTTCTGGCAACTGACCTAATACAAACAGGTGCAGCATCTGGTTTAGAAAAGCATTTGAACACGAAAATGATGAGCTACTATACATAAAGTATATATTTTTATAATGACAGGATTTTTGCCAATGAAAACCAAAATTTTCATTTTTTGGACCATTGTAATGTCCAAGTCGCCATAAAGGTAGGTCAGTCTTTTTGCAAGTACATAATACTTTAATACCCAAATATGCTTTAATACCCAAATATATATCACCACAGTTGTGGCGTCGTTAGTGCTTTCTTTTATTTTTATTTTGTTTATTTTGATTGTGTGTCCTGTGTCCACCAACCAAAATCAGCCATGGGTCTAAAGACAAGTGTATTAATTTAGAATAGTGGTTGATTTTGGTTGGTGGATGCAGTAAATAAAAAGAAAATAAAAGAAACGAACCACTGTAGATGCCATAACTGTTGTGATAAATGTTTAGGTATTAAAACGAAACAATAGTTGTGTATGCTAAAAGGTGGCCCCATCTTTAATTCATAATTATTTTTCTGCAGAACCGGGAAAAGAGCTCAAAATTCCAATGTGATAGTTTACTAGAAATACTTCTTCAGAAGTCACAGTTGTCATGCTAAAGCCCCTTGCAGAGTGATGCTGTAAGGCTCCAATCAATAATGGACTTCTTTATTTTCTTAGTGAACTGGGTTGATTCATAATAATCACATGAAATTATCTTTGTTGGCATTTAAGAAGGAAGGGCATAATGGACAGAGAGGCAGTGTCTCTTAATAAATATTATCATCAAGACTAATGGTGTCGAGAGATGTAATACTAACTTGCTCAGTAGACATTGGTAGTGTGCAGGGAGAGTGATGTCAGAAGTTTTATCAGGTCCCATGCATTAAAATACGGATATTGTTTTTCAGGGGGTGAAAGAAGCAATCTAAAGTGCCTGTTCTCTCAGTCTGGCCGTTTAGCCACCAGACAGCTTATGAGTTCCTTTCACAAATAGGTTCCTTCCCGGGTTGAAGACTGAGAAGGGGTTCTTGTACTGTTGGTTCCATCTCAATTACTACTTCATTTACAACTTCCAACAAAATCTGTCCTCCTCCTTTCACTTCACCCCACTTTGTGCAGAAAAGGGCTGAAATAGCCCAGTTCCTGTTCCACATCTCTGTATAATGCAAAACTTTCAGATTTTTTTTTGGTTACATTACACCATTACACCAAACCATTTCAGCTTGTTGGCCCCATGTACGAAGGAACTATTGCTATCTCGTGTGTGTGTGTGTGTGTGTGTGTGTGTGTGTGTGAGAGAGAGAGAGAGAGAGAGAAGAGAGAAGATCCCTAAAACAAATACTATGCTTATGATTGCATAAACATATATGGCTACAGCACAACTACGCATGTGTTGCTCATACATGCCTAATCAAGACTGATAATAGGCAATAACAATTTTCTTTACTGGGTTTTTTATATTAGATTCCTTCATTGTGTACATTCCTGTACATGAAAAGCACAGTCACTTATGGAAAACATTTTCAGCATATGTTGGCTTAAAACAGTTGTTTGATAGGATAGTTTGGCATTGTACTATTCAACAGAACTAAATGTTATCCTTAACCACAAATTAGATCAGTGATATTTAATAGCTGTTTAACAGAGTTTAGAACTTTTCTGATGACAATAATATCAGTCCGATTTTTGATCTGCTTTTGGAAGCTTGTTACACCCTTTTCCTGTGTTCAGGACATGAATTTGGCATTTACCTTGGATTTTTAAGATTTTGGCATTGGTCAGATATCGTCTCATCTTTGTGTATGAAAGATGATCTGCAGGAATTATTTGATTCTGCAGTAATTACAAAGATTTTACGTTACATTTCGAAACCACAGTGCATTGCAGTACCATACCTGTGCACTGATCATGGGCATTACACATCTTCACATTTCATGTTATAACTTCATCAGTGTAGTACATATAAGGTGCCAAATATTTTAATGGCAAATTTTCACTAACTTGTAAGCAAAAGGCACTGAACTTC
This sequence comes from Schistocerca nitens, assembly GCF_023898315.1. Taxonomy (NCBI): domain Eukaryota; kingdom Metazoa; phylum Arthropoda; class Insecta; order Orthoptera; family Acrididae; genus Schistocerca; species Schistocerca nitens. The sequence goes on along the minus strand of NC_064624.1, from coordinate 150,711,319 downwards.
CCAAAACTTGATAGGTTTAGCAAAACCCTCAGTAATTTCTTTGTTTAAATTGTCGAAATTTTTTGGAAAGTACAGTGCAAAACACATGTGGAGTGTTTATGCCACTCATAGTACGAAATGATGTGTTATGAAGCGTAAACCCTGAAAGTGAGCCCTTAAGGCTTACAGGTTGTTGCAGTTGGAAAGTAAAATGCAGATTTTGACTGATGGAAGTATTATCATTTAAACCTTGATCACTGGTATTGGTTATACCATCTGTACAGTACTCCACAAAACTATGCCACGAGTAATTATGAAGTGTTATAATCATTATTTTTTCTGCCATATTTTAGAACTATTGGGTGTGATGTCACTATTTGAATATCTCGGTGTTCTCTTCTTTTGTTGTTGTTGTTATGTTATGTTGTATATTATATGTTTCATTTTTTCTACAATTTTATGATTTCAGTGTTAGCACTTTCCTGTATGGGAAGGGAAAAGATTATATTTGCTGGAGAACTTTAATTTTTGTCTGACAGTTAAGATTTCCTTGTTGCTTTGGTCAGTGAGCTATTTATCTAATGTGTTTACATGGAGTTTAAAGGTGTTTGGCAACACTACTTCAGTATGAGATGTAAATATTGATTGTGACTTAGAGTAGTATGTTCATATAGTTTTATATACCTTATAATTCCGGATTCACTGTTAGGTTTCTTCTAAAATTCAAATTATTTTCGCCTAGAGAAAACCCTGTATGTGGCTCCTCTGAATGTAGCATTTGAAGTTATAATTAATATTCTTTGTACTTTTAGGCTGACTGTGTTACCCCAGCAAGAAAGAGATTGTTGATTATGGATACAAAAAAGAATGAATGCACTGATACGTTTTCAAATAAATGTGTTACAGTGTATCAAGGCTATTCTGTTCAATCAATAAATGATCGTGAAATTAAAAAAAGTAAATATGTGGTTTCTGTACTGTAATTGGATGTTTTTGTTTCATTTGTTCTAGAAATAGTCTACTGTTTCACAAACTCTTTGTACTTAATATGTTATGTCTCTTGTTATATATAATTATTTTTGTGTTAAAGGTTGTTCGTAGTTTAAAACTGGCTTTGGAGATGGTCAATGAACCTAAAAGTGTTCTTTGCTTTTATGTGAGGGAATCACCACCAGACCACCATACCCACAGTATGGAAAGTGTAAAAGCCAGTGGAGACATACTTCGCTTTCTAGCCGAGGAAATAGCTAATGTTTTTAAAGACAGAACTACATCTGTGAGAATAATAAAGTTGCACCTTGAATATTTGTGAACATAACCTTCACTGGACCACACAAGTAAGATAATAAGAACACTACATTTACCTCACACATCTAACAATATGTAGTCATGTGTACAGGGTCCTTACGAAACTGAAGAAAAGCGTGTGAAGATGATTTGCAAATGCAGATTAATGAGTGGCAAAAGAGAATATAGAGGGGACAATATTTTTTTCACGTCTTTTTTTGAGATGTTGATGGAGAAATACAGCCATTGATCTTTTGTTACAAGAATGCATGGCAGAAGGATATGTTGAAAAAATATGGAAATTTGTGTCTGCTTCATGCCACCTACAAAACAGCAAAATATGACATTCCTTTATTTTATGTTACAGTGAAACCAAACAGATGTTGTTTAGTAATAGGTTTATTTATTTGTTCAGGTAGAAGATACAAATTCAATTGCTGAAGCTCTACATCTTTTCAAGAGGTGGAATATAGATTTCAACTCCACCTACTGGGTTACTGATTTCTTGGAGTCTGAGATTGTAGCAATTAAAGAAACGTTTCCATTTTCAAAAGTGTACTTGTGTTCATTTCACAGGGAACAGGCTTGGGGGTGATGGGTTAAGAAGGGAGGAAATCTAACAGTAGGAACTGATAAGGGGTCAGTTCTGGACTTGTGGCGTTATGTTGCAGTGTCTCCATCTGAGGAACAGTTCAGATTGAATGTAGAAATGTTAAAGGCTCATGAAGTTTTTCATAGGAACCCCAACGATCTACTTTATTTAAAAAGTCAATGGCTCTCCACTGCTGATAAGTGGGTGAGAGCTTTTGAGAACATTGGCATCTTTGCCCATATTAGAACCACACATGGTTCTGAAACAGTGAACAAGAAGGTTAAACAGTCTTTTTTGTACTATGACATAGACAAAACATTAACAGGAGTTGTTAAGGTTTAGTTTCATTCCTAGCCTCACGAAACGTATTGCCAAATGAATTCTGTTATTAGAAAGAACAATGAAAATCTACCTGCATTTTTGCATGGAAAGACACAAGGAATTTATAACACACGTGTAGAAACGATATTGTTCTGCAGAGGAAAGCTTCAGTAGAGTCAGTGTCAGTGATAAGTGAGGGTGTTTTCTGTGTGAAATGTGACACTTCAAAGGTTTTAGGTATACTGCAAACTTTGGAGAAGCAAGTTGTGCATGCGAAGATTACCAAACGCATGAATATATATGTATACATTTTTGTGCCATCTTCATTTTGTATCCTGAATGGGGTTTTGACAAACTAAAGGAGAAATACAGAAATAGCTCATCAATTTGTCTAGTTAGGACATATGGGTGTGGTGCAAGTGGCAGCTGTATTTCACAAACTGATTCTGTAATACACAAATACGAGGAGTCAAGAAGCGATGGTGCAATGAATGAGGAGCATAACATTCCCGAACCATCAGATTATTCTTCATCTCTGTTTCGAGAGGCAAGAGAGACATGTCGGAATATTATAAATCTCACTCACAATTGTGACAATGATACAATAAAAAAGTGTCAGAGGCACTTAAAAATGTGGAATGTATTAGAAGATTGTTGAACCCTACAGAAAACGTTCTTCCCCTAGCAGCGACATCATCTTCAAAAATGTAGGAATACTCATTTAAATGGAGACAGAATTTGTGAATCATGTACTGGTATTTGGCTTAATATGCTTTTCTGGATGTTCATATAGATTTAACTGTATTATGTAAAATTTGAGCTGGTCTGCAATTAGTATGTGAATAATCTTAGTCTATGCTAACAAGAGGTTCACATAATTAAATTTTAGTTCATTTGGCAAAATAAAAATGTAAAAGAATTCAGCAACTGCAAAAATTGGTGATTTGCTAGTTGATAGCCAAAATGAAATGGATTGATCAGAATATGGTGAGTCAAGTGTCTACAACTATCACTTACATTGGAAGGTTTTTTTCAGTTTTACATTAAAAAGTGTGGTTGGGGTGATGCAAGTTATGTAAGCACAGTAGTATGGCAACTGCACATCTTAATTTAAAAATGGAAGGACTTCCCAACCAAAGTGAAAGTCATGAATAGACCACTTGCCATACCCTCATCAATATACTTTGCCATCAATAGCTGAAGTAGATACCCAACTGTGTGCTAATTGTGCTGCTACTGATCCTTCCATATTGTGTTAAAGAGTATTGGTAGCAGGAAGCAAGATTGGAAGTACAAAAAGCTCTTATATATTTCTTATAATAATAATAACAACAATAATAACAATAAAATAGGAGGACTCACTACACTAAATATACACACTAGGCTGAGATCAGGACCAACCAACACACAGAAGAAACCCACAAAACCAGCATGGCAACACAGGCTACAGATCAGAATAGAAAAACTGAGAAAAGACATCGGACAGCTAACACAATTTATAAGAAATGAAATGTCAGAAACAAAACGAAAAAGGATGGGTAAAATCTCACAACAAAAAGCGATAGAGCAATTAGATGAAAAGAAGCAGAAATTACAAGCATTGGCCAAACGAATTAGAAGATACAAAAAAAGTTAAAATAGAAGGAAAAAACCAAACATTCAATACAAACAAAAAGAAATTTTACCTGACAATAGATAACACACACATTAAAATAGACAATCTACCAAACATAACAGACATGGAACACTTCTGGAGGAACATATGGTCAAACCCGGTGCAACATAACAGTCATGCACGGTGGATACAAGCAGAAACAGACACATACAAGATGATACCACAAATGCCTGAAGTGATAATTTTGCAACATGAAGTCACCCAAGCAATTAATTCTACTCACAATTGGAAAGCCCCTGGAAAAGATAAAGTAGCAAATTTCTGGCCAAAGAAGTTCACCTCAACACATTTCTAACTAAATTATTTAACAGTTACATTGCAGACCCATACACATTCCCTGACACACTTACACATGGAATAACTTATCTGAAACGTAAAGATCAAGCAGATACAGCAAACCCAGCTAAATATTGTCCCATAACATTCCTACCAACAATATACAAAATATTAACTTCAGTCATTACACAGAAATTAATGACACATACAACATAGAACAAAATAATAAATGAAGAACAAAAAGGCTGTTGCAAAGGAGCACGAGGATGTAAAGAGCAACTGATAATAGATGCAGAGGTGACATATCAAGCTAAAACTAAACAAATGTTGCTACACTATGCGTACATTGACTACCAAAAAGCTTTTGACAGTGTACCCCACTCATGGTTACTACAAATATTGGAAATATACAAAGTAGTTCCAAATTGATACAGTTCCTAGTAATGAAAAATTGGAAAACCACACTTAATATCCAAACAAATTCAAATAATATCACATCACAACCAATACAGATTAAGCATGGAATATACCAAGGAGACTCATTAAGTCCTTTCTGGTTCTGCCTTGCTCTGAACCCACTATCCAACATGCTAAATAGTATAAATTATGGATACAATATTACTGGAACATATTCACACAAAATCACAAATTTGCTGTACATGCCTGATCTAAAACTACTGGCAGCAACAAATCAAAACTCAACCAATTACTAAAGATAACAGAAGTATTCAGCAATGATATAAATGTGGCTTTTGGAACAGACAAATGTTAGAAAAATAGCATAGTCAAGGAAAAACACACTAAACAAGAAGATTACATATTGGATAACCACAGCGACTGCATAGAAGCGATGGAAAAAACAGATGCCTATAAATATCTAGGATACAGACAAAAATAGGAATATATAATACAATTATTAAAGAATAACTAAATGAAAAATATAGATAAAGACTAACAAAAATACTGAAAACAGAATTGACAGCAAGAAACAAGACAAAAGATATAAATACTTATGCTATACCAATATTTACCTACTCATTTGGAGTGTGAAATGGAGTAACACAGACCTAGAAGCACTCAATACACTTACACGATCACAATGCCACAAATATAGAATACATCACATACATTCTGTAACAGAAAGATTCACATTAAGCAGAAAGGAAGGAGGAAGGGGATTTATCGATATAAAAGACCTACATTATGGACAGGTAGACAATTTCAGAAAATTCTTTATAGAACGAGCAGAAACTAGCAAAATACAGAAAGCAATGACTCATATAAATACATCGGCTACACCACTGCAATTTCATAACCACTTCCACAACCCTTTAGATTACATAACATCAACAGATACGAAGAAAGTAAATTGGAAAAAGAAAACACTACATGCCAAGCACCCGTATCATCTAACACAGTCACATATCGATCAAGATGCATCCAACACATGGCTAAGAAAAGGCAATATATACAGTGAGATGAAAGGATTCATGATTGCAATACAGGATCAAACAATAAACACCAGATATTTCAGCAAGCATATTATTAAAGATCCCAATAACACAACAGATAAATGCAGACTTTGCAAATAACAAATAGAAACTGTAGATCACATCACAAGCAGATGTACAATACTAGCAAATACAGAATACCCCAGAAGACATGACAATGTAGCAAAAATAATACATCAACAAGTTGCCATACAACATAAACTAATAAAACAACACGTTCCTACATACAAGTATGCACCACAAAATGTACTGGAGAATGATGAATACAAATTATACTGGAACAGAACCATTGTAACAGATAAAACAACACCACATAACAAACCTGACATCATACTCACCAATAAAAAGAAGAAATTAACACAACTAATCGAAATATCCATACCCAATACAACAAATATACAAAAGAAAACAGGAGAAAAAATTGAAAAATACATCCAACTGGCTGAGGAAGAAAAGGACATGTGGCATCAGGATATAGTTGACATTATACCACTTATACTATCAACTACAGGAGTCATACTACACAATATCCACCAGTACATCAATGCAATACAGCTACATCCAAACTTATATATACAACTGCAGAAATCCGTAACTATTGATACATGTTCAAGTACCCGAAAGTTCCTAAATGCAATATAACATATACCGTACAGTTAAAAGAAATCACGCTTGATTAAGGTCCGTGTCACTTTCCATTTTTGACCAGACATAACGTCTGAGAAAGGAAAGAAACAATAATAATAATAATAAAACCCGTGGAGGCCCGGGAAAAGAACAGGGCTCCGGTATGTTCTGCCAGTAGTAAAAGGCGACGAAAAGAACAAACCACTAATAGGGCTAACCCCCCCTTTTAGTGTGATTAGTTGGTTCAGGACTGAACTAATGAAGCCTTGGACAAGCGCTGTCATGGTTGGGGACGACACTTGAACCCTATGCCCGTCCACAATGGTAACGACACTGCTAGCCACACAGCAAATGATTTAAATCCAAATAGAGATGTTTTGCCTGATATGCTTCCTGCAACCACTCTAGAAGGAAAAACAAAGACAGAGGATGAGATGGTCATATGAAGTTAACCGACACCTCATGTTCCGTTATTACAAAGCAACAAACGTAGGAACTAACGCAACTGGATACAGATCACAAGTATACACAACATTTATTACCAGATACCCAGAATTACAATTTTTAACAGAACAACGACTAGCAAGATCAGATTCGTGTAGTAATAAAAAATAACAGGCTCCCCAGTCAGAATTAGAAAATATCAAACAACAAGTACAACAGATACTGGAACAAAATAATGTGCAATCAGAAGAAGAAGAAAACTCAGTAATGGACTCAAACATCCCAGAGCAAACAAACAAAGAACAACACACGTCTATTAAACAATCAGAGGAAAACGAAATCTTAAGACAGCCACAAGAACAAGCACAAATAGAACATGAAGTGACACACATGTTAGATATAGAAGAAAAATTTCAGTTGACATATATAGAATACAAACACACACGTACAGGCATTAGACCATTCTTGCATAGACCACCAAATAACCCACAAGTCGAAACAACAATAACAACTATCAACACAATCATACACAACCAAATAAATGAAAATACAACTATGGAAGGGTTACAACTACTGGTTTATATAGGAGCACTCGCTACACTAAATATACACACTAGGCAGAGATCAGAACAAACCAACACACAGCAGAAACCCACAAAACCAGCATGGCAACACAGGCTACAGATCAGAATAGAAAAACTGAGAAAAGACATCGGACAGCTAACACAATCTATAAGAAATGAAATGTCAGAAACAAAACGAAAAAGGTTGGGTAAAATCTCACAACAAAAAGCGATAGAGCAATTAGATGAAAAGAAGCAGAAATTACAAGCATGGCAAGCACCCGTAACATCTAACACAGCCACACATTGATCAAGACGCATCCAACACGTGGCTAAGAAAAGGCAATATATACAGTGAGACTGAAGGATTCATGATTGCAATACAGGATAAAACAATAAACAACAAATATTTCAGCAAGCATATTGTTAAAGATCCCAATACCACAACAGATAAATGCAGACTCTGCAAAAAAACAAATACAAACAGCAGATCACATCACAGGCGGATGTACAATACTAGCAAATACAGAATACCCCAGAAGCAATGATATAAATATGGCTTTTGGAACAGACAAATGTAAGAAAAATAGTATAGTCAAGGGAAAACACACTAAACAAGAAGATTACATGTTGGACAACCACAGTAACTGCTTAGAAGCGATGGAAAAAACAGATGCCTAAAAATATCTAGGGTACAGACAAACAGTAGGAATAGATAGAACCATTATAACAGATAAAACAACACCACATAACAAACATGACATCATAGTCACCAATAAAAAGAAGAAATTAACACAACTAATCGTAATATCCATACCCAATACAACAAATATATAGTAGAAAACAGGAGAAAAAAATAGAAAAATACATCCAACCGGCTGAAGAAGTAAAGCACATGTGGCATCAGGATAAAGTTGATATTATACCAATTATACTATCAACTACAGGAGTCATACCACACAATATCCACCAGTACAACAACGGAATACAGCTACATCCAAACTTATATATCCATCTACAGAAATCTGTAATTATTGATACACGTTCAATTACCTGAAAGTTCCTAAATACAATGTAACATATACCGTACAGTTAAACGAAAGTCACGCTGCATCAAGGTCCAGGTCACGTTATATTTTAACCAGGCATAACGTCTTAGAAAGGAAAGAAATAATAATAATCGCAATAGTAATAATAATAATAATTGTTGTTATTATTATTATTATTATTGCACTACACTACAAACACACACTATGAACATTGTCAGAGTTACTGTAGTAATACATAGCGTAGTGGTACCAATGGTCATTACGGAAGTTTGAGACAAGAGAAGTAATACTGTGAATGGTTCTTAGTAAATAAACTGGATCAAATTTTACAGAAATTTTCATGTAAATATACAATAGTAAAAACTCTCACCACTGTTGCCATAAGAGTTTCCGTAATGCTGTACCTAAAAGACGGCCTTTGTGTGTAGCGTTTGACAGTTCAGTAAGGTCCTGGTCCAGTAATGGGAAGTGAAAACATCATGTCACCTGTGCGTAAGTGCCTATTTCATATTACAGTTAGCGACCCACATGTGCAACTTTTTTATGTCCAACAGTTTTAATGTAAAACAGGCACACACATTGATGTCTAATTGTAACAGAAAACAGGCACATGTGCACATGTGCTAAGTTCATTTCCCATTACTGGAAAATGACTGGCAATTCTAACTACACTTTATGTATGGTTTATGTAAAAATTCGCTATAGACGGACGGAAAACAGCGAAGGAAAGAATGCCAAATTGTGAGCGATGTCATACAAAAACAGAGGTATGCATGTTGAAGATAGCAGTAAGTGTATTACTGGGGAGCTCCCCATTGGTTATTTGATTTGATTTTTTTCTCTTTATTCAGGCTCCTTTGTTTATTCTGAACAAGGCATGCGCTCGTAAAGCAGAACAAGTTGGGAAATACAGGGGTTGAACAAAAATGTGGAAATACGGTGAGAAATGCAAGCTTGAACATATATGCACGTGGATTCTAAAGATCAGTGAGATTAGTAATTTTTACAGGGCTCTCTTGACTCTTTTTGTATCAGGAAATGAGGGCTTAGTACACAGTTATGTTCCACGACAGCTTCCACACAACATACTCAAACGTATTACTTGCTCTGATTCACCATCACAATTTTGTCTCTCTCTGAGCAGGCTAAGCTTGGCTGTATGTTTTAATGGTAGGATTTTTCTGACAGTCTTGAATGAGACTAGAGAGAAAACTATTGCTAAGACCATAAACCTAGTAATATCTTTCTAAAATGTCAGTAGCTCATGCCAATGTTCTCTCTGTCTGTCTGCATTACTTATTGTTTCAACACCATTTGTGTGTGTGGTTTTTTTGGTAAAGTAATACCGTGTATTCCTATTATGAGAAACCTCTTGTAACATCTCCTCCTTGCTATCATAGAGATCTTATAAAATGAAAATGTTGGTGATGGATTGAAGCATGGATGATTAAATTTCTCAACAAGAAAGCCTGTATAACACATATATTGTGTTCCTAAATGAGTTGCTTGTCACTACTGCCTATACATGCTAAAAATGTTACGATTCCACACACAAATATCTTTTCAGCAGTGAATGTCTCTATCATCTTTCATGTCACCTGCTATAGAATGAGTGACCTTCAATGACTTGTGTCTTACCCAACAACCAATAAAACATCATGCAAAGATATTGCTAAAATCTGTACTCTGTTAAGTTTTAATAATTCTATAGCAACAAATGATGTAACATGTCACCACAAGATGTAATGCACTCCCATTTTCTACAGTTAGATACCCTGGTTTGTGAGTTATAAGTGTCAAGTCCGTCCATGCGAAATAATGTAAATATGCTTTTTTTCACAAGGGAAATGAGTCCTTAATAGCTTTTACCTTGAACTCTAACAAACTGGAAACTAACCCAGTAATTGTGTATCATGTGTGTTCCATCTCTTGGAAATTTGTAGAACTTCATAAATTGGCACTCATACATTCAACTTAAAAGGAGGTTTGAGGGAAAGAAAAATCGAACCACTATACAACACCTCTTTGCATTGAGTGTCAAGCAAAACAAAGGAAAGTCGTATTTTGTGTATACCATCTAGAAAATTAACTTGCATTTCTTTTTGCCATATGTTTTCTGTGGTACCAATAGATTTGTTGCGGTTCTGTACTCCTCCATTGGCATTGGGATTCACACCTGGAAGGGAAAAAGTTCCCATCTGAGGTTCTTTGTGCTTATTCATCTGAATCTGTATTAAATTTTCGTTACATTGTCTTGCCTGTCTTGTAAAGAAACTGAGACATTGCAAATTTTCTTGTCTGTGAAGGGAAAGCTTAGTGTGGTCATGGTGTCACTTGATTTCCCTAGTGAAGCCAATGGGAATAATTAGAGTCTGTAAACTTACATGGATTTGGTTTATGTAGCAAAGTGGTAATTAATATTTAAAATTTGATATTCTGGTAAGTGTTGAAACATAATAAGAATTTTTTGTGTACTTATTACTAAATACTTTGGATTTTTGTGTAAATGAACTCTGAAAAACTACAAGATGTATTTGTTTTTGTAAATAATTTTCAATGTCTCACATCATAATAAAATGTGCAGATGTGCAGTGTAATGTCTGATGACATTAGAACATTATGTATGTTATGGATGTATAGTACGTTTTTAATGAAAACTGTAATCATATTGTTAGCCCAAAAAAACAAATTTTGATTATTTTTCTAAGTACTTTACAATACTGATGGCATAAGTTATTACATTCTTATTGAAGGTAATATTTTGCAGATGTGTAAATTGTGGAAAAATATGAAGGATGAGATGAACTAGAAAAAGTTACTGACATTGTGAGCCTAAAGCTGTGTACAAAATATAGGTTCAGGGTCATCACATGTTGAATAATGCTGGTCATGTCACACATCATCTCATCTCAGATTTTCATGAAAATTTGCACATTTACTTATACTTATAACAACTTCAACAAAATCTTTTTGCTCTCAGACTAAAAACTTTTTATATAGAATTTTAAATGTAATGATATTCTGATAACTGGGCTCTGCAAGAATGTTAATGGAAAATGGTACTTACTTACATAAATGTCCATAACTCAGGTTTTTATGAAGCTTTCAATCTTGAATCCTTTTCATAAGTTAGGAGAAGCAAATATTTAACAGACATGTAATTATTTAAGTAGTAAAGTTACAAAGAACAATACAAAAAATTAGTATGTGTCACTTTCCAATTTCCAGAAGAAGTACAGACACCATGAAAAATACTTATATCACATTTCTCCAAGCCTGATGGGAATTTACAACTGATCTTAATAATTCCCAAGACAGTACACATTGTAATGAAATAAAATTATTAATATGTTTTTCGAATGGACACACAAATAAATGTGAAATCACAATACTTTCTATTGTGATGAAACAAAAAAAAATCATTCTAAGCCTTAAAATCATCCATACTTGACACCCAATGCTCCAGATTTTCACAAAACTTTTTCTACTTCTTACTCTGCATGGCAATAGTCAGTGCAAATTCTCTCCGCATGCTTCACATACTCTGAGGGGAAAAATGGAAATTTTTTACAAGTGTAAATGTAGAAACTGAAGTTTGTCATTTTGATTGTATTACTTCAGACGAAAATAACAATGATAATAATAACAGAAATATTTTTTTCAACACCACTGTCATATTTTTCCGGATGTGACCGAAGGAATTTACCTTAATTGGAAAAAAATTAATAACTATTCTTTTCTTGTGGGAATATAGAAAATCAACTTAAGCTGTTGTGGTCAAAAAACTGATTTTTAAATATGTAAAACACTTTCTGGCAGCTGTTACAATATTTATTTAGCTCTGATATTTCTTTTAAAGAAAAAAAGCAGTAGTTTCATTTAACATACACCATTGTTCACATGATCATTCAAATCAGATTATGTAAACTGACAACCTATAGCAAGGGTGCCTCATGAAAATACAGAGATAAAAGTTAAAAATTTAAATCAAACATTTTAATTACATGGGTTAACTTTATTAGGGGGTCAAATTATCATCTTTAAACAACAATTATTCTAGCCACACTAATGTTAATTTATAATGTACATGTTCAGCACTGAAGATCCCTGAAACTATCAAAGAAACTTCTTAAGAGCATATCCGTATTTTTTTTTCTACTGTGACAAGATATATTCTGTTAACTTCAAATCTTTTAATTAAAGTATGAATATAACAGAGGGAAACATTCCACATGGAAAAATATATCTAAAAAGAAAGATGATGAGACTTACCAAACAAAAGCGCTGGCAGGTCGATAGACACACAAACAAACACAAATATACACACAAAATTCAAGCTTTCGCAACAAACTGTTGCCTCATCAGGAAAGACGGGAAGGAGAGGGAAAGACGAAAGGATGTGGGTTTTAAGGGAGAGGATAAGGAGTCATTCCAATCCCGGGAGCGGAAAGACTTACCTTAGGGGGAAAAAAGGACAGGTATACACTCGCACACACACCCATATCCATCCACACATACAGACACAAGCAGACATATTGGTCTTTAAATATGTCTGCTTGTGTCTGTATGTGTGGATGGATATGGGTGTGTGTGCGAGTGTATACCTGTCCTTTTTTCCCCCTAAGGTAAGTCTTTCCGCTCCCGGGATTGGAATGACTCCTTATCCTCTCCCTTAAAACCCACATCCTTTCGTCTTTCCCTCTCCTTCCCCTCTTTCCTGATGAGGCAACAGTTTGTTGCGAAAGCTTGAATTTTGTGTGTATATTTGTGTTTGTTTGTGTGTCTATCGACCTGCCAGCGCTTTTGTTTGGTAAGTCTCATCATCTTTCTTTTAATTAAAGTAATACACTCAGCGTAATGATGTTGATTTTGGTACACAAACAGCACATAAAATGTTTTCCAAAGGCACAAAACAAGAGTCATCCTTCTCAGTCCAAAAAAATGACACTGCTGGTCCAGGTTGGTGGTGAAAAAGTAGTTCAACCTCTCCTTCTTCATCACACACATTTCTGACAAAGGCAAAGTACTGCCTATCATTATATACAGCTGTTATAAAAGAATTTTGTTGAGGATGAGTGCATGTCCATTGTGGGGCATTTTCATTGAATGAAAGCCTTTTCAGAAGAGGAAGGCTTTTCAGAATAAGTTACTCTCCTAACCTTTTAGATTAGAAGACATTTTAGTACTGATTCATGAAATGTCACCTATGGGTCAATACTGCATCACTTTTATTTCTATAACTGATGTCAGTTTTCAGTTCACAAATCTTACGACATGTGCACAGTTTATGGCTTCATTTTGTGTAGATTCTTTGAGTACTTAATGTTTTAGACAAAGACAAGCAAACTGACCTCAGATATTTTTTAACCGTTTGTCTGTGTTTTTCGAAAGGATCACAAAAAATATTTGATAACTTTCAAAAGCTTTTAAGTAACAGTACCAATGATGTCCACATATAGTAGGACTTTCTTGATCTTGTGGAAAGCTTATAGTGGTTTGCAGCAATATCAAATCTCAGTCTTCATTCAGCTCTTCTACTTTTTCTAGAGTTTTTAGTAAGGTATAGGTGGTCAAATGACATGATGTTTTTAGTAATTATCCAACTCTGTGAGAATTCACATTTTCCATCACAATTCACTTAAAACATACTTTATACAAGTGGAATGATAAGGTTGCATCGCTAATAATCAGTCTCACAGAAAGACAAAGAGTAGCCGAGGCCAAATAGACTAATTGTTGCATACCAGTTATATTCAATAATGAATTTCAGGAAGTGCTGCATTGTTTGCATGCCTATAACTGCTTCAAACAAGCTACTGCTGTCTAAGAACACTTTTTTATCACTGTGAGCAGAATATTGGCTGAACACACAAATTATGGTCTTTAATAAATTACTGAATTAGTCAAATGAAAGGAAATAAGTTTTTACACTTGAAGTTAACTTGCATGTCTAGAATGAGCTATATTTAAAAATGCTAATTTGATACCCTTGCATCTGAGGCAGTGAGACAGTAAGAGGATGTACTTCCCTATTCCATCACAGAAAAAAGTATTTTGAATTCCATGTGTGTATCAATTAGCATAAGACCCATTACAATTTTTATTTTATTAGAAAGCTAGGGGATTATTTAAGGCCAAAATCAGGGTTCCCATCAGGTTGGAGAAATGAGATATAAGCATTTTTCCGCATCCTTGCAGTTTTTCTGAAATTGAAACATTAATATTTTTCAAAAATTTCTTTTGTAGCTTTATTGCTAAAATAATTACATGTCTTAAGTATGTGCTTCTCCTAACTTATGAAAAAATTGCAAATCAAAAGCTTCACAAACACCCGAGTGATGGCCATTAATTTAGATAAGTACCAATATGCACTGACATTCTTGCACAGCCCAGTTATCAGAATATCACTGCATTTAAAATTCGATGTAAAATAAAGTCGTAGTTTGAGATAAAAATATTTTGCAGAAGTTCCTTTGTTATAAGTATAAGCAAATGTGCAAAGTTTTGTGAAAATCTGAGATAGAGGGTTACAAATCTTTGAATTGTTGCATGTTTTCACATTGGATGACCCCCCACTCTTACAAAGAAGATAACGGCAACCAGCCGCTTTTTACATTGCTATTTATTTATTTAAAGAGCGCCATTATTGGATTTTAACGTTACAGGATCCCCTTCAGACATCTAGTTCATATTAAGATACATCGTTCATAAGCTTTCATTTGGGAAAAACAAAAGGTGAAAGCTAACGTAAAATGTCTCTTAATGTGAACTAACCATGTGAAGATGAAACTGTAATTTTCGAAACCAGTAATGGCGCTGGTTAAATAAATTAACAGTCTTGTAAAAATCGGCTGGTTGCTACCTTTTTTTTGTAAGAGTCAACCTATAGAAAAAGTGTACACCAATAAGGTAACTAGTCAGTACCAAATATTTTTATTTACTATGGGCTTCTCTGGGTGAAGTAAGCAGTCAAAAATTTAAAATTGTAATGTAGAGAAATGATCATCCATCGAGAAGTGTTACACTCCCACACTCATGAGGATTGTTCCTTTATACATGGAGCTAACAAGCTGAATTGGTTTGGTGCTATGGAACAGAAAAAAATCAGGAAGTTTTGCATTATACAGAGAAATGGTACAGGAACTGAGCTATTTCAGCTATTTTCAGCACAAAGTGGGGTGAAGTTAAAGGATGAGGACAGATTTTGTTGGAAGTTGTTAATGATGTAGTAAATGAGATGGAACCAAAAGTACAAGAACCCCTTCCCACTCTTCAACACAGGAAGGACGCTATTTGTGGAAGGAACCGATGAACTGTCTGGTGGCTAAATGGGCAGACTGCAGAGAACAGGCAATTTAGGTTGCTTCTTTCACGCCCTGAAAAACAAAATCCGTATTTTAATGACTGGGACCTGATAAAACTTCTGACATCTCTCTCCCTGCACACTACCACTGTCTACTACTGAGCAAGTTCGTATGACACCTCTCGACACCAATAGTCTGCCTCTCTGTTCATTATGGCTTTCCTTCTTAAATTGCAACAAATCTAATTTCATGTCATTATTATGAATCAACCCAGTTCACTAAGAGCATCTAGAAGTCCATTAGAGATTGAAGCCTTTCAGCATCACTCTGCAAAGGGATTTAGCACGACAATTGTGACTTCTGAAGAAGTATTTCTAGTAAACTATCACATTGGAATTTTGAGCTCTTTTCCCAGTTCTGCAGAAAAATAATTGTGAATTAAATGTTTGGTGTAATGTAAGTCCAAGGTAGTGAAAGTAGTGGAGAGGTGGACAGGACGGGTGCAGATGGTAAGAGGAAAATCAAGGAGCTGGAAGCAGTGAGCGGTATGACCTACGATGACTGCCTTGGTCTTGGAAAGATTGATTTTCAGGAGGCATTCGTTACACCAAGCGGCAAAAAGGTCAAAGTGATTCTGGAAGAGGCAGTGGGACCATTGGAGGGTAGGAGAGAGTGCATACTGCAGAAATTGTAGTGGATGGAGGGGTTAGGGCATATCTGCCGTGTACAGAAGGTTGAGGAGAGGGGAAAGGACAGAGCCCTGGGGCGCACCTGCAGAGGGGTAGAAGGTGCGGGAATTGGAGCTATGGATTGTAATGTAAAATGGGTGGCAGTAGACCGGGATTCCATACATGGTCATAGGCGTTTTCGAGGTCGAGGGAGATGAAAATGGCGGAGTAAAGGGAGTTAAGCTAGAGGGAGAGGAGATGAGTGAGGTGTAGGAGTTGGTCATCAGCAGATAAGGAACGTGGAAAGCCACACTGGGTATTGGGGATGAGGTGGTTTTGGTGGAGGTGGTGATGGATGCACCAGGTAAGGATGGATTCCAGGAGCTTGCTGAACACTGAGGTGAGACATATAGGGCACTAGGAAGAGGCATCCAATGGAGGCTTGTTGGGTTTGGAGAACATCAGGATGCGGGAGGTTTTCCACAGGTCGGGGTAGAAGCTGGTGGCAAGGATTACATTGCAGAGGGTGGCAAGGACTGCAAGGAAGGAGGGTGGGCAGTGTTTGAGGGGGCAGTAGGTAACGCGGTCGTGGCTGGGAGCAGTGTTGCGTTTAGTGTGGAGTGTGAGGCTGATGTCCTGTGTAGTGATAGGAGTGTTAGTTCAGATGGTGGTGTGTGGCCCAAGTATTGGAAGCTAGGAGCAAGGGGAGGAACAGAAGTATCTGTGTGGTAGATGAGGTCGGGGAAGAGGGAATAATCAAATTCGGGATCATCTGGGATGGAAAAAACATCAGTTAAATGAGAAGCAAAGTGGTTGGCTTTACTGAGGTTGTCAGGAAATGGACGGTCATCAAGGAGGAGAGGGTACTGGGGGTGGGGCGGTTCCGAGTATGGTGATGGAAAGCAGACCAATAGTTAAAAGAGTTAATTGGAAGCGTGGTGTTGAGTTGTGTACATATCCGACTCCATGTGTGACATTTCTTCGCAGTAAGGAGGTTGTGGATGTGTCATTGTAATTGCCATTGGCGGGTGAGTGTGTCCCAGTCACGAGTGCGGAGAAAAGAGCGGTAGAGGCAGCGGGATTAATGAAGGAGAGGGATGCCCTGTGGGAGCATGGCTGGGCGGTGAGGGTGAATGGCTTTGGTAGGTATATGGTTAGTGACAGTGTCAGACAAGGTCTTGTGCAGGAAGGCAGCAGTGCAGGAGATGTCAACAGGAGATTGGAGGGTAAGGTCGTGGCCTTCGAACTGGTTGTGAATGGAGTCCCACTAGGCATCCCAATTGGCAAGGGAGTAATCATGGACAAGTTTAGGAGGGATGTCAGGGCGAGGGGCGGGGCAGGGATAGCGACCATTAGAGATAGTGAGGAGAATGGGAGCAATGTCACTGCCAAGGAGATCAAGAACATCTGTGGTCGTACCCCCAAGGAATTGGGAGAGGAAAGGATCACATCGGGTGTGCTGGGGGAGGAGAACCAGGTCCCCTGGAGGGTGGTGAGAAACCTATGCAACTGCCGGAGGTTGGCAGGAGCATGGCTGTGGATATTGAGGTCAGCAGCAATCATGTAGGTGAAGAAGGTGCAGTCAATGTGGGCTAGGAAAGTGTACAGGCTGGTGGCTCAAGGCCTGACATAAATGGTGGCACAGTTGATGGTAAGGGAAGAAGAGGCTGAGGGTGAGATGCTCAGCAGGATTGTTGAGGAGAAGTTGGGGCCGAACAGGGAGGAGCTTCAGTTGACCTATAGCAACCCCACCAGGCGCTAGAGGGTATGGGTTATCAGTGTGGTGAAGCATGTAAGAAGTTGTGGAGATGGAGATACGGGATTGAAGGAAGGTTTCATTTAAGATGAAGGTATCCACGTGGTGCTGATGGAGGTTGTGGAGGAAGAGGAGTTTGTGAGTGGACAGAGGGGAGACGTTATGGTACAGGATACTGTAGTGTTGTCGCACCATGGGAGGGGAGAGTTAGATGAGGGTAGTGAGGGGGTGAAGCGGAAGTGGGCCTGGTTGTGGGAGTAGGTGGCATAGGTGGTAAGATGGAAGATGGAATGGGTAGCGAGGGCGATTTGGGGAAGGGTGTGGGAGCGCTGGAAGGGGTGGATGTTTTTAGCACAGTGGTGATGAAACGGATGATGTCCTCTGCAGTAGGGGGAGCGAGCTGTTGGGGTGGACTTAAACAAGAAAGTATGAGAGAAGAAATTGAAAGAGAGATTAAGATGGTATGGGCATGTTAAGAGGATGTGTTGGCAGAGACTCTACAAAATTATGAAAGAACTAAAGATAGATAGAAAAAGACCTAGAGGGTGCCCAAGAACACGGTGGAAAATAGTGAGAATATCTGTGGAAAGAAGAGATGTGATCTGGCTTTTTTTTCCTTTATTGGTGTTTCATGCCTCAGCTGAGGGACGCTGGCAATGTCCTATATACGCCACTCTTCAGCCAAAAAACACAACATATATACACAGAATACAGAGAAAAACAGAAAACATGGTAAACACATGATGAACACTGAACAAGAAATCAGAATTCGTTCAACAGAAGGCACTGTACATGAAGGGTGGCCCCAGTTAAACAGATGTAGGCAGCCAGGTGGAGATGTGCATGTAGTAGAGAAACATTGATGAAGACACTGTACACAAATGGAGAGACACTGACACAAGGAAAACACTGGCGACGATCATTGGTGAAGCACTCACAGTGACAAAAGGGGGGGCCTGCCCCCAGGTCAAAGGGAAAGGTAGGATGGCGGGAAGGAACGGTTTGGAGCCAGTGGGAAAAGGAAGGGTGAGCTGGGGGGAGGAGAGAGGGGACAGGTTGGAAGCCCATGGAGAGGGGTGGGAGATGTGGGAGAGAGGAGGGGGTAAAGAAAGGTGAGGAGGTAGAGAGGGATCCTTGGGGGGAAAAAGGGGAATGGGAGGGAGGAGTCAGATCTAGTAGGAGGGGTAGATGGACGGGACAAGGAAATTATCAGAGAAGGGGAGTTGGCGGAAGCCACCTAGGGAAAGGTTATGGAGGGTGTGAAGATGGAGAGGAGGTGGGATGCAAGAATAAAGGTACGGCAGTGGGCTGGGATGGGCGAGGATGGGAGAGACAAGCAGGTGTGGGGGATTGAGCTTGCAGGAGGTGTAAAGGATCTGTATTCTTTTGAGGAAAAGGAGAAGATGCAAGAAGGGAATCAAGTCGTATAGGATCCACGTGGACAATGAGAGATGGATGCAATAGGCGAGTAAGAGTGCATGCATATCAAGGATTTGGAGGGACTTATAGTAGGTGGGAGGGGCGGAGATCCAGGCGGGATGGGCATAGCAGAGGACGTGGCACATGAGGAATTTATAAGTGTGGAGGATGGTGGAGGGGTTCAGACCCCATGAATGGCCAGAAAGGTGTTTGAGGAGGCGGAGTTGGGAGTGTGCCTTGGCTTGGATTGTCCAGAGATGAGGGGACTAGGAAAGGCGATGGTCAAGGGGGACACCAAGGTACCTGAGGGTGGGGTGAGGTGAAAAGGACGGCCATACATGGTGACATAAAAATCGAGGAGGCAGAAGGAAGGGGTGGTTTTGCCTACAATGATTGCCTGAGCTTTGGAAGGATTGACGTTGAGCAGCCACTGGTTACACCAACTGGTGAAATGCTCAATATGGGATTGCAGAAGGTGCTGGGAGCGCTGCAGGGTGGGGTCAAGGGCAAGGAAGGCAGTGTCATGAGCTTACTGAAGAAGGTGGATGTGGGGTGAAGGCAGCGGTATTGCCGCCTTATATAGAAGGCAGAGGAGAGGGGTGAGGATGGAACCTTGGGGCACACTGGTGGAAGAGTAGAGGGTGTAGGAATCCGTGTTATGGATAGTGACTGACACAGGAAGGATGTGGGAAAGAGAGAAGGTGATCAGACGGACGTAGTTAATAGGAAGGGCGACGGTTTGGAGCTTGAAGGTGAGATCAGAACGCCATACACGGTCGTAGGCACGTTCAAGGTTGAGGGAGAGGAAGATGACAGAGCGATGGAAATTGAGTTGTTCGGAGCGGAGGTGAGTGAGGTGAAGGAGAAGGTCACTGGCACAGAAGGAGGTTCGAAAGCCACATTGGGTATCCGGAAGGAGGTGGTTCTTGTGGAGATACTGGTGGATGCGTCACATAAGGATGGATTCCAGGACCGAGGTGAGGCTGACGGGATGGTAGCAGGAGACAGCGGATAGCGGTTTTTTTGTGGTTTGAGGAACATCAGGACCCTGGAGGTTTTCCACAGGTTGGGGTAGAAGCTGGTGGACAAGAGCACATTATAAAGTCTGGCCAGGGTGGGGAGGAAGGATGAGGGAGCTTCACGGAGATGACAATAGGTAATAGTCGTGACCGGGAGTGGTGTTGAGTTTCATGTGGAGAGTAGAGATGTTATCTTGAGTAGTGATTGGGGCATTGAGTTCGGTGTTTGTAATGTTCTGCAAGTACTGGAAGCCAGGATCGAGTGGATGGGCAGAGGTGTCACTTCGCTTGAGGACGTCAGGGAAGAGGGAGTAATTGAACTGGGGATCGTAAAGGAAGGTAAAGACATTGGAGAGTAAGAAGCCTTACTAATTTTACCTGGAAAGGAGAGGGTAGCATGGGGGGCGGGGGTTAGATCCAGTAAGGCGGCAGTGGTCTGATCAGTACTTAGGCAAGTTGATAGGTAGGGTAGCTTTAAGACTGGTACATGTGTGTCACCTGTCCTGGCGTTTTTTGGCCGTAAGCAAGTTTGGACGTGTCGTTGGATTTGCCGGTAGCATTGTAGTGTGTCCAAGTCACGCGTGTGAAGGAAGGCATGGTAGAGCAGCGGGGTTTATGGAGGAGGAGGACTGCCATTTGGGGTAAAGTGTGACGGTGTGAATGGATGGTGACAGTAGGGATGTGGGCCTCCATGGCCTCAGATATGGTCAGCTGGAGAAAGGAGGAGGCACGGGTAATGTCATCTGGGTGGCGGTAGGCGAGGGAGCGGCTATCGATCTGGGTAGTGAGGGTATCGCGGTGGGCATTCCAGTTGGCACGGGAATAGGCGTGGATATACTTCGGGTGAGCATTGATGCGAGGGTCGGGACAGGGCTGACGACTGTCTGATATGGTGAGAAGGACATTGCCAATAGGGTACAGGACGTCCACTACTATGCAGCCAAGGAGGTTAGCTGAGGCCAGGACGTCATCAGGAGTGGTATTGGATTCAGGGAGGGTGGAGAGGAACCGAGACCACCGCCATAGCTGGGTGGCGGAACGACTATGGATGTTGAGGTCGGCAGCAATCACATTAGTGGAGAAGGTACTGTGGGAAAGGAAATCGTAAGGGATAGGGGCAGAGGGGTGGACATAGATGGTGGTGCAGCAAATAGTAGGGCCAGGGAAGAAGAGACTGAAGATAAGATTGAATGAGATTTTCAATCTGCAGCAGAGTGTGCGCCGATATGAAACTTCCTGGCAGATTAAAACTGTGTGCTTGGCCGAGATTCAAACTCAGGACCTTTCCCTTTTGCGGGAAGGTGCTCTACTAACTGAGCTACCCAAGCATGACTCACGCCCGGTCCTTCCAGGATAAGGTGTTTCATGGGGTCGGGAAGGAGGGGTTGGAGCCGAACAGGGATCTGGTGGCGGCGGTCAATGGCTACCCTGGCACGCGCTATTGCGAGGGGATTATCGGGGCGGTGAAGGAGGTAAGGTGACGTGTATGGGATGTTGGAGCTGGAGAAAGGTTTCATTCAGGAGGAAGGCATCCACATGGGGAGTCATTGGGGTATGCGTATGGAGGTTCTTATTAACAGGAAGGGAGCGGATATTGTTGAACAAGATACATTGCTGCCGCGCCATGATGGGGCTTAAATGAGTGTGCCAAGACAGGAGAAGGTAAAGTGGGATAGGTTATGGGAGTAGGTGGCGGAGGTGTTGAGGTGAAAGACAGAACGGGCAGCTAGGGAGGGATGGGATTATCAATGGGATGGACGGGGACAGTGAGTTCGGAAGAGAAAGGAAGAGGCCGGGCATTACATTTTTGGGAGTAGGTGGTGTGAGGAAGGCAACAGGTGTTAAAGGGGGTTGGGGGGGGGGTGGAATCGAGGTTAGGACACTGCCGGAGGATGTGACTTGGCAGCAGGTGGAGGAAGAAAAGTGGTGTGAGGACCGAGCCAAATGGAGAGGACTTCGTCAGCACCCAGATCTGGCAGTAGCTGGAGCGGGCTTCGGATATAGATAGATTTACATTTAGCTTTGACGTTATTGGTACAACTGCAAAGATCGATACACATATTCATGTAGTTGATTTTGGTTATTTG
Source organism: Schistocerca nitens (assembly GCF_023898315.1). Lineage (NCBI taxonomy): Eukaryota > Metazoa > Arthropoda > Insecta > Orthoptera > Acrididae > Schistocerca > Schistocerca nitens. The sequence continues at coordinate 150,688,742 of NC_064624.1, read as the reverse complement.
CGTCACAATGACTTACCATTCTCCACACTTAGAGTGCGATGAATGCTACCCAAAACATGTCCACCAGAGGGGCGTTGGCTCTCTTTGTTCTCTGCAGCATGCGGCTGCCATTTTTCGCCAGTAGTCCGTACTACAAAGAGCGTCCGGTTGTGGCACCTCTGCCGCGACACCTACTGCAGACATTAGCAACCCTGGTTGCCAAGAGCACAGGGTGACGTAACATGCAATCTTGGAGAGTGGCGACTTCTCCGCATTTCGTTTATAAGATTTTGATTCTTTCTGAAATCAATTACAAAACAACAGCAGTCTACAGTATGTACAAATCAGTCTCTTTCGCTGACAATGTGATCTCGTCGATTTTAGGTAAGCAAGAAAAGTAAGTTAGAAAGCATGCTTCAAACGTAGGTAATTCAAGTCTACAAACTAACATACAAGCAAACAAATTGGTGAACATCATAGAACCTAAAAACGAGTATTAGTGTTTACAGTTATGTTACAGTGGGCAGATAAAGTAATTAACACAAAAGTTAAATGTGTAGTGTGTCCGTGTTTCTGCAATATTCTAAAACAAAGCTGCCGATTCGTCTGAAGGGCAAGGTTTAACACTGCTAACAATGATATTCAGACAGCAAACCATTCATGGAGAAGAGCGGAACAGTATATGATTACATTCTTCGCACCAGCATGGATCATACACACTTGATCCATGTTCTCCAAAAATTACACGACGTAATTAAGCTTTGCATTGCGCTAGGTAATTTTTTTTTCTTTATTGTGATTTCATTCCCCTGCCCCATATGAGCAGGGGGGGGGGGGGCTGTCAGCGGCACAATCCGCGTGGCACAATCCGCCGCTCTTCAGCCAAGTGACATGAGAGCTAAAACAAGAATATGATGTTACATATATAAGGTGATAAGAAAGGGGAACATAAAACAGAGTAAGGGGAGAAAATGGAGTTAAAAATACACTGAGATGGAGACGTTCATGGGGGAGACAATTTATAAAATTCACCAAAAGTTATAAAATGCTGGTGGCGATTCTTAAAACACAAAGAAAAACTGAATGCACATGCACAGGTTAAAAGTCAGCCACAGTATAAAAACACTCCAGAACAACACACTTAAAACCCACTTGGAGCACACATGATGAAGAATAAAACTGCCAGGTGGGACCTGTCAAGGGTGAGGTCAAAGAGGATGTAAAAGGAGGGGTGAGCAAGGGGCAGCAGGGGAGGCGGCAGGATGAAGAGAGTAGGGGCATCAACGGGTACACTAAGAGGCAGTCTGGTCGGCCGGAGATGAAGAGGGAGGACAAGGCAGGAGGGAGTGCAGAGACACTGAAAGGGAGCACAAGAGAGGGAGGGGGAGTAGGAGGGGGAAGCCGCTCAGGAGTGGGGAGGGGGAGGAGAGGGAACCCTGAGGAAGAGACAGGAAGCTGGGGTTAGAGTTGGTAAGAAGGGTAGATGTAAGGGTGAACCTCATCATCAGGGAGGGGTAGATCGTGGAAGTTGCGTTGGGAAAGGAGGCAGAGGGTGTGGAGACAGAGGGAGGGTGGAACACAAGGGTAAAGGAGCGGTAATGGGTTGGGTGTGGAGAGGAAGGGAGACACGTGGGGGTGAGGGAGATCAATGCGGCAGACAATAAATAGTGGGTGGATGTGTTCAAGGCAAAGGAGAAGGTGGGGGAAGGGGATGAGGTTGTAGAGGATGCGCTTGGGGGGCGGAAGGCGGATGTGGAAGGCGAGGCGGAGCGCATGGCGTTCGAGGATTTGGAGGGCTTTATAGAACTGGGGAGGGGCAGAAATCCAAGCTATGCTGATCAAGGATTTGTCGGTGTGGAGGATGATGGAAGGATGCAGAACCCACGTCTGGCTGGACAGGTGTTTCAGGAGGCGGAGTCAGATGTGAGCTTTGTTTTGGATGGTAAGGAGATGGGGAATTCAGGTGAGGTGGCGTTCAAGGGTGAGGCCAAGGTATTTGAGGGTAGGAGTGAGGTGGATAGGATGGCGATAAATGGTGAGGTAGAATTCATGGAGACGGAAGGAGTGGGTGGTTCGGCCTATGATGAACGCCTGGGTCTTGGAGGGGTTGATACGGTGGAACCACTGGCTGCATCAAGCGGTGAATTGGTCAAGGTGGGTTTGGAGATTACGTTGGGACATTTGAAGGGTAGGATAAAGGACTAGGAAGGCGGTGTCATCAGCAAACTTGGAAAGATGAACAGGTAGAGGAGGTTTGGGTATATCAGCAATATACAGGAGATAGAGGAGAGGGGAAAGGGCAGAGCCTTGGGGCATGCCGGCAGAGGGATAGAAAGTACAGGAGTTGGAATTGTGGATAGTCCCATAGGAGGGAAGATGGGAGAGGAGGGAAGCAACGAGACAGACAAAGTTGATGGGGAGAACATAGGTCTGGAGTTTGAAGAGGAGCCCACGATGCCAAACATGGTTATAGGCGTTCTGGAGATAAAGGGAAACAAAGGTAGTGGAGTGACGGGAGTCAAGTTGGAGGTAAACAAGATTTGTAAGGTTAAAGAGCTGGTTGTTTGTGGAGAAGGAAGGCCGGAAGCCACTTTGGGTAAGGGGAAGGACGTGGTGTTGGTTAAGGTGGTGGTGAATATTGTGAGAGAGGATGGCCTCGAAGACCTTACTGAACACGGAGGTGAGGCAGATGGGACGACAGTAAGAGGTATCAGAGGTGGGTTTGTTAGGTTTAGGGAACAGGAGGACACGGGAAGTCTTCCACAGGTCGGAGTAAAATCCAGTGGAGAGGAGGACGTTGTATAGGGTAGCAAGTACAGTCGGAAAGGATGGGGGGGGGGGATTCCTTGAGGTGGCGGTAGGTGACACCATTATGACCAGGGGCAGTGTTGCGTTTGGAGGGAGGACGAGTGTGATGTCTTGTGTAGTGATGCGAGAGTTGACATCTGATTGGGGTAACCGATCCAAGTACTGGAAGCTAGGGGTGAGTGGGGACATAAAGGTGTCACTGCAGTCAAGGACGGTGGGGAAGAGGGAGTAATCATAATGGGGATCGTCAGGGACAGAGAAGACCTCAGAGAGGTGGGAAGCAAAATGGTTAGCCTTACTGAAGTTGTCAGGAAAGGGTTGATCGGCATGGAGGATGTGGTAATGCGGGGTGGGATGGCTACCAGTAAGGTGGTGGAAGGCTGACCAGTACTTGGAATAGTTGACAGGGAGGCTGGAGTTGAGGTGTGTGCATGTCTGGCGACAGTCCCGGCGTTTCTTTGCTGTAAGGAGGTTCCAGATGTGTTGCTGTAGTTGCTAGTGGCACGTAAGTGTATACCAGTCATGGGTGCAGAGGAAGGAGCGATAGAGCCTGCGGGATTCATGCAGAAGGATGGCATATGGAGGAAGTGTAGGGCGGTGAGGGTGGTCGAGTTTGATAGGGACATGTGCCTCCACAACATCAGTGATTGTCTTCTGATGGAAGGCATGGGTGACATCAGCAGGGTGGTGAAAGGTGAGGGGGTGGTTTTCGAACTGTAAGGTAATGAATTCCCGGTAGGCATCCCAATTGGCACGTTGACAGTCATGGACAGACTTGGGAGGGGCAGCTGGTTGGGTGGCTGCAGGTGTGGAATAAGCACATGAGCCTCCACAACATCAGTGATTGTCTTCTGATGGAAGGCATGGGTGACATCAGCAGAGTGGTGAAAGGTGAGGGGGTGGTTTTCGAACTGTAAGGTAATGGATTCCCAGTAGGCATCCCAATTGGCACGTTGACAGTCATGGACAGACTTGGGAGGGGCAGCTGGTTGGGTGGCTGCAGCTGTGGAATAAGCACAGGCGATTGTGAGAAGGACAGGGAGATGGTCAAAACCAACGGGATCGAGGATGTCAACAGCAATGCGACCAAGGAGGCTGAGGGAAACGAGGATAACATAGGGGGAGGAGTTACTTTCAGGACGGGTGTGCTGTGGGTGAGGAACAAAGTCACCATGGAGGATGGCATGGAACTGATGCCACTGCCGAAGGGTGGCTGGGTCATGGCTGTGGATGTTCAGGCCAGTGGCGATCACATAAATGGGTAAGGTATGGTCAACATTGGAAATAAAGTCAAAGGGGATAACAGCTGCAGGGTGGATATAGATAGTGGTACACGTGATGGTGAGGGAGGAAAAAAATAGGCTGAGGAGAAGGTGTTCAGTTGGATCATTGAGAAGGGATGTGGCCAGGCAGGGATATGCTTTGGATGGCCTATAGCGACCCCACCTGGGGCTAGGGCAAAGGGATTGTCAGTGTTGTGAAGGAGATAGGGGGAGGTGCGGACAACATGGTGGGGTTGGAGGAAGGTTTCATTAAGAATGAAGGAGTCAACCTGGTGCTGGGATAGGGTATTGATGAAGAAGTTTTGTTTGCAGGGAGGGAGTGAATGTTGAGGTAGAGGAGATGATACTGTTCACGAGCCAGGAGGTTGAGGTGGGAAGGGTGTGGAAAGGGGAGAGAGGAGTCAGAGGGGTCAGAGGGGTCAGAGGGAGGTGGGTCAGGCTGTGGTTTTTTGGATGAGGGCGTAGAGGAGAGGTCACCACTGGGCCATTTGGAAGATTTTTTGGGGGGTGTTGCCTGGGAGGAGGGATGAGGGACTGGATGGATGGGGATGTGGTGGGAAGCAGGGCCCTCCTGTGAGGCAGTAACACTGGGTGAGAGGGTAGGGCGCCCTGTGGTGGCGACTGTGGTGTGGTGGGCAGTGACCCGGCAGGTGAATCAGGGGTGGTTGCAGGGGGAAGGGAGGGGAGGGGGGAAAGTCGTCTCGGCAGGCCACAGGAGGGGTAGGAGAAGCAGGGGCAGCAGCATGGGCAGGAGCAGGAGCGACATACAGGTGGAGATACATGGATGATGAGGAGGTAGAAGGGGAGGAGACCACGAGTAGGGGAGGTGGATGAGACAGGTTAATCCCAGAGGAAGCACTCCATGATGATACAGTGGGGACAGGTGAAGGGGAGGTGTACATGATGGTAGTAGTTGGGGTGTCCATGGTTGCAGGCAGTGCCCACGGGTGGCAGGAGTCGCCAAAGTACAAAAGGTACTAATATGGGCACTTCGACAAGCATGGGGCGGCGGTGAGCACCGGTAGGCTCCAGGCGGCGGCGAGGACCGGACCCCGGGCAGCAGTGACGGCGTGCAGACGGGTGAGAACACGACAGGAACGGTTGGGGCTCTTCCTCGTCAAAGATAGACCCTGAGTGTAGGCCAGGAAGTTTGAGTCCTCGTTCAGGAAGTGAGGGAATCCAACCCTCGAATGCGGCTAGGTAATTGCAGAGTTGCCGTGCACAAGTTGAACACATTAGTGCAAATGGTCAGGTATGAAGTATTTTTCTTCATAATTATTAACACAACACCAGTGTTTGTAGCTACTTCATTAACAAAATAGAAATTAATAATTGATTGCTCGCCGTTTCCGACAGATGGCAGCTCTGCACGTCATCTTGGGGAGTGTGGACATTGTCTTCCCCTATGGTGTGGTGCCATCAGCCGTTTGTTGTTGGGTGTCGCCAAGTCACTTGATATTGATTTGTGGCTGTAGGGAACTCAATCCAGTAATTTGTAAGCAATTCATATGAATAAGTGTTAATAATTGTAATGGCTGCAATGATTCATTAATTTCCAAATTAGGAACGCTCATTCGTTACTTTTGAACTTAATTTGAACACAACAGTAATGCATAGGGAACACAAAGATGGCCAGAGACTGTGGCATCGACCCATTCGAGGTTTGGATTCTCTCAGTTCCGAGTCACGGAATTACACTACCTGGGCTACACTCAGGGTGTACCATCGATTTGAATGGGCTCCAACCAGTGTTGTCGTATTTGCGTCCGTCTGCACGCCATCACTGCTGCCTGCTACCTGCCACCCAGTCCTCGCCGCACGAAGTTCGCCACCGCCCCCTGGTCGTCACCTCACGGTGCTCGCTGCTGCCGTCACCTTCTCCCAGTGCTCGATTTCGCCGCCGTCGTCGCCTAGTCAACATGTAGCCGTCTCCTGGTGCTCGCTGCACTGCTGTTGCCGCTGCTGTCTCCACGAGCCCGCACCACCCCTCCAGCCCGTCATCCACCGCCGCCGCAGCAGCAGCATTGAGGGGCGCCGGCCCTCGTCCCCGCCATCGCAGCCCAGCTGCAGCCTTCCTCCATGGGCTGCTCCTGGAAATTGTCATCGTCTGTGTCTTCGTGTTCGTCTTCATCTTTGTCTTTTGTCATTTCAGTCTCTTCTCCCGTGTCCAGTCCCACCACCTCTGTTGTCTACACTTCTCCCTCTGCTTCAGCTACCATCATCACGTGGTGTGCACAGGCTAACCCTCCGATGTCCATACCACCCCTCATGTCGATTCCCACCCCAACTCCGTTCACTCTCCCTTCCACCCCTGCAGTCATACCTACTCCTTGTATACGGCTTGATACCTTCCCTCCCCTTCCTCCTTCCTCTGCCATTCCTGCATCTGCAACCCCAGGATGGGTTGTGGCATGTAAGGCCACAGTACATGCTGCAGCTTCTCTGCCACCGGAACCGCCATCACCACAACTGTTAACTACAACAACAGGGTTTTCCACCCCCGCACCACCTGCCTGTAACTCCTGTCGTTCAATTCTCTTCCCACCGTGCTCCAAAGAAACGCCCCAACACCACCCCCACCCAATCCACAAACTCCAAGAAAACCCTTGCCCCCTTCCCTCACCCCCACCCAAAGATCTCATGGATCCCACCGCTCCCCCTCCAGTTTCTTCTACCACTTCTTCTCAACCTTCCCACGCCTACATCCTCTCCCACTCTGACACTTACCTCCTGGAAGCAGGCAAACTCACTCTCCTACTCCATTAGTAGTATCCTACTGGCCCCATCTCCCTCCTCGTCCCGCGACGTAACTCCTTCTGCATCAAATCCACCAGCCCTACCTTCCACAATGATATCCTTGCCCATAACCCAATTAACCACTTGGGTCCCAAAACAACACTCACACCTGCCCAGCCCACTTCGTCCTCCTGCCAGCCCCAACCTCCACACCGCCTGCCGACCCTCACTGTCTTGATCACCCAGCTTAGTCCGATGATCATGGAGGAGAAAGTGTTGGCGGAGCTTAAGGCACACCTATAACTGGACATGCGTGTAATCCACCAGATATACAATCCCTGCTGGCCCCACCCGCCTTATGTGGGTGCTCTCTGAGCATGGTCTCTCTACAGACCTTCTCCGAAAGGAGGGTGCCCTCCTGTTTCATCGCTGCTACAAAATTGACCCATCCCATTCCCCCTCCCCAATCCATCTGCTGCCAGAGGTGTTTGCTCTACAACACGCACCTAACAACTGAGTGCCTGCACTGTAAACAGGTGCACTTCCTCTGGCAGTGTCCCAACCTCCAGTCCCCTCCTGCAACGTTCCTCACCCCACCTACTCCCAGAAGTGCAAATCCTGACCCCCCTCCAGTCCTGAACTCACCATCCCCATACGCTCTCTGGATGCCCCCACCCCTCCTGGCAACTCCCTGTGCCCTCCCACCACTGCCAACAACATCATCTGGTTCATTACCATTGTCCTCCAAAACGTCCATCCCTTCCAGATCCCTCACACCCTCCAGCAGATATCCCTCCCTGCCTGTCCGTTTTCCATCTAAATAGCTGTTCCACCTAGTCCCATAACCAAGCCCACTTCACCTTCTCCTGTCTCAACACCATCATCTAAGTTCCCGTCATGGCATGACAGCACCGTACCTTGTTCAACAAAATCCGCTCCCTTCTTGTTAACAAGAACGACCTCATGTACACCCTCACAACCTACCTCATGGATGCCTTCCTTTTGAACGAAACCTTTCTCCAACCCCAACATCCCGTCCACACATCGCCCTACCTCCTTCACTGCTCTGATATTCCCCTCCGGATAGCGCTTGGCAGAGTAGCTTTTGGGCACAACCACCAGATCCCTATTCAGCTACAACCCCTCCTTCCTGTGCTTATGGGACAGTCTCTTCTTCCCCGGCCTTACCGTTACCTGGTCAACCATCTATGTCCACCCCTCTGCCCCTATTCCTTTCGACTTCCTTTCCTACATCGACCATACCTTCTCCTCCTACTTGATTGCCGCCGACCTCAACATCCATAGTCGTTCCGCCGCCCAGCTATGGCGGTAGCATCAGTTCCTCTCCACCCTCCAAGGTGACCTCTTCCCATTCCCCCTGCCCCAAATCCAGTACCTATCCCGATGTCGTCATGGCCCCCCATAACCTCCTTGGCCGCATAGCAGTGGATGTCTTCGACCCCATTGGCCGTGACCATCTCCCTGTCCTCCTCACCATATCAGACGGTCGTCGCCCCAGTCCCGAAACTTGCATCGACCCTCCCCAAAAATATGACCACGATTACTCTCATGCCAACTGGAATACATACCAGGACACCCTCACTAATCCGATTGATAGCCACCCCCTCGCCTACCACCACCCAGTTGACATTACCCATGCTGCCTACTTTCTCCAGCAGACCTTGTCTGAGGCCATGGAGGCCCATATCCCCACTGTCGCCATACATCCACACCGTCCCACTTTACCACCACAAGGTGTCCTCCTCCTCCATGAATCCCGCCGTCTATACCATGCCTTCCTTCACACATGTGATCATGACACACTACGACACCACTGGCAACTCCAATGACACGTCCAAAACTTGCTCGAGGCAAAGAGATGCCGGTTCTGGCGACAGACATGCATCCATATTAATGCTACTCTACCTATCAACTCGTCTAAGTACTGGTCAGACTTCCACCACCTTACCGGATCTAAATCCCCCCTACTACCCTCTCCGTCATGATGGCCACTTCTTTCCTGATAACCTCAGTAAGGCAAACCATTTTGCTTTTTACCTCTCCGATATCTTTACCCTCCCTGATGATCCCCAGTTCGATTACTGCCTCTTCCCTGATGTCCGTGATAGAACTGACACCTCTGCACCACCACTTGGCCTGGCTTCCAGTACTTGCGCAACATTACACACTAACTCAATGCCCCAATCACTACTTAAGATATATCTACACTCCACAGAAAACGCAACACTGCTCCAGATCATGACAGTGTTACCTATCGTTATCTCCATGAAGCTCCCTCCTCCTTCCTCTCCACTCTGGCCAGACTTTATAATGTGCTCTTGTCGATCAGCTTCTACCCCGAGCTGTGGAACACCTCCCGGATCCTGATCTTCCTCAAATCCGACAATCCGCGAAATGTCAATCCTGCTACTGTCCTATCAGCTGTACTTCGGTCTTCAGCAAGGTCCTGGAATCCATCCTCACGTGACGCATCCACCAGCACTGCCTCCTTCATGCTACCCAATGTGCCTTTCGGCCGTCCTTCTCTGCCGATGACATTCTCCTTCACCTCACTCACCTCCTCTCCGAACAACTCAAGTCCCTCACTCGACCATCTTCTTCTCCCTCAAACTTGAACGCGCCTAAAACTGTGTATGTCATTCCGGTCTCCTCCTCAAGCTCCAAAACTTTCCCCTTCCTATTAACTATGTCCACCTGATTGCCTCCTTTCTTTCCCATCGTCCTTCCTATGTCACCATCCATAACACGGATTCTTACAGCTTCTACCCCTCCTCCCGTAGTGTGCCCCAAGTTTCCGTCCTCTCCCGTCTTCTCTACCTTCTTTACACAGCGGACACGCCGCCACCTTCACCCCCCTTACACCTACTCCTGTACGCAGATGACACTGGCTTCCTTGCCCTTGCCCCCACTCTGCATCACTCCCAGCATCTTCTCCAATCCCATCTTGACCGGTTCACCACTTGGTGTAACCAGCTAGGCGAGGGAGTGGCTATCGATCTGGGTAGTGAGGGTATCCCGGTGGGCATTCCAGTTGGCACGTGAATAGACGAAGACGTACTTCAGGGGAGCATCGATGCGAGGGTCGGGACAGTGACGGCGACCGTCTGACATGGTGAGGAGGACAAGGAGATGGTCACTGCCATAGGGTAGAGGACGTCCACTGCTATGCAGCAAAGAAGGTTAGGGGAGGCCAGGACATCATCAGGAGTGGTATTGGATTTGGGGCAGGTGTGTTGCGGAATGGGAACGAGATCACCTTGGAGGGTGGAGAGGAACTGAGACCACCGCCGTAGCTGGGTGGCGGAACGACTATGGATGTTGAGGTCGGCAGCAATCACATTAGAGGAGAAGGTACTGTCGATGTAAGAAAGGAAGTCGTAAGGGATAGGGGCAGAGGGGTGGACATAGATGGTGGTGCAGCTAAGAGTAAGGCCAGGGAAGAAGAGACTGAGGATAAGGTTGAATGAGATTTTCACTCTGCAGCAGAGTGTGCGCTGATATTAAACTTCCAGGCAGATTAAAACTGTGTGCTGGGCCGAGACGCAAACTCAGGAACTTTGCCTTTCGCTGGCAAGTGCACTAATATCCGAGCTACCCAGGCACGACTCACGCCTCATACTCACAGGATAAGTTATTACATGGCGCTGGGAAGGAGGGGTTGGAGCTGAACAGGGATCTGGCGGTGTTGGCCAATGGCTACCCTGGCACGTGCTATTGCGAGGGGATTATCGGGAGTTAAGGTGACATGTATGTGATGTTGGGGCTGGAGAAAGGTTTCATTCAGGAGGAAGGCATCCACACGGTGGGTCGTTAGGGTATGCATAAAGAGGTTGTTGTTAACGGAAGGGAGCGGATGTTTTTGATCAAGATACATTGCTGCCACACCATGATGGGGTTTAAATGAGTGTGCCGAGAGAGGAGAAGGTAAAGTGGGCTAGGTTATGGGAGTAGGTGGCGAAGGTGTTGAGGTGAAAGACAGAACAGGCAGCTAGGGAGGGGTGGGATTATCAATGGGATGGATGGGGACAGTGAGTTCAGAAAAGAAAGGAAGAGGGCGGGCATTACATTTTTGGGAGCAGGTGGGGTGAGGAAGGCGACAGGAGTTCGAGGTGGTGTTGGTGGGGGGGAATCGAGGTTAGGACACTGCCAGAGGATGTGACTTGGCAACAGGAAGAAAATTGCTGTGAGGACTAAGCCAAATGGAGAGGACTTCGTCAGCACCCATACCCGGCAGTAGCTGGAGCGGGCTCCAGATATAGATAGATTTACATTTAGCTTTGACGTTATTGGTACAACTACAAAGATCGATACACATATTCATCTAGTCGATTTAAGTTATTTACGTCACAATGTCTTAGCATTCTCCACACTTAGAGTGCGATGAATGCTACCCAAAACATGTCCATCAGAGGGGCGTTGGCTCTCTTTGTTCTCTGCAACACGCAGCTGCCATCTTTCGGCGGCAGTCCGTACTAAAAAGAGCGTCCGGTTGTGGCACCTCTGACGCGACACCTCCTGCAACCCTGGTTGCCCAGAGCACAGTGTGATGTAACATGCAATCTTGGAGAGTAGCGACTTCTCCGCATTTCTGGAATCAATTACAAAACAACAGCAGTCCACAGTATGTACGAATCAGTCTCTTTTGCTGACAAAGTGATCTCATCGATTTTAGGTAAGCAAGAAAAGTAAGTTTCGAAGCAGGCTTCAAACGTGGGTAATTCAAGTCTACAAACTAACGTACAAGCCAAAAAATTGGTGAACATCATAGAACCTAAAAATGAGTATTTGTGTTTACTGTTATGTTACAGTAACTAACACAAGAGTTAAATATGTCGTGTGTCCGTGTTTCTGCAATATTCTAAAACAAAGCTGCCGATTTGGTCTGAAGGGGAAGGTTTAGCACTGCTAACAGACAGCAAACCATTCATGGAGAAGAGCGAAACAGTATATGATCACATTCTTCACACCAGCGCGGATCATACACACTTGATCTGTGTTCTCCAAAAATACACGACGTTATTAAGTTTCGAATTGTCCTAGGTATTTTTTTTTCTTTATTATGATTTCATTCCCCTGCCCCATATGAGCAGGGGAGGGCTGTCAGCGGCACAATCCGCTGCTCTTCAGCCAAGTGACATGACAACTAAAACAAGAATAAGATGTTACATATATAAGGTGATAAAAAAGGGGAACATAAAACAGAGTAAGGGGAGAAAATGGAGCTAAAAATACACTGACATGGAGACGTTCATGGGGGAGACAATTTATAAAAGTCACCAAAATGTAGAAAATGCTGGTGGCGATTCTTAAAACACAAAGAAGACGCTGAATGCACATGCACAGGTTAAAAGTCGGCCACAGTATAAAAACACTCCAGAACAACATACTTAAAACCCACTTGGAGCACACATGATGAAGAATAAAACTGCCAGGTGGGGCCTGCCAAGGGAGAGATCGGAGATGATGGAAAAGGAGGGGAGAGCAAGGGGTGGCAGGGGAGGCAGCGGGATGAAGAGAGTTGGGGAATCAACGGGTACACTAAGAGGCAGACTGGTCGGGCAGGAGATGAAGATGGAGGACAAGGCAGGAGGGAGTGCAGAGACACTGAAAGGGAGCACAAGAGAGGGAGTCCTGAGGAGAAGGCAGGAAGATGGGGTTAGAGTTGGTAAGAAGGGTAGATGTCCAGGTGAAGGTCATCACCCGGGAGGGGTAGATGGTGGAGGTTGTGTTGGGAAAGGAGGCAGAGGATGTGGAGATGGAGAGAGGGTGGAACACAACAGTAAAGGTGTGGCAATTGATTGGGGGTGGAGAAGAACGGAGTCACCAGGGCGTGAGGAAGGTCAATGCAGCAGACAATAAATAGTGTGCGGATGTATTCAAAGAAGAGGAGAAGGTGGGGGAAGGTGATGAGGTTGTAGAAGGTGGGGTTGGGAGGACGGAAGGCGGATGTGGAAGGCGAGTCGGAGCTTATGCCATTTGAGGATTTCTAAGGCTTTATAGAACCGGGGAGGGGCTGAAATCCAAGCTATGCTGGCATAACAGAGGATGGGGCAGATCAAGGATTTGTTGGTGTGGAGGATGGTGGAATGATGTAGAACCTACATCTAGCCAACACAGGAGTTTCAGAAGGTGGAGTCTGTTGTGAGCTTTGTTTTGGATGGTAAGGAGATGGGGAATCCACGTGAGGTGGTGGTCGAGGGTGAGGTGGATAGGATGGCCATAAATGGTGAGGTAGAAATCATGGAGACAGAAGGAGCAGATGGTGCGGCCTGGGTCTTGGAGGGGTTGATACGGAGGAACCACTGGTTGCATCAAGCAGTGAATTGGTCAGGGTGGGTTTGGAGGGTACGTTGGGACCGTTGAAGGGTAGGATAAAGGGCTACAAAGGCGGTGTCATCAGCAAACTGGGGAAGATGAACAGGTGGGGGAGGTTTGGGTGTATCAGCAGTATACAGGGGATAGAGGAGAGACAGAGCTTTGTGGCATGTCAGCAGAGGGATAGAAAGTACAGGAGCTGGAATTGTGGATAGTCACATAGAAGGGAAGATTGGAGCGGAGGGAAGCAACAAGACGGACGAACTTGAAGGGGAGAGCATAGGTCTGGAGTTTGAAGAGGAGCCCGGGATGCCAAACACGGTTATAGGCGTTCTGGAGATCAAGGGAAACTAAGGTAGTGGAGCGACGGGAGTTAATATGGAGGTAAATAATATTTGTAAGGTTAAAGAGCTGATCGTCGGTGGAGAAGGAAGGCTGGAAGCCACATTGGGTAGTCGGAAGGAGGTGGTGTTGGCTAAGGTGGCGGTGAATATTGTGAGAGAGGATGGCCCTGAAGACGGATGGGAGGCAGATGGGACGATAGGAAGAGGTATCGGAGGGGGATTTTTTAGGTTTAGGGATCTGCAGGACACGAGAAGTCTTCCACAGGTTGGGGTAAAATCAAGGATGGGGGGGGGAATTCTTTGAGGTGGCGGTAGGTGACACCATCATGATCAGGGGCGGTGTTGCATTTGGATTTGGAGTGGAGGACGAGTGTCATGTCTTGTACGGTGATGGGAGTGTTGAAGTCTGAGGGCTTTTTTTTTTTTTTTTTTTTTTGGTGATCAGTCTACTGACTGGTTTGATGTGGCCCGCCACGAATTCCTTTCCTGTGCTAACCTCTTCATCTCAGAGTAGCACTTGCAACCTACGTCCTCAATTATTTGCTTGACGTATTCCAATCTCTGTCTTCCTCTACAGTTTTTGCCCTCTACAGCTCCCTCTAGTACCATGGAAGTCATTCCCTCATGTCTTAGCAGATGTCCTATCATCCTGTCCCTTCTCCTTATCAGTGTTTTCCACATATTCCTTTCCTCTCCGATTCTGCATAGAACCTCCTCATTCCTTACCTTATCAGTCCATCTAATTTTCAACATTCGTCTACAGCACCACATCTCAAATGCTTCGATTCTCTTCTGTTCCGGTTTTCCCACAGTCCATGTTTCACTACCATACAATGCTGTACTCAAGACGTACATCCTCAGAAATTTCTTCCTCAAATTAAGGCCGGTATTTGAGACTTCTCTTGGCCAGAAATGCCTTTTTTGCCATAGCGAGTCTGCTTTTGATGTCCTCCTTGCTCCGTCCGTCATTGGTTATTTTACTGCGTAGGTGACTTCGTGACCATCAATCCTGATCTTAACTTTCTCGCTGTTCTCATTTCTACTACTTCTCATTACCTTTGTCTTTCTCCGATTTACTCTCAAACCATACTGTGTACTCATTAGACTGTTCATTCCGTTCAGCAGATCATTTAATTCTTCTTCACTTTCACTCAGGATAGCAATGTCATCAGCGAATCGTATCATTGATATCCTTTCACCTTGTATTTTAATTCCACTCTTGAACCTTCCTTTTATTTCATCATTGCTTCCTCGATGTACAGATTGAAGAGTAGGGGCAAAAGGCTACAGCCTTGTCTTGCACCCTTCTTAATAGGAGCACTTTGTTCTTGATCGTCCACTCTTATTATTCCCTCTTGGTTGTTGTACATATTGTATATGACCCGTCTCTCCCTATAGCTTACCCCTACTTTTTTCAGAATCTCAAACAGCTTGCACCATTTTATATTGTTGAACGCTTTTTCCAGGTCGACAAATCCTATGAAAGTGTCTTGATTTTTCTATAGCCTAGCTTCCATTATTAGCTGTAACGTCAGAATTACCTCTCTCGTCCCTTTACTTTTCTTAAAGCCAAACTGATCGTCACCTAGTGCATTCTCAATTTTCTTTTCCATTCTTCTGTATATTATTCTTGTAAGCAGCTTCGATGCATGAGCTGTTAAGCTGATTGTGCGATAATTCTCGCACTTGTCTGCTCTTGCCGTCTTAGGAATTGTGTGGATGATGCTTTTCCGAAAGTCAGATGGTATGTCGCCAGACTCATATATTCTACACACCAACATGAATAGTCGTTTTGTTGCCACTTCCCCCAATGATTTTAGAAATTCTGATGGAATGTTATCTCTCCCTTCTACCTTATTTGACTGTAAGTCCTCCAAAGCTCTTTTAAATTCCGATTCTAATACTGGATCCCCTATCTCTTCTAAATCGACTCCTGTTTCTTCTTCTATCACATCCGACAAATCTTCACCCTCATAGAGGCTTTCAATGTATTCCTTCCGCCTATCTACTCTCTCTTCTGCATTTAACAGTGGAATTCCCGTTGCACTCTTAATGTTACCACCGTTGCTTTTAATTTCACCAAAGGTTGTTTTGACTTTCCTGTATGCTGAGTCTGTCCATCCAACAATCATATCTTTTTTGACGTCTTCACATTTTTCCTGCAGCCATTTCGTCTTAGCTTCCTATTTATTTCATTCCTCTGTGACTTGTATTTCTGTATTCCTGATTTTCCCGGAACATGTTTGTACTTCCTCCTTTCATCATTCAACTGAAGTATTTCTTCTGTTGACCATGGTTTCTTCGCAGCTACCTTCTTTGTACCTATGTTTTCCTTCCCAACTTCTGTGATGGCCCTTTTTAGAGATGTCCATTCCTCTTCAACTGTACTGCCTACTGCGCTATTCCTTATTGCTGTATCTATAGCGTTAGAGAACTTCAAACGTATCTCGTCATTCCTTAGTACTTCCGTATCCCACTTCTTTGTGTATTGATTCTTCCCGACTAATGTCTTGAACTTCAACCTACTCCTCATCACTACTATATTGTGATCTGAGTCTATATCTGCTCCTGGGTACGCCTTACAATCCAGTATCTGAGTTCGGAATCTCTGTCTGACCATGATGTAATCTAATTGAAATCTTCCCGTATCTCCCGGCCTCTTCCAAGTATACCTCCTCCTCTTGTGATTCTTGAACAGGGTATTCGTTATTACTAGTTGAAACTTGTTACAGAACTCAATTAGTCTTTCTCCTCTTTCATTCCTTGTCCCAAGCCCATATTCTCCTGTAACCTTTTCTTCTACTCCTTCCCCTACAACTGCATTCCAGTCGCCCATGACTATTAGATTTTCGTCCCCCTTTATATACTGCATTACCCTTTCAATATCCTCATACACTTTCTCTATCTGTTCATCTTCAGCTTGTGACGTCGGCATGTATACCTGAACTATCATTGTCGGTGTTGGTCTGCTGTCGATTCTGATTAGAACAACCCAGTCACTGAACTGTTCACAGTAACACACCCTCTGCCCTACCTTCCTATTCATAACGAATCCTACACCTGTTATACCATTTTCTGCTGCTGTTGATATTACCCGATACTCATCTGACCAGAAATCCTTGTCTTCATTCCACTTCACTTCACTGACCCCTACTATATCTAGATTGAGCCTTTGCATTTCCCTTTTCAGATTTTATATTTTCCCTACCACGTTCAAGCTTCTGACATTCCATGCCCCGACTCGTGGAACGTTATCCTTTCGTTGATTATTCAATCTTTTTCTCATGGTAACCTCCCCCTTGGCAGTCCCCTCCCGGAGATCCGAATGGGGGACTATTCCGGAATCTTTTGCCAATGGAGAGATCATCATGACACTTCTTCAATTACAGGCCACATGTCCTGTGGATATACGTTACATGTCTTTAATGCAGTGGTTTCCATTGCCTTCTGCATCCTCATGTCGTTGATCATTGCTGATTCTTCCGCCTTTAGGGGCAATTTCCCACCCCTAGGACAAGAGAGTGCCCTGAACCTCTATCCACTCCTCCGCCCTCTTTGACAAGGCCATTGCCCGAATGAGGGTGACTTCTTATGCCGGAAGTCTTCCGACGCCAATGCTGATTATTTATCAAAATTTAGGCAGTGGCGGGGATCGAACCCGGGACCAAAGACGTTTTTGATTATGTATCAAAGACGCTACCCCCAGAACACGGGTATCGTGACTGAGGGGGGTAACCGACTCAATTACTGGAAGCTAGGGGCGAGCGGGGACACAAAGGTGTCAGTGCAGTCAAGGACGGTGGGGAAGAGGGAGTAATCAAATGGGGATCGTCAGGAATTGAGAAGACCTCAGAGAGGTGGGAAGCAAAATGTTTAGTCTTACTGAGGTTGTCAGGAAAGGGTCGATCGTCATGGAGGATGGGGTAATGCGGGGTGGGATGGCTACCAGGAAGGTGGTGGAAGGCTGACCAGTACTTGGAATAGTTGACAGGGATGGTGGAGTTGAGGCGTGTGCATGTCTGGCGCCAGTCCTGGAGTTTCTTTGCTGTTAGGAAGTTCCAGATGCGTCGTTGTAATTGCCAGTGGCGTGTGGGGGTATCCCTGTCATGGGTGCAGAGGAAGGAGCGGTAGAACCTGCAGGATTCATGCAGAAGAAGGACGGCCTGTGGAGGAAGCGTAGGGTGGTGAGGGTGGATGAGTTTGGTAGGGACATGTGCCTCCACAGCGTCAGCGATTGTCTTCTGAAGGAAGGCATGGGTGATGGCAGCAGGGTGGTGAAAGGCAAGGGGGTGGCTTTCGAAATGTAAGGCAATGGATTCCTAGTAGGCATCCCATTTGGCATGGCAGTAATCATGGACAGACTTGGGAGGGGCAGCTGGGTGGGTGGCTGCAGGGGTGGGACAGGCACAGGAGATGGTGAGAAGGACAGGAAGACAGTCAATACCAATGGGATAACATAGGGAGTGGAGTTACTTTCAGGATTGGTGTGTTGTGGGAGAAGAACAAAGTCACCATGGATAATGGCATGGAACTTTTGCCATTGCCGAAGGGTGCTAGGATCACAGCTGTGGATGTTGAGTTCAGCGGCGATCACATAAGTGGATAAGGTATGGTCAACATGGGAAATGAAGTCAAACGGAAAAGGAGCTGCAGGGCGGATATAGATAGTGGCACAGGTGCTGGTGAGGGAGGAAAAAAATAGGCTGAGGAGAAGGTGTTCAGTCGGGTCATTGGAGAGGGATTCTGGCCAGGCAGGGATATGCTTGGGGTGGCCTATAGCGACCCCACCTTGGGCTAGGGGAAAGGGATTGTCAGTGTTGTGAAGGAGATAGGGGGAGGTGTGGGAACATGGTGGGGTTGGAGGAAGGTTTCATTAAGAATAAAGGAGTCAACCTAGTGATGGGATGTGGTATTGATGAAGAGGTTTTGTTTGCAGGGGGGGAGTGAATGTTGAGATATAGGAGATGATACTGTTGGCGAGCCAGGAGGTTGAGGTGGAAAGGCTGCGGGAAGGGGAGAGAGGGGTCAGAGGGGTCAGAGGGAGGTGGGGTGGGCGGTGGTTTTTTGGATGAGGGAGTAGAGGAGAGGTCGCCACTGGGCCATATGGAAGATTTTTTGTTGGGTGTTGCCTGGGAGGAGGGATGAGGGACTGGATGGATGGGGAGATGGTGGGAAGCAGGGCCCTGCTGTGAAGCAGTAGCATCAGGTGAGAGGGTAGGGCGCTCCGTGGTGGCGACTGTGGCGTGGTGGGCAGTGACCCGGACAGGGGAAGCAGGTGTAGTTGCAGGGGGAAGGGAGGGGAAGGGGGAAAGTCTTCAGGCGACAGGAGTGGGAGGGGTACAGAAGCAGGGGCAGCAGCAGCGGCAGGAGCAAGGGCAGGAGCAGGAGTGTTATACAGGTGGGGATACACGAATGATGAGGAGGTAGAAGGGGAGGAGATGACGAGTAGGGGAGGTGGATGAGACAGGTTAATCCCAGAGGAAGCACTCCATGATGATACAGTGGGGGAGGTGAAGGTGAGGTGTAAGATGATGGTGGTAGTGGGGGTGTCCATGTTGCAGGCAGTGCCCACGGGTGGCAGGAGTCGCCAAAGTACAAAAGAAACTAAAACGGGGGGCTTCGACGAGCATGGGGCTGCGGTGAGCACCGGTAGGCTCCAGGCGGCGGCGAGGACTGGACGGCAGGCAGCAGTGACGGCGTGCAGACAGGCGACAACACGACAGCAACGGTTGGGGCTCTTCCACGTCAAAGATACACCCTGAGTGTAGCCCCGGGAAGTTTGAGTCCTCGATCAGGAAGTGAGGGAATCCAACCCTCAAATGCGGCTAGGTAATTGCAGAGTTGCCGTACACATGTAGAACACATTGGTCCACATGGTCAGGTATGAACTATTTTTCTTCATAATTATTAACTCAACACCGGTGTAGCTACTTCATTAACAAAATAGAAATTAATAACTGATTTCACTAAGTACATGTTTGTTACGGCCAGCAACTTCTTGCCAGCGTACTAAGTGCTAAAGACAATTAACACGAATCTTGAGCAGTGTTGTTGCTCGCCGCTTCCGACAGATGGCAGCTGTGCACGTCGCCTTGGAAAGTGTGGACATTGCCTTCCCCTATGGCTCGGCGCCATCAGCTGTTGATATTGACTTGTAGCTGTAGGGAACTCGATCCCAGCAGCACCATTCCTCAGTGGGCTCCTCCTGGGCATTGTCATCGTCTGTGTCTTTGTCTTTTGTCATTTCAGTCTCTTCTACCACATCCAGTCCCACCACCTTTGTCATATGAATCAGTGTTAATAATTCTCCGCTAACATTCATCATGGCAGCGATGATTCATTCATTTCCAAATTAGGAACGCTCATTCATTACTTTTGAACTTAATTTGAACACAACAGTAATGCATAGGGAACATAAAGATGGGCAAAGTCTGTGGCATCCACCCATTCGAGGGTTGGATTCTCTCAGTTCCGAGTCGAGGAATTACACTGCCTGTGCTACACTCAGGGTGTACCATCAATTTGAATGGGCTCCAGCCAGTGCTGTCGTCTTTTCGTCCGTCTGCCCGCCATCACTGCTGCCTGCTACCCGCCCCCCGGTCCTTGCCGCACGTAGTTCGCCGTCGCCCTCTGGTCGCCACCTCTCGGTGCTCGCTGCTACCGCCACCGCCTCCCAGTGCTCGTTGCCGCCGCTGCTGCCTAGTCACCGTGTAGCCGTCTCCTGGTGCTCGCTGCGCTGCTGTTGCCACTGCTGTCTCCTCGAGCCTGCACCAGCCCACCAGACCGTCATCCACCGCCGCCGCAGCAGCTGCAGGGAGGGGCGCCGGCCCCCTCCCTGCCATTGCAGCCCAGCAGCACCATTCCTCCATGGGCTCCTCCTGGGCATTGTCATCATCTGTGTCTTTGTGTACATCTTCATCTTTGTCTTTTGTCATTTCAGTCTCTTCTACCGCATCCAGTCCCACCACCTTTGTCATCTACATTTCTCCCTCTGCTTCAGGTACCACCATTACGTGGTGTGCCCAGGCTAATCCTCCGACGTCCATCCCAACGCTCATGTTCATTCCTACCCCAACTCCGTTCACACTCCCTTCCACCCCTGCAGTCACACCTACTCCCTGTACACGGCCTGATCCCTTCCCTCCCGTTCCTCCTTCCCATGCCATTCCTGCATCCGCAACCCCAGGATGGGTTGTGGCACGTCGGGCCACAGTACATGCTGCAGCTTCTCTGCCACCAACACCGCCATCGCCACAACTGCCAACTACAACAACAGGGCTTTCCACCATCCACCACCTGAATGGAACTCCTGTCCTCCAAGCTGCCTCCCACCGTGCTTCAAAGAAACGCCCCAACACCACCCCCACCCAATCCACAAGCTCCAAACAAACCCTTTCCCCCTTCCCTCAACCCCACCTGAAGATCTCATGATCTCACCCCTCTCCCTCCAGCTTCTTCTACCACTTCTTCTCCACTTTCCCTTGCCTACATCCTCTCCCACCCTGACACTGACCTCCTGGAAGCCCGCAAACTCACTCTCCTACTCCATAAGTACTATCCTACTGGCCCCATCTCCCTCCTCGTCCCGCAACGTTTCTCCGTCCTCATCAAATCCACCAACCCTACCTTCCACACTGATATCCTTGAAAATAACCAAATTATCCACTTTGGTCCCAAGGTCACCCTCACCCCTGCCCAGCCCACTTCGTCCTCCTGCCAGCCCCAACCTCCACACTGCCTGCCTACCCTCATTGTCTTGATCACTCAGCTTAGTCCGATGATCACTGAGGAGAAAGTGTTGGCAGAGCTTAAGGCACACCAATACCTGGACGTATGTCCCATCAGCCAGATATACAATCCCTGCTGGCCACACCCGCCTCATGCGGGTTTCTCTGAGCACACACACTCTACAGACCTTCTCCATAAGGAGGGTGCCCTCCTGTTTCATCGCTGCTACAAAGTTGACCCCTCCCATTCCCCTCCCCAATCCATCTGCTGCCAGAGGTGTTTGTGCTACAACACACACCTAACAACTGAGTGCCTCCAGGCCCCTGTCTGCCTGCACTGTAAACAGGTGCACTTCCTCTGGCAGTGTCCCAACCTCCAGTCCCCTCCTGCAAAGTTCGTCACCCCAGCTACTCCCAGAAGTGCAAATCCTGACCCCCCGCTCCAGTCCTGAACTCACCATCCCCATCCGGCCTCTTGATGCCCCCACCCCTCCTGGCAACTCCCTTTGTCCTACCCCCCCACTGCCAACGATATCATCATGTTCTTTACCATCGTCCTCCAAAACGTACATCCTTTCCAGCGCCCTCACACCCTCCAGCAGATATCCCTCCCTGCTTGTCCGTTTTCCACCTAAATAGCTGTGCCACCTAGTCCCATAACCAAGCCCACTTTACCTTGTCCTGTCTCAACACTATCATCTAAGCTCCTATCATGGCATGACAGCACTGCATCTTGTTCAACAAAATCCGCTCCCTTCTTGTTAACAAGAACCTCCTCATGCACACCCTCACAACCCACCTCATGGATGCCTTCCTTTTGAACGAAACCTTTGTCCAGCCCCAACATCCCATCCACACATCGCCCTACCTCCTTCACCACTCTGATATTCCCCTCCTGATAGCTTTGGGGCACAACCACCAGACCCCTATTCAGATCGAAACCCTCCTTCCCGAGCCTATGGAACAGTTGATCCTCCCCCAAAATATGACTATGATTACTCTCATGCCAACTGGAATACCTCCCAGGATACCCTCACTAATCGGATCGATAGCCACCCTCTTGCCTACCACCACCCAGTTGACTGTACCCATGCCGCCTGGTTTCTCCAGCAGACCTTGTCTGAGGCTGTGAGGGCCCACATCCCTACTGTTGCGGTCCATCTACACCGTCCTACTTTACTGCCACAAGGTGTCCTCCTCCATGAATCCTGCGGTCTATACCGTGCCTTCCTTCACGCATATGACCGGGACACACTATGACACCACCGGCAACTCCAATGACATGTCCAAAACTTGCTCGAGGCAAAGAAATGCCGGGACTGACGACAGAATTGCACCCGCCTTAATGCTACCCTACCTATCAACTCGTCTAAGTACTGGTCAGACTTCCACCACCTTCCCGGATCTAAATCCCCCCTACTACCCTCTCCTTCATGATGACCACTTCTTTCCCGATAACCTCAGTAAGGCCAACCATTTTCCTTCTTACCTCTCCGATATCTTTACCCTCCCTGACGATCCCCAGTTCGATTACTCCCGCTTCCCTGATGTCCGTTATAGAACTTACACCTCTGCCCCTCCACTTACCCTGGCTTCCAGTACTTGCGCAACATTACACACTAACTCAATGCCCCAATCAGTACTCAAGATATATCTACACTCCACAGAAAACGCAACACTACTCCAGATCATGACCGTGTTACCTATCGTCATCTCCATGAAGCTCCCTCCTCCTTCCTCACCGCTCTGGCCAGACTTTATAATGTGCTCTTGTCGATCGGCCTCTACCCCGACCTGTGGAACACCTCCCGGATCCTGATCTTCCTCAAATCCGACAATCAGCGAAACGTCAATCCTGCTACTGTCCTATCAGCTTTACTTCGGTCTTCAGCGAGGTCCTGGAATCCATCCTCACGTGACGCATCCACCAGCACTGCCTCCTTCATGCTACCCAATGTGCCTTTCGGCCGTCCTTCTCTGCTGATGACATTCTCCTTCACCTCACTCACCTTCTCTCCGAATAACTTAACTCCCGTCGCTCAGCGATCTTCCTCTCCCTCAAACTTGAACGTGCTTACGACTGTGTATGGCATTCCAGTCTCCTCTTCAAGCTCCAAACCTTTGCACTTCCTATTTACTATGTCCATCTGATCGCCTCCTTTCTTTCCTACCGTCCTTACTATGTCACAATCCATAACACAGATTCGTACACCTTCTACCCCTCCTCCGCTAATATGCCCCAAGCTTCTGTCCTCTCCTCTCTTCTCTATCTTCTTTACATGGCGGACACGCCGCCACTTTCACCTGCCCTACACCTACTCCAGTACGCCGATGACACCACCTTTTTTGCCCTTGCCCCCTCCCTGCATCACTCCCAGCACCTTCTCCAATCCCATCTTGACCAGTTCAGCACTTGGTGTAACCAATGGCTGGTCAAGGTCAATCCTTTCAAGACCCAGGCGATCTTTGTAGGCAAAACCACCCCTTCCTTACACCTCCTTGATTTTTATGTCACCATCTTACAGCTGTCCTATGAACCTCACTCCCATCTTCAAGTACCTTGGTGTCACCCTTGACCGTAGCCTCTCCTGGACCCCCCTATATCCGGCAATCCAAGCCAAGGCACCCTTCCCACTTCGCCTCCTCAAGGTCGTTCCTGGCTGCACATGGGGTCTGGACCCCTACACCATCCTTCACACCTATAAATCCTGCATTCGCCCTATCCTATGTAATGCCCATCCTGCCTGGATCACTGCCCCTCCTACCTTCTAGTAGTCCCTTCAAATCCTGGGATGCCATGTGCTCTGTCTCGCTTATTGCATTAACCTCCCCTCCCCCACGCAGATCCTGTATGACTTAAGTCCTTTCCCACATCTACTCCTTTTCCTTGAATGGATACATAGCTTTTACACCTCCCACACTCTTGATCCCCCTCACCCACTTGTCTTTCCTATCCTTTCCCACCCCATCCACTGCCGTTCCTGTACTCCCACCCGCTCTCCATCTCTCCACACTCCATACTCTTGCCCAAGGTGACTTCCGCCAACTCCCCCTCCCTGATGATGCCCTCATACCCCATCTATCCCTTCTACCAACTTTGATCCTCCCCTTCCTCCCGCTGTGCTTTTCCTCCAGGGCACCCTCTTTCCCTTATCTCCCTCCTCTCTTCCTCCCTCCCTCCCGTCCCTCTGACTTCCATAACCCCCCTACACTCTCCCCTCCCTTCTCCTCTCCCACTGGCATCAACATCTTCCCCCTCTCCCTCCTACCTGCACCTCTTTCCTTTGGCAGGTCCCCAGGATTTGTGTGTGAACAGTGCATCTTTGAGCACCAGATATCGTCGCCAGTGCTCGTGCATGTTTTCATGTCAGTACTTCATGTCTCTCGTTTGTGCTCCTCTGTTCACGTGTGTAAACTCATTCTTCCTTGATGTGTATCATGATGAAATTTCTTTTTCCCAACAGTGCGCCTGTGGACGGCTTCATTTATTTTAATATGTCTGTCTCCCGTTTTTGTCCACCTTGCTTGTTTTGTTTTTCTGTCTTTCTGTATCTTGTATGTGTTCACTGTTGCCGAAGAGCAGTGTAGATAGCCAACTGCTGGCCTACCTTTATTGTAAAGATATGAAAATAACAATAAAGAAAAAAATACTGTGGCACCCACTTTAACTTCACTCGCCTTGACACACTCGTGTAAGCGTCTCTCTCGTTGCCCTATTTTTTCCTCTGTCCCACCTCCTGGTGCGTCAACAGTATCTTCTCCTCTACCTCAACATTCGCTCCCTTCCTGCCAAAAAATGCCTTGACCTGTGGTGCTGGCGCCAAGGATATCTTTGGCTTAGGCACTATCGATTCACTCTGGCAGAAGTTTGTCTTTGGAGCCTGGGCTGGCTCAGGATATAGCGTAGCGGGCAGTGCCTAGTGGAAGGAGAGGAACAACGTTAGGCACGGCATGCGGAAGTGCGCGTATTAGCGAGACGTTGGAGAAACGTCAGCGAGCACAGTGTGCCTGAATATGGGTGGCAGTTAACGCTTGATTGTACTGGGGTCAGTAACAGCAGGCCAGCGCTGTGGCTTCTTGGCAACCTCGTGAAGCTATGCATTTGCTCGCTTCTGTTAAGGAACATGCTGTTACTATCGGACTAAGCAGCATCTGGTTTCTTTGCCAGATTGATCCAGCAGCTGGCATCAAGTTAAGTAATTCAAGCCCTACCAACAATTATTGAAATATAATGATGATTGGTCTTGAGGCGCCAAAGTGTTGCAAGGACTGTGATGTGATATTTCATGCCTCTTAATAAGCGTGTGCTTCGCTCGTTAATAGTATTGTTCTTACTTCAGCTGGCAAGTATCTAAAACATTGATACGTGTGCGCAGCCTTACCGAACGATCTACATTCCGTGTCTACAGATTACCGTGTGGTACCTTACAGGCCCACATAAGGTGCTCCATGTGATGCTTGGCTTTTAACGAGCCAGTTGCATTTGCATCATTCATGTACGTTTTTCTGCTTAAACGAATGAAATCAGTTTTATTATTGTCAATTTTATCGAAGTAGTTTTCTGTATAAGTTTGAGTATTAAAGTGAAGGAAGGGTTGTTTGGTTTCCCTGTTGTCGCTTCTGATTTATGTTTCAGAGATCGGAAGCAGTGGGCCACCGAAGTGTAGAGCCTCCCCTTTTAAATTACTAGTGGGTGTACAGGCGATGGACTTTGCCTGAGCTCGACTGTGCTGTTTGGTTCCGATTTCGGTGTTCTGAATGGGGTGGAAGTACAAACGGAGTCCACATCTTAATTTGAAGATAAGTACTCAGTCGCCTCCACCTTTCGTGGCCAAGTTGCGGCCTCACAATCTCGGGCTTCAGTTATTGTACAAGATGTAGTTTTCTAAAACTGGTGGTGGCTCTGCGAGGTTGCCTGGGTTAAATATTTTAAATTTTGAGGGATTTCTAGAAGAATGTGTCTTAATTGAAACTGTTTTCTAAAATTGTGGTGCAATTCAGCCTTAGTGGCATATGTCAATTTTGATGGGGAAATAACTGGGTTATTATTGATCAAACTATCTATAACTTTGTAAAGTTGTTTGGTAATATCTCGTTTGGGAGGGGTGGTTTTTAATCTATGTGTAAATAATAATTGATTTCCTGGTTATTTGATGTCAAGTTTATTTTAAATGATTTACTTGGCCATAGTGGCGGTTTTTTAAATGTTTGCAAAGAGATTCATTCGCTTGTGGTTTCATATAACAAGCAGTTTGTAAAATTGGCCTGAGTGGCGCGTTTTTAAATGTGTTTAAAGAGATTAATTCTTTTGTTGTTTTTTATAACAAGCAGTTGGTAAAGCTTGCGTGAATGCCGTTTCTTAAAAAAATTATTATCTGAGTTATGATTGTAATTCTCTTAATGATTTACCTATGATGCAAATAAATATGTTGAAATGAAATGGTCACTGTATGGGTCAAGTCCTTCCACTCCATTTACATTTAATGTTAAGGAATTTGCAGTTCAAAAAACAATTAACGTTCCATACCTCTTCATGCATACCCTATCCCAGCGGCAGGTCCACTCCTTCATCCTTAATTAAACCTATCTCCAACCTCACCATGTGTCCGCACCCCTCCCTATCTCCTTCACCTCACTGACAATCCCGTTCCCCTCGCCCAAGGCCAAGGCCAAGGCCAAGGCCACCTCAAGCATCTCACATTCCAGCCACAACCCCTACTCAGTGATCTGACTGAACACCTTCTCCTCAGCAACTTTTGTCCCTCCCTCACTATCACCTGTGCCACTATCTCTATCCATCACACAGCTCCTCTCCCCAATTACTTCATTTCCTATGTTGATCGTAGCTTCTCCACCTATGTGATTGCCGCTGATCTAAACATCCACAGCCGTCACCCTGCCACCCTTCGGCAGTGTAACAGTTCCGTGTCACCCTCTATGGTGACTTTGCTCCTCTCCCACAACACACCCAGACCGAAAGTAACTCCACCCCAGATGTTATCCTCGCTTCCCCCAAACTCCTTGATCGTATTGCCATGGACATCCTCGAACCTGTTGGTATTGACCACCTACCTGTCCTTCTCACCACCTCCTCTGCCCATGATCCCCCTGCAGCAACCCACGTAGCTGCCCTCCAAAGTCTGTCCACAACTACTGATGTGCCAACTGCGATGCTTACCGGGAATCCTTTGCCACACCGGTCAAAAGCCACACCCTCACCTTTCACCATCCCACTTACATCACCCACGTCTCTTCCTTCCTTCAGAAGACCATCACTGACGCTGTGGAGGCCCATGTCCATAGTTAACTCATCCATCCTCACCCCCCTACCCTTCCTCCACAGGCTGTCCTTCTTCTTTATGGATCCTGCAGGCTCTACTGCTCCTTCCTTCACACCCGTGACCGAGATACACTCATCCACCACCTGCAATTATAATGACACATCCAGAACCTCCTTACAGCAAAGGAACACTGGGACTTGCTCCAGACATGCATTCGCCTCAACACCATTGTCCCTGTCAACTCCTTAAGGTACTGGTCAGCTTTCCACCACCTTACTGGTAGCCATCCCATCCCGCATTTCCCTATTCTTCACAATAACTGCCCCTTGCCTGACAATCTCAATAAGGCTAACGATTTTGCTTCTGACCTCTCTGAGATCTGCTCCATTCCTGATGATCCCTATTTTGGTTACTCCCTCTTCCCCACCATCCTTAATCGCACTGATACCTCTGTCCCACTCGTCACCCGTAGTTTCCAGTACTTGGATCAGTTACCCCCTCAGCCATCAACACTCCCATCACCGCATATGACATCACACTGGACCTCCGCTCCAAACACAACACCACCCCTGGTCATGATGGCGTCACCTACTGCCACCTCAAGAAATCCTTCTCCCCTCCAATCCTTACTGGCTGTTCTTGCTACCCTGTACAATGTCCTCCTCTCCCACCAAATTCACCGCCATCTTAACCAGCACCACCTCCTCCCCCTTACCCAGTGTGCCTTCGTCCTTTGTTCTCAGCCCATTAATCTTATGCATCTTCTTTCCTTCCAACAACTCCCATTGCTCTGCTAAATTCGTTTCCCTTGACCTCCAGAACTCCTACGACTGTGTCTGGCATCCCGGGCTCCTGTTCAGACTCCAGACCTATGCTCTCACTACCAATTTCGTCCATCTCCTTGCTTCCTTCCTCTCCCCTCATCCCTTCTTTGTCACTACCCACAATTCCAACTCCCGCACCTTTTTTCGGTCCACTGGCATGCCCCAAGGCTCCATCCTTTCTCCTCTCCTCTATCTCCTGTACATGGTTGATATGCCCACATCTCCCACACCTGTTCATCTCCTCCAATTTGCTGATGACACTGCCTTCCTAAACCTTTATCCTATCCTTCAACGATCCCAACATACCCTCCAAAGCCACCTTGACCAGTTCACCACTTGGTGCAAAAAGTTGTTCCGTTGTATCAACCCCTGCAAGAGCCAGGCAAGCAACATAAGCCACACCAGCCACTGCTTCAATCTCCATGATTTCTTATCTATCTCACTCCTACCTTCAAATACCTTGTCCTCACTCTTGACCGCGACCTTACCTGGACTGCCCATCTCCTTACAATCCAACACAAAGCCTGTAACAGGCTCCGCCTCCTGAAACTCCTGACCATCAAGACGTGGGGATTGCATCCTGAGACGCCCTGCTAAACCCACAGGAGAGGACAGGTGGTTTCAGTTGTGGAAAGGGGCCAAAATAAGCGGCTGTCAGTTACAATCAAACATACAACCTTTTATATGAATAAACATTGCAAGGTCCAATAAATTAAAAAAAACAGAGCCTTAGTTTTGGAACTTAGTTAGTGGCTGAATGCGCTGTACAACCACTTTAATTTAAAAACGGCTGAAAGCCAATAACTTAAAGCTAAACCAAAATCTGAAATTTACATGGCTGAAGGCCCTAAGAATCTGACACTTTAAGAGCAAACAAGATTCCTGATTGTGAGCAGCTTCAACGAAGGGTATTCAGCAATTCTGAAGACCATGACAATGATGGACGTCACCCTGGGACTAAACCTCCCCTTAAAATGTGAACCTACTTCCCACGTGGAATAGATTATAGCCCAACCTAACCTCCTCGACCTCGCCAAAGCTGACGAAGAGGTACACAGCGCGACCGAGATGTTGGCTGACTCATCTGGCGAGGATGTCTGACGACCGATGCCGGCGCTACTGTGTGTGGATGCAGCCTTTGTGTCACTATGCGAGCAGTTAACGGCCAGCTATTTGTTGAATCATCAGAGAGCAATTCCTCCATCGACCTAATGTTATTTATGTCTACCTCACATAGAAGCCAACTGCCTTTCTTTAGCAGATCCCTGTGTCTTGATCACTACAATGCTGTTGCACATCAGGTGTAGTCTTTAACAATCCATTAACAGCCTGATGTTTCCTGCCATAGTCACTCATGCATAAGTACGATGATTCGAATCCCTTGTCCTTCGAGTTATCCCACATCTTTGATAAACTCTTCCCAGAACGTCTCAGGGTTCCATACCGATATCAAAAACCAGAGAAAGCTCTTATCTCTATAGCATGTTTCTTTAGTATTCCTCTTCCTAGAAAAGTCGTGAGAAACTTAATTGCTGAAAATATTAGTACATGTTGCAATAATGGGTAATTTGTTGTCATTCGCCGGCCGAAGTGGCCGTGCGGTTAAAGGCGCTGCAGTCTGGAACCGCAAGACCGCTACGGTCGCAGGTTTGAATCCTGCCTCGGGCATGGATGTTTGTGATGTCCTTAGGTTAGTTAGGTTTAACTAGTTCTAAGTTCTAGGGGATTAATAACCTCAGCAGTTGAGTCCCATAGTGCTCAGAGCCATTTTTTTGTTGTCATTCAATAATACCTTCGTAATATCTATTTCTGTCTTTGTTATAAAAGCTTCATTTCTGAGTCCAGGTAAATACATAACAATTTACAAGATTTTGTTTCGAGTGTGGCAGAATTTTACTTTTCCTCCATTTAGATATTTCACATTTTTCTGAAAGAAATAGTACTCTTGAATTACGTCTTTCTGTGAATCATTTTTATGTTTTTCCTGGCATTTCATGTTCTGTTCCTGAATTATGACAGCTTTCATGTACACAGTCCTCGTTTCTTTTAATGTATTTTACAACTTTGGTGTTCTTTAATAACTAAAGTCAGTATTTTATGTTCAGTGGTTGGTAATTCGCACGTGTGTGTTGTTCCACTGTATGTTGTGTTGTCATATGAGCTTTGTGTTGAACTGGCACCTAATAAACCATGTGTATTTCCAAGGATGCAAATATTCGTTTTCTAACAAAATCTCAGCAGTTCTTTCAGCCAGTAACATCAGTGTCAGGATCTTCATCACTCACACCCACGGAACCATTGCAGCCACACATCAGGATCCCTGCTAAACGGTGTCTCAGGATTTTTTAACTTTGACACTTGCTCTGAAAACTGAAAGTATAGAGAATGTTTACTTTTCAGAGGTGAGTATTCTAGGTAAAACGCAAATTAACTGTAACAGTGAACCCTACATCGCAAGTGGCCTAAGTGACCTTTCCTAAGGTTTCCAGTTTTATTGAAATTATGGTAGTTAAAATAGTAATCTTTTGTGGTAAAGAGATCTAAATGGATTTCTTGACAGGTGTTGCCACCTAGCAGAGCGCATCTTCATCGACTAACAGAAGTGGTTTATTTCTTAGAGTGCTAGGGGTCTAGGTGTCGCTTGGATCACTTTTGTTCTAACTTGTTTTGCTACACAGGTCGCATGTTACAACTTGCTTCTGACTTAACGCAGCCAATAAGTATTTGTGCCTAGTTTTTCTAAGCTGTTTAAAAGAGTCTCATTAAATGTAAGGTTTCAGTTTCCACATGACGAATGATAACTTTTCAGTACAGTAATATTTCAACTGTGAATGGAAAAATGGATAACTCAGTGCCTGGTCCTTCTAGAGAAAGCATCAACATTGATGAAAACCTCTGTGACTCATGTAAAGGGTTATCCTGAAAACTACTGACAGTAAAATTACCTTAGCATTTTAAATTAAAAAAATTAGGGATTAAATAAATGAAATCACACTGAAATCATTCTAAAATGAGGTTAAGTGAGGTCAACTTTTGTTTACTGAGCATAATATTGTATTATGCCCTGTGGAGCCACCATTCGTTTTCAGAGATCATTCTCATGATGACAAGGACTCTATGATCCAGGTGATGAAAGTGTTACAAGCAGCGAAGAATTGTCATGTAATTTGATGTATTTTATCTATCCATTATAAACCTGTCCTTTGCTTCTATTTGAAGATATTCAAGAAAATAGAACTCCTTGCCTTAGAGACTTAAATTTATCTCTAGCTTCTGGTATGTCCCCAGTCGCTAGTTGTGGCACAATCAAATAATCTCTGTGAATGACCAGAGCAGAAATAAAGGAAGCATATTTATGTATTATGCGACTCTTACTCAAAGAACTTTTTAAACATTTATTAACATTCTCCATTAAAACCTATTTCTTGTTTCCAGAAAGTGGTGAAGAAGGTGTAGCTGTGAAAAACCTACCCGACAACTCAATTTCTCCAGAGCTCAGCGATGGAAAAAAGGAGTAAGAAGAGCCCACGATTGGAAACAAGTACAAAGAAAGTAGCTAAGAAACTCAGGTCAGTCATATGTTGACAGAAAACATAAAATACACAGAAAAAAATGCAACCACACGACCACGACTGCCAGTATACATGTAGTGGTAACATCTCTTCGCAACAAAGTCATAGCATTTTTTATTCATATTGGAACCTTGGAAGTTGGGAGTTGCAAACAGCATTTCTGAATGGAGCAACTGTGTTAGAGCCACAAAAAGGAGGAAAGAAACAGTTATAAACAAAAAAACTTGTTTCATGTATATTTAAGTTATGTGAACACAGAATACTAAATATTTTTTTCTCTCAAAATCCTAGAAGATTCCAATAAAAAGCGAGAAATGTAATTGTTAAAAAAAAGAGAACAACTAGTGGAATACCTTCATGGGATCATAGGGGTAGGTAGCAATCAGCAAACGAAATTTCTTACCGTTGGATCGAAATGATCAAGGAACATACCAGAATCTTCCGTCGTTATCAAAGCCATTATGGTTGGCAAAAGTCTCCAAATGTGAGATATCTCAATCCTGATTTAAATTTATCTAAAATGCATGATTTGTACATAAAATTATGTAAAGAAGAAACAACTTCCTGAGAAAGAAAGTTTTTACGGAAAAATTTTCAACACTGAATTCAAACTAAGTTTTCACGGGCACGAAAGTGACACCTGTTAACCTGTATCAGGCTGCAAGTTGTGGTAGATAATGGTACCAATGAAGAAAAAAACTACAGAAACAGGAAAAGAATTACATCTGCATAAAGTGGAAGCTGCTAAAGATGTAGCTGGAAGATAATGCCAAGAGATAGCTTCCTGCCTCCTTAAGTATATCACTAGTGTGCCTCCCAATGTGAAACACTTATTAGCATTTAGCGATAACGGTGTAGAGCAGATCAGATACCGTTTGATCCCTAAAGTTTGGCTTTACGTCATGAGAAACATCCACTTTGAAACAATGACACAACCTTTTTCTGTGTTGGGCCATTCATACAACAATTGTGATCAAGATTTTGGGCTCGCACCAATTAAAAAGAAAAATCTAAGGAGATATGTGTGTCCCAAAAGACTGTATCTGCAAGCTGTAAGTTTATTGTAAAACTTATGGACGATAGGGATTTCATTAATATTTTGCAACTCAACACTATATTTCCAAAGTAGTAAAAGGAATCCGAAGCATGCAGGTTCTTCATTTCAAAAATTCAAGTCCAACCACTCTGTTTCATAAGAACACATCAGGAACTACTAGGACATTCAAAGCGTTTCCAATGATGCCACCCAGATGAAGTCGCTTCATGCGCAGCCTTCAGTTCTTCTGCTGGCAGGAATAAAACCTAACTTGAGGAAGAAAAAAATATGACACTCTTATGGAACTTCCCCAAAATGTCCTGCCAATCCATGATCAATTCTGTACTGGGATACCCTATAACATGACAATGGAAGCAACCACACCACCTGTTGAAGAGGAAGAAACTGAACCCTACAATGTTTATGATACAGACGTTGGTGATTAGGTCTTACTTCTGTCTTATACTAGTTGTTGTTGTGGTCTTCAGTCCTGAGACTGGTTTGATGCAGCTCTCCATGCTACTCTATCCTATGCAAGCTCCTCTCTACATCTCCCAGTACCTACTGCAACCTACATCCCTCTGAATCTGTTTAGTGTACTCATCAGTTGGTCTCCCTCTACGATTTTTACTCTACACATTGCCCTCCAATACTAAATTGGTGATCCCTTGATGCCTCAGAATATGCCCTACCAACCGATACCTTCTTCTAGTCAAGTTGTGCCACAAATTTCTCTTCTCTCCAAATCTATCCAATACCTCCTCATTACTTATATGATCTACCTGTCTAATCTTCAGCATTCTCTGTAGCAACACATTTTGAAAGCTTCTATTCCCTTCTTGTCAAAACTATTTATCGTCCACGTTTCATTTCCATACATGGCTACAGTCCATACAAATACTTTCAGAAACGACTTCGTGACATTTACATCTATACTCGACGTTAAAAAATTTCTCTTCTTCAGAAAAGCTTTCCTTGCCAGTGCCAGTCTACATTTTATATCCTCTCTACTTCGACCATCATCATTTATTTTGCTCCCCAAATAGCAAAACTCATCTAATACTTTAAGTATCTCATTTCCTAATCTAATTCCCTCAGCATCACCCGATTTCATTCGACCACATTCCATTAACATCGTTTTGCTTTTGTTGATGTTCATCTCATATCCTCCTTTCAAGTCACTGTCCATTCCGTTCAGCTGCTCTTTCAGGT
This sequence comes from Schistocerca nitens, assembly GCF_023898315.1. Classification (NCBI taxonomy): domain Eukaryota; kingdom Metazoa; phylum Arthropoda; class Insecta; order Orthoptera; family Acrididae; genus Schistocerca; species Schistocerca nitens. Next base: position 150,654,604 of record NC_064624.1, on the reverse strand, counting down.
CATTTGCTGTCTCTGACAGAATTACAATGTCATCGGCAAACCTCAAAGTTTTTATTTCTTCTCCATGGATTTTAATTCCCACTCCAAATTTTTCTTTTGTTTCCTTTACTGCTTGCTCATTATACAGATTGAATATCATCGGGGAGAGGCTAGAACCCTGTCTCACTCCCTTCCCAACCATTGCTTGCCTTTCATGCCCCTCGACCCTTGTAACTGCCATCTGGTTTCTGTACAAATTGTAAATAGCCTTTCGCTCCCTGTATTTTACCCCTGCCACCTAGAATTTGAAAGAGAGTATTCCAGTCAACATTGTCAAAAGCTTTCTTTAAGTCTATAAATGCTAGAAACATAGATTTGCCTTTCCTTAATCTCTTTTCTAAGATATCTCGTAGGGTCAGTATTGCCTCACGTGTTCCAACATTTCTACAGAATCCAAACTGATACTCCCTGAGGTCGGCTTCTACCAGTTTTTCCATTCGCCTGTTAAGAATTCGTGTTAGTATTTTGCAGCCGTGGCTTATTAAACTGATAGGGCGGTAATTTTCATATCTGTCAACATCTGCTTTCTTTGGGGTTGGAATTATTATATTCTTCATGAAGTCTGAGGGTATTTCGCATCTCTCATACATCTTGCTCACTAGATGGTAGAGTTTTGGTAGGCCTGGCTCTCCAAAGGCTGTCATTAGTTCTAATGGCATGTTGTCTACTCCTGGAGCCTTGTTTCGACTTATACTTAAGAACATTTTAGTGTACCATAAAGCTTAAGTTAAAGTTGTTTTCATAAATTTTTGTAATAATAAAAGAATTTAATGAAGTTACTGCAGTCATTTATCTTTCCATTTCTTTAGAAGTAATGGGATCTAAGTGATGCCTTCTTAAACGAAGTGCACACATTGTTTCTTAAAAAATATTAAAAAACCCAATGGCAAGAAAATCAAGAAATGTTTCAATCGATATTGAACATCTAGAGTTGGATAGTAGTTAGAAATACAAAAACACAATTATCATATTTCCTCCACTAAAAACAATTTTTCAAACTTTAATTTTGATCTACTTAAACCTATTAAAATTGCTCTTTGACCTCTTGTGTTCTAGGGTGCGCTGTTAGCTTCGATGTGCACATGAAAGATGTGTTGAATCTAGGGAAGAAATAACATAATGTACATTTACTTCCTTTCAGACTGTAACAGTATTGTTGGTGCGGATGATCAGTGTCCTACAAGCTGTATTAATGTTTAATAAACAGCGCAACCCTCAGTGACAGAAACCCAGTGAATCCTGAAGCTAATGATGCAGACTTAATGGAAAGCTGCTGAAAATGGCATGAACTCAGTTTATCTCAGTCTGACGAAATCGAGTGGGAAAATAGTTTGGTTCATGAGTGTCATACACTCAGTCGATCTCAGACTCGCGAGGAAAAATTCCTGAATTAAATTCCGAAAAATTTCAGTAACCTCACACATATCGATCCATACAAATGAATAAGTGTGTTACTATTTTCTAAGTAATCCAGCTCAAACCTTAAAAAGGAACCTCAGAAGAAGAACATTCTTTACTTCGTATAAGGTATTTGGACACAATTCATACTTGCTTTCAGTTCCATTAAATAATCATTTTTGTATTTAAAACATTGGTAACATAAACCTTATACTACTTGGCTTTACATCAGGTAAGTACATACGTTTGTCCCTTATATTATTCACCAAAATTTTTATTCTTTTTTAAAAATTTCTTGTAGAGTAAAATTATCATATGGACTTAAAATAGTGCTTCTGACTAAATCAGTTTTGTTAATGTAATAATATATTATCATCGTTCATCATTATCCTTTCTTCACAATCTAGGTTATACATAAAATATGAAAACAATGGAAATGTATGTATGGAATAATACATAAAATAACGGAAAAGAGACACTCACCTTATAGGTGACTGATGGGTGGTGCATAAAAATACGCAGCAGAAAACAGTAGTCAAACTATCTTTCGAGTTCCTTATCTCTCCCTCTCTCTCTGGCACAAATACACAAGTTTGAAAACACAGACACTCAAACATGCACACCCATAGCCATGGCTTGGTTCTGCCTGTGAGATTGTGACTGAAACAGTACATTGCTCTCACATTCAAAACATGAGCTCCCAGGACCAAAGACCATGCCACCAAAGCATCTGCAATTAATGTTTTCCATTTATTTTCCGCTGCAGTGTTACTTCAACTGATTGCCACTGAAACAAACTACACACCCAACTAGTTTCTATCTAAATATGCTGTTTCTTTTTCCCGTGCATATGAAAATTGGAAACCCATCATAATACCTGTGGTAAGAGTTTTTATAATATGACTGGTGAAAACAGGCCTCTACAAAGGCCTACAGTGCTTTCATACAGTAGCACAAAAACATTTCAAGCATATCTGTGGTATTGCAAAACGAATTCTGCTCACTGAATGAGTCATCTTTGAAACTATTTTATGGTGATAGTGAGAAATGTCCAGTACGAGGCCATCCTGACTACAACCCATGTATCAGAACCTTACATTGGTTGATAACACCACTAATACACACATAAAAAAATTGAATCACGCCAGTTCCCAGAACTCCTGAAGATAGACATTGGCTGTGGATATTGTATCACAGACACAGTCCCTTTCACTGTTTGGAGATGTCGCTAACCCACCCAAAGATGTAAACAACCATGCATGAGCAGTGCCTTTTGATGGAGGGGATCCGAAAGCCGATCTGTATCAGTTTTTACACCAGGAGGAGGTACTCGGGTCGTGTTGTCTGTAGTTCAACCATGCGTAGACAGTCAATACCGCAGTTCGATCGTGTACGCATTGTTACTTTGTGCCAGGAAGGGCTCTGAACAAGCGAAGTGTCCAGGTGTCTTGGAGTGAACCAAAGGGATGTTGTACAGACATGGAGGACACACATAGAGACTGGAACTGTCGATGGCATGCCTCGCTCAGGCCACCCAAGGGCTACTACTGCAGAGGATGTACGCTACCTATGGATTATGGCTCGGAGGAACCCTGACTGCAGCGCCATGTGGTTGAATAATGCTTATCATGCAGCAACAGGACGTTCTGTTACGACTCAAACTGTGCGCAATAGGCTGCATGATGTGCAACTTCACTCCCAACATCCATGGCGAGGTCCATCTTTGGACCACGACACCGAGCAGCATGGTACAGATGGGCTCAACAACTCGCCAAATGGACCGCTCAGGATTGGCATCACATTGTCTTCGACGAAGAGTGTCACATATGTCTTCAACCAGACAACTGTCGGAGATGTGTTTGGAGGCAACCCGGTTGGGATGACGCCTTAGAAACACTGTCCTGCGAGTGCAGCTAAGTGGAGGTTCCCTTCTGTTTTGGGGTGGCATTATGTGGGGTCGATGTAAGCCACTGGTGGTCATGGAAGGCACCATAGTGGCTGTACGATACGTGAATGCCATCCTTCGACCGGTAGTGCAACCATATCGGCAACATGTTGGGAAGGCATTCGTCTTCATGGACGACAATTCGCACCCATATTGTGCACATCTTGTGAATGACTTTCTTCAGGATAACATCACTCGACTAGAGTGGCCAAGAAAATTCTGCAGGCATGAGCCCTATTGAACGTGCCTGGGACAGATTGAAAATTGCTGTTAATGAATGATGTGACCCACCAACCACTCTGAGGGATCTACGCCAAATCGTCGTTGAGGAGTGAGACGGTCTGGACCAACAGTGCCTTGAAGAACTTGTCGATAGTATTCCATGACTAATATAGGCATGTATCAATGCAAGAGGACTAGCTACTGGGTATTAGAGGTACTGGTGTGTTCAGCAATCTGGACCACCAACTGTGAAGGTCTCTCTGCATGGTGGTACAACACGCAATGTGTGGTTTTCATGAGCAATAAAAAGGGCGGAAATGATGTTTATGTTACTATCCAGCCCAATTTTATGTACAGGTTCCAGAACCGAGGAGATGCAAAACTTTTTTTATTGAGTGTATATCCAATCATCATTACATGTAATGTGAACAGCTTGGCACTGATGAATGTCTAGCTTGTACTAAATGTCACACTACTCTATTACAATATTTGCCATATCCCTTGAAATCACAAAGTTGAGGACTTTGAGATAATTGTCCTTTGTGTCAAACCGGTACTTGACGTGGTCTTTGTGGTAAAAAGTCCACAGTTGTTGTGCAATATGATAGGAGGGATCTTCCTGTTCTTCAGTGGTGATGGCTGTGGATTCTAGGACGTGGCTCCATAGTACCAACAGGTGAGGCTGATGGACTACTGGGGGGGGGGGGGGAGGAGAGACCAACAGGGTCAAAGGAGTCCACAGAAGGCCTGTTGCACCGACAAGATGGTGTAGACGAAGAAACAGCACCCAGTGGAGCCAATAAGTTGTATCGATGCTGGGGGCGACATAGCCTGTCTGTTACTGGGTGAGAGGTCCATCATGAGATGGCCGTAGGAGTTGATGATGAAGAGGTAGACTGATCCCTTATGCAGGGCTGTAGACAGGTTTAATGAATATCGGTATCAATGGTAATCAGTGACTTGCGGCGTGAGGCATCTTGTGCTCAGTCCTTAGCCCACTGAGTGGTGTTAGTATTGATGTATCTGGCAGGTTGCTGGGATGGCCATTGAGCGTGCGGTGTCATGTTGCCACGTGAAGTAAGCAGTATCTGCTGCTGCACCACCGCACTCACCAAATAATAACCGAACTTCTGCAATACAGCTTTACAACATTGCTGCTCGCTCACAATTGATTCAGATACCAAAATTATACATGACACCTAACCACATATTTGAGGAAACAATTCTGACTGAAGGCGACCGAGTGAGGTTGCACAGTGGCTACCACACTGGACTTGCATTCGTGAAAACCAGAGTTCAATCCTTTTTCCGACAATCCTGATTTAGGTTTTCTGTGATTTACCTAAATCACTGCAGGGAAATGCTGGGATGGTTCCTTTGAAAGGACATGGTCGACTTCGTTCCCCATCCTTCCCTAATCTTATTAGAGCAATGACCTCACTGTCTGGTCTCTTCCCACAAACAACCCAACCCAATCCCTAAGAAGGTGAAAGGCAAATCAATTTTGATTCAGGTACTACAACTAAAGAAAATAGAGCAACACTCATGACCGCAACAAACGATAGTATGTACTCACAAGTAAACACTCCAGTGCTCCAAACTGACTCACCACCTGTTAACTTTTATTTTCTCCTTTATAGTCATTTCATTGTCATGCTTCATGGGGCTAGGGGTGGGCTAGCAGCGGCATGATTCGCCACCCTCCCAGCCAAGGGATTACATAAAATATCACAGGAAAATTGTGCATTTACACAACTCGGGGACAAAAGATAAAAATTTATTCATGAGAAGGGGAAACAATTTGAGTTAAAACATACAAAAAGAAGGGGTAATTTGATAAGGCACATTTACACTGGCACTCGATGAAGACAGCACATTTATACTGGCACCACGAATAGCACAACTAAAAACAGCATTCACAGTATGGGAACACACACTGCATTTATGTTACATACTCGTTGACCAGCAAAATGGCACTAAGTAACTACATTAAAATTTTGAGGGTCTGCCAAGTGAGGGGAGGTCAGAGAGGAGGGAGAGAGGGAAGAGAGATGGGGGATTGAGGTGGTGGTGGTTGTTGGGATGTTTAAGGGGGACTAAACAGCGGAGGTCATCAGTCCTGTGGGGGGATTGATGAAGGATAGTGGCAGGAATGGGGAGAAGTGGTGGAGCCGGCAGCACACCAAGGCGCAGGACGTTGGGATTTCATGCAAGGACTGGGAAAGGAGAAATGAGAACGACAGAGGGGAGGAGGGTGGAGACAGCAGAGGGGGGGGGGGGGAGAGAGGGAGCTCAAAGGAGGAGAGGAGCGGAAGAGGAGGTTCAGAGTTGCAAGGAAGGACAAATATTGGGGTGAAGCATATCATCCAGGATGGGGAAATGTAGGAAGTTCCTTTGGGAGAGGAGGTTGAGTGCGTGGAGATGGAAAAAGGTTGTGACACTTCCTATGTCCCGTTCATTTCCAGTGTAGCTCTTCAACATCATTGCACTCGTTCCTGGTTTGATTTCCCTCTACCTCTTCCACCAAGCCCCACATCTGCTACTTGATGTGCACAGCACATGGCAAATTGGCAGCCCACAAGAGAAGCCCATTTGTGTACTGTGAGTACAGTTTTCACGCATTAACGTTCAAGATTTACTGTCGAATGTATCACGTAGAAAAACCCTGCAGTATTTTTAGCTGAACAACTTTCTTGATAAAACTGGTCCATAATGCGAGCTAAAATGCTTGATGTACTTGCATCAACAAATTCGATTTGCAGTCGGTTGTTGGAAATATATACATAAATGAGTCAACAAAACTGATTCTCGTTTCTATTTGTAGTGCGCAATTCCTGAAGCATGTTCTTCCCATTTGTTTGCTTGATTTTTTTGTGCCACTTGCTTAGTGTTTGCTGCTTCACTCGTGTAGACTTAAAGGTCTCCACCTTTTTTTTTTATTTCTTTAATGAAATTTATTGTTGTTCACAAATTGCAACAGTTTCTAAGCTCTCAGTGTTTACTAAGGCCATAGAAGCGAGGTCTTTTCCGAATGTACATCAGACCATAAAGCTAGAGTCTAAGATTTCTGTTAATCATGTCTCTTATCTTTGTACTGATATAGCAATGGAAGACTTCATCCCTAACACATATCTCTCTATATCCAACCAAAAAGTGAAATAATAAATGTCATGGATTTAGCTCGAAAATGTTTACAGAATGAAATACTCTCATAAAAGATTTCATCCCATTAGTGGCTGAATTTTCGAAAACAGTGAAACATTTTATTTCCAAGTGTGAATCCAAATTCAAATTCACATCCATTAAGCAATCATAAAGCTTTCATAAAGAAATAATTTCATAAAAGATTTCATTCACTATTTTCGAAAAACACTGAAACATATTATTTTATCTGTAAGTGAGAAATCAAGCAACATTTTGCTAGATGTAGGTCAAAATATATTTTAGTAGTTTCCACGTGTATTGCTGAGGGTATCGGTAATGCAGTAGTAATTAAAAAGTTGCTGTCATCTGTGAACAGTATTGTTTCTGCCAGTATGTTTCATTGTGTTTAATTGTTAACGTAAACTCGGAATAGTGTTGTATCCAATGCATGGCAACCTCTGTGTTTACATATTCTTATCTGAGATGTGCTTATCAATCAAGTTAAATGTTTCGGTGATATGAAAGATCCCAATTCATTCCATTTTGTAGGATAGAAACTATCCCTTACTATTTACGTCGTTTTATGGTTGGTTGGTTTGGGGAAGGAGACCAGACAGCGAGGTCATCGGTCTCATTGGATTAGGGAAGGATGGGGAAGGAAGTCGGCCGCGCCCTTTGAAAGGAACCATCCCGGCATTTGCCTGGAGTGATTTAGGGAAATCACGGAAAACCTAAATCAGGATGGCCGGACGCGGGATTGAACCGTCGTCCTCCCCGAATGCGAGTCCAGTGTCTAACCACTGCGCCACCTCGCTCGGTCTGTCGTTTTATGCATGTCAAGTTTCTTTAGGAAAATTCGCTGCTCTACTCGGGCAAAGGTTTTAGTAGGTTCTAGGAACATGCCTGTTACAAGTTTTTCTTCGTCTCACATTTCAGGAACTACTACTGTAAATGGTGCCACCACAAATGTTGTCCATTTTCTAGGTCTGAAGTGGAATTGTTATTTACCAAGAAACCTGCTTTAAGTGATTAATAAGTGTTTTTTTTCTTAAATTGTTTTTCTATATTTTTGAAGGACGACAGTGCTGGGAATTGCTGTAATATCCTACATTTTCAGTGTCATCTACCTGTGTGCACAAAAAAACACAGTTTGTTTGGGATGTGGTGGACTGTAATATGGTATCAGCGATATATTACCAGTGTCGAGTAAAAACCCCTCGGTTTTGTTTATGCATTCTTTTGGCAAGAATGCTCTTGTATAAGCTCTAGGAGTTTTATTTTTAGTTCTAAACAATATGTTACTGTCTACTTCTAGACAATAACACAGACGCTAGTGCTAGTGTTGAGTTATATGGTCTGGAGTAGATTGAGTAAGTTATGTTACAGGCAAATTTCTGCGTTGTGAAAACATTTGTTTACCAATGTGCCAAGTTCTTAGAACGAAGTATCACTAACTTTGTTTTTCTTTTTTTATGTTTAGCAGTAGTTTGCTTTCTTGTTATGAGTGCGCTGTTTAACATTATTCCTTTCTGTCAATTTACATGTGTATAATGAAAATTTCAGTTACTCTCCCTGTCATTTGTATGTGTATATTAGTTGTGGAATGTCTGTTGGAATTTGTTACTGTTGTTCAGTCGAAGCCCTAATAAGGTTAATGACAAGTTGCTGACAAATAGAGATATTGGATTGTATGAAGGAACGACGGAAAGCAACACAAAATAACTCTACTAAAAGTAAAATAACAGTTAACAAATGAATAAATCAAGTTAAGTTTTTCACCTACTTTTATACACAGCCACCAACATTCTGAACCCATTTTTCGCATCGTGGTACCAGTTTCAGCGTGTCCTGTTTGTAGACGCCCGTTTCGTTGGAGTACAGCCATCTCCGGACTGCCAGTTTCACTTCCACATCTGCCGCTAAGTGTTGTCTGGCCAAGAATACCTTCACCGGAGCAATCAGATGGAACTCCAGGAGTGCGAGGTCCAGACTGTATGGTGGATGCTGGAGCGCCCGCCTCCAGAATTTGGCGTTTTCTCACGAACAGCAGCAACAACGTGGGCACGAGCATAGGCTCGAAAAATTTCGATGCCGTCAGCATCAGTGTTGTGGTGTTAGTCACAAAGGGTGAGACGCATCTCAACCAGAGCCTCAATGTAGGCTGCAGCATTCATAGTGGTGCCCTATTCAGCAGAGTCCGCCAATAACACAGGGCGCGTATCCCAAGGGTAGGAGCTGTTACCAGCTGCCCGGAGTGTGGAAAATCTCTGAGGTACAGACGGCCCTCTTGGAAGAAAGCACTCCACCTGGGAAGATGACTGCCATTCGCACAGTCATCCCCCCACATACGCCATGCACGTCCCTGTGAATTTCACCCGGTTTACGCCCTTTGGCCTACAAATATCGAACTACACTTCGCTGCTCTTCACAAGCAGACCATAGTATTATCTGCACCGTATTTTTTCTGTAGATCTCTCGCTAGAGCTATACGTGAAAACAAGAGACCCTTTCTAGCGCAAACTTCAAACTGTATCTTTGTGAAATTCCAGCTGCAATACCAGGGGAGGTAATAAAAATTATTGTGCGTAACTTACCGATCATCACTTGTGTTTCACGTCCTTGCTTCCTCCTGGACAATGTAACTGAATATTTCAGTAAACACTTAGTCAAATACTTGTGTGAGTAATGTCATGCACTTCCACATTTACCTGTATAAAGTAACGCCTCATAATGTTCTGCATTTCATCTCCTTTCTGTATTTGACTAAAAAGTCTTTGAGATGTGTGGAGGCAGTGTTTTCTGTCCGCCCACAATATTACTCACAGAGTTCAGTACATGAAAAAAGTAAGACATCCACACAGTTCTTTCCGTGGGCCGACATGATCCTCAGTGCTTTCTCTGCTTGGTGAACACCGATCTGTGCTCTTGTGGATTTCTCCCTCACTGTGGGGTTTCTGGACCAATGCATTTAATCTAATTCAGTGCTGTTGGTGTAGGCGATGTGGGTAGCAAACTAAACAGGGTAGCAATTAGAACAACAGCTTATTAAAATAGTGAGCCACCTCAAAGTTAAGCACTGGATGTTTAGGTTGTGGGTGCAATTGTGCATTGGTTGTTGTGACTTGACTGTTCATGTTCTATGACAAAGATAGTGTTTGCTCCTGATATGTACTGGACCTAGTAGAAACTGGTCAGTATGGAACGCTTGTCTAAAATTTTTTCCTGAGCATATTGTCTTTGCAAAAGTTTTCAGTCTATTGTACCAGATCTGCAGATTTATCGTTTGAGGTTAGACAGCAATGTTTGTTGTAGGTTAAAGATAGTTTTCTCGTTATATTTGCTCGTTGCTCCAGTGCGTTGAACATTGCTTGTTCTCAGTAATACTTCTTACTGATGAAATTAGCTGAGTAGCATCCAGCCTGCAAAAATTTATTACAAATATTTTGTGTCACATTTCATTTTTGCGTATCGCAAGTGGATCACTGCGTAGGATTTTATATTATCAGTTTCATTTTAAACTTCTTGCACCTGAGACGAAAACAAATCCTCTGGTTTACAGTTTTATAGTTGCGGTGATTTGTCTTCTAAACAAGCTTCAAGTTTTTTTAATTGTTATTTGAATCCCTATAACGGGGTGGGCTGGCAGTGGCACAATATGTCACTCTTCAGCCAAGAGAGTTGCAAAAAACGTAAGCACATGAGAAAAGAATACATAAACGAGAAAGGTAAAAGTGAGTCGATAAACGACAACAAAAACAGATTTAAAAAAAAAAATAAAATAGATGAGAGCCACACACACACACACACACACACACATGTGGACAATGATCACTGTAGACTGAAGCAAAACCAAAGAAGCACCACAGCGGGAACATAAATGAGTGATACTTGCGACGTTGTCGGTGGCGATGAAACGTAGCACTTCACACAGCATTGGAGAAACACTGACACCACAACAAAAATGTTGAAAATCACTGCACCGAAGGGTAGGACCTACCACTGGGTGAAGGGTGGGGTTGGGGGCGGGGGGCGGGGGGGGGAGGGATGAAAAGGAGAGGTTGAGAGACAGTAGGGAAAACCAGGAGTGGGGTGGAGGGGGGCAGTGGACGGGAGAAGGAAAGGTGCTGGAAGCCCAAGGAGGGTGGAAATTAGAGAGAGGGTAGAGAGGGTGGACGGCAGGATAAAAGGAGAAAGAAGGGAAGGAGGAAGAGGGAGGGAGAGAGGGAGCCATGACGAGGGGGCGGAAGAAGGTGGGATTAGACCTGGTTGGACGGCTAGATGTAAGACACGAGGACATTATCCAGGAAGGGGAGTTGGTGGTAGCCACCTTGGGTGAGGGTATTGAGCATGTGAAGATGGAGACCAGGCATGACACTGTGGTAAAGGCATGTCAGAGGGCAGGGGCGGGAGACGGTGAGAGAAACCAAAGGATGGGGAGAGTCCAGTATCCTGGAGATATATAGGATATGTATTTGTTCAAGGAACAGGAGGATAACAAGGAAGGGGATCAAATCAAAGAGGATCTGTGTGGGGGACAGGAGACAGATGTGATAAGCGAGATGGAGTGCATGGCGCTCAAGGATTTGGAGGGATTTGTGGTAGGTGGGGTGGGGCTGGGTGAAGATCCAATAGGGGTGGGCATAATAGAGGATGAGGCAGATTCGGGATTTATAGGTATGGTGGATAGTGGACGGGTCTAATCCCCATGTTCGATTGGAGAGGAGTTTTAGGAGATGCTGACAGTTATGTGCTTTGGATTGGACTGTACGCAGATGGGCGGTCCAGGAAAGGCAGCTGTCGAGGGTGATGCCAAGGTACTTGAGGGTGGGAGTGAGGGCAATGGGGCAGCGATAGATGGTGAGGTAGAAATCCAGGAGGTGGAAGGAGGGGGTGGTTCAGCCCACGATAATTGTCTGGGTTTTGGAGGGATTGATCTTAAGTAATCATTGGTTGCACCGTGCAGTGAACAGGTCGAGGTGGGACTGGAGGAGGCTCTAGGAATGTTGGAGGGAGGGGGGGAGAGCAAGGAAGGCAGTGTCTTCAGCATATTGCAGGAGATGAATGGGTAGTGGGGGCTTCAGCATGTCTGCCATGTATAAGGTGTAGAGGAGAGGGGAAAGGATGCAGCATTGGGGCATGCCTGCGGAGGGGTAGAAGGTGTAAGTGTTGGAGTTGTGGATAGTAACATAGGAGGGGTAGTGAGAGAGGTAGGAGGCTGTCAGGCGAACATATCGATAGGGAGGGTGTAAGTCTGGAGTTTGAAGAGGAGGCCAGGACGCCATACATGGTCATATGTGCATTCAAGGTCAAGGAATATAATAATGGTGGAGCGACGTGAATTGAGGTGAGTAGAAAGGAGGTGTGTCAGGTGGAGGAGGAGATCGTCGGCGGAGAAGGAAGGTTGTAAGCCACATTGAGTCAGGGCAAGGAGATGGTGGTGTATGCAGTGGGTAAGGATGACTCCAGCACCTTGCTGAAGACCGACGTGACTTTTGGGGCGATAGGAGGAGGTGTTGAAGGGGGTTTATCAGGTCTGGGGAAAATAAGGGTTCGGGAAGTCTTCCACAGGCCGGTGTAGAAGCCAGTGGAGAGGGTAACATTATAGAGGGTCGCTAGGACCATAAGGGGGCGCCTTCTAGGTGGTGGTATGTAATACAATCGTGACCGGGCACCGTGTTGCGTTTGGTGTGTAGAGTGATGACGATGCCTTGTGTAGCAATGGGGTATGGGGGTGTTGAGATCGGGTGGTGGCGTGGCCTCCAAGTACTGGAAGGTAGGTGCTAGTGGGGGGTAGAGGTGTAAGTGCAGCCCTGGATGTCAGGGAAGAGGGTGTAATCAAACAGGGGATTGTCAGGGACAGAAATGATGGCAGACAGCTGGGAAGCAAAATGATTGGCCTTTCTGCTATCGTCCAAGAAAGGGTGGTCATCATGGAGGAGAGGATAGTGCAGAGAAGGTTTCATGCTTGTAAGGCGATTGAATGCTGACCAGTACTTGGAGGAGTTAATAATCAGTGAAGCTTTAAGACAGGTCCATTGTGCCAGATCTCTGGTCAATCATCAGGGATCGGCTTGTTATCTTTGGCGCGTTCCTGGGCATGAGCATCTTTGCGCTTTCGGCTGGGGCATGCGGGACAGCGAGAGGCAGCCCGTTTGTGGCAGCCGGTGAGACTGGCAGAATTGCGGCTTGGCGTAAGCACATGTGTGATGTCTGTTATGCTGAGGCTGTTTGCTAATCGTGAAACTCCTGTGGTGGTTACTGGTTGCCTGGAAGGCATTTCATATATACTGTGCCAAGCCTCACAGTGAGAAGGGTGTCCAGAGTTGGTCTTAGCCTAGATGTTTGTACAAATTGAGGTGCCTGTCTGAGATGCACGGCGTGGGCCTGTCGGTTGCTTCATCCTTCTGGCAGCCACCGCAAGTGGATGTTCGGCCGGAATGTCTACAGTTTGTGGTGAGCATAGTGTGGACAAGTTCTCGTAGAATATGCTCCTAGCCTGACCCTTAGCCTGTGTTATTTGTGGGTGCCGACCCCTTGTCTGTAACTGCTTCCGGGTGTCCTGTAAGATTTCAAATCAAAACTGTGTTTTTGTGGCATTCTGTCTTTCTGGCTCAGCCTCCGCCTAGAAAGGGGAAAGATTTGTGCCTCAACTGAAAGGGGGGGTGGGGGGTTCGATTGTACATCTTTTGGAATTCCTTAATGCTGTAATTTAAATATACAAAAAAATTGTTCTTTCAGAATAAGCGCCTGTTTCTTTGGGACACTGCAGTTCAAACAGGAGTGGCTTAATGTTAATGAGTATTTGTTATTCGGCAAATGAAGTGTATTTAATGTCTTGCAGTTTTCTGGGGTACAGAGCTGTGTTACTGAACTCATTTTGAAGTGTTCTGTCGGGTGAATGACTGCTCCCCACTTCAGAGTAGTATTGTAAGGCTTTTTGGGTATTTGTCAGTGGGGTGTACTGATTCAATTTTGTTTTTCTCTTTCTTTTGAATTATGGAGAATTGTTTAGTTTATCTGGTTATTGGCATAACTCACACTTCACGCACTAAATTAGCTGATATTGAAATTGTTTTTTTTATTCCTGTTTAATGTCAGACAGAATCAAATGTAACTTTTTTTTAAATAAATGTGTTGGATTGACCTTAATAAATTATGTGCAATCGAAGTAAGGGACCCAGTCCTACATTAGAGCTTAACAGTGGCGTGTGGTTCGGGTTGTGAGCCTTGTGCTCGGACCAGTTTGTCGCCAGGCCCGAAGTTTTTTGCCCGAAGTTTTTTGCCCGCAAGCAAGTTTCTAATATGGCTTTGGAGTTGCCAGTGACAGAGATGTGTGTCCCGGTCGCGGGTACAGACGAAGGCATGGCAAAGTCTACGGGATTCATGGAGGAGGAGTAAGGCCTGTGGTGGTCAGGTAGGATGGTGAGAGTGGATGGCTATGGTGGGAATGTGCATCTCAATGGCCTCCAGCAAAGTCTGGTGGAGAATGGAGGCGGCATGGGTGATGTCGTCAGAGTGCTGGTAGGTGATAGGGTGGTGTTCAACCTGGGTATCTATGGTATCCCGGTAGGCATTACAGTTGGCACAGGAGTAATCAAGGACAAGTCTTTGTGTTGGGTCTGGGTACGTGGCAAGGTGAGGGCGAGGTCCATCTGATATGGTGAGCAGGACAGGAAGGTGATTGCTACCTATAAGGTCAAGGACATCTACAGAAATGCGCCCAACGAGGTTTGGGGAGGCCAGGGCAATGTCAGGAGTGGTACTGGATTTGGGGTGGGTATGATGAGGGAAAGGGAGGACGTCAGCTTGGAGAGTTGCAATAAACTGATGCCACCACTGTAACTGGGCAGGTGTTTGTCTGTGGATGTTGAGGTCGGTAACAATCACGTAGGAGGAAATCGTACGGGATCAGGATATTGGGGCAGATATAAATGGTGGCACAGGTGAGGTAAGGCCGGGGTAGAATAGAATGAGGATCAGATGTTCAGTAGGATCATTGAAGAAAGGTTGAGGATGAACAGAGAGATGGCGGAGGTGGCCAATGGCAGCTCCACCACATGCAACAGGAAAGGGATTGTCAGAGTGGTGAAGCGTATACGGAGAGGTGCTAATCATGTGAGTAGGCCAGAGAAAGGTATCATTAGGGATGAAGGCATCCATGTGGTGGTGGGAGAGGGTGTGGAGTAGGAGATGTTTGTTGGCGGGGAGGGAGTGGATGTTGTTGAACAGAATATGGTGGTGCTGTCGTGCCATAGTAGGGAGGTTACACTAGGGTGTCGAGACATGAGAAGGGAAAGTGGGTGATGTGGGAGTTGGCATAGCTGTTGAGGTGAAAAACGGATTGGGTGGCAAGGGAGATCTGTTGTAGGGTATGAGGGCGCTGGAAGGGTAGCATATTTTGCAGGATGATGGTTACAAAGCAAATAATGTCCTCGGCTGTGGGGAGTGGGTGAAGGGTGTTGCAGGGATGGGTGGAGTCACCGACCAAGTGGACAGGGATGGTACACTCAGGAGAGGCGGGGGGAGGTTTGGACTTGCTTTTCTTCGAGAATGTGGGATGGGGTGGGTTTCTGGTGTTACAGGAAGTGGGGGAGTCTAGGTTCGGCCACTGGTGGAGGAAGTGGGACCCATTGCAGTGAGGGCAGGTGGGGGATCGAGGCAGTCGAGAGTGAGGTGGGCGTTGTATAGTTTTTTTTCATTTTTGTTATTTGAACAAGTTTACATGAAAGGTAGGACGGCAGTGGCCTATCTATGCCTTTCTGCGGCCACAGGTAACATGAAACGGTATATAAAGAGGCATAGAAAAACAAAAACAAACACGGTGGACAAAAAGCCGTAGACAGTTAAATTGAAATACATGTAGCCGTTCACAGGCGCATTGTCCGAATAAAAAACGTTGTACACAAGCAGAGAAGACATATTAAACACGTGAACGGTGGATCCCATACTGTGAGACACTTACGCCCTAACACGAAGACACACAAAAAACTCCGGTGCATGAATATTTACTGTTCTCGTGCAAATCCGGGGACTTGCCAAAGGCAGAAGGTGTGGGTAGGAGGGACAGGGGGAGGGTGTAGATGCCAGTGGTGGAGGAGAAGGACGGTGGAGGGAAGAAGGAATGGTGGTAGGTGAATCCTGGGGATGGAAGAGGGGTTAGAAAGAGAGGAGAGAGAGAAGGGAGAGAGGGTGCCCTGGAGGAAAAACACAGGGGGAAGAAGGGGAGGATCAAAGTTGGTCAGATTGGTAGATGGAGGGGATGAGGACATCATCAGGGAGGGGGAGTTGGCGGAAGTCACCTTGGGCAAGGGTATGGAGTGTGGAGAGATGGAGAGTGTGTGGGATGTGAGTACAGGCGCGGCAGCGGACGGGGTGGTAAAGGATGGGAGAGAGAAGCGGGTGAGGAGAATCAAGTTTGCGGGAGGTGCAGAGGATCTGTATCTGCGTTGTAAAGTTTTTTTTTCCTTTATTGTTATTTTTAAACCAAGCCAGCAGCAGCATACTACGCCCCTCTTTGGCCATAGGGAAACACAAAAGAGACAAATGAAGAAAATTGGAGAAAAACATGGTGGACATATAAACGGACACAAACACTTTTTAAAATACATGGAGGCGTTCACGGGCGTAGAGTCCAAGATAAAATTTGTCCAGACACTTGGACACATACATAGACGAAAATTGTCACACGCGAATGTAGGTGCACAAAACAAATAACACTGAACCACTTAAGCACAAACGACGGCACACACAGAAATACGAGGTGTTGATCTCCGGTGCGTGAATGTTCACTATGTGTGTACGTGTCCGGGGACATGCCAAGAGAGGAGGAGGGGGGTGGGAGATGGAGCGGGGAGAGCAGAGATGTCACGGGCAGGGGAGATAGGGGGAGGGAGGAAGGGGGAGACAAAGCCCAGGGGAAGAGTGGTGGAGGAAGAGGGATGGGGGGAAAAGGAGAGAGAAGGGAGGGAGGGTGCCCAAAGGAAAAAGCACAGGATGTGGGAGGGGAGGATCAAAATTGGTTGCAGGGGTAGATGGAGGGGAGGAGGACATCATCAGGGAGGGGGAGCTGGCGGAAGCCACCTTGGGAGAGGGTAAGGAGGGTGGAGAGACGGCGACCGGGTGGGACATGGAAATACAGGTGTGGCAGCGGGCGGGGGTGGGAGAGGATGGGCGAGACAAGAGGGTGAGGAGAATCGAGTTTACGGGAGGTGTACAGGATCCGTATCCTTTCAAGGAAAAGGAGGAGGTGGGGGAATGGATTGAGATCGTACAGGATCCACGTGGGGGAGGGGAGACAGATGCGATAGGTGAAGCAGAGAGCATGGCGTTCAAGGATTTGAAGGGATTTATAAAAGGTAGGGGGGCGGAGATCCTGGCCGGATGGGTGTAACAAAGGATAGGGAGGATGAGGGATTTATAGGTGTGGAGCATGGTGGAGGGGTCCAGACCCCACGTACAGCCGCAAAGGAGTTTGAGGAGACGGAGTCGGGAGCGTGCCTTGGCTTGGATTGTCCGGAGATGGGGGGCGGTCCAGGGAACGGAGAAGGTGGTGGCGCCACTAGGGCGTTTAACGGCGGCAGAAGGGTGGGTGGTGACATGAGGGACGGGAGCTATAGAGAGGAGGCGGGAAGGAGCAGGTCCCAGCATGGACGCAGCAGTCGGTGCCGGAGATGGTGACGGTGAAGGCGACGGGGACGGCGACAGTGGTGGCGGTGATGGCGAAGGCGATGGGGAGAGTTGAGCATGGGCAGTGGCCCGAGGGAGAGGAGCGGGAGGATGAAGCTGGAGAGGGGGCGACAATGAGCAAGGGCGAAGGGAGAGTGAGAAGAGGAGGGATGGAAAGAGCGGGGTGTGACTGTGCACACCATGTAAGAGTGTTGGTAGCGGCGGAGGGCGACGTGCACACAGTGGGAATGGTGGTAGTAGTGGCAGTGGTGGTGGGGGCTGACATGACGACATGGATAAACAAAAAAGCACAGGAGGAAAAGGAGAGGAAAAACCTGGGGACAGACGAAGACCAGAGTCCCATGTGGGCACTGGCGACGGCTGGCAGGAACGCCGCAGCTGCTGTTGCTGCTGCCGCCACGGATGGGGCAGGGGCCGCTGCTGCTGCTGCTGCTGCTGCTGGAGGCAGGGCTGGCAGGCTGCCTGGTTGGCTGGACCGCTGCTGCTGGCTGGTCCGCTGCTGCTGGCCGGAACGCTGCTGCTGGCCGGGACCGCTGCAGCTGCCACTGCTGCTGCTGCTAGGATGGCTGGTTGGCTGGCTGGATGGCACCTGAAACCCTATCACTTCGATTAGAACTGGAAAGGCACAATCGAAATGCGGTATCCTTCCAGATTATCGCCGGAGATGGCGTTGTAAAGCTTCAAAACAGAATTATATACGAACCGAATACTGTTCGCATACACTGCACGAATCGCACTGTCATTGTACTACTAGGAACGTATATTATCGATCCAGTATGCACCTATTCGTTCGAGAAACGTTAGCAGCGTATTTTTCCGTTTCATCTTGTGCATTTGTCTAGGTGACGTAGGTATTTCCACAGACGCACCACCCCACCATCGCCAGTCCGAACGTTTGCCTGAAGTTTGACAGAAGCTCGGCCGTCGTAGGGACGTTGGCTTTCTGCGCTCTGCAGCTCGTTCCTGCCATCTATCTGCGGCAGTACATACTACGAAGAGCGTCCTGGAGTGGCACATCCGCCGCTACACCTCCTGCAGAGATCTGCAACCCGGGTTGCCTATAGCACAGCGCGTCGTAACAGACAATCTTGGAGAGAAGCGACTTCTTCGTTTATAAGATTCTGAATCGTTGATAAGATTTTGATTCTTTCTGGAATCAATTACAAAAAACAGCAGCCCTCAGTACGGGCGAATCAATCTCTTTCGCTGACAAAGTGAAGTCGCCGATTTTAGGTAAGTAATAATAGTAGGTTTCAAAGCAAACTTCAAATTCAGGGCTGAAGAGTTTCCAGCCAGCCCCGTCTGGGTGGGATCGAAACCCAATAAAAGGAAAAACAAATTTAGTCGCTTGAAGTTTACATAGTAATAAATAACCAACGTACAAGCAAACAAATCGGTGAACACCATGGAACCTAATAACGAGTATTTATGTTTACAATAACTGATGGTGAAGTTACAGTGAACAGAGAACGAAATTAACAGAAGAGTTAAAATGATGCAGGGCTGCTTTTCTGTAAGATTCCAAAACAAAGCTACATTCGTCTCCATTGAGAAGTTTAGCAAGGCTACTTACGATTATCATCACTTTCAACTATCGTGAACGATGTGTGTGTGTGGAATTGAAATACAGAAACATTAAAATTATGAGTGTTATAAATAAAACAATAGTAGCTTCATATAGTAGCCTGTCATTGTCATTGACAAATGCTACAATTTCATTATGCATATCGGCTCGAATCACAACCGTACGATCCGACCCTTTTCCAAAATTTAGGCTTCAATCAGTATTGCCAAAGGAATCGGAGTCGCGATGCATCACCCACTGACGAGTGGTTTTTTTTCCTTTATTGTTATTTTCAAACCCCTACAAACAGGCAGGCTGTCAGCAGCATGGTACGCCGCTCTTCATCCATAGAGTATATAAATAAACAACAGAATGAATACACAGATGTGACATAACGGTGGGTAATAAAACAGTAGACACATAAAGACAAACACGGAGCCGTATCACACTCGACGATAATCCACACTACAAACTGTTGTCACGACGCACTAACACTGAACATGGCAATGGCACAGGTGCACGATGGAGTGTGACGGTAAACACTGAACACTAAACACGACGGCACACACGAGACACTGATGGCGATGATCTCTGGCGCGCGAATGTCCACTTAGCTTGTGCGAGTCCTGAGACCTGTCAAGAGGGGAAGAAGGGTGAGGTGGCGGAGAGGGGAGAACAAAGATGCCAATGGCTGAGGAGATGGGGGGAGGAGGAGAGGGACAGGGGAGGGGATGCCCTGGGGAGGAGTGGAGAGAAATAAACGAGGGAGGGAAGAGGGAGAGAAGGGTGGGAGTGAAGGGTGGGAAGGAGTGAAAACAGGATGAGGGAGGGAGGATCAAAGTTGGTAGGAGGGTTAGATGGAGGGGAGGAGGGCATCATCAGGGAGAGGGATCTGGCGGAAGCAACCTTGGGAGAGGGTAAGAAGGGTGGAGAGATGGGTACCGGGTGGGACGTGGGAATACAGGGGCGGCAGTGGGTGGGGGTGGGAGAGGATGGGCGAGACAAGCGGGTGAGGAGGATCGAGTTTTCGGGAGGTGTACAGGATCCGTATCCTTTCAAGGAAAAGGAGGAGTGGGGGAACGGAATGATACGCTACAGGATCCGCGTGGCGGAGGGGAGACGGATGCGATAGCCGAGGCGGAGAGCATGGCGTTCTAGGATTTGAAGGGATATATAAAAGGTAGGGGAGGCTGAGATAACGGCCAAATGGGCGTAACAAAGGATAGGGCGGATGAGGGATTTATAGGTGTAGAGTATGTTGGGAAGCGTGCAAGGGATAAGTCCCTGCAGTCGCACTATTCATCTGTGTCCTCGGTGGCTCAGGCGGATAGAGCGTCTGCCATGTAAGCAGGAGAACCTGGGTTCGAGTCCCGGTCGGGGAACACATTTTCAGCTGTCCACATCGAGGTATAACAACAACACCTGTTGGCAGCTGTGGTTGTCAGTTAGGTTGTCAGTTAGTCATCATTTATTCCAGGGAAAAGCTGCACAGTCATCAACAGTAACTGTTCTTTCGGGAACTAGTTACTGTCTTCGTATACATAGATAATGGATACCCAGCCATTGACATTCGTCTGTGCGAATGCGCACGGGTTACCCAAAATCTTACGGGAATCGCCAATGTGTGTGCGAGTAACGAGTGGGTTGTCAAATGTCTACTAGGTACAATACATATGTAGAATTGTGGACAGTTGGGAATGTGAGTCTCACGGGAAGCGTGCAAGGGATAAGTCCCTGCAGTCGCCCTATTCATCTGTGTCCTTGGTGGCTCAGATGGATAGAGCGGCTACCATGTAAGCAGGAGATCCCGGGTTCGAGTCTTGGTCGGGGCATGCATTTTCAGCTGTCCACATCGAGGTATAACAACAACACCTGTCGGCAGCTGAGGTTGTCAGTTAGTCATCATTTATTCCAGGGACAAGCTGCACGGTCATCAACAGTAACTGTTCTTTCGAAAACTAATTACTGTCTTCGTATACATAGTTTAAGGCTACCCAGCCATTGACCTTCATCTGTGCGAATGTGCACAGGTTGCCCAAAATCTTACGGGAATCACCAAAGCGCGCGCGAGTAACGAGTGGGTTGGCAAATGTCTATAAGGTACAATACATATGTAGAATTGTGGACAGTTGGGAATGTGAGTCTTACGGGAAGAGTGTAAGGGATAAGTCCCTGCAGTCGCACTATTCATCTGTGTCCTCGGTGGATCAGATGGATAGAGCGCCTACCATGTAAGCAGGAGATCCCGGGTTCGAGTCTCGGTCAGGGCATGCATTTTCAGCTGTCCACATCGAGGTATAACAACAACACCTGTTGGCAGCTGAGGTTGTCAGTTAGTCATCATTTATGTTGGGGGGGTCCAGACCCGACATACGGTTGGAAAGGAGCTTGAGGAGACGGAGTCTAGAGTGTGGCTTGGCTTAGATTGTCCAGAGATGGGGTCCAGGAGAGTCGACGATAGAGGGTGACCTCAAGGTACTTGAGGGTGGGGGTGAGGGCGATAGGACGGCCATAGATTTTGAGATAGAAATCAAGAAGGTGAAAGGAAGTGGTAGTTTTGCTACAAAGATCGCCTGGGTTTTTGGAGGGATTGACCTTGAGCAACCACTGGTGGCACCAAGCGGTGAACCGGTCAAGATGGGATTGGAGAAGGTGTTGGGAGCGCTGCAGGGTGGAGGCAAGGGCAAGGAAGGCGGTGTCATCGGCAAGCTGCAGAAGGTGGACGGGGGTTGACGGTGGCGGCATGTCTGCCATATATAAAAGGTACAGAAGGGGAGAGAGGACGGAGCCTTGGGGCACACCGGCGGAGGGAAAAGAGGTGTAGGAATCCGTGTAATGGATGTTGACGTAGGAAGGACGGTGGGAGAGAAAGGAGCCGATCAGACGGAGGTGGTTAATGGGAAGGGTGAAGGTTTGGAGCTTGAAGAGGAGACCGGAATGCCATACGGGGTCATAAGCACGTTCGAGGTCCAGGGAGAGGAAGAGTGTGGAGCGAGTGAGGTGAAGGACAAGGTTGTCGGTAGAGAAGGACAGCCGAAAGCCACACTGGGCATGGCAATGACCATGCTCCTGTTCTCCTCACTATCTCTAATGGTCGCCATCTCTGCGACGCTCCTCGCCCGAACGTCCCTCCTAAACTTGTCCATGTTTACTCCCGTGCCAACTGGGATGCCTACCGGGACTCCATTCACACCCAGGTTGACGGCCACGACCTTACCCTCCAATCTCCTGATGACATCTCTCGCACTGCTGCCTTTCTGCAGCAGACCTTGTCTGATGCCGTCGCCACCCATATCCCCACCAAAGCCATCCACCCTCACCGACCCACCCTGCCTCCGCAGGCCGTACTTGTCCTTCGAGAGTCCCGCCGCCTCTACCGCTCTTTTCTCTCCACTCATGACTGGGATACACACTGGGTAACAGGAAGGAGGCGGTGCTGGCAGAGATGGTGGTGGATGCGGCGGGTGAGGATAGATTGCAGGACCTTGCTGAAGACCGAGGTAAGGCTGAAGGGATGGTAGGAGGAGATGGTGGACGGCGGTTTGCCAGGTTTAAGGAACATCAGGATACGAGAGGTTTTCCACAGGTCGGGGTAGTAACCGGTGGACAGGACTACATTGTAGAGCCTGGCCAGGGTGGAGAGGAAAGAGACAGGAGCTTCACGAAGGTGACGGTTGGTGACACGCTCGTGACCAGGAGCGGTGTTGCGTTTTGTGCGGAGTGTAGCAATGAGATCCTGTGTAGTGATAGGGGTATTGAGTTCCGTGTGTGCAATGTTGTCCAAGTACTGGAAACCAGTTGTGAGGGGAGGGACAGAGGTGTCAGTTCGATTGCAGACATCCGGGAAGAGGGAGTAATCGAACTGGGGATCATCGGGGATGGAGAAAGCATTGGAGAGGTAGGAGGCAAAGTGATTGGCCTTACTAAGGGAGTCAGGGAAGGGTTTTTTTTTGTGGTGGTGCTGAAGTCCGATCAACTTCGTTGATTTTTACTTCTGTAGGGAATGGAAGGGGTAAAAATTTTCTCTTTATTTATTTATTCTTCTTTCAGCTTTAGTTTGGGCACACAGAAGGGTCCTCTAACTCGCTGCTTTTGTTGAGTGTATGAAAACATGTGTGTAGAAGTGCTAAAGGACGATATGTCCTTAAATTATGGAGAATTACGGTGGGATATCATTTACGGAGGCTCAAATACTATCGCCTTCGGTACTTTATATTTGTGGTTGCGTAAGGGTTCTACCACACCTACTGTGGTGAGTTGTGGTGTACTGTCACGTATCATGTCCAACTTCCGAAATAAGGTTCGTGCCTTCTCCTTGACCTTGTCTGAGAGGTAAGATTCGCTTAAGGCTCGATGAATGTCATGATTTCGGATCCACCATTGAGCTCCTGTGATCCATCGTAGGCATCTGCTTTGTACAACCTGTAGCTTCTTGTAGTTAGTGGCACACGTAGTACCCCAAGAGGTCGATCCATACAAAATAGATGGTTCGACTGTGGCATGGTACAACTGGAGTTTCGTGCGTTGGCTGAGGTACGAGCTCTTCAGAAATGGGAGGAGAGCTCCCAGCATTTTGAGGCCAGACGTCTTCTTCTCCATAATGTAATGACTATACAACAGTTTGGCGTCCAGATGAACTCCCAGGTATTTTACAGTTGTTGCCCAGGGGAGTGGCTGGTCTGATATCCGTAGGCGTTCATTGACGATGGGTCTCCGACGTGTGAAGACAATAACTTTGGTTTTCTCTGCATTGACCGTTATTTTGTTCATGTGGGTCCAGTGGTCCACTAAATCTAGTTGGTGCTGCATCCGTGTGACGAGGTGGTCCATTCTGGTGCCTGCAGTCAGGAGCGCTGTGTCGTCGGCATAGAAACTGGCAGTAACATGTGGCACCGTCGGGAGGTCGTTAATATATAAATTAAACAGCAGTGGAGATATGACCGATCCTTGTGGAAGTCCTTCAAGGACAGGCCGTGTTGTTGAATTCTTGTCGTCAATGCGAACATATAATCTGCGATCCTGAAGAAAATTATCGAGAAGTTTTAAGTAGCAGTCTGGTAGGGGAGTGGTACGTCGGAGCTTGACGATCAAGTTGCGTCGCCATACTTTATCGTAAGCCTTCTCTATATCGAGAAATACTCCAATAGTATGTCGTTTCTTGTTGAAATTGTCTTGGATAGATTCCGTGATGCGCAGTAGTTGTAACTCAGCCGATAGCTTCGCCTGGAAGCCAAACTGCTCCGGTCGGATGATGTTGTGTGCCACAAGGATGTCCAGCATGCGTTTCAGTAGGACACATTCCAGGACCTTTCCCAGCGTCGGCAGTAAACTTATGGGTCTGTAGCTGTCAGGGTGTGAGAGATCCTTGCCCGGTTTTGGTATTGGCACTATTCTGGCAATCTTCCATGCCTCTGGGAAGTATCCAGTCCTGAGGCAGCTGTTCACTATCCGGGTGAGAAGCACAACAGGCTTCCTCGGGAGGTGTTTCAATTCTGTATTGCTGATTCTATCTGCTCCAGGTGAGGTGTGTTTGCTATACTTGATAATCCTCCGAATTTCCTCCGGCGTTGTCAGCCGGGGCATAGCGTTAGTCGGGGCGTCCCGAATAGCTTCCCATTCCGCCGCTGTGTCCTCCTCTGCACGGTGGAGTGCATCATCTCCATCCTCCGTGGGGGGCGTAGTCATCTGTTGTTGGTATGTGTCCGCATACAGCTCCGCCTGCGCCAGTGAGTCGTACAAGAGGCCATGGGGTCCGCAAATTGCCCTTTTGGGGGGCTGTTGCTGTCTGAGACTTTTAACTATTCGCCATTCATCTTTGGTGCGTAATAGAAAGTTGTCCATTTTGAGTTCCCACGTGTGTTGCTTCCAGTTCTGAACCTTCCGCCAGAGTTCTCGGGTTAGTCTGTGAGTCTCCCGTCTATCATCCGGATGGCGGTAACGGACCCATCGTTTCCGAAATCGATTGCGCCTTGTCTTAAGTTCCTGCAGTGGTGGTGGAAACTCATCATAATTGACTTCTGGTTGCAGGTGCTCCGTGAGTGCTCGTTGTTTCGCATTGTTAATCTTCTTCGTGAGTACTGCGACTGCCACATCAATCGCTTCTCTGGTAGTAACAACCTGGGTTGGTCGCACATTGTTGTTGAGGTACGCTTGGAACCGCTGCCAGTCGTAAGTTCTTGTCGTCGGCAGTGGGAGTTGCAAAGTAGCCCTCTCTATGAGTCCTAACACCGGTCTGTGGTCCGACGAAAGATCATCCAGCGTCTGCAGTTGGAGATTCGGGTTGATGTTCTTGATTATGGCGATGTCTAGAACATCAGGGTCTTGTGTCTGGACGTAAGGTATCCTCGTCGGTTCCCGTGGTCCATGGACGGAAACATGTAAATTCTCAGCCAGTGCAAACAACATATGTCCTTTTGGGTTAGTCTTACGGGAATTCCAGGCAACATGTTTACTATTAAGATCCCCTCCAAGGAGGATCTTGTCGTAACCCTCTGTAACGGCGTAAAGATCTTCTGGGTGGAGAGGCTTCTCAGGGAAGGGGTGATCATCATGGAGAAGAGGATAGTAGGGAGAGGGTTTAGTTCCGGTAAGGTGACGGAAGGCTGACCAGAACTTGGACGAGTTGATAGGTAGGGTAGCATTTAAATGGGTGCATGTCTGTCACCAGTCCCGGCGTTTCTTAGCCGCGAGCAAATTACGAATGTGTCGCTGGAGTTGCCGGTGGTGTCGTAGAGTGTCCAGGTCACGCGTGCGGAGGAAGGCACGATAGAGGTGGCGGGATTCATGGAGGAGGAGTACGGCCTGTGGGGGTAAGGTAGGACGGTGGGGGTGGATGGTGACAGTAGGGATGTGGGCCTCCACGGCCTCTGACAAGGTCTGCTGGAGAAAGGAGGCAGCATGGGTTACATCGACAGGGTGGTGGTAGGTGAAGGGCTGGCTATCGACCTGTGTGGAGAGGGTATCACGGTAGGCATTCCAGTTGGCACGGGATAGTCATGGACGTACATAGGGGGAGGGTCATGACGAGGGTCAGGGCGGGGGTGACAGGGAGATGGTCGCTACCAATAGGCTCCAGGACATCCACCGTTATGCGGCCAAGGAGGTTGGGGGAGGATAGGATAACATCGGGAGTGGAGTTGGAGTCGGGACGGGTGTGCTGGGGGATGGGTATGAGGTCGCCTTGAAGGGAGGAGAGGATCCGATGCCACTGCCATAACTGGGCGGCGGAACGACTATGGATGTTGAGGTCGGCGGCAATGACGTGGGAGGAGAAGGTACGGTCAATGTGGGAGAGGAAGTCGAAGGGAAGAGGGGCGTTAGGGCGGACATAGATGGTGGCACAGGTAACGGTAAGGCCGGGGAAGAAGAGACTAAGGATCAGGTGTTGTGGATGCAACGAACCGCACGCACCTCCAGATGGGGATGTGCCTGAAGCTCCGCCAGCACCTCCTCCTCCGTGATCAATGGACTGAGCCGAGTGATCATGGCGGTGAGGGTCGTCGGGCGATGCGTGGGTTGGGGTTGGTGGGTAGGAGATGGAGAAGGAGCAGCGATGAGGGAGGTGTTGGAGCCAAAACAGGAGATGGGGAGGCGGGAAAGGAAGTCAGTATGGAGGGTTAGGCTGGGGGAGAAGAACGGAATCCCGTCTGGGCGTGAGGAGAGAGATGGGGGCACCAGGGAAGTATTGGCAGAAGAGGAGGGAGAGATTCCAGGCCTCGAGAAGGGAAGGATCAGGACGGAAGAGGATAAATTTGTATAAAGAGGGGGGAGGGGGAGGAGGAGGAGGAGGCGGAGGGAGCAGGGCCAGGCGGGGACACATCCATAGGATCCTGGGGAGGGGGAAGAAGGACGATGTGGGGCCTTTTTGGGAGCGGTGGTGGTGCCACTAGGGCGATGAACCGCAGCAGAAGGGTGAGTGCTGACATGAGGGACGGGAGCTATAGGGAGCTGGCGGGAAGGCGCAGGTCCCGGCGTGGACGCAGCAGTCGGCGCCGGAGATGGTGACGGAGAAGGCGACGGCAACAGCGATGGTGGTGGCGGTGATGGCGAAGATGATGGGGAGAGTTGGGCATGGGCAGTGGCCCGACGGGCCACCACCCTAGCTAGAGCTGCAGTGACATGCTGGGGGAGTGGGGGGAAAAGATGAGGGAGAGGAGCGGGAGGAAGAAGCTGGGGAGGGGGCGACAAAGAGCGAGGGCGAAGGGAGAGTGAGAAGAGGAGGGATGGAAAGAGCCAAGTGTGACTGTGCACACCATGTAATGGTGGTGGTGGCGGCGGAGGGGTAAGTATAAACTATGGCTGTGGTGGTAGTGGTGGTGGTGGTGGTGGGGGCTGACATGACGACAGGGATAAACAAAAATGTACAGGACGAAAAGGAAAGGAAAAAACTGGGGACTGACGAAGACGAAGATGGATGAATACGAAGACGGATAAAGACGAAGACGGATGAAGATGAAGACAGACGAAAACAAAGACGGACGAAGGCCAGAGTCCCACGCTGCTGGCGCATGCGCTGACGACGGCTGGCGGGAAAGCCGCAGCTGCTGCTGCGGACGGGGCAGGGGCCGCTGCTGCTGCTGCTGCTGGAGGGCTGGCTGGCTGGCTGGCTTGCTGGCTGGCTGGACTGCTGCTGCTGGAGGGCTGGCTGTCTGGACCGCTGCTGCTGGAGGGCTGGCTGGCTGGACCACTGCTGCTGGCCGGGACCGCTGTAGCTGTTGCTGCACGGCTGGACTGCTGCTGCTCGGCTGGCTGGCTGGCACCTGAAAACCTAGCGCTTCGATTAGTGCTGGAAAGGCACAATCGAAGGGCGGTATCGTTGTGGAGTACCGCCGGAGATGGCGTCGTAAAGCTTCATTCCAGAAATATATACGAACCGAATACTGTTCGCATACACTGTACGAATCGCACTGTCATTGTATTACTTGGAACGTAAATTATTGATTCAGTAGGCACCTAATCGTTCGAGAAACGTTAGCAGCGTATTTTTCCGTTTCATCTTGTGCTTTTGTCTCGGTGACGTAGGTATTTCCACAGACGCACCACCCCACCATCGCCAGTCCGAACGTTTGCCTGATGATTGGCAGAAGCTCGGCCGTCGTAAGGACGTTGGCTTTCTGCGCTCTGCAGCTCGTTCCTGCCATCTATCTGCGGCAGTACATACTACGAAGAGCGTCCAGGAGTGGCACATCCGCCGCTACACCTCCTGCAGACATTTGCAACCCGGGTTGCCTATAGCACAGCGCGTCGTAGCAGACAATCTTGGAGACAAGCGACTTCTTCGTTTACAAGATTCTGAATCGTTGATAAGATTTTGATTCTTTCTGGAATCAATTAAAAAAAACAGCAGCCCTCAGTACGGACGAATCAATCTCTTTCGCTGACAAAGTGAAGACGCCGATTTTAGGTAAGTAACAATAGTAACTTTCAAAGCAAGCTTCAAAATCAGGGCTGAAGAGTTTCCAGCCAGCCCTGTCTGGGTGGGATCGAAACCCAATAAAAGGAAAAACAAATTTAGTCGCTTGAAGTTTACATAGTAATAAATAACCAACGTACAAGCAAACAAATCGGTGAACATCATAGAACCTAAGAACGAGTATTTATGTTTACAATAACTGACGGTGAAGTTACAGTGGGCAGACAAAGAGATTAACAGATGAGTTGAAAATGTTGCAGGGCTGCTTTGCTGTAAGATTCCAAAACAAAGCTACATTCGTCTGCGTTGAGAAGTTTAGTAAGGCTACTTACGATTATCACCACTTTCAACTATCGTGAACGACGTGTGTGAATGGAATTGAAATAAAATTGTGAGCATTATAAATTAAACAATACTTGCTTCGTATAGTAGACTTTTATTTACAAATGCTACATCTGCCGCTAGCGATCTGCTTTTTTTTTTGCTTTATTGTTATTTTAAAGCCTGTACAACAGGCAGGCTGTCAGCAGCACACTACGCTGCTCTTCAGCCATAGAATATACAAGCAGTAGAAATAGGAGAAAACATAAAAGTTACAAAAGGTGGGCAATAAAACAGGAGACACAGAGAGACAATAACGGAGCCGTTCACACTCGTCGATAATCCACACTGCTAACAGATGAGACAACGCACAAACACTGAAGATGACGATGGCACTGGTGAACGAGGGAGTGCGACGGTGAACACGGAACACTAAACATGACGGCACACACGAAACACTGACGGCGGTGATCTCCGGCGCGCGAATGTCCACTTAGCGTGTGCGAGCCCGGGGACCTGCCAAGAGGGGAACAGGGGTGAGGTGGGGGAGAGGGGAGAAAAAGGATGCCAATGGCGGAGGAAATGGGGGCAGGAGGAGAGGGACAGGGGAGGGGAGGCCCGGGGGAGGAGGGGAGAGAAAAGGAGGAGGGAGGGAAAAAGGGAGAGAAGGGAGGGAGGGTGCCCAGAGGAGCAAGCACAGGAGGAGGGCGGGAGGATCAAAGTTGGTAGGAGGGGTAGATGGAGGGGAGGAGGGCATCATCAGGGAGGGGGAGCTGGCGGAAGCCACCTTGGGAGAGGGTAAGGAGGGTGGACAGATGGAGACGGGGCGGGACGTGGGAATACAGGCGCGGCGCGGCAGCGGGCGGGGGTGGGAGAGGATCGGGGAGACGAGCGGGGCGGGACATGGGAATACAGGCGTGGCGCGGCAGCGGGCGGGGGTGGGAGAGGATCGGGGAGACGAGGGGGTGAGGGGGGTCGTGGGAATACAGGCGCGGCGCGGCAGTGGGCGGGGGTGGGAGAGGATCGGGGAGACGAGGGGGTGAGGAGGGTCGAGTTTACGGGAGGTGTACAGGATCCGTATCCTTTCAAGGAAAAGGAGGAGGTGGGGGAAGGGGATGAGATCATACAGGATCTGCGTGGGGGAGGGGAGACGGATGCAATAGGCGAGGCGGAGAGCTGGCGTGCAAGGATTTGGAGGGATTTATAAAAGGGAGGGGGGGCGGAGATCCAAGCCGGATGGGCATGACAAAGGATAGGGCGGATGAGGGATTTATAGGTGTGGAGGATGGTGGAGGGGTCCAGACCCCACCAGCGATCTTTTTTTTTTTTTTTTTTTTCTTTATTGTAATTTGAACACCCCATACAAAGGTGGGCTGGCAGCGGAACAGTGTACTCCGCTCTTCAGCCATAGGCAGTACAATAAAAAAGAAAGGGAGACAGACAAGTAACAGAATGGCGGTTTAAAAAACAGGAGATACAATTGTTAAAAAAACAGGAAGCCGTTCACACTCGACGAAACAACAAGAAAAACGGCGGCACTGGGCACAAACACTGACGAGGTAGACGACGCACGTGAACGAAGGAGCGTGGACGGCAAAAAACACTGATGCACAGACACGACGGCACAAACACTAAACCGAGGGCGACGATCTCCGGCGCGCGAAAGTTCACGATGCATGTGCGAGTCCAGGGACCTGCCAAGAGAGGAGGAGGAGGAGGAGGAGGAGGAGGAGGAGGAGGAGGAGGGGGAGGAGGAGGAGGGGGAGTGAGAAAGCGAGAGGGGAGAGCAGGGACGCCACGGGCAAGGGGAAGAGGGGGGGAGAGAGGAAGGGGGAGGGGAAGCCCGGAAGAAGAGGGGTGGAGGGAGGGGACGGGGGAAAAGGAAAGAGAAGGGAAGGGAAGAGAAAGGAGGGAGGGTGCCTAAGGGAAAGGACACCAGGAGTGAGGGGGGGCAGGGTCAAAGTTGATAGGAGGGGTAGATGTAGGGGACGAGGACATCATCAGGGAGGGGGAGCTGGCGAGGACATCATCAGGGAGGGGGAGCTGGCGGAAGCCACCTTGGGAGAGGGTAAGGAGGGTGGAGAGATGGAGACCGGGTGGGACATGGGAGTACAGGCGCGGCAGCGGGCGGGGGTGGGAGAGGATCGGGGAATCATCAGGGAGGGGGAGCTGGCGAGGACATCATCAGGGAGGGGGAGCTAGCGGAAGCCACCTTGGGAGAGTGTAAGGAGGGTGGAGAGATGGAGACCGGGTATAGGATTCGTATCCTTTGGAGGAAGAGGAGGAGGTGGGGGAAGGGGATAAGATCATACAGGATCCGCGTGGGGGAGGGGAGACGGATGCGATAGGCAAGGCGGAGAGCATGGCGGGAGGGGGGCTAGGCAAGGCGGAGAGCATGGCGGGAGGGGGGCGGAGATCCAAGCCGGATGGGCATAACAAAGGATAGGGCGGATGAGGGATTTATAGGTGTGGAGGATGGTGGAGGGGTCCAGAGGGGTCCAGACCCCACCAGCGATCTGCCTCTTTGACCTACATATCATCAACACCTCACAACAAATGTTGTCGGGTATGAAGTATTACTCTCTATAATTGTTAACAAGCTCCTACTGCTTATAGATACTCGGATAACAAACTAAAAATTGCTTATTTTTTTCATTAAGGAAATGTTCGTTACTTCCAATACTTTCCTGCCAGCCTGTTAATTGCTAAAGCGAATTACACAAAGCTTGAATGGCGCTGTTGCTCGCTGCTGCCGACAGATGGCAGCTCCGCACGCCACCTCGGAAGGTACGGCCCATGTCTTTCCCCGCGGCTTGGTGCCGTCCCCATTTGTTGCTGGGTGTCGCCAAGTCACGCGATATTGCTTTGTGGGTGTAAGGAACTCGTCCCTACAATTTGTAAGCAACGACTCTTATGAATCAGTCTAAATATTTCAGAGCTAATATTCCATCATGGTAGCAACGATTCATTCATTTCAAAATTAGGCACGCTCGTTTGTTAGGTTTCAACTCTTTTTCAACAGAACAGGAATGGATAGGGAACACAAAGACGGCCAGAGACTGTGACACCGGAGAAACCAGCAAAGTCATTCCCAATAAGGCCTTTGGACAGCACAACAAGGTGGCAGAAGTTATAGGATACTTCCAAATATCGTAACGGACCTCTTTTTGCCAGATGTAGCACAGACACTCCATATAGCTGGGACTCAACAAGTCGTTGGAAGTCCCCTGCAGAAATATTGAGCCATCGCGGCTCTTTAACCATCCATAATTCGAAAGTGTCGCCGATGCAGGATTTTGTGCACAAGCTGATCTCTCTAATGTGTCCCATTACTGTACAGTGTGAGTCTGTCGTTTGCTGCTATAACCCATTAACGGCAGATTTCCCTGTACTGTGCTAACAGATGATTCGTCATATGTCCCACATTGACTTCTGCAATTATTTCATGCAGTGTTGCGTGTCTCTTAGCACTGACAACAGAATAACTGTACAGTGGCAAATATTTCTCAATAATATTGACCCCCAAGGAAGAATAAAAAACTATTTAAGATCGTCTTATACACAAGAACTTTTCATTGTACCATAAAGCTTAAGTTTAAGTGTGTTTTCATAAATTTTCGTAATAATAAAAGAATTTCAGGAGGCTACTGCAATCATTTTTCTTTCCCTTTCTTTAGAGGTAAAGAGACCTAAGTGAAGCCTTCTAAAAGGAAGTGCAAACATTGCTTCTTAAAAAATATTAAAGAAACCCAATATAAAAAAAAATATGCGAAGAAATCTTTCAATCGATATTGAATGTCTAATAGTTGGATAGTAGTTTGAAATACAAAAACACAAGTAACATTTTTATTCCACATAAAAACAATTTTTCAAATTTTAATTTTGGTTTACTCAAAACCATCAAAATTGCACCTAGACCTCTTGTGCTCTAGGGTCCTCAGTTAGCTTTGATGCGTCTAAAATTACACACATGAAAGATGTATTGAATATAGGAAAGCAGTGACGTAATGTACACTTACTTCCTTTCAGTCTGTAGCAGAATTGCTGGTGCGGATGACCAGTGTCCTACGAGCTGTATTAATGTTTTATAAACAGCGTAACCTTCAGTGACAGAAAGTGAATGATTTCTGAAGATAATGATGCAGAGTTAATGGAAAGCTACTGAAAATGACATGTCAGTCAGTCGAAATAAAGTGGGAAAATCATGTGGTTCACGAGTGTCATACACCCAGTTGACATCAGACTCACGAGGAAAAATTCCTGAATTTAATTCCACAAAAAAGAAAGTCAGTAACCTCACACATATCGATCCATATAAATGAATAAATGTGTTACTATTTTCAAAGTAATCCAGGTCAAACCTTTAATATTACAAGAATATTCTTTCATTCGTATAAGGTATTTCTGCATAATTCATACTTCCTGTCAATTCCGATAACTAATAATTTTGTATTTAAAACATTCGTAACATTAACATTATACTTGTTAAAAGGAACTACTTGGCTTTACGTCAGGTAAGTACATACGTTTTTCCCTTGTATTATTTACCATAATTGTTATTCTTTTTTAAGTTTTCTTTCAGAGAAAGTTATCATATGGACTTGAAACAGTTCTTCTGATTAAATCAGTTCTGTTAACGTAATAAGATATAATCATCATTCATTATTATCCTTTCTTCAGAATATGAGTTACAACTAAAACATGAAAACAACGGAAATGCACATATGGAATAATATACAAAATAAAGGAAAAGACACACTCACGTTACAGGTGACTGATGTGTCGTGCATAAAAACACGCAACAGAAAGCAGTAGCCAAAATATCTTTCGAGTTCTTGCTCTATCTGTTTCTGGCACAAAAATACACGTTTGGAAACACAGACACCCAAACATGCACACCCGTAGCCGTGGCTAGGCTCTGTCTGTGCGATTGCAATTGAAACAGTACATTGCTCTCACATCCAAAACATGAGCTGCCATCGCAAAAGAATATGCCACTAAGGCATCTGCAATTGAACTACTCCATTTATTTTTTCCGAAGAAGTGTTAACTTCAACTGATTGCTACTGAAACAAATGACACACCCAAGCAGATTACATCTAAATGTGCTGTTACTTTTTCCCGTTCATATTAAAAATGAAAATCCTTCATAACAGCTGTGGCAAGAAGTTTTATTAAATGCCCGGTGAATAAGGGACTCAACAAAAGACCTTCAGTGCTTTCATACTGTAGCACAAAACCATCTCAAGGATTTCTGTGGTTTGGCAAAATGAATTCTGATCGCCGATTGAGTCATCATTCGAAATTATTTTATCCTGATAGTGAGAAATGTCCAGCTCGAGGTCATCCTGACTACGACCCATGTATCAGAATCATCCGTTGGTTGATAACACCAGTAATATATTCAGTCATCATTACATGCCACATGAACAGCTTAACACTGATGACTGTCTAGGTGGTACTAAATGCCACACTTCCCTATTAGAATATTTGCCATGGCGCTTGAAATCATAAAGTTGAGGACTTGGAGATTATGGTCCTTTGTGTCAAGCAGGTACTTGACATGGTCTTTCTGGTAAATGGCCTGCAGTTGGTAGGAGGGATCTTCTCCTTCTTCAATGGTGGTGGCTGTGGATTCTTGGAAATGGGGTAACGAGGCTCCACGGCACGAACAGGGGTGGTTACTCCTGGTGTGGAGGCACCAGTATCCGATTTACAGAAACTCCAATGAGCGTGAGTGGTAGGCCACTTAGACTATAAGGTGGAGGGGGGGGGGATGGTGGAGACCGACAGGATCAAAGTCCCTACATGGCCCCGTTGCACTGACGAGATGGTGTAGACGGCACGGCACCCAACAAAGCTGGTCGGTTGTATCAATGCTGCGGACCAACAAAGCTTGTCCGTCACTAGGCGAGAGGTCTATCACGACGCGCCCATAGGAGTCGTCTGATGACAAAGAGATCAATTCCTCACACCAGGCTGTGGACAGGTTTTAACGGGTTTCGGTATCACTGTCAGTGGTTATCGGTGACTTGTGGTGGGAGGCACGATGCACTGAGTCCTTAGCCCATTTGGTGGTCTCAGTATTGGCGCCTGTGGCAGCTTTCTGGGATGGCTGTCAAGTGAGCCGTGTCATGTTGACACGTGAAGGGGTGGCGGAAGAGTCGCCTAGCCACAGCTTAACAGTATCTGCTACTGCACCGTCCCCACACAGTAAAGGTAATAACCAGTGCTGCTCGCTCACAATTGATTCAGATACCAAAATTGTACATGACACTTATCATCGTGTATGAGGAAAGAATGTTGACTTAGAAGACACATGACAAATTAACATTGAGTCAGGTACTAAGACTAAACAACGCTGAGTAACACTTGTGACCATAACGAACGATGGCATGTACTCACAAGCAAACACAGTCAGTGCTCAAAACTGACTCACGATCTGTTAACTTTTATTTTCCCCTTTATTGTTATTTCATTGTCCTCCTCCATGTGGGGAGGGGTGGGCAGGCAGCGACACAATTCGCCACTCTTCAGAGATGGGATTACTTAAAATATCACGGGAAAACTTTTCATTTACACAATATGGGGACAAAAAATAAAATTTACTCATGAGAAGAGGAAACAATTGGAGTTATAATATACAAAAAGAAGGGATAGTTTGATGAGGCATCTTTACATAAAATCCCCATACAGTTGAAGTGGCACTCGATGAAGACATAGCATATAAATACCGGAGGCACGACTGGCACAATTAAAAACAGCATTCTCCATATGGGAACACAAACTCCACTTGTATTACATACTCGGTGGGCAGCAAAATGGGCCTAAGTAACTACATTAAAATTTGAAGGGCCTGCTAAGTGAGGGGTGGTCAGAGAGGAGGGAGAGAGGGAAGAGATGTAGAAGGGCGGCACGAGGGGGGGAAGGAGTGGAGCCGATAGTACACCAAGGCAGAGGAGATGGGAATTGAGTGCAAGGACTGGGAAAGGAGAAATGAGAGGGGGGACGGGGTGGGGGGAGGCGAAGGAGAGGGAGCTTAAGGGAGGAGAGGAGTGGGTCAGGGTTAGACGGAAGGTAATATTGAGGTGAACACATCATCCGGGATGGAGAAATGTAGGAAGTTCGTTTGGAAGAGGAGGTGGAGGGTGTGGAGAAGGAAAGAGGGTGGGGCACTTCCTATGTCCCCTCCATTTCCAGAGCAGCTCTTCAACATCCTTGCACTCCCTCCTGGTTTGATATCCCTCTACTTCTCCCACAACGATCCACATCTGCTACTTGATGCCATCAGCACAGGGCAAATTGGCAACCCACAAGAGAAGCCTGTTTGTGTACTGTAAGTACAATCTTCACGCAATAACGTTCAAGGTTCTCCATCAAATGAATCACACAGAGAATCCCTGCAGTATCTTTATCTGAACAACTTTCTTGATAAAATTGCTCCATAATGTCGAGCTTAAATGTTTGATGTACTGGTATCGACAAATTCGATTTGTAGTCGGTTGCTGTAAATATACAATATACATGACATAAAGAAGCCAACAAAACTGATTCACGTTTTGATTTGTAGTGAGCATTTCCTGAAGCATGTTCCTCCCATTTGTTTTCCTTGGCTCTCATGTACCACTTGCTTGGCGCTCGCCGTTTCACTTGTGTAGACTAACTGGTCTGCACATTCCTTTTTCATTTCTTTCAAATGTTCAAAGGTGTGTAAAATCTTATGGGACTTAACTGCTAAGGTCATCAGTCCCTAAGCTTACACACTACTTAACCTAATTTATCCTAAGGACAAACACACACACCCATGCCCGAGGGAGGACTCGAACCTGCGCCGGGACCAGCCGCACTGTCTATGACTGCAGCGCCTGACATCGCCCGGCTAATCCCGTGTGGCTTCATGTCTTTAATCAAATTTTTGTTGTTGTTGACAAATTGCAACAGTTTCTTAAATTTTCATGTTTATTAAGCAAGGTCTTTTCCGAATGTACATCTCACCATAAGGTGATTCTGTTACCTAGAGTCCAAGGTTTCTGTTAATCACGCCTCTTTTTTTTGTACTGATATATACATGAAACATGGATGATAAATAGTTTGGACAAGAAGAGAATAGAAGCTTTCGAAATGTGGTGCTACAGAAGCATGCTGAAGATTAGATGGGTAGATCACATAACTAATGAGGAAGTATTGAATAGGATTGGGGAGAAGTGAAGTTTGTGGCACAACTTGACCAGAAGAAGGGATCGGTTGGTAGGACATGTTCTGAGGTATCAAGGGATCACCAATTTAGTATTGGAGGGCAGCGTGGAGGGTAAAAATCGTAAAGGGAGACCAACAGATGAATACACTAAGCAGATTCAGAAGGATGTAGGTTGCAGTAGGTACTGGGAGATGAAGATGCTTGCACAGAATAGAGTAGCATGGAGAGCTGCATCAAACCAGTCTCCGGACTGAAGACCACAACAACAACAACGATATATACATGGAAGACTTCATCCCTAACAAATATCTCTCTATACCTAACCAAAAAGTGAAGTAATATATGTCATAGATTTAGCTCTAAAAATGTTTAAGGCTGAAATACTCTCATAAAAGATTTCATCCAATTTATGATTGAATTTCCAAAAACAGTGACACATTTTTTTTCCAAGTGTGAAGCCAAATTCAAATTCTCATGTATTAAGCATTAATAACGCTTCCATAAAGAAATATTTTCATAAAACATTTCATTCACTATTTTCGAAAATCTTTGAAATATATTAGTTAATTTGTAAGTGAGAAATCAAGCACTATTTTGCATAGATGTTATTTTAAAAATATTTTAGTAGGTGTTGCATACCGTTTTATTTTCAAAAGAAAGCTTCCACATAGTATTTCACCCCCATAGTGGTAACGCTGAGACCCCATTTATAGGATAACCATCTTCAGTGAAATTTCCAGCTACCAAGAATGCACGCTGGGCCCCAAATATTACAGTAAAAAGGAGACTGTTTTTCCAGGGCTCCTGGTATGTGATATGAAACTGTCTTCACTTACTTTTATTTATATATGTGTTTATGCAATCATAGGCATAATTTTTTTAGGGATGCTCTGATGTACAAGTACTCACAAGCGTAGTTTAAACACACAAAAATACACACACACGTGTACAGGTGTGGATTAAACTTCAAGCTACATTACTTGGTTATGATGCCACTACATTCATTTACTAGAAATAATAATGAAGTAAGCGGATGTGGACGTCATTGTCTGTATTTTTAGTAGTATTTTGAAATAGGACAACATAAAAAATTAATTAATGTTGAAACGAGACTTAAATCAACCAGCTAGTGTGTTGTGACCCCTATACTAAATTTAAACACTGTGGAATAAAAAATATTTCTATCTTATGTACTGAATTACATGCAATTATTATTTTAGGTACACTGTACTTCCATAGTGACCAAAATAAAAGGTCAAATTAAATACATTCTTTTAATTATTATTTTCTTGAAATGGTAAACCAGGGAGATTTTGTTTAGTGTATCTTTCAAAAGGTACTTTTAGAAGTCATTTTTTGCCCTCTTCAAGAAAATGTGACATTCTCCAGGGTAAAATATTTAATTAATAGTTCAATAATATGATTCACTCTGTAGCCAAGTAGTATATTATTATTCATGCAAAATTTAGTTTTTTTAATTCAAATAATGGATGAGATAATGATGCCTATTCATGAAACCCATGTTCATGTGAAGTTGAAACTAAAGATATGTGTACCATTTTCTTCTTAATGGTAGCATGTCGAAACATTCCAACTTCATAATCCTTTTGATTCTGAGAGCCTTCTCATCTTATATAGTGTTCTTAATTTTCTTTTTTATTGTGGACTCCTTTGTCATGATTTCATCAGTTTTTTCCGCTTCAGCAACACATTACCTGTCCACTCATAGAAGCCCACTTTTCATGTTGTCCCTATTTCTCATGCCTAGTCTGCTAGTTGTTGTTAATTTGCTTGTTACTAAATCATTCCAACATATTTCAGTGTCCCTCACACCTATCTGAAGAGCTGATATGGAAACAAAAATAGTTTTTTTGCAAACATTCCCAAGTTAAACAAATGAAGCTTTTAGACTCACCATCACCGAGGTGGTGAGTGTATTGCACACCACTTCTGGCAACTGACCTAATACAAACAGGTGCAGCATCTGGTTTAGAAAAGCATTTGAACACGAAAATGATGAGCTACTATACATAAAGTATATATTTTTATAATGACAGGATTTTTGCCAATGAAAACCAAAATTTTCATTTTTTGGACCATTGTAATGTCCAAGTCGCCATAAAGGTAGGTCAGTCTTTTTGCAAGTACATAATACTTTAATACCCAAATATGCTTTAATACCCAAATATATATCACCACAGTTGTGGCGTCGTTAGTGCTTTCTTTTATTTTTATTTTGTTTATTTTGATTGTGTGTCCTGTGTCCACCAACCAAAATCAGCCATGGGTCTAAAGACAAGTGTATTAATTTAGAATAGTGGTTGATTTTGGTTGGTGGATGCAGTAAATAAAAAGAAAATAAAAGAAATGAACCACTGTAGATGCCATAACTGTTGTGATAAATGTTTAGGTATTAAAACGAAACAATAATTGTGTATGCTAAACGGTGGCCCCATCTTAAATTCATAATTATTTTTCTGCAGAACCGGGAAAAGAGCTCAAAATTCCAATGTGATAGTTTACTAGAAATACTTCTTCAGAAGTCACAGTTGTCATGCTAAAGCCCCTTGCAGAGTGATGCTGGAAGGCTCCAATCTCTAATGGAATTCTTTATTTTCTTAGTGAACTGGGTTGATTCATAATAATCACATGGAATTATCTTTGTTGGCATTTAAGAAGGAAGGGCATAATGGACAGAGAGGCAGGTCCCATCCATTAAAATACGGA
Source organism: Schistocerca nitens (assembly GCF_023898315.1). Lineage (NCBI taxonomy): Eukaryota > Metazoa > Arthropoda > Insecta > Orthoptera > Acrididae > Schistocerca > Schistocerca nitens. Next base: position 150,614,949 of record NC_064624.1, on the reverse strand, counting down.
TATTGTTTTTCAGGGGGTGAAAGAAGCAATCTAAAGTGCCTGTTCTCTGCAGTCTGGCCGTTTAGCCACCAGACAGCTTATGAATTCCTTTCACAAATAGGTTCCTTCCCGGGTTGAAGAGGGAGAAGGGGTTCTTGTACTTTTGGTTCCATCTCATTTACTACTTCATTTACAACTTCCAACAAAATCTGTCCTCCTCCTTTCACTTCACCCCACTTTGTGCAGAAAAGGGCTGAAATAGCCCAGTTCCTGTTCCACATCTCTGTATACTGCAAAACTTTCTGATTTTTTTTTTTTTTTTGGTTACATTACACCAAACCATTTCAGCTTGTTGGCCCCATGTATGAAGGAACTATTGCAATCTCGTGTGTGTGTGTGTGTGTGTGTGTGTGTGTGTGTGTGAGAGAGAGAGAGAGAGAGAGAGAGAGAGAGAGAGAGAGAAGAGAGAAGATCCCTAAAACAAATACTATGCTTACGATTGCATAAACATATATGGCTACAGCACAACTACACATGTGTTGCTCATACATGCCTAATCCTGACTGATAATAGGCAATAACATTTTTCTTTACTGGGTTTATTATATTAGATTCCTTCATTGTGTACATTCCGGTACATGAAAAGCACATTCACTTATGGCAAATATTTTCAGCATATGTTGGCTTAAAACAGTTGTTTGATAGGATAGTTTGGCATTGTACTATTCAACAGAACTAAATGTTATCCTTAACCACAAATTAGATCAGTGATATTTAATAGCTGTTTAACAGAGTTTAAAACTTTTCTGATGACAATAATATCAGTCCGATTTTTTATCTGCTTTTGGAAGCTTGTTACACCCTTTTCCTGTGTGCAGGACATGAATTTGGCATTTACCTTGGATTTTGAAGATTTTGGCATTTTTCAGATATCGTCTCATCTTTATGTATGAAAGATGATCTGCAGGAATTATTTGATTCTGCAGCAATTAGAAAGGTTTTACATTACATTTTGAAAACACAGTGCATTGCAGTACCATACCTGTGCACTGATCATGGGCATTACACATCTTCACATTTCATGTTATAACTTTATCAGTGTAGTACATATGAGGTGCCAAATATTTTAATGGCAAAATTTCACTAACTTGTAAGCAAAAGGCACTGCACTTCCCAAAAGTTGATAGGTTTAGCAAAACCCTCAGTAATTTCTTTGTTTAAATTGTCAAAAATTTTTGGAAAGTACAGTGCAACACACATGTGGATTGTTTATGCCAGTCATTGTCTCAAATGAAGTGTTATGAAACGTAAACCCTGAAAGTGAGCCCTTAAGGCTTACAGGTTGTTGCAGTTTGAAACTAAAATGCAGATTTTGTCTGATGGAGGTATTCTCATTTAAACCTTGATCACTGATATTGGTTATACCATCTGTACAGTAATCCACAAAACTACGCTACGAGTAATTATGAAGTGTTATAATAATTATTTTTCCTGCCATATTTTAGAACTATTGGATGTGATGTCACTGTTTGAATATCTCGGTGTTCTCTTCTTTTGTTGTTGTTGTTATGTTATGTTGTATATTATATGTTTCATTTTTTCTACAATTTTATGATTTCAGCATTAGCACTTTTATGTATGGGAAGGGGAAAGATTATATTTGCTGGAGCACTTTAATTTTTGTCTGACAGTTAAGATTTCCTTGTTGCTTTGGTCAGTGAGCTATTTATCTAATGTGTTTACATGGAGTTTAAAGGTGTTTGGCAACACTACTTCAGTATGAGATGTAAATATTGATAGTGACTTAGAGTAGTATGTTCATGTAGTTTTATATACCTTATAATTCAGGTTTCACTGTTAGGTTTCTTTTAAAATTCAAATTATTTTGGCCTAGAGAAAACCCTGTATGTGGCTCTTCTTAGTGTAGCATTTAAAGTTATAATTAATATTCTTTGTACTTTTAGGCTGACCGTGTTACCCCAGCGAGAAAGAGATTGTTGATTATGGATACGAAAAAGAATGACTGCACTGATACTTTTTCAAATAAATCTGTTAAAGTGTATCCAGGCTATTCTGTTCAACCAATAAATGACCGTGAAATTAAAAAAAAATAGATATGTGGTTTCTGTACTGTAATTGGAGGTTTTTGTATCATTTGTTCTAGAAATAGTCTATTGTTTCACAAACTCTTTGTACTTAATATGCTATGTCTCTTGTTATGTATAATTATTTTTGTGTTAAAGGTTGTTCATAGTTTAAAACTGGCTTTGGAGATGGTCAATGAACCTAAAAGTGTTCTTTGCTTTTATGTGAGGGCGTCACCACCAGACCACCATACCCACAGTATGGAAAGTGTAAAAGCCAGTGGAGACATAATTTGCTTGCTAGCTGAGGAAATAGCTAATGTTTTTAAAGACAGAACTACATCTGTGAGAATAATAAAGATGCACGTTGAAAGATTTGTGAACATAACCTTCACTGGACCACACAAGTAAGATAATAAGAACACTACATTTACCTCACACATCTAACAATATGTAGTCATGTGTACAGGGTCCTTACGAAACTGAAGAAAAGCGTGTGAAGATGATTTGCAAATGCAGATTAATGAGTGGCAAAAGAGAATATAGAGGGGACAATATTTTTTTCAGGTCTTTTTGAGACGTTGATGGAAAAATACAGCCATTGATCTTTTGTTACGAGAATGCATGGCAGAAGGATATGTTGAAAAAATATGGAGATGTATGTCTGCTTCATGCCACCTACAAAACAGCAAAATATGACATTCCTTTATTTTTTGTTACAGTGAAACCAAACAGATGTTGTTTAGTAATAGGTTTATTTATTTGTTCAGGTAGAAGATACAAATTCAATTGCTGAAGCTGTACATCTTTTCAAGAGGTGGAATATAGATTTCAACTCCACCTACTGGGTTACTGATTTCTTGGAGTCTGAGATTGTAGCAATTAAAGAAACGTTTCCATTTTCAAAAGTGTACTTGTGTTCATTTCACAGGGAACAGGCTTGGGGGTGATGGGTTAAGAAGGGAGGAAATCTAACAGTAGGAACTGATAACGGGTCAGTTCTGGACTTGTGGCATTATGTTGCAACGTCTCCATCTGAGGAACAGTTCAGATTGAATGTAGAAATATTAAAGGCTCATGAAGTTTTTCATAGGAACCCCAACGATCTTCTTTATTTTAAAAATCAATGGCTCTCCACTGCTGATAGGTGGGTGAGAGCTTTTGAGAACATTGGCATCTTTGCCCAGATTAGAACCACACATGGTTCTGAAACAATGAACAAGAAGGTTAAAAAGTCTTTTTTGTACTATGACATAGACAAAACATTAACAGGAGTTGTTAAGGTTTAGTGTCATTCCTAGCATCACGAAACGTATTGCCAAATGAATTCTGTTATTAGAAAGAACAATGAAGATCTACCTGCATTTTTGCATGGAAAGACACAAGGAATTTACAACACACGTGTAGAAACGATATTGTTCTGCAGAGGAAAGCTTCAGTAGAGTCAGTGTCAGTGATAAGTGAGGGTGTTTTCTGTGTGAAATGTGACACTTCAAAGGTTTTAGGTATACTGCAAACTTTGGAGAAGCAAGTTGTGCATGCGAAGATTACCAAAAGCATGAATATATATGTATACATTTTTGTGCCATCTTCATTTTGTATCCTGAATGGGGTTTTGACAAACTAAATGAGAATTACAGAAATACCTCATAAATTTGTCTAGTTAGGACACATGGGTATGGTGCAAGTGGCAGCTGTATTTCACAAACTGATTCTGTAATACACAAATATGAGGAGTCAAGAAGCGATGGTGCAATGAATGAGGAGCATAACATTCCCGAACCATCAGATTATTCTTCATCTCTGTTTCGAGAGGCAAGAGAGACATGTCAGAATATTATAAATCTCACTCACAATTGTGACAATGATACAATAAAAAAGTGTCAGAGGCACTTAAAAATGTGGAATGTATTGGAAGATTGTTGAACCCTACAGAAAACATTCTTCCCTTAGCAGCGACATCATCTTCAAAAATGTAGGAATACTCATTTAAATGGAGACAGAATTTGTGAATCATGTACTGGTATTTGCCTTAATATGCTTTTCTGGATGTTCATATAGATTTAACAGTATTACGTAAAATTTGAGCTGGTCTGCAATTAGTATGTGAATAATCTTAGTCTATGCTAACAAGAGGTTCACATAATTAAATTTTAGTTCATTTGGCAAAACAAAAATGTAAAAGAATTCAGCAATTGCTAAAGCTGGTGATTTGCTAAATGATAGCCAAAATGAAATGGATTGATCAGAATATGGTGAGTTAAGTGTCTACAACTATCACTTACATTGGAAGGTCTTTTGAGTTTTGCATTAAAAGGTGTGGTTGGGGTGAAGCAAGTTATGTAAACACAGTAGTATGGCAATTGCACATCTTAATTTAAAAATGGAAGGACTTCCCAACCAAAGTGAAAGTCATGAATAAACCACTTGCCATACCCTCATCAATATACTTCACCATCAATAGTTGAAGTAGATACCCAACTGTGTGCGAATTGTGTTGCTACTGATCTTTCCGAATTGTGTTAAAGAGTATTGGTAGCAGGAAGCAAGATTGGAAGTACAAAAAGCTCTTCTATATTTCTTATAATAATAATAATAATAATAATAACAATGATAACAATAAAATAGGAGTACTCACTACACTAAATATACACACTAGGCAGAGATCAGAACCAACCAACACACAGAAGAAACCCACTAAACCAGCATGCCAACACAGGCTACGGATCATAATAGAAAAACTGAGAAAAGACATCGGACAGCTAACACAATTTATAAGAAATGAAATGTCAGAAACAAAATGAAAAAGGTTGGGTAAAATCTCACCACAAAAAGTGATAGAGCAATTAGATGAAAAGAAGCAGAAATTACAAGCATTGGCCAAACGAATTAGAAGATACAAAGAAAGTGAAAATAGAGGGAAAAAAACTAAACATTCAATACAAACCAAAAGAAATTTTACCTGACAATAGATAACACACACATTAAAATAGACAATCTACCAAAGATAACAGACATGGAACACTTCTGGAGGAACATATGGTCAAACCCGGTACAACATAACAGGCATGCACGGTGGATATAAGCAGGAACAGACACATACAAGATGATACCAAAAATGGCTGAAGTGATAATTTTGCAACATGAAGTCACCCAAGCAATTAATTCTACTCACAAGCCCCTGGAAAAGATAAAATAGCAAATTTCTGGCCAAAGAAGTTCACCATAACACATTCACATCTAACTACATTATTTAACAATTACATTGCAGATCCATACACATTCCCTGACACACTTACACATGGAATAACTTATCTAAAACCTATAGCTCAAGCAGACACAGCAAAGTCGGCTAAATATCGCCCCATAACATGCCTACCAACAATATACAAAATATTAACTTCAGTCATTACACAGAAATTAATGACACATACAACACAGAACAAAATTATAAATGAAGAACAAAAAGTCTGTTGCAAAGGAGCACGAGGATGAAAAGAGCAACTGATAATAGATGCAGAGGTGACATATCAAGCTAAAACTAAACAAATGTCGCTACACTATGCATACATTGACTACCAAAAAGCTTTTGATAGTGTACCCCAGTCATGGTTACTACAAATATTGGAAATATACAAAGTAGATCCCAAATTGATACAGTTCCTAAACATATTAATGAAAAATTGGAAAACCACACTTAATATCCAAACAAATTCAAATAATATCACACCACAACCAATACAGATTAAGTGTGGAATATACCAAGGAGACTCATTAAGTCCTTTCTGGTTCTGCCTTGCTCTGAACCCACTATCCAACATGCTAAATAGTATAAATTATGGATACAATATTACTGGAACATACCCACACAAATTCACACATTTGATATACATGCCTGATCTAAAACTACTGGCAGCAACAAATCAAAACTCAACCAATTACTAAAGATAACAGAAGTATTCAGCAATGATATAAATATGGCTTTTGGAACAGACAAATGTAAGAAAAATAGCATAGTCAAGGGAAAACACACTAAACAAGAAGATTACATGTTGGATAACCACAGCGACTGCATAGAAGCGATGGAAAAAACAGATGCCTATAAATATCTAGGATACAGACAAAAATTAGGAATAGATAATACAATTATTAAAGAAGAACTAAAAGAAAAATATAGATAAAGACTAACAAAAATACTGAAAACAGAGTTGACTGAAAGAAACAAGACAAAAGATATAAATACTTATGCTATACCAATATTTACCTAATCATTTGGAGTAGTGAAATGGAGTAACACAGACCTAGAAGCACTCAATACACTTACACGATCACAATGCCGCAAATATAGAATACATCACATACATTCAGTATCAGAAAGATTCACATTAAGCGGAAAGGAAGGAGGAAGGGGATTTATTTATAAAAAACCTACATTATGGACAGGTAGACAATTTAAGAAAATTCTTTATAGAATGAGCAGAAACTAGCAAAATACACAAAGCAATCACTCATATAAATACATCAGCTACACCACTGCAATTTCATAACCACTTCTACAACCCTTTAGATTACATAACATCAACAGATATGAAGAAAGTAAATTGGAAAAAGAAAACACTACATGGCAAGCACCTGTATCATCTAACACAGCCACATATTGATCAAGACGCATCCAACACATGGCTAAGAAAAGGTAATATATACAGTGAGATGGAAGGATTCATGATTGCAATACAGGATCAAACAATAAACACCAGATATTTCAGCAAGCATATTGTTAAAGATCCCAATAACACAACAGATAAATCCAGACTTTGCAAGCAACAAATAGAAACAGTAGAACACATCACAAGCGGATGTACAATACTAGCAAATACAGAATACCCCATAAGACATGACAATGTAGCTAAAATAATACATCAACAATTTGCCATTCAACATAAACTAATAAAACAACACGTTCCTACATACAAGTATGCACCACAAAATGTGCTGGAGAATGATGAATACAAATTATACTGGAACAGAACCATTATAACAGATAAAACAACACCACTTAACAAACCCGACATCATACTTACCAATAAAAAGAAGAAATTAACACAACTAATCGAAATATCCATACCCAATACAACAAATATACAAAAGAAAACAGGAGAAAAAATTGAAAAATACATCCAACTGGCTGAGGAAGTAAATGACATGTGGCATCAGGATAAAGTTGACATTATACCAATTACACTATCAACTACGGGAGTCATACTACACAATATCCACCAGTACATCAATGCAATACAGCTACATCCAAACTTATATATACAACTACAGAAATCCATAATTATTGATACATGTTCAATTACCCGAAAGTTCCTAAATGCAATATAACATATACCGTACAGTTAAAAAGAAGTCACGCATGATTATGGTCCGCGTCACTTTCCATTTTTGACCAGACATAACGTCTGAGAAAAGAAAGAAACAATAATAATAATAATAAAACCCGTGGAGGCCCGGGTAAAGAATAGGGCTTTGGTATGTTCTGCCAGTCGTAAAAGGCGACGAAAAGAACAAACCACTAATAGGGCTAACACCCATTTTAGTGTGATTAATTGGTTCAGGACTGAACTAATGAAGCCTCGGACAAGCGCTGTCATGGCTGGGGACAACACTTGAACCCTATGCCCGTCCACAATGGTAACAACACTGCTAGCCACACAGCAAATGATTTAAATCCAAATAGAGGTGTTTTGCCTGATATGCTTCCTGCAACCACTCTAGAAGGAAAGCAAAGACAGAGGATGAGATGGTCAGATGAAGTTAACCGACACCTCATGTTCTGTTATTACGAAGCTACAAACGTAGGAACTAACACAACTGGATACAGATCACAAGTATACACAACATTTATTACCAGATACCCAGAATTAAAATTCTTAACAGAACAACAACTAGAAAGATCAGATTCGTGTAATAATAAAAAATAACAGGCTCCCCAGTCAGAATTAGAAAATATCAAACAACAAGTACAACAGATACTGGAACAAAATAATGTGCAATCAAAAGAAGAAGAAAATACAGTAATGGACTCAAACATCCCAGAGCAAACAAACAAACAACAACTCGCGTCAATTAAACAATCAGAGGAAAACGAATATAGATGAAAAATTTCAGTTGACATATATAGAATACAAACACACACGTACAGACATTAGACCACTCTTGCATAGACCACCAAATAACCCACAAGTTGAAACAACAATAACAACTATCAACACAATCATACACAACAAAATAAATGAAAATACAACTATGGAAGAGTTACAACTACTGGATTATATAGGAGCACTCGCTACACTAAATATACACCCTAGGCAGAGATCAGAACAAACCAACACACAGAAGAAACCCACAAAACCAGCATGGCAACACAGGCTACAGATCAGAATAGAAAAACTGAGAAAAGATATCGGACAGCTTACACAATTAATAAGAAATGAAATGTCAGAAACATAACGAAAAAGGTTGGGTAAAATCTCACAACAAAAAGCGATAGAGCAATTAGATGAAAAGAAGCAGAAATTACAAGCATGGCAAGCACCCGTGTCATCTAACACAGCCACACATTGTTCAAGACGCATCCAACACATGGCTAAGAAAAGGCAATATATACAGTGAGACTGAAGGATTCATGATTGCAATACAGGATCAAACAATAAACACCAGATATTTCACCAAGCATATTATTAAAGATCCCAATACCACAACAGATAAATGCAAACTTTGCAAACAACAAATAGAAACAGTAGATCACATCACAAGCGGATGTACAATACTAGCAAATACAGAATACCCCAGAAGCAATGATATAAATATGGCTTTTGGAACAGACAAATGTAAGAAAAATAGTATAGTCAAGGGAAAACACACTAAACAAGAAGATTACATGTTGGATAACCACAGCGACTGCATAGAAGCGATGGAAAAACAGATGTCTATAAATATCTAGGATACAGACAAACAATAGGAATAGATAGAACCATTATAACAGATAAAACAACACCACATAACAAACCTGACGTCATAGTCACCAATAAAAAGAAGAAATTAACACAACTAATCGTAATATCCATACCCAATAGAACAAATATACAGAAGAAAACGGGAGAAAAAATTGAAAAATACATCCAACTGGCTGAGGAAGTAAAGGACATGTGGCATCAGGATAAAGTTGACATTATACCAATTACACTATCAACTACAGGAGTCATACTACACAATATCCACCAGTACATCAACGCAATACAGATACATCCAAACTTATATATACAACTACAGAAATCCATAATTATTGATACATGTTCAATTACCCGAAAGTTCCTAAATGCAATATAACATATACCGTACAGTTAAAAGGAAGGCACGCTGCATCAAGGTCCGCGTCACTTTCTATTTTTAACCAGACATAATGTCTTAGAAAGGAAAGAAATAATAATAATAGCAATAATAATAATAATAATTGTTGTTATTATTATAATTCTTGCACTACACTACAAACACACACTACGAACATTGTCAGAGTTACTGGAGAAATAAATAGCGTAGTGGTACCAATGGTCATTACGGAAGTTTGAGACAAGAGAAGTAATACTGTGAATGGTCCTTATTAAAAAAACCGGATCAAATTGTACAGAAATTTACATGTAAATATACAATAGTAAAAACTCTCACCACTGTTGCCATGAGAGTTTCTGTAATGCTGTACCTAAAAGACGGCCTTTGTGTGTAGCGTTTGACAGTTCAGTAATGTCCTGATCCAGTAATGGGAAGTGAAAACATCATGTCACCTGTGCGTAAGTGCCTATTTCATATTACTGTTAGCGACCCACATGTGTACCTGTTTTATGTCCAACAGTTTTAATGTAAAACAGGCACACACATTGATGTCTAATTGTAACAGAAAACAGGCACATATGCACATGTGCTAAGTTCATTTCCCATTACTGGAAAATGACTGGCAATTCTAACTACACTTTATGTATGGTTTATGTAAAAATTCGCTATAGACGGACGGAAAACAGCGAAGGCAAGAATGCCAAATTGTGAGCGATGTCATACGAAGACCGAGGTATGCATGTTGAAGATAGCAGTATGTATATTACTGGGGAGCTCCCCATTGGTTATTTGATTTGATTTTTTTCTCTTTATTCAGACTCCATTGTTTATTCTGAACAAGGCATGCGCTCGTAAAGCAGAACAAGTTGGGAAATACAGGGGTTGAACAAAAATGTGGAAATACGGTGAGAAATGCAAGCTTGAACATATATGCACGTGGATTCTAAAGATCAGTGAGATTAGTAATGTTTACAGGGCTCTCTTGACTCTTTTTGTATCAAGAAATGAGGGCTTAGTACACAGTTATGTTCCACGACAGCTTCCACACAACATACTCAAACTTATTACTTGCTCTGATTCACCATCACAATTTCGTGTCTCTCTCTGCAGGCTAAGCTTGGCTGTATGTTTTAATGGTAGGATTTTTCTGACAGTATTGAATGAGACTAGAGAGAAAACTATTGCTAAGACCATAACCCTAGTAATGTCTTTCTAAAATGTCAGTAGCTCATGCCAATGTTCTCTCTGTCTGTCTGCATTGCTTTTTGTTTCAACACCATTTGTGTGTGTGGTTTTTTTGGTAAAGTAATACCGTGTATTCCTATTATGAGAAACCTCTTGTAACATCTCCTCCTTGCTATCATAGAGATCTTATAAAATGAAAACGTTGGTGATGGCTTGAAGCATGGATGATTAAATTTCTCAACAAGAAAGCCTGTATAACACATATATTGTGTTCCTAAATGAGTTGCTTGTTACTACTGCCTATACATGCTAAAAATGTTACGATTCCACACACAAACATCTTTTCAGCAGTGAATGTCTCTATCATCTTTCATGTCACCTGCTATAGAATGAGTGACCTTCAATGACTTGTGTCTTACCCAACAACCAATAAAACATTGTGCAAGGATATTGCTATAATCTGTACTCTGTTAAGTTTTAATAATTCCATAGCAACAAATGATGTAACATGTCACCACAAGATGTAATGCACTCCCATTTTCTGCAGTTAGATACCCTGGTTTGTGAGATATAAGTGTCAAGTCCGCCCATGTGAAATAATGTAAATATGCTTTTTTTCACAAGGGAAATGAGTCCTTAATAGCTTTTACCTTGAACTCTAACAAACTGGAAACTAACCCAGTAATTGTGTATCATGTGTGTTCCATCTCTTGGAAATTTGTAGAACTTCATAAATTGGCACTCATACATTCAACTTAAAAGGAGGTTTGAGGGAAAGAAAAATCGAACCACTATACAACACCTCTTTGCATTGAGTGTGAAGCAAAACAAAGGAAAGTCGTATTTTGTGTATACCATCTAGAAAATTAACTTGCATTTCTTTTTGCCATATGTTTTCTGTGGTACCAATAGATTTGTTGCGGTTCTGTACTCCATTGGCATTGGGATTCACACCTGGAAGGGAAAAAGTTCCCATCTGAGGTTCTTTGTGCTTATTAATCTGAATCTGTATTAAATTTTCGTTACATTGACTTGCCTGTCTTGTAAAGAAACTGAGACATTGCAAATTTTCTTGTCTGTGAAGGGAAAGCTTAGTGTGGTCATGGTGTCACTTGATTTCCCTAGTGAAGCCAATGGGAATAATTAGAGTCTGTAAACTTACATGGATTTGGTTTATGTAGCAAAGTGGTAATTAATATTTAAAATTTGATATTCTGGTAATTGTTGAAACATAATAAGAATTTTTTTGTGTACTTATTACTAAATACTTTGGATTTTTGTGTAAATGAACTCTGAAAAACTACAAGATGAATTTGTTTTTGTAAATAATTTTCAATGTCTCACATCATAATAAAATGTGCAGATGTGCAGTGTAATGTCTGATGACATTAGAACATTATGTATATTATGGATGTATAGTACGTTTTTAATGAAAACTGTAATCATATTGTTAGCCCAAAAAAACAAATTTTGATTATTTTTCTAAGTACTTTACAATATTGATGGTATAAGTTATTACATTCTTATTGAAGGTAATATTTTGCAGATGTGTAAATTGTGGAAAAATATGAAGGATGAGATGAACTAGAAAAAGTTACTGACATTGTGAGCCTAAAGCTGTGTACAAAATATACGTTCACGGTCATCACATGTTGAATAATGCTGGTCATGTCACACATCATCTCATCTCAGATTTTCATGAAAATTTGCACATTTACTTATACTTATAACAACTTCTGCAAAATCTTTTCGCTCTCCGACTAAAAACTTTTTATATAGAATTTTAAATGTGATGATATCCTGATAACTGGGCTCTGCAAGAATGTTAATGGAAAATGGTACTTACCTACATAAATGTCCATAGCTCAGGTTTTTATGAAGCTTTCAATCTTGAATCTTTTTCATAAGTTAAGAGAAGCAAATATTTAACAGACATGTAATTATTTAAGCAGTAAAGTTACAAAGAACAATACAAAAAAAATTAGTATGTGTCACTTTCCAATTTCCAGAAGAAGTACAGACACCATGAAAAATACTTATATCACATTTCTCCAAGCCTGATGGGAATTTACAATTGATCTTAATAATTCCCAAGACAGTACACATTGTAATGAAATAAAATTATTAATATGTTTTTCGAATGGACACACAAATAAATGTGAAATCACAATACTTTCTTTTGTGATGAAACAAAAAAAATAATTCTAAGCCACAAAATCATCCATACTTGACACCCACTGCTCCAGATTTTCACAAAACTTTTTCTACTTGTTACTCTGCATGGCAATAGTCAGTGCAAATTTTCTCCGCATGCTTCACATACTCTGAGGGGAAAAATGGAAATTTTTTACAAGCGTAAATACAGAAACTGAAGTTTGTCATTTTGATTGTATTACTTCAGACAAAAATAACAATGATAATAATAACAGAAATATTTTTTTCAACACCACTGTCATATTTTTCCAGATGTGACCGAAGGAATTTACCTTAATTGGAAAAAAATTAATAACTATTCTTTTCTTGTGGGAATATAGAAAATCAACTTAAGCTGTTGTGGTCAAAAAACTGATTTTTAAATATGTAAAACACTTTCTGGCAGCTGTTACAATATTTATTTAGCTCTGATATTTCTTTTAAAGAAAAAAAGCAGCAGTTTCATTTAACATACACCATTGTTCACATGATCATTCAAATCAGATTATGTAAACTGACAACCTATAGCAAGGGTGCCTCATGAAAATACAGAGATAAAAGTTAAAAATTTAAATCAAACATTTTAATTACATGGGTTAACTTTATTAGGGGGTCAAATTATCATCTTTAAACAACAATTATTCTAGCCACACTAATGTTAAATTATAATGTACATGTTCAGCAGTGAAGATCCATGAAACTATCAAAGAAACTTCTTAAGAACATATCTGTATTTTTTTCCTACTGTGACAAATTATATTCTGTTAACTTCAAATCTTTTAATTAAAGTAATACACTCTGCGTAATGGTGTTGATTTTGGTACACAAACAGCACATAAAATGTTTTCCAAAGGCACAAAACAAGAGTCATCCTTCTCAGTCCAAAAAAATGACACTGCTGGTCCAGGTTGGTGGTGAAAAAGTAGTTCAACCTCTCCTTCTTCATCACACACATTTCTGACAAAGGCAAAGTACTGCTTATCATTATATACAGCTGTTATAAAAGAATTGTGTTGAGGATGAGTGCATGTTCATTGTGGGACATTTTCATTGAATGAAAGCCTTTTCAGAAGAGGAAGGCTTTTCAGAATAAGTTACTCTCCTAACCGTTTAGATTAGAAGACATTTTAGTACTGATTCATGAAATGTCACCTATGGGTCAATACTGCATCACTTATAACTGATGTCAGTTTTCAGTTTACAAATCTTACGACATGTGCACAGTTTATGGCTTCATTTTGTGTAGATTCTTTGAGTACTTAATGTTTTAGACAAAGACAAGCAAACTGACCTCAGATATTTTTTAACCGTTTGTCTGTGTTTTTTGAAAGGATCACAAAAAAATATTTGATAACTTTCAAAAGCTTTTAAGTAACAGTACCAATGATGTCCACATATAGTAGGACTTTCTTGATCTTGTGGAAAGCCTATAGTGGTTTGCAGCAATATCAAATCTAAGTCTTCATTCAGCTCTTCTACTTTTTCTAGAGTTTTTAGTAAGGTATAGGTGGTCAAATGACATGGTGTTTTTTAGTAATTATCCAACTCTGTGAGAATTCACATTTTCCATCACAATTCACTTAAAACATACTTTATACAAGTGGAATGATAAGGTTGCATCGCTAATAATCAGTCTCACAGAAAGACAAAGAGTAGCTGAGGCCAAATAGACTAATTGTTGCATACCAGTTATATTCAACAATGAATTGCAGAAAGTGTTGCATTGTTTTCATGCATATAAATGTTTCAAACAAGCTACTGCTGTCTAAGAACACTTTTTTATCACTGTGAGCAGATGATTGGCTGAACACACAAATTATGGTCTTTAATAAATTACTGAATTAGTCAAATGAAAGGAAATAAGTTTTTACACTTGAAGTTAACTTGCATGTCTAGAATGAGCTATATTTAAAAATGCTAATTTGATACCCTTGCATCTGAGGCAGTGAGACAGTAAGAGGATGTACTTCCCTATTCCATCACAGAAAAAAGTATTTTGAATTCCATGTGTGTATCAATTAGCATAAGACCCATTACAATTTTTATTTTATTAGAAAGCTAGGAGATTATTTAAGGCCAAAATCAGGGTTCCCATCAGGTTGGAGAAATGAGATATAAGCATTTTTTCGCATCCTTGCAGTTTTTCTGAAATTGAAACATTAATATTTTTCAAAAATTTCTTTTGTAGCTTTATTGCTAAAATAATTACATGTCTTAAGTATGTGCTTCTCCTAACTTATGAAAAAATTGCAAATCAAAAGCTTCACAAACACCCGAGTTATGGCCATTAATTTAGATAAGTACCAATATGCACTGACATTCTTGCACAGCCCAGTTATCAGAATATCACTGCATTTAAAATTCGATGTAAAATAAAGTCGTAGTTTGAGATAAAAATATTTTGCAGAAGTTCCTTTGTTATAAGTATAAGCAAATGTGCAAAGTTTTGTGAAAATCTGAGATAGAGGGTTACAAATCTTTGAATTGTTGCATGTTTTGACATTGGATGACCCCCCACTCTTACAAAGAAGATAACGGCAACCAGCCGCTTTTCACATTGCTATTTATTTATTTAAAGAGCGCCATTATTGGATTTTAACGTTACAGGATCACCTTCAGACATCTAGTTCACATTAAGATACATCGTACATTAGCTTTCATTTGAGAAAAACAAAAGGTGAAAGCTAACGTAAAATGTATCTTAATGTGAACTAACCATCTGAAGATGAAACTGTAATTTTCGAAACCAGTAATGGCGCTGGTTAAATAAATAAACAGTCTTGTAAAAATCGGCTGGTTGCTACCTTCTTTTGTAAGAGTCAACCTATAGAAAAAGTGTACACCAATAAGGTAACTAGTCAGTACCAAATATTTTTATTTACTATGGGCTTCTCTGGGTGAAGTAAGCAGTCAAAAATTTAAAATTGTAATGTAGAGAAATGATCATCCATCGAGAAGTGTTATACTCCCACACTCATGAGGATTGTTCCTTTATACATGGAGCTAACAAGCTGAATTGGTTTGGTGCTATGTAACAGAAAAAAATCAGGAAGTTTTTCATTATACAGAGAAATGGTACAGGAACTGAGCTATTTCAGCCATTTTCTGCACAAAGTGGGGTGAAGTGAAAGGAGGAGGACAGATTTTGTTGGAAGTTGTAAATGATGTAGTAAATGAGATGGAACCAAAAGTACAAGAACCCCTTCCCACTCTTCAACGCAGGAAGGACGCTATTTGTGGAAGGAACCGATGAACTGTCTGGTGGCTAAATGGCCAGACTGCAGAGAACAGGCACTTTAGGTTGCTTCTTTCACGCCCTGAAAAAAATATCCGTATTTTAATGACTGGGACCTGATAAAACTTCTGACATCTCTCTCCCTGCACACTACCACTGTCTACTACTGAGCAAGTTCGTATGACACCTCTCGACACCAATAGTCTTGATAAAATATATTAAGAGACACTGCCTCTCTGTTCATTATGGCTTTCCTTCTTAAATTGCAATAAATCTAATTTCATGTCATTATTATGATTCAACCCAGTTCACTCTGCAAAGGTTTTTAGCACGACAATTGTGACTTCTGAAGAAGTATTTCTAGTAAACTATGACATTGGAATTTTGAGCTTTTTTCCCAGTTCTGCAGAAAAATAATTGTGAATTAAATGTTTGGTGTAATGTAAGTCCAAGGTAGTGAAAGTAGTGGAGAGGTGGACAGGACGGGTGCAGATGGTAAGAGGAAAATCAAGGAACCGGAAGCAGTGAGCGGTATGACCTACAATGACTGCCTTGGTCTTGGAAAGATTGATTTTCAGGAGGCATTCGTTACACCAAGCGGCAAAAAGGTCAAAGTGATTCTGGAGGAGGCAGTGGGACCATTGGAGGGTAGGAGAGAGTGCATACTGCAGAAATTGTAGTGGATGGAGGGGTTAGGGCATATCTGCCGTGTACAGAAGGTTGAGGAGAGGGGAAAGGACAGAGCCCTGGGGCGCACCTGCAGAGGGGTAGAAGGTGCAGGAATTGGAGCTATGGATTGTAATGTAAAATGGGTGGCAGTAGACCGGGATTCCATATATGGTCATAGGCTTTTTCGAGGTCGAGGGAGATGAAAATGGCGGAGTAAAGGGAGTTAAGCTAGAGGGAGAGGAGATGAGTGAGGTGTAGGAGTTGGTCATCAGCAGATAAGGAAGGTGGAAAGCCACACTGGGTATTGGGGATGAGGTGGTTTTGGTGGAGGTGGTGATGGATGCACCAGGTAAGGATGGATTCTAAGAGCTTGCTGAACACTGAGGTGAGACATATAGGGCAATAGGAAGAGGCATCCAATGGAGGCTTGTTGGGTTTGGAGAACATCAGGATGCGGGAGGTTTTCCACAGGTCGGGGTAGAAGCTGGTGGCAAGAATTACGTTGCAGAGGGTGGCAAGGACTGCAAGGAAGGAGGGTGGGCAATGTTTGAGGGGGCAGTAGGTAACGCGGTCGTGGCTGGGAGCAGTGTTGCGTTTAGTGCGGAGTGTGAGGCTGATGTCCTGTGTAGTGATGGGAGTGTTAGTTCAGATGGTGGTGTGTGGCCCAAGTATTGGAAGCTAGGAGCAAGGGGAGGAACAGAAGTATCTGTGTGGTAGATGAGGTCGTGGAAGAGGGAATAATCAAATTCGGGATCATCTGGGATGGAAAAAACATCAGTTGAATGAGAAGCAAAGTGGTTGGCTTTACTGAGGTTGTCAGGAAATGGACGGTCATCAAGGAGGAGAGGGTACTGGGGGGTGGGGCGGTTCCCAGTATGGTGATGGAAAGAAGACCAATAGTTGGAAGAGTTAATTGGGAGCATGGTGTTGAGTTGTGTACATGTCCGTCTCCATGTGTGACATATCTTCGCAGTAAGGAGGTTGTGGATGTGTCTTTGTAATTGCCATTGGCGGGTGAGTGTGTCCCAGTCACGAGTGCGGAGAAAAGAGCGGTAGAGGCAGCGGGATTGATGAAGGAGAGGGATGGCCTGTGGGAGCATGGCTGGGCGGTGAGGGTGAATGGCTTTGGTAGGTATATGGTTAGTGACAGTGTCAGACAAGGTCTTGTGCAGGAAGGCAGCAGTGCAGGAGATGTCAACAGGAGATTGGAGGGTAAGGTCGTGGCCTTCGACCTGGTTGTGAGTGGAGTCCCGCTAGGCATCCCAATTGGCAAGGGAGTAATCATGGACAAGTTTAGGAGGGATGTCAGGGCGAGGGGCGGGGCAGGGATAGCGACCATTAGAGATAGTGAGGAGAATGGGAGCAAGGTCACTGCCAAGGAGATCAAGGACATCTGTGGTCGTACCCCCAAGGAGGCTGGGAGAGGAAAGGATCACATCGGGTGTGCTGGGGGAGGAGAACCAGGTCCCCTGGAGGGTGGTGAGAAACCTATGCAACTGCTGGAGGTTGGCAGGAGCATGGCTGTGGATATTGAGGTCAGCAGCAATCATGTAGGTGAAGAAGGTGCAGTCAATGTGGGCTAGCAAAGTGTACAGGCTGGTGGTTCAAGGCCCGACATAAATGGTGGCACAGTTGATGGTAAGGGAAGAAGAGGCTGAGGGTGAGATGCTCAGCAGGATTGTTGAGGAGAAGTTGGGGCCGAACAGGGAGGAGCTTCAGTTGACCTATAGCAACCCCACCAGGCACTAGAGAGTATGGGTTATCAGTGTGGTGAAGCATGTAAGAAGTTGTGGAGATGGAGATACGGGATTGAAGGAAGGTTTCATTTAAGATGAAGGTATCCACGTGGTGCTGATGGAGGTTGTGGAGGAAGAGGAGTTTGTGAGTGGGCAGAGAGCAGACATTATGGTACAGGATACTGTGGTGTTGTCGCACCATGGGAGGGGATAGTTAGACGAGGGTAGTGAGGGGGTGAAGCGGAAGTGGGCCTGGTTGTGGGAGTAGGTGGCATAGGTGGTAAGATGGAAGATGGAATGGGTAGCGAGGGCGATTTGGGGAAGGGTGTGGGAGCGCTGGAAGGGGTGGATGTTTTTAGCACAGTGGTGATGAAACGGATGATGTCCTCTGCAGTAGGGGGAGCGAGCTGTTGGGGTGGACTTAAACAAGAAAGTATGAGAGAAGAAATTGAAAAAAAGAGATTAAGATGGTATGGGGATGTTTAGAGGGTGTGTGGGCAGAGACTCTACAAAATTATGAAAGAACTAAAGATAGAGAGAAAAAGGCCTAGAGGGTGCCCAAGAACATGGTGGAAAATGAGAGTGAGAATATCCGTGGAAAGAAGAGGTGTGACCTGGCTTTTTTTTCCTTTATTGATGTTTCATGCCTCAGCTGAGGGACGCTGGCAATGTCCTATATACGCCACTCTTCAGCCAAAAAACACAACACATATACACAGAAGACACAGAAAAACAAAAAACATGGTAAACACATGATGAACACTGAACAAGAAATCAGAATTCGTTCAACAGAAGGCACTGTACATGAAGGGTGGCCCCAGTTGAACAGATGTAGGCAGCCAGGTGGAGATGCGCATGTAGTAGAGAAACACTGATGAAGACACTGTACACAAATGGAGAGACACTGACACAAGGAAAACACTGGCGACGATCATTGGTGAAGCACTCACAGTGACAAAAGTGGGGGCCTGCCCCCAGGTCAAAGGGAAAGGTAGGATGGCGGGAAGGAAAGGTTTGGAGCCAGTGGCAGATGGAGGGGTGAGCTGGGGGGAGGAGAGATGGGACAGGTTGGAAGCCCATGGAGAGGGGTGGGAGATGTGGGAGAGAGGAGGGGGTAAAGGAAGGTGAGGAGGGAGAGAGGGATCCTTGGGGGGGAAAAGGGGAATGGGAGGGAGGAGTCAGATCTAGTAGGAAGGGTAGATGGACGGGACAAGGAAATTATCAGAGAAGGGGAGTTGGCGGAAGCCACCTAGGGAAAGATTATGGAGGGTGTGAAGATGGAAAGGAGGTGGGATGCAAGAATAAAGGTACGGCAGTGGGCTGGGATGGGCGAGGATGGGAGAGACAAGCAGGTGTGGGGGATTGAGCTTGCAGGAGGTGTAAAGGATCTGTATTCTTTTGAGGAAAAGGAGAAGATGCAAGAAGGGAATCAAGTCATATAGGATCCACGTGGACGATGGGAGACGGATGCAATAGGCGAGTAAGAGTGCATGCATATCAAGGATTTGGAGGGACTTATAGTAGGTGGGAGGGGCGGAGATCCAGGCGGGATGGGCATAGCAGAGGATGTGGCAGATGAGGAATTTATAAGTGTGGAGGATGCTGGAGGGGTTCAGAGCTCATGAATGGCCAGAAATGTGTTTGAGGAAGCGGAGTCGGGAGTGTGCCTTGGCTTGGATTGTCCAGAGATGAGGGGTCTAGGAAAGGCGATGGTCAAGGGGGACACCAAGGTACCTGAGGGTGGGGGTGAGGTGAAAAGGACGGCCATACATTGTGACATAAAAATCGAGGAAGCAGAAGGAAGGGGTGGTTTTGCCTACAATGATTGCCTGAGCTTTGGAAGGATTGACCTTGAGCAGCCACTGGTTACACCAACTGGTGAAATGCTCAATATGGGATTGCAGAAGGTGCTGGGAGCGCTGCAGGGTGGGGTCAAGGGCAAGGAAGGCAGTGTCATGAGCTTACTGAAGAAGGTGGATGTGGGGTGAAGGCAGCGGCATTGCCGCCTTATATAGAAGGCAGAGGAGAGGGGTGAGGATGGAACCTTGGGGCACACTGGTGGAAGAGTAGAGGGTGTAGGAATTCGTGTTATGGATAGTGACACAGGAAGGATGTGGGAAAGAGAGAAGGTGATCAGACGGACATAGTTAATAGGAAGGGCGACGGTTTGGAGCTTGACGGTGAGACCAGAACGCCATACACGGTCGTAGGCACGTTCAAGGTTGAGGGAGAGGAAGATGGCAGAGCAATGGGAATTGAGTTGTTCAGAGCGGAGGTGAGTGAGGTGAAGGAGAAGGTCACTGGCAAAGAAGGAGGTTCGAAAGCCACATTGGGTATCCGGAAGGAGGCGGTTCTTGTGGAGATACTGGTGGATGCGTCACATAAGGATGGATTCCAGGACCAAGGTAAGGCTGACGGGATGGTAGCAGGAGACAGCGGATAGCGGTTTTTTTGTGGTTTGAGGAACATCAGGATCCTGGAGGTTTTCCACAGGTTGGGGTAGAAGCTGGTGGACAAGAGCACATTATAAAGTCTGGCCAGGGTGGGGAGGAAGGATGAGGGAGCTTCACGGAGATGACAATAGGTAATAGTCGTGACCGGGAGTGGTGTTGAGTTTCATGTGGAGAGTAGAGATGTTATCTTGAGTAGTGGTTGGGGCATTGAGTTCGGTGTTTGTAATGTTCTGCAAGTACTGGAAGCCAGGATCGAGTGGATGGGCAGAGGTGTCACTTCGCTTGAGGACGTCAGGGAAGAGGGAGTAATTGAACTGGGGATCGTAAAGGAAGGTAAAGACATTGGAGAGTAAGAAGCCTTACTAATTTTACCTGGAAAGGAGAGGGTAGCATGGGGGGCTGGGGTTAGATCCAGTAAGGCGGCAGTGGTCTGATCAGTACTTAGGCAAGTTGATAGGTAGGGTAGCTTTAAGACTGGTACATGTGTGTCACCTGTCCTGGCGTTTTTTGGCCGTAAGCAAGTTTGGACGTGTCGTTGGATTTGCCGGTAGCATTGTAGTGTGTCCAAGTCACGCGTGTGAAGGAAGGCATGGTAGAGCAGCGGGGTTTATGGAGGAGGAGGACTGCCTTTTGGGGTAAAGTGTGACGGTGTGAATGGATGGTGACAGTAGGGATGTGGGCCTCCATGGCCTCAGATATGGTCAGCTGGAGAAAGGAGGAGGCACGGGTAATGTCATCTGGGTGGCGGTAGGCGAAGGAGTGGCTATCGATCTGGGTAGTGAGGGTATCGCGGTGGGCATTCCAGTTGGCACGCGCTATTGCGAGGGGATTATCGGGGCGGTGAAGGAGGTAAGGTGACATGTATGGGATGTTGGAGCTGGAGAAAGGTTTCATTCAGGAGGAAGGCATCCACATGGGGAGTCATTGGGGTATGCATATGGAGGTTCTTATTAACAGGAAGGGAGCGGATATTGTTGAACAAGATACATTGCTGCCGCGCCATGATGGGGCTTAAATGAGTGTGCGAAGACAGGAGAAGGTAAAGTGGGATAGGTTATGGGAGTAGGTGGCGGAGGTGTTGAGGTGAAAGACAGAACGGGCAGCTAGGGAGGGGTGGGATTATCAATGGGATGGACGGGGACAGTGAGTTCGGAAGAGAAAGGAAGAGGCCGGGCATTACATTTTTGGGAGTAGGTGGTGTGAGGAAGGCAACAGGTGTTGAAGGTGGTGGTGTGGGGGGGTGGAATCGAGGTTAGGACACTGCCGGAGGATGTGACTTGGCAGCAGATGGAGGAAGAAAAGTGGTGTGAGGACCGAGCCAAATGGAGAGGACTTTTTCAGCACCCAGATCTGGCAGTAACTGGAGCGGGCTCCGGATATAGATAGATTTACATTTAGCTTTGACGTTATTGGTACAACTGCAAAGATCGATACACATATTCATGTAGTTGATTTTGGTTATTTGCGTCACAATGACTTACCATTCTCCACACTTAGAGTGCGATGAATGCTACCCAAAACATGTCCACCAGAGGGGCGTTGGCTCTCTTTGTTCTCTGCAGCACGCGGCTGCCATTTTTCGCCAGTAGTCCGTACTACAAAGAGCGTCCGGTTGTGGCACCTCTGCCGTGACACCTCCTGCAGACATTAGCAACCCTGGTTGCTAAGAGCACAAAGTGACGTAACATGCAATCTTGGAGAGTAGCGACTTCTCCGCATTTCGTTTATAAGATTTTGATTCTTTCTGAAATCAATTACAAAACAACAGCAGTCTACAGTATGTACAAATCAGTCTCTTTCGCTGACAATGTGATCTCGTCGATTTTAGGTAAGCAAGAAAAGTAAGTTTCAAAGCATGCTCCAAATGTAGGTAATTCAAGTCTACAAACTAACTAACATACAAGCAAACAAATTGGTGAATATCATAGAACCTAAGAACGAGTATTTGTGTTTACAGTTATGTTACAGTGGGCAGATAAAGTAATTAACACAAAAGTGTTTCTGCAATATTCTAAAACAAAGCTGCCGATTCGTCTGAAGGGGAAGGCTTAACACTGCTAAAAATGATATTCAGACAGCAAACCATTCATGGAGAAGAGCGGAACAGTATATGATTACATTCTTCGCACCAGCATGGATCATACACACTTGATCCATGTTCTCCAAAAATTACACGACGTTATTAAGCTTCGCATTGCGCTAGGTAATTTTTTTTTCTTTATTGTGATTTCATTCCCCTGCCCCATATGAGCAGGGGGGGGGGCTGTCAGCGGCACAATCCGCGTGGCACAATCCGCCGCTCTTCAGCCAAGTGACATGAGAGCTAAAACAAGAATATGATGTTACATATATAAGGTGATAAGAAAGGGGAACATAAAACAGAGTAAGGGGAGAAAATGGAGTTAAAAATACACTGAGATGGAGACGTTCATGGGGGAGACAATTTATAAAATTCACCAAAAGTTATAAAATGCTGGTGGCGATTCTTAAAACACAAAGAAAAACTGAATGCACATGCACAGGTTAAAAGTCGGCCACAGTATAAAAACACTCCAGAACAACACACTTAAAACCCACTTGGAGCACACATGATGAAGAATAAAACTGCCAGGTGGGACCTGTCAAGGGTGAGGTCAAAGAGGATGTAAAAGGAGGGGTGAGCAAGGGGCAGCAGGGGAGGCGGCAGGATGAAGAGAGTAGGGGCATCAACAGGTACACTAAGAGGCAGTCTGGTCAGCAGGAGATGAAGAGGGAGGACAAGGCAGGAGGGAGTGCAGAGACACTGAAAGGGAGCACAAGAGAGGGTGGGGGAGTAGGAGGGGGAAGCCGCTCAGGAGTAGGGAGGGGGAGGAGAGGGAGCCCTGAGGAAGAGACAGGAAGCTGGGGTTAGAGTTGGTAAGAAGGGTAGATGTAAGGGTGAACCTCATCATCAGGGAGGGGTAGATCGTGGAAGTTGCGTTGGGAAAGGAGGCAGAGGGTGTGGAGACAGAGGGAGGGTGGAACACAAGGGTAAAGGAGCGGTAATGGGTTGGGTGTGGAGAGGAAGGGAGACACCTGGGGGTGAGGGAGATCAATGCGGCAGACAATATATAGTGGGTGGATGTGTTCAAGGCAAAGGAGAAGGTGGGGGTAGGGGATGAGGTTGTAGAGGATGCGCTTGGGGGGCGGAAGGCGGATGTGGAAGGCGAGGTGGAGCGCATGGCGTTCGAGGATTTGGAGGGCTTTATAGAACTAGGGAGGGGCAGAAATCCAAGCTATGCTGATCAAGGATTTGTCGGTGTGGAGGATGATGGAAGGATGCAGAACCCACGTCTGGCTGGACAGGTGTTTCAGGAAGCGGAGTCAGATGTGAGCTTTGTTTTGGATGGTAAGGAGATGGGGAATTCAGGTGAGGTGGCGTTCAAGGGT
This sequence comes from Schistocerca nitens, assembly GCF_023898315.1. Classification (NCBI taxonomy): domain Eukaryota; kingdom Metazoa; phylum Arthropoda; class Insecta; order Orthoptera; family Acrididae; genus Schistocerca; species Schistocerca nitens. The sequence continues at coordinate 150,590,616 of NC_064624.1, read as the reverse complement.
GAGGCCAAGGTATTTGAGGGTAGGAGTGAGGTGGATAGGACGGCGATAAATGGTGAGGTAGAAATCATGGAGACGGAAGGAGTGGGTGGTTCGGCCTATGATGATCACCTGGGTCTTGGAGGGGTTGATACGGAGGAACCACTGGCTGCATCAAGTGGTGAATTGGTCAAGGTGGGTTTGGAGATTACGTTGGGACATTTGAAGGGTAGGATAAAGGACTAGGAAGGCGGTGTCATCAGCAAACTTGGAAAGATGAACAGGTAGAGGAGGTTTGGGTATATCAGCAGTATACAGGAGATAGAGGAGAGGGGAAAGGGCAGAGCCTTGGGGCATGCCGGCAGAGGGATAGAAAGTACAGGAGTAGGAATTGTGGATAGTCCCATAGGAGGGAAGATGGGAGATGAGGGAAGCAACGAGACAGACAAAGTTGATGGGGAGAGCATAGGTCTGGAGTTGGAAGAGGAGCCCACGATGCCAAACACGGTTATTGGCGTTCTGGAGATAAAGGGAAACAAAGGTAGCAGAGTGACGGGAGTCAAGTTGGAGGTAAACAAGATTTGTAAGGTTAAAGAGCTGGTTGTTTGTGGAGAAGGAAGGCCGGAAGCCACTTTGGGTAAGGGGAAGGACGTGGTGTTGGTTAAGGTGGTGGTGAATATTGTGAGAGAGGATGGCCTCGAAGACCTTATTGAACATGGAGGTGAGGCAGATGGGACGATAGTAAGAGGTATCAGAGGTGGGTTTGTTAGGTTTGGGGAACAGGAGGACACGGGAAGTCTTCCACAGGTCGGAGTAAAATCCAGTGGAGAGGAGGACGTTGTATAGGGTGGCAAGCACAGTCGGAAAGGATGGGGGGGGGGGATTCCTTGAGGTGGCGGTAGGTGACACCATTATGGCCAGGGGTGGTGTTGCGTTTGGAGGGAGAACGAGTGTGATGTCTTGTGTGGTGATGGGAGTGTTGACATCTGATGGGGGTAACCGATCCAAGTACTGGAAGCTAGGGGTGAGTGGGGACATAAAGGTGTCACTGTAGTCAAGGGCGGTGGGGAGAGGGAGTATTCAAAATGGGGATCGTCAGGAATAGAGATGACCTCAGAGAGGTGGGAAGCAAAATGATTAGCCTTACTGAAGTTGTCAGGAAAGGGTTGATCGGCATGGAGGATGGGGTAATGCGGGGTGGGATGGCTACCAGTAAGGTGGTGGAAGGCTGATCAGTACTTGGAATAGTTGACAGGGAGGGTGGAGTTGAGGTGTGTGCATGTCTGGCGACAGTCCCGGCGTTTCCTTGCTGTAAGGAGGTTCCAGATGTGTTGCTGTAGTTGCTAGTGGCATGTAAGTGTATACCACTCATGGGTGCAGAGGAAGGAGCGATAGAGCCTGCGGGATTCATGCAGAAGGATGGCATATGGAGGAAGTGTAGGGCGGTGAGGGTGGACGAGTTTGATAGGGACATGTGCCTCCATAACATCTGTGATTGTCTTCTGATGGAAGGCATGGGTGATGTCAGCAGGGTGGTGAAAGGTGAGGGGGTGGTTTTCGAACTGTAAGGCAATGGATTCCCGGTAGGCATCCCAATTGGCACGGTGGCAGTCATGGACAGACTTGGGAGGGGCAGCTGGGTGGGTGGCTGCAGGTGTGGAATAAGCACAGGAGATGGTGAGAAGGACAGGGAGATGGTCAAAACCAACAGGATCGAGGATGTCAACAGCGATGCGACCAAGGAGGCTGAGGGAAACGAGGATAATAGGGGGGAGGAGTTACTTTCAGGACGGGTGTGCTGTGGGAGAGGAACAAAGTCACCATGGAGGATGGCATGGAACTGATGCCACTGCCGAAGGGTGGCTGGGTCATGGCTGTGGATGTTCAGGCCAGTGGCAATCACATAAATGGGTAAGGTATGGTCAACATTGGAAATAAAGTCAAAGGGGATAGCAGCTGCAGGGTGGATATAGATAGTGGCACACGTGATGGTGAGGGAGGAAAAAAATAGGCTGAGGAGAAGGTGTTCAGTTGGATCATTGAGAAGGGATGTGGCCAGGCAGGGATATGCTTTGGATGGCCTATAGCGACCCCACCTGGGGCTAGGGGAAGGAGATAGGGGGAGGTGCAGACAACATGGTGGGGTTGGAGGAAGGTTTCATTAAGAATGGAGGAGTCAACCTGGTGCTGGGATAGGGTATTGATGAGGAAGTTTTGTTTGCAGGGAGGGAGTGAATGTTGAGGTAGAGGAGATGATACTGTTCACGAGCTAGGAGGTTGAGGTGGGAAGGGTGTGGAAAGGGGAGAGAGGAGTCAGAGGGGTCAGAGGGGTCAGAGGGGTCAGAGGGAGGTGGGTCAGGCTGTGGTTTTTTGGATGAGGGCGTAGAGGAGAGGTCGCCACTGGGCCATTTGGAAGATTTTTGGTGGGTGTTGCCTGGGAGGATGGATGAGGGACTGGATGGATGGGGATGTGGTGGGAAGCAGGGCCCTCCTGTGAGGCAGTAGCACTGGGTGACAGGGTAGGGCGCCCTGTGGTGGCGACTGTGGTGTGGTGGGCAGTGACCCGGCAGGTGAATCAGGGGTAGTTGCAGGGGGAAGGGAGGGGAGGGGGGAAAGTCGTCTCGGCAGGCCACAGGAGGGGTAGCAGAAGCAGGGGCAGCAGCATGGGCAGGAGCAGGAGCGACATACAGGTGGAGATAGATGGATGATGAGGAGGTAGAAGTGGAGGAGACCACGAGTAGGGGAGTTGGATGAGACAGGTTAATCCCAGAGGAAGCACTCCATGATGATACAGTGGGGACAGGTGAAGGGGAGGTGTACATGATGGTAGTAGTTGGGGTGTCCATGGTTGCAGGCAGTGCCCACGGGTGGCAGGAGTCGCCAAAGTACAAAAGGTACTAATATGGGCACTTCGACAAGCATGGGGCGGCGGTGAGCACCGGTAGGCTCCAGGCGACGGCGAGGACCGGACCCCGGGCAGCAGTGACGGCGTGCAGATGGGTGAGAACACGACAGGAACGGTTGGGGCTCTTCCTCGTCAAAGATAGACCCTGAGTGTAGGCCAGGCAGTTTGAGTCCTCGTTCAGGAAGTGAGGGAATCCAACCCTCGAATGCGGCTAGGTAATTGCAGTTTTGAACACATTAGTGCAAATGGTCAGGTATGAAGTATTTTTCTTCATAATTATTAACACAACACGAGCGTTTGTAGCTACTTCATTAACAAAATAGAAATTAATAATTGATTTCACCAAGTACATGTTTGTTACTGCCAACAATTTCTTGCCAGCGTACTAAGTGCTAAAGACAATTAACACGAATCTTGAGCGGTGCTGTTGCTCGCCGCTTCCGACAGATGGCAGCTCTGCACGTCATCTTGGAGAGTGTGGACATTGTCTTCCCCTATGGTGTGGTGCCATCAGCCGTTTGTTGTTGGGTGTCGCCAAGTCACATGATATTGATTTGTGGCTGTAGGGAACTCGATCCAGTAATTTGTAAGCAATTCATATGAATCAGTGCTAATAATTGTAATGGCTGCAATGATTCATTCATTTCCAAATTAGGAACGCTCATTCGTTACTTTTGAACTTAATTTGAACACAACAGTAATGCATAAGGAACATAAAGATGGCCAGAGACTGTGGCATCAACCCATTCGAGGTTTGGATTCTCTCAGTTCCGAGTCGCGGAATTACACTGCCTGGGCTACACTCAGGGTGTATCATCGATTTGAATGGGCTCCATCCAGTGCTGTCGTATTTGCGTCCGTCTGCACGCCATCACTGCTGCCTGCTACCTGCCACCCAGTCCTCGCCGCACAAAGTTCGCCACCGCCCCCTGGTCGTCACCTCACGGTGCTCGCTGCTGCCGCCACCTTCTCCCAGTGCTCGGTGCCGCCGCCGCCGCCGCCTAGTCAACATGTAGCCGTCTCCTGGTGCTCGCTGCACTGCTGTTGCCGCTGCTGTCTCCACGAGCCCGCACCACCCCTCCAGCCCGTCATCCACCGCCGCCGCAGCAGCAGCATTGAGGGACGCCGGCCCTCGTCCCCGCCATCGCAGCCCAGCCGCAGCCTTCCTCCATGGGCTGCTCCTGGAAATTGTCATCGTCTGTGTCTTCGTGTTCGTCTTCATCTTTGTCTTTTGTCATTTCAGTCTGTTCTCCCGTGTCCAGTCCCACCACCTCTGTTGTCTACACTTCTCTCTCTGCTTCAGCTACCATCATCACGTGGTGTGCACAGGCTAACCCTCCCATGTCCATACCACCCCTCATGTCCATTCCCACCCCAACTCCGTTCACTCTCCCTTCCACCCCTGCAGTCATACCTACTCCTTGTACACGGCCTGATACCTTCCGTCCCATTCCTCCTTCCTCTGCCATTCCTGCATCCGCAACCCCAGGATGGGTTGTGGTACATAAGGCCACAGTACATGCTGCAGCTTCTCTGCCACCGGAACCGCCATCGCCACAACTGCTAACTCCCTGTACACGGCCTGATCCCTTCCCTCCCGTTCCTCCTTCCGCTGCCATTCCTGCATCCGCAACCCCAGGATGGACTGTGGCACATCGGGCCACAGTACATGCTGCAGCTTCTCTGCCACCAACACCGCCATCGCCACAACTGCCAACTACAACAACAGGACTTTCCACCACCCACCACCTGCCTGGAACTCCTGTCCTCCAAGCTGCCTCCCACTGTGCTCCAAAGAAACGCCCCAACACCACCCCCACCCAATCCACAAGCTCCATGCAAACCCTTTCCCCCTTCCCTCACCCCCACCTGAAGATCTCATGATCTCACCCCTCCCCCTCCAGCTTCTTCTACCACTTCTTCTCCACTTTCCCATGCCTACATCCTCTCCCACCCTGACACTGACCTCCTGGAAGCCCGCAAACTCACTCCCCTACTCCATAAGTACTATCCTACTGGCCCCATCTCCCTCCTCGTCGCGTAACGTGTCTCCGTCCTCATCAAATCCACCAACCCTACCTTCCACACTGATATCCTTGAAAATAACCAAATTATCCACTTTGGTCCCAAGGCCACCCTCACCCCTGCCCAGCCCACTTCGTCCTCCTGCCAGCCCCAACCTCCACACAGCCTGCCTACCCTCATTGTCTTGATCACTCAGCTTAGTCCGATGATCACTGAGGAGAAAGTGTTGGCGGAGCTTAAGGCACACCAATACCTGGACGTATGTCCCATCAGCCAGATATACAATACCTGCTGGCCACACCTGCCTCATGCGGGTTTCTCTGAGCACGCACTCTCTACTGACCTTCTCCATAAGGAGGGTGCCCTCCTGTTTCATCGCTGCTACAAAGTTGACCCCTCCCATTCCCCTCCCCAATCCATCTGCTGCCAGAGGTGTTTGTGCTACAACGCACACCTAACAACTGAGTGCCTCCAGGCCCCTGTCTGCCTGCACTGTAAACAGGTGCACTTCCTCTGGCAGTGTCCCAACCTCCAGCCCCCTCCTGCAAAGTTCCTCACCCCACCTACTCCCAGAAGTGCAAATCCTGACCCCCCGCTCCAGTCCTGAACTCACCATCCCCATCCGGCCTCTTGATGCCCCCACCCCTCCTGGCAACTCCCTTTGTCCCCCCCCCACTGCCAACAATATCATCAGGTTCTTTGCCATCGTCCTCCAAAACGTACATCCTTTCCAGCGCCCTCACACCCTCCAGCAGATATCCCTCCCTGCCTGTCCGTTTTCCACCTAAATAGCTGTGCCACCTAGTCCCATAACCAAGCCCACTTTACCTTGTCCTGTCTCAACACTATCATCTAAGCTCCTATCATGGCATGACAGCACTGCATCTTGTTCAACAAAATCCGCTCCCTTCTTGTTAACAAGAAGCTCCTCATGCACACCCTCACAACCCACCTCACAGATGCCTTCTTTTTGAACTAAACCTTTCTCCAGCCCCAACACCCCATCCACACATCGCCCTACCTCCTTCACCTCTCTGATATTCCCCTCCTGATAGCTTTTTGGCACAACCACCAGACCCCTATTCAGATCGAAACCCTCCTTCCCGAGCCTACGGAACAGTTGATCCTCAGTCTCTTTTTCCCTGGCCTTACCGTTATTTGCTCCACCATCTATGTGCACCCCTCTGCCCCTATTAAATTCGACTTCCTTTCCTACATCGACTGTACCTTCTCCACCTACGTGATTGCCGCCGACCTCGACATCCATATTTGGTCATCAGTTCCTTTCCACCCTCCAAGGTGACCTCATATACCGAATCCAGTACCTATCCCGATGTCATCATGGCCTCCCCTTAACCTCCTTGGCCACATAGCAGTGGACGTTCTCGACCCTATTGGCCGTGACCATCTCCCTGTCCTCTTCACCATATCAGACGGTCGTCGTCCCAGTCCCGACCCTTTCGTCGAACCTCCCCCAAAATATGACCATGATTACTCTCATGCCAACTGGAATACCTCCCAGGATACCCTCACTAATCGGATCGATAGCCACCCTCTTGCCTACCACCACCCAGTTGACTGTACCCATGCTGCCTCGTTTCTCCAGCAGACCTTGTCTGAGGCTGTGAGGGCCCACATCCCTACTGTTGCGGTCCATCTACACCGTCCCACTTTACTGCCACAAGGTGTCCTCCTCCTCCATGAATCCTGCGGTCTATACCGTGCCTTCCTTCACACAAGTGACCGGGACACACTATGACACCACCGGCAACTCCAATGACACGTCCAAAACTTCCTCGAGGCAAAGAAATGCCGGGACTGACGACAGACATGCACCCGTCTTAATGCTACCCTACCTATCAACTCGTATAAGTACTGGTCAGACTTCCACCACCTTCCCGGATCTAAATCCCCCTACTACCCTCTCCTTCATGATGATCACTTCTTTACCGATAACCTCAGTAAGGCCAACCATTTTCCTTCTTACCTCTCCGATATCTTTACCCTCCCTGACGATCCCCAGTTCAATTACTCCCTCTTCCCTGATGTCCGTTATAGAACTTACACCTCTGCCCCTCCACTTGCCCTGGCTTCCAGTACTTGCGCAACATTACACACTAACTCAATGCCCCAATCAGTACTCAAGATATATCTACACTCCACAGAAAACGCAACACTACTCCAGATCATGACCGTGTTACCTATTGTCATCTCCATGAAGCTCCCTCCTCCTTCCTCTCCGCTCTGGCCAGACTTTATAATGTGCTCTTGTCGATCGGCCTCTACCCCGACCTGTGGAACACCTCCCGGATACTGATCTTCCTCAAATCCGACAATCAGTGAAACGTCAATCCTGCTACTGTCCTATCAGCTTTACTTCGGTCTTCAGCAAGGTCCTGGAATCCATCCTCACGTGACGCATCCACCAGCACTGCCTCCTTCATGCTATCCAATGTGCCATTCGGCCGTCCTTCTCTGCCGATGACATTCTTCTTCACCTCACTCACCTCCTCTCCGAATAACTTAACTCCTATCGCTCGGCGATCTTCCTCTCCCTCAAACTTGAACGTGCTTACGACTGTGTATGGCATTCCAGTCTCCTCTTCAAGCTCCAAACCTTTGCACTTCCTATTTACTATGTCCATCTGATCGCCTCCTTTCTTTCCTACCGTCCTTCCTATGTCACCATCCATAACACAGATTTGTACACCTTCTACCCCTCCTCCGCTAGTATGCCCCAAGCTTCCGTCCTCTCCCCCCTTCTCTATCTTCTTTACATGGCGGACACGCCGCCACTTTCACCCGCCTTACACCTACTCCAGTACGCCGATGACACCACCTTTTTTGCCCTTGCCCCCTCCCTGCATCACTCCCAGCACCTTCTCCAATCCCATCTTGACCAGTTCAGCACTTGGTGTAACCAGTGGCTGGTCAAGGTCAATCCTTTCAAGACCCAGGCGATCATTGTAGGCAAAACCACCCCTTCCTTACACCTCCTTGATTTTTATGTCACCATCTTACAGCTGTCCTATGAACCTCACTCCCATCTTCAAGTACCTTGGTGTCACCCTTGACCGTAGCCTCTCCTGGACCCCCCTATATCCGGCAATCCAAGCCAAGGCACCCTTCCGACTTCGCCTCCTCAAGGTCGTTCCTGGCTGCACATGGGGTCTGGACCCCTACACTATCCTTCACACCTATAAATCCTGCATTCGCCCTATCCTATGTAATGCCCATCCTGCCTGGATCACTGCCCCTCCTACCTTCTAGTAGTCCCTTCAAATCCTGGGATGCCATGTGCTCTGTCTCGCTTATTGCATTCACCTCCCCTCCCCCACGCAGATCCTGTATGATTTAAGTTCTTTCCCACATCTACTCCTTTTCCTTGAATGGATACATAGTTTTTACACCTTCCACACTCTTGATCCCCCTCACCCACTTGTCTCTCCTTTCCTTTCCCACCCCATCCACTGACGTTCCTGTACTCCCACCTGCTCTCCATCTCTCCACACTCCATACTCTTGCCCAAGGTGGCTTCCGCCAACTCCCCCTGATGATGCCCTCATACCCCTATCTACCCCTCCTACCAACTTTGATCCTCCCCTTCCTCCCGCTGTGCTTTTCCTCCAGGGCACCCTCTTTCCCTTCTCTCCCTCCTCTCTTCCTCCCTCCCTCCCGTCCCTCTGACTTCCATAACCCCCCTACACTCTCCCCTCCCTTCTCCTCTCCCACTGGCATCAACAACTTCCCCTCTCCCTCGTACCTGCACCTCTTTCCTTTGGCAGGTCCCCAGAATTTGTGTGTGAACAGTGCATCTTTGAGCACCAGATATCGTCGCCAGTGCTCGTGCATGTTTTCATGTCAGTACTTCATGTCTCTCGTTTGTGCTCCTCTGTTCACGTGTGTAATCTCATTCTTCCTTGTTGTGTATCATGATGAAATTTCTTTTTCCCAACAGTGCGCCTGTGGACGGCTTCATTTATTTTAATATGTCTGTCTCCCGTTTTTGTCCACCTTGCTTGTTTTGTTTTTCTGTCTTTCTGTTTCTTGTATGTGTTCACTGTTGCCGAAGAGCAGTGTAGATAGTCAACTGCTGGCCTACCTTTATTGTAAAGATATGAAAATAACAATAAAGAAAAAAACTGTGGCACCCACTTTAACTTCACTCGCCTTGACACACTGGTGTAAGCGTCTCTCTCGTTGCCCTATTTTTTCCTCTGTCCCACCTCCTGGTGCGTCAACAGTATCTTCTCCTCTACCTCAACATTCGCTCCCTTCCTGCCAAAAAATGCCTTGACCTGTGGTGCTGGCGCCAAGGATATCTTTGGCTTAGGCACTATCGATTCACTCTGGCAGAAGTTTGTCTTTGGAGCCTGGGCTGGCTCAGGATATAGCGGGCAGTGCCTAGTGGAAGGAGAGGAACAACGTTAGGCACGGCATGCGGAAGTGCGCGTATTAGCGAGACGTTGGAGAAACGTCAGCGAGCACAGTGTGCCTGAATATGGTTGGCAGTTAACGCTTGATTGTACTGGGCTCAGTAACAGCGGGCCAGCGCTGTGGCTTCTTGGCAACCTCGTGAAGCTATGCTTTTGCTCGCTTCTGTTAAGGAACATGCTGTTACTATCGGACTAAGCAGCATCTGGTTTCTTTGCCAGATTGATCCAGCAGTTGGCATCAAGTTTAGTAATTCAAACCCTACCAACAATTATTGAAATATAATGATGATTGGTCTTGAGGCGCCAAAGTGTTGCAAGGACTGTGATGTGATATTTCGTGCCTCTTATTAAGCGTGTGCTTCGCTCGTTAATAGTATTGTTCTTACTTCAGCTGGCAAGTATCTAAAACATTGATACGTGTGCGCAGCCTTACCGAACGATCTACATTCCGTGTCTACAGATTACTGTGTGGTACCTTACAGGCCCACATAAGGTGCTCCATGTGATGCTTGGCTTTTAACGAGCCAGTTGCATTTGCATCATTCATGTACGTTTTTCTGCTTAAACGAATGAAATCAGTTTTATTATTGTCAATTTTATCGAAATAGTTTTGTGTATAAGTTTGAGTATTAAGGTGAAGGAAGGGTTGTTTGGTTTCCCTGTTGTCGCTTCTGATTTATGTTTCAGAGATCGGATGCAGTGGGCCACCGAAGTGCAGAGCCTCCCCTTTTAAATTACTAATGGGTGTACAGGCGATGGACTTTGCCTGAGCTCGACTGTGCTGTTTGGTTCCGATTTCGGTGTTCTGAATGTGGTGGAAGTACAAACGGAGTCCACATCTTAATTTGAAGATATGTACTCAGTCGCCTCCACCTTTCGTGGCCAAGTTGCGGCCTCACAATCTCGGGCTTCAGTTATTGTACAAGATGTAGTTTTCTAAAACTGGTGGTGGCTCTGCGAGGTTGCCTGGGTTAAATATTTTAAATTTTGAGGGATTTCTAGAAGAATGTGTCTTAATTGAAATTGTTTTCTAAAATTGTGGTGCAATTCAGCCTTAGTGGCATATGTCAATTTTGATGGGGAAATAACTAGGTTATTATTGATCAAACTATCTATAACCTTGTAAAGTTGTTTGGTAATATCTCGTGTGGGAGTGGTGGTTTTTAATCTATGTGTAAATAATAATTGATTTCCTGGTTATTTGATGTCAAGTTTATTTTAAATGATTTACTTGGCCATAGTGGCAGTTTTTTAAATGTTTGCAAAGAGATTCATTCGCTTGTGGTTTCATATAACAAGCAGTTTGTAAAATTGGCCTGAGTGGCGCGTTTTTAAATGTGTTTAAAGAGATTAATTCTTTTGTGGTTTTTTATAACAAGCAGTTTGTAAAGCTTGCGTGAATGCCGTTTCTTAAAAAAATTATTATCTGAGTTATGATTGTAATTCTCTTAATGATTTACCTACGATGCAAATAAATATTTTGAAATGAAATGGTCACTGTATGGGTCAAGTCCTTCCACTCCCTTTACATTTAATGTTAAGGAATTTGCAGTTCCAAAAACAATTAACGTTCCATACCTCTTCATGCATACCCTATCCCAGCAGCAGGTCCACTCCTTCATCCTTAATGAAACCTATCTCCAACCTCACCATGTGTCCGCACCTCTCCCTATCTCCTTCACCTCACTGACAATCCCGTTCCCCTCGCCCAAGGCCAAGGCCAAGGCCACCTCAAGCATCTCACATTCCAGCCACAACCCCTACTCAGTGATCTGACTGAACACCTTCTCCTCAGCAACTTTTGTCCCTCCCTCACCATCACCTGTGCCACTATCTCTATCCATCACACAGCTCCTCTCCCCAATTACTTCATTTCCTACATTGACTGTACCTTCTCCACCTATGTGATTGCTGCTGATCCAAACATCCACAGCCATGACCCTGCCACCCTTCGGCAGTGTATCAGTTCCTTGTCACCCTCTATGGTGACTTTGTTCCTCTCCCACAACACACCCATACTGAAAGTAACTCCACCCCAAATGTTATCCTCGCTTTCCCCAACCTCCTTGGTCGTATTGCCATGGACATCCTCGAACCTGTTGGTATTGACCACCTACCTGTCCTTCTCACCACCTCCTCTGCCCATGATCCCCCTGAAGCAACCCACGTAGCTGCCCTCCAAAGTCTGTCCACAACTACTGATGTGCCAACTGCGATGCTTACCAGGAATCCTTTGCCTCACAGGTCAAAAGCCACACCCTCACCTTTCACCATCCCACTGACATCACCCACGTCTCTTCCTTCCTTCAGAAGACCATCACTGACGCTGTGGAGGCCCATGTCCATAGTTAACTCATCCATCCTCACCCCCCTACGCTTCCTCCACAGGCTGTCCTTCCTCTTTATGGATCCCGCAGGCTCTACTGCTCCTTCCTTCACACCCGTGACCGAGACACACTCATCCACCACCTGCAATTATAATGACACATCCAGAACCTCCTTACAGCAAAGGAACACTGGGACTTGCTCCAGACATGCATTCGCCTCAACACCATTGTCCCTGTCAACTCCTTAAGGTACTGGTCAGCTTTCCACCACCTTACTGGTAGCCATCCCATCCCGCATTTCCCTATTCTTCACAATAACTGCCCCTTGCCTGACAATCTCAATAAGGCTAACGATTTTGCTTCTGACCTCTCTGAGATCTGCTCAATTCCTGATGATCTCTGTTTTGGTTACTCCCTCTTCCCCACCATCCTTGATCACAGTGATACCTCTGTCCCACTCGTCACCCGTAGTTTCCAGTACTTGGATCAGTTACCCCCTCAGCGATCAACACTCCCATCACCGCATATGACATCACACTGGACCTCCGCTCCAAACACAACACCACCCCTGGTCATGATGGCGTCACCTACTGCCACCTCAAGAAATCCTTCTCCCCTCCAATCCTTACTGGCTGTTCTTGCTACCATGTACAATGTCCTCTCCCACCATATTCACCGCCATCTTAACCAGCACCACCTCCTCCCCCTTACCCAGTGTGCCTTCGTCCTTTGTTCTCAGCCCATTAATCTTATGCATCTTCTTTCCTTCCAACAACTCCCATTGCTCTGCTAAATTCGTTTCCCTTGACCTCTAGAACTCCTACGATTGTGTCTGGCATCCCGGGCTCCTGTTCAGACTCCAGACCTATGCTCTCACTACCAATTTCGTCCATCTCCTTGCTTCCTTCCTCTCCCCTCATCCCTTCTTTGTCACTACCCACAATTCCAACTCCCGCACCTTCTATCGGTCCACTGGCATGCCCCAAGGCTCCATCCTTTCTCCTCTCCTCTATCTCCTGTACATGGTTGATATGCCCACATCTCCCACACCTGTTCATCTCCTCCAATTTGCTGATGACACTGCCTTCCTAAACCTTTATCCTATCCTTCAACGATCCCAACATACCCTCCAAACCCACCTTGACCAGTTCGCCACTTGGTGCAAAAAGTTGTTCCGTTGTATCAACCCCTGCAAGAGCCAGGCAAGCAACATAAGCCACACCAGCCACTGCTTCAATCTCCATGATTTCTTATCTATCTCACTCCTACCTTCAAATACCTTGTCCTCACTCTTGACCGCGACCTTACCTGGACTGCCCATCTCCTTACAATCCAACACAAAGCCTGTAACAGGCTCCGCCTCCTGAAACTCCTGACCATCAAGACGTGGGGATTGCATCCTGAGACGCCCTGCTAAACCCACAGGAGAGGACAGGTAGTTTAAGTTGTGCAAAGGGGCCAAAATAAGCGGCTATCAGTTACAATCAAACATACAACCTTTTATATGAATAAACATTGCAAGGTCCAAGAAATTAAAAAAAAAAACAGAGCCTTAGTTTTGGAACTTAGTTAGTTGCTGAATGCGCTGTACAACCACTTTAATTTAAAAATGGCTGAAAGCCAATAACTTAAAGCTAAACCAAAATCTGAAATTTACATGGCTGAAGGCCCTAAGAATCTGACGCTTTAAGAGCAAACAAGATTCCTGATTGTGAGCAGCTTCAACGAAGGGTATTCACCAATTCTGAAGACCATGACAATGATGGACGTCACCCTGGGACTAAACCTCCCCTTAAAATGTGAACCTACTTCCCACGCGGAATAGATTATAGCCCAACCTAACCTCCTCGTCCTCGCCAAAGCTGACGAAGAGGGACACAGGGTGACCGAGATGTTGGCTGACTCATCTGCCGAGGATGTCTGACAACCGATGCCGGCGCTACTGTGTGTGGATGCAGCCTTTGTGTCACTATACGAGCAGTTAACGGCCAGCTATTTGTTGAATCATCAGAGAGCAATTCCTCCATCGACCTAATGTTATTTATGTCTACCTCACATAGAAGCCAACTGCCTTTCTTTAGCAGATCCCTGTGTCTTGATCACTACAATGCTGTTGCACATCAGGTGTAGTCTTTAACAATCCATTAACCGCCTGATGTTTCCTGCCATAGTCACTCATGCATAAGTACGATGATTCGAATCCCTTGTCCTTCGAGTTATCCCACATCTTTGATAAACTCTTCCCAGAACGTCTCAGGGTTCCATATTGATATCAAAAAACAGAGAAAGCTCTTATCTCTATAGCATCTGTTTCTTTAGTACTCCTTTCCCTAGAAAAGTTGTGAGAAACTTCATTGCTGAAAATATTAGTACATGTTGCAATACTGGGTAATTTGTTGTCATTCAATAATACCTTCGTAATATCTATTTCTGTCTTTGTTATAAAAGCTTCATTTCTGAGTCCAGGTAAATACATAACAATTTACAAGATTTTGTTTCGAGTGTGGCAGAATTTTACTTTTCCTCCATTTAGATATTTCACATTTTTCTGAAAGAAATAGTACTCTTGAATTACGTCTTTCTGTGAATCATTTTTATGTTTTTCCTGGCATTTCATGTTCTGTTCCTGAATTATGACAGCTTTCATGTACACAGTCCTCGTTTCTTTTAATGTATTTTACAACTTTGGTGTTCTTTAATAACTAAAGTCAGTATTTTATGTTCAGTGGTTGGTAATTCGCACGTGTGTGTTGTTCCACTGTATGTTGTTGTTGTCATATGAGCTTTGTGTTGAACTGGCACCTAATAAACAATGTGTATTTCCAAGGATGCAAATATTCGTTTTCTAACAAAATCTCAGCAGTTCTTTCAGCCAGTAACATCAGTGTCAGGATCTTCATCACTCACACCCACGGAACAACTGCAGCCACACATCAGGATCTCTGCTAAACGGTGTCTCAGGATTTTTTAACTTTGACACTTGCTCTGAAAACTGAAAGTATAGAGAATGTTTACTTTTCAGAGGTAAGTATTCTAGGTAAAACGCAAATTAACTGTAACAGTGAACCCTAGATCGCAAGTGGCCTAAGTGACCTTTCCTAAGGTTTCCAGTTTTATTGAAATTATGGTAGTTAAAATAGTAATCTTTTATGGTAAAGAGATCTAAATGGATTTCTTGACAGGCGTTGCCACCTAGCAGAGCGCATCTTCATCGACTAACAGAAGTGGTTTATTTCTTAGAGTGCTAGGGGTCTAGGTGTCGCTTGGATCACTTTTGTTCTAACTTGTTTTGTTACACAGGTCACATGTTACAACTTGCTTCTGACTTAACGCAGCCAATAAGTATTTGTTCCTACTTTTTCCAAGCTGTTTAAAAGAGTCTCAGTAAATGTAAGGTTTCAGTTTCCACATGACGAATGATAACTTTTCAGTACAGTAATATTTCAACTGTGAATGGAAAAATGGATAACTCAGTGCCTGGTCCTTCTAGAGAAAGCATCAACATTGATGAAAACCTCTGTGACTCATGTAAAGGGTTATCCTGAAAACTACTGACAGTAAAATTACCTTAGCATTTTAAATTAAAAAAATTAGGGATTAAATAAATGAAATCACACTGAAATCATTCTAAAATGAGGTTAAGTGAGGTCAACTTTTGTTTACTGAGCATAATATTGTATTATGCCCTGTGGAGCCACCATTCGTTTTCAGAGATCATTCTCATGATGACAAGGACTCTATGATCCAGGTGAAGAAATTGTTACAAGCAGCGAAGAATTGTCATGTAATTTGATGTATTTTATCTATCCATTATAAAGCTGTCCTTTGCTTCTATTTGAAGATATTCAAGAAAATAGAACTCCTTGCCGTAGAGACTTAAATTTATCTCTAGCTTCTGGTATGTCCCCAGTCGCTAGTTGTGGCACAATCAAATAATCTCTGTGAATGACCAGAGCAGAAAAAAAGGAAGCATAATTATGTATTATGCGACTCTTACTCAAAGAACATTTAAAACATTTATTAACATTCTCCATTAAAACCTATTTCTTGTTTCCAGAAAGTGCTGAAGAAGGTGTAGCTGTGAAAGACCTACCCGACAACTCAATTTCTCCAGAGCTCAGCGACGGAAAAAAGGAGTAAGAAGAGCCCACGATTGGAAACAAGTACAAAGAAAGCAGCTAAGAAAGTCAGGTCAGTCATATGTTGACAGATACCATAAAATACACAGAAAAAAATGCAACCACACGACCACGACTGCCAGTATACATGAGGTGGTAACATCTCTTAGCAACAAAGTCATAGCATTTTTGATTCATATTGGAACCTTGGAAGTTGGGAGTTGCAAACAGCATTTTTGAATTGAGCAACTGTGTTAGAGCCACTAAAAAGGAGGAAAGAAACAGTTATAAACAAAAAAACTTGTTTCATGTATATTTAAGTTATGTGAACAGAGAATACTAAAAATTTTTCCTCTCAAAATCCTAGAAGATTCCAATAAAAAGCGAGAAATGTAATTGTTAAAAAAAAGAGAACAACTAGTGGAATACCTTCATGGGATCATAGGGGTAGGTAGCAATCAGCAAACGAAATTTATTACCGTTGGATCGAAATGATCAAGGAACATACCAGAAACTTCCGTCGTTATCAAAGCCATTATGGTTGGCAAAAGTCTCCAAATATGAACTATCTCAATCCTGATTTAAATTTTTCTAAAATGCATGATTTGTACATAAAATTATGTAAAGAAGAAAGAAACAACTTCCTGAGAAAGAAAGTTTTTACGGAAAAATTTTCAACACTGAATTCAAACTAAGTTTTCACAGGCACCAAAGTGACACCTGTTAACCTGTATCAGGCTGCAAGTTGTGATAGAGAATGGTACCAATGAAGAAAAAAAACTACAGAAACAGGAAAAGAATTACATCTGCATAAAGTGGAAGCTGCTAAAGATGTAAAAAGAAATATAGCCTATCAGGTGAAAATGATACAACTTGTATCTCTTTCGACCTTCAAAAGAAGATGCCAACTCCAAAACCAAGAAATTCAAAGACTTACTACATTCAGCAGTTATGGACATATAACTTTGATATACACAATATTGATACCCAAAGGGGCATATTTACAGGAGGGATGAGGGGCAAGCTGGAAGATAATGCCAAGAGATAGCTTCCTGCCTCCTTAAGTATATCACTAGTGTGCCTCCCAATGTGAAACACTTATTAGCATTTAGTGATAACGGTGTAGAGCAGATCAGATACCGTTTAATCCCTAAAGTTTGGCTTTACGTCATGAGAAACATCCACTTTGAAACAATGACACAACCTTTTTCTGTGTTGGGCCATTCATACAATAATTGTGATCAAGATTTTGGGCTCACACCAATTAAAAAGAAAAATCTAAGGAGATATGTGTGTCCCAAAAGACTGTATCTGCAAGCTGTAAGTTTATTGTAAAACTTATGGAAGATAGAGATTTCATTAATATTTTGCAACTCAACACTATATTTCCAAAAGTAGCAAAGGAATCCGAAGCATGCAGGTTCTTCATTTCAAAAATTGAAGTCCAACCACTCTGTTTCACAAGAACACATCAGGAACTACTAGGACATTCAAAGTGTTTCCAATGATGCCACCCAGATGAAGTCACTTCATGCGCAGCCTTCAATTCTTCAGCTGGCGGGAATAAAACCTAACTTGAGGAAGAAAAAAATATGACACTCTTATGGAACTTCCCCAAAATGTCCTGCCAATCCATGATCAATTCTGTATTGGGATACCCTATAACATGACAATGGAAGCAACCACACCACCTGTTGAAGAGGAAGAAACTGAACCCTACAATGTTTATGATACAGACGTTGGTGATTAGGTCTTACTTCTGTCTTATACTAGTTGTTGTTGTGGTCTTCAGTCCTGAGACTGGTTTGATGCAGCTCTCCATGCTACTCTATCCTATGCAAGCTCCTCTCTACATCTCCCAGTACCTACTGCAACCTACATCCCTCTGAATCTGTTTAGTGTACTCATCAGTTGGTCTCCCTCTACGATTTTTACTCTACACATTGCCCTCCAATACTAAATTGGTGATCCCTTGATGCCTCAGAATATGCCCTACCAACCGATACCTTCTTCTAGTCAAGTTGTGCCACAAATTTCTCTTCTCTCCAAATCTATTCAATACCTCCTCATTACTTATATGATCTACCTGTCTAATCTTCAGCATTCTCTGTAGCAACACATTTTGAAAGCTTCTATTCCCTTCTTGTCAAAACTATTTATCGTCCACGTTTCATTTCCATACATGGCTACAGTCCATACAAATACTTTCAGAAACGACTTCGTGACATTTACATCTATACTCGACGTTAAAAAATTTCTCTTCTTCAGAAAAGCTTTCCTTGCCAGTGCCAGTCTACATTTTATATCCTCTCTACTTCGACCATCATCATTTATTTTGCTCCCCAAATAGCAAAACTCATCTAATACTTACGTATCTCATTTCCTAATCTAATTCCCTCAGCATCACCCGATTTCATTCGACCACATTCCATTAACCTCGTTTAGCTTTTGTTGATGTTCATCTTATATCCTCCTTTCAAGTCACTGTCCATTCCGTTCAGCTGCTCTTTCAGGTCATTTGCTGTCTCTGACAGAATTACAATGTCATCGGCAAACCTCAAAGTTTTTATTTCTTCTCCATGGATTTTAATTCCTACTCAAAATTTTTCTTTTGTTTCCTTTACTGCTTGCTCATTATACAGATTGAATATCATCGGGGAGAGGCTAGAACCCTGTCTCACTCCCTTCCCAACCATTGCTTGCCTTTCATGCCCCTCGACCCTTGTAACTGCCATCTGGCTTCTGTACAAATTGTGGATAGCCTTTCGCTCCCTGTATTTTACCCCTGCCACCTAGAATTTGAAAGAGAGTATTCCAGTCAACATTGTCAAAAGCTTTCTTTAAGTCTATAAATGCTAGAAACATAGATTTGCCTTTCCTTAATCTCTTTTCTAAGATATCTCGTAGGGTCAGTATTGCCTCACGTGTTCCAACATTTCTACAGAATCCAACTGATATTCCCTGAGGTCGGCTTCTACCAGTTTTTCCATTCGCCTGTTAAGAATTCGTGTTAGTATTTTGCAGCCGTTCACGAGTGTCATACACTCAGTCGATCTCAGACTCGCGAGGAAAAATTCCTGAATTAAATTCCGAAAAATTTCAGTGACCTCACACATATCGATCCATACAAATGAATAAGTGTGTTACTATTTTCTAAGTAATCCAGCTCAAACCTTAAAAAGGAACCTCAGAAGAAGAACATTCTTTACTTCGTATAAGGTATTTGGACACAATTCATACTTGCTTTCAGTTCCATTAAATAATCATTTTTGTATTTAAAACATTGGTAACATAAACCTTATACTACTTGGCTTTACATCAGGTAAGTACATACGTTTGTCCCTTATATTATTCACCAAAATTTTTATTCTTTTTTAAAAATTTCTTGTAGAGTAAAATTATCATATGGACTTAAAATAGTGCTTCTGACTAAATCAGTTCTGTTAATGTAATAATATATTATCATCGTTCATCATTATCCTTTCTTCACAATCTAGGTTATACATAAAATATGAAAACAATGGAAATGTATGTATGGAATAATACATAAGATAACGGAAAAGAGACACTCACCTTATAGGTGACTGATGGGTGGTGCATAAAAATACGCAGCAGAAAACAGTAGTCAAACTATCTTTCGAGTTCCTGATCTCTCCCTCTCTCTCTGGCACAAATACACATGTCTGAAAACACAGACACCCAAACATGCACACCCATAGCCATGGCTCGGTTCTGCCTGTGAGATTGCGACTGAAACAGTACATTGCTCTCACATTCAAAACATGAGCTCTCAGGACCAAAGACCATGCCACCAAAGCATCTGCAATTAATGTTTTCCATTTATTTTCCGCTGCAGTGTTACTTCAACTGATTGCCACTGAAACAAACTACACACCCAACTAGTTTCTATCTAAATATGCTGTTTCTTTTTCCCGTGCATATGAAAATTGGAAACCCATCATAATACCTGTGGTAAGAGTTTTTATAATGTGACTGGTGAAAACAGGCCTCTACAAAAGACCTACAGTGCTTTCATACAGTAGCACAAAAACATTTCAAGCATATCTGAGGTATGGCAAAACGAATTCTGCTCACTGAATGAGTCATCTTTGAAACTATTTTATGGTGATAGTGAGAAATGTCCAGTACGAGGCCATCCTGACTACAACCCATGTATCAGAACCTTACATTGGTTGATAACACCACTAATACACACATAAAAAAATTGAATCACGCCAGTTCCCAGAACTCCTGAAGATAGACATTGGCTGTGGATATTGTATCACAGACACAGTCCCTTTCACTGTTTGGAGATGTCGCTAACCCACCCAAAGATGTAAACAACCATGCATGAGCAGTGCCTTTTGATGGAGGGGATCCGAAAGCCGATCTGTATCAGTTTTTACACCAGGAGGAGGTACTCGGGTCGTGTTGTCTGTAGTTCAACCATGCGTAGACAGTCAATACCGCAGTTCGATCGTGTACGCTTTGTTACTTTGTGCCAGGAAGGGCTCTGAACAAGCGAAGTGTCCAAGTGTCTCGGAGTGAACCAAAGGGATGTTGTACAGACATGGAGGACACACATAGAGACTGGAACTGTCGATGGCATGCCTCGCTCAGGCCACCCAAGGGCTACTACTGCAGAGGATGTACGCTACCTATGGATTATGGCTCGGAGGAACCCTGACTGCAACGCCATGTGGTTGAATAATGCTTATCATGCAGCAACAGGACGTTCTGTTACGACTCAAACTGTGCGCAATAGGCTGCATGATGTGCAACTTCACTCCCGACATCCATGGCGAGGTTCATCTTTGGACCACGACACCGAGCAGCGTGGTACAGATGGGCTCAACAACTCGCCAAATGGACCACTCAGGATTGGCATCACATTGTCTTCGACGAAGAGTGTCACATATGTCTTCAACCAGACAACTGTCGGAGATGTGTTTGGAGGCAACCCGGTTGGGATGACGCCTTGGAAACACTGTCCTGCGAGTGCAGCTAAGTGGAGGTTCCCTGCTGTTGTGGGGTGGCATTATGTGGGGTCGATGTAAGCCACTGGTGGTCATGGAAGGCACCATAGTGGCTGTACGATACGTGAATGCCATCCTTCGACCGGTAGTGCAACCATATCGGCAACATGTTGGGAAGGCATTCGTCTTCATGGACGACAATTCGCACCCATATTGTGCACATCTTGTGAATGACTTTCTTCAGGATAACATCACTTGACTAGAGTGGCCAAGCAAATTCTGCAGGCATGAACCCTATTGAACATGCCTGGGACAGATTGAAAATTGCTATTAATGAATGATGTGACCCACCAACCACTCTGAGGGATCTACGTCGAATCGTCGTTGAGGAGTGGGACGGTCTGGACCAACAGTGCCTTGATGAACTTGTCGATAGTATTGCATGACTAATACAGGCATGTATCAATGCAAGAGGACTCGCTACTGGGTATTAGAGGTACTGGTGTGTACAGCAATCTGGACCACCAACTGTGAAGGTCTCTCTGCATGGTGGTACAACACGCAATGTGTGGTTTTCATGAGCAATAAAAAGGGCGGAAATGATGTTTATGTTACTATCCAGCCCAATTTTATGTACAGGTTCCAGAACCGAGGTGATGCAAAACTTTTTTTGTTGAGTGTATATCCAATCATCATTACATGTAATGTGAACAGCTTAGCACTGATGAATGTCTAGCTTGTACTAAATGTCACACTACTCTATTACAATATTTGCCATATCCCTTGACATCACAAAGTTGAGGACTTTGAGATAATTGTCCTTTGTGTCAAACCGGTACTTGACGTGGTTTTTGTGGTAAAAAGTCCACAGTTGGTGTGCAATATGATAGGAGGGACCTTCCTGTTCTTCAGTGGTGATGGTTGTGGATTCTAGGACGTGACTCCATAGTACCAACAGGTGAGGCTGATGTAGGTGTGGAGCCACTCCTATGGGCGTGAGTGTTAGGAGAGTTAGATTGTAGACTACTGGGGGGGGGAGAGACCAACAGGGTCAGAGGAGTCCACAAAAGGCCTGTTGCACCGACAAGATGGTGTAGACGAAGAAACAGCACCCAGTGGAGCCAATAAGTTGTATCGATGCTGGGGGCGACATAGCCTGTCTGTCACTGGGTGAGAGGTCCATCATGAGATGGCCGTAGGAGTTGATGATGAAGAGGTAGACTGATCCCTTATGCAGGGCTGTAGACAGGTTTAATGAATATCGGTATCAATGGTAATCAGTGACTTGTGGCGTGAGGCATCATGTGCTCAGTCCTTAGCCCACTGAGTGGTGTTAGTATTAATGTATCTGGCAGGTTGCTGGGATGGCCATTGAGCGTGCGGCGTCATGTTGCCACGTGAAGTAAGCAGTATCTGCTGCTGCACCACCGCACTCACCAAATAATAACCGAACTTCTGCAATACAGCTTTACAACACTGCTGCTCGCTCACAATTGATTCAGATACCAAAATTATACATGACACCTAACCACATATTTGAGGAAACAATTCTGACTGAAGGCGACCGAGTGAGGTTGCACAGTGACTACCACACTGGACTTGCATTCGTGAAAACCAGAGTTCAATCCTTTGTCCGACAATCCTGATTTAGGTTTTCTGTGATTTACCTAAATCACTGCAGGGAAATGCTGGGATGGTTCCTTTGAAAGGACATGGTCGACTTCGTTCCCCATCCTTCCCTAATCATATTAGAGCAATGACCTCACTGTCTGGTCTCTTCCCACAAACAACCCAACCCAGTCCCTAAGAAGGTGAAAGGCAAATCAATTTTGATTCAGGTACTATAACTAAAGAAAGTAGAGCAACACTCATGACCGCAACAAACGATAGTATGTACTCACAAGTAAACACTCCAGTGCTCCAAACTGACTCACCACCTATTAACTTTTATTTTCCCCTTTATTGTCATTTCATTGTCATGCTTCATGGGACTAGGGGTGGGCTAGCAGCGGCATGATTCGCCACCCTCCCAGCCAAGGGATTACATAAAATATCACAGGAAAATTGTGCATTTACACAACTCGGGGACAAAAGATAAAAATTTATTCATGAGAAGGGGAAACAATTTGAGTTAAAACATACAAAAAGAAGGGGTAATTTGATAAGGCACATTTACACTGGCACTCGATGAAGACAGCACATTTATACTGGCACCACGAATAGCACAACTAAAAACAGCATTCACAGTATGGGAACACACACTGCATTTATGTTACATACTCGTTGACCAGCAAAATGGCACTAAGTAACTACATTAAAATTTTGAGGGTCTGCCAAGTGAGGGGAGGTCAGAGAGGAGGGAGAGAGGGAAGAGAGATGGGGGATTGAGGTGGTGGTGGTTGTTGGGATGTTTAAGGGGGACTAAACAGCGGAGGTCATCAGTCCTCCGGGGGGATTGATGTAGGATGGTGGCAGGAAGGGGGGGAAGTGGTGGAGCCGGCAGCACACCAAGGCGCAGGATGTTGGGATTTCATGCAAGGACTGGGAAAGGAGAAATGAGAACGACAGAGGGGTGGAGGGAGGAGACAGGAGAGGGGGGGGGGGGGGAAGGAAAGGGAGCTCAAGGGAGGAGAGGAGCGGAAGAGGAGGTTCAGAGTTGCAAGGAAGGACAAATATTGGGGTGAAGCATATCATCCAGGATGGGGAAATGTAGGAAGTTCCTTTGGGAGAGGAGGTTGAGGGCGTGGAGATGGAAAGAGGTTGTGACACTTCCTATGTCCCGTCCATTTCCAGTGTAGCTCTTCAACATCGTTGCACTCCTTCCTGGTTTGATTTCCCTCTACCTCTTCCACCAAGCCCCACATCTGCTACTTGATGTGCACAGCACATGGCAAATTGGCAGCCCACAAGAGAAGCCCATTTGTGTACTGTGAGTACAGTTTTCACGCATTAACGTTCAAGATTTACTGTCGAATGTATCACGTAGAAAAACCCTGCAGTATTTTTAGCTGAACAACTTTCTTGATAAAACTGGTCCATAATGCGAGCTAAAACGCTTGATGTACTTGCATCAACAAATTCGATTTGCAGTCGGTTGTTGGAAATATATACATAAATGAGTCAACAAAACTATTTGTAGTGCGCAATTCCTGAAGCATGTTCTTCCCATTTGTTTGCTTGATTTTTTTGTGCCACTTGCTTAGCGTTTGCTGCTTCACTCGTGTAGACTTAAAGGTCTCCACATATTTTTTTTTTTATTTCTTTAATGAAATTTATTGTTGTTCACAAATTGCAACAGTTTCTAAGCTCTCAGTGTTTATTAAGGCCATAGAATCGAGGTCTTTTCCGAATGTACATCAGACCATAAAGCTAGAGTCTAAGATTTCTGTTAATCATGTCTCTTATCTTTGTACTGATATAGCAATGGAAGACTTCATCCCTAACACATATCTCTCTATATCCAACCAAAAAGTGAAATAATAAATGTCATGGATTTAGCTCGAAAATGTTTACAGAATGAAATACTCTCATAAAAGATTTCATCCCATTAGTGGCTGAATTTTCGAAAACAGTGAAACTTTTTTTTCCAAGTGTGAATCCAAATTCAAATTCTCATCCATTAAGCAATCATAAAGCTTTCATAAAGAAATAATTTCATAAAAGATTTCATTCACTATTTTCGAAAAACACTGAAACAAATTATTTTATTTGTAAGTGAGAAATCAAGCACCATTTTGCTAGATGTAGGTCAAAATATATTTTAGTAGTTTCCACGTGTATTGCTGAGGGTATCGGTAATGCAGTAGTAATTAAAAAGTTGCTGTCATCTGTGAACAGTATTGTTTCTGCCAGTATGTTTCATTGTGTTTAATTGTTAACGTAAACTCGGAATAGTGTTGTATCCAATGCATGGCAACCTCTGTGTTTACATATTCTTATCTGAGATGTGGTCATCAATCAAGTTAAATGTTTTGGTGATATGAAAGATCCCAATTCATTCCATTTTGTAGGATAGAAACTATCCCTTACTATTTACGTCGTTTTATGCATGTCAAGTTTCTTTAGGAAAATTCGCTGCTCTACTCGGGCAAAGGTTGTAGTAGGTTCTAGGAACATGCCTGTTACTAGTTTTTCTTCGTCTCACATTTCAGGAACTACTACTGTAAATGGTGCCACCACAAATGTTGTCCATTTTCTAGGTCTGAAGTGGAATTGTTATTTACCAAGAAGCCTGCTTTAAGTGATTAATAAGTGTTTTTTCTCTTCAATTGTTTTTCTATCTTTTTGAAGGACGACAGTGCTGGGAATTGCTGTAATATCCTACATTTTCAGTGTCATCTACCTGTGTGCACAAAAAAACACAGTTTGTTTGGGATGTGGTGGACTGTAATCTGGTATCAGCGATATATTACCAGTGTCGAGTAAAAACCCCTCAGTTTTGTTTATGCATTCTTTTGGCAAGAATGCTCTTGTGTAAGGCTCTAGGAGTTTTATTTTTAGTACTAAACATTATGTTACTGAGTGTCTACTTCTAGACAATAACACAGACGCTAGTGCTAGTGTTGAGTTATATGGTGTGGAGTAGATTGAGTAAGTTATGTTACAGGCAAATTTCTGCGTTGTGAAAACATTTGTTTACCAATGTGCCAAGTTCTTAGAACGAAGTATCACTAACTTTATTTTTCTTTTTTTATGTTTAGCAGTAGTTTGCTTTCTTGTTATGAGTGCGCTGTTTAACATTATTCCTTTCTGTCAATTTACATGTGTATAATGAAAATTTCAGTTACTCTCCCTGTCATTTGTATGTGTATATTAGTTCAAAAATGGTTCAAATGGCTCTGAGCACTATGGGACTCAACATCTTAGGTCATAAGTCCCCTAGAACGTAGAACTACTTAAACCTAACTACTTAAACCTAACTAACCTAAGGACATCACGCACACCCATGCCCGAGGCAGGATTCGAACCTGCGACCGTAGCAGTCCCGCGGTTCCGGACTGCAGCGCCAGAACCGTTAGACCACCGCGGCCGGCTGTATATTAGTTGTGGAATGTCTGTTGGAATTTGTTACTGTTGTTCAGTTGAAGCCCCAATAAGGTTAATGACAAGTTGCTGACAAATAGAGATATTGGATTGTATGAAGGAACGACGGAAAGCAACACAAAATAACTCTACTAAAAGTAAAATAACAGTTAACAAATGAATAAATCAAGTTAAGTTTTTCACCTACTTTTATACACAGCCACCAACATTCTGAACCCATTTTTCGCATCGTGGTACCAGTTTCAGCGTGTCCTGTTTGTAGACGCCCGTTTGGTTGGAGTACAGCCATCTCCGGACTGCCAGTTTCACTTCCACATCTGTCGCTAAGTGTTGTCTGGCCAAGAATACCTTCACAGGAGCAATCAGATGGAACTCCAGGAGTGCGAGGTCCAGACTGTATGGTGGATACTGGAGCGCCCGCCTCCAGAATTTGGCGTTTTCTCACGAACAGCAGCAACAACGTGGGCACGAGCATAGGCTCGAAAAATTTCGATGCCGTCAGCATCAGTGTTGTGGTGTTAGTCACAAAGGGTGAGACGCATCTCAACCAGAGCCTCAATGTAGGCTGCAGCATTCATAGTGGTGCCCTATTCAGCAGAGTCCGCCAATAACACAGGGCGCGTATCCCAAGGGTAGGAGCTGTTACCAGCTGCCCGGAGTGTGGAAAATCTCTGAGGTACAGACGGCCCTCTTGGAAGAAAGCACTCCACCTGGGAAGATGACTGCCATTCGCACAGTCATCCCCCCACATACGCCATGCACGTCCCTGTGAATTTCACCCGGTTTACGCCCTTTGGCCTACAAATATCGAACTACACTTCGCTGCTCTTCACAAGCAGACCATAGTATTATCTGCACCGTATTTTTTCTGTAGATCTCTCGCTAGAGCTATACGTGAAAACAAGAGACCCTTTCTAGCGCAAACTTCAAACTGTATCTTTGTGAAATTCCAGCTGCAATACCAGGGGAGGTAATAAAAATTATTGTGCGTAACTTACCGATCATCACTTGTGTTTCACGTCCTTGCTTCCTCCTGGACAATGTAACTGAATATTTCAGTAAACACTTAGTCAAATACTTGTGTGAGTAATGTCATGCACTTCCACATTTACCTGTATAAAGTAACGCCTCATAATGTTCTGCATTTCATCTCCTTTCTGTATTTGACTAAAAAGTCTTTGAGATGTGTGGAGGCAGTGTTTTCTGTCCGCCCACAATATTACTCACAGAGTTCAGTACATGAAAAAAGTAAGACATCCACACAGTTCTTTCCGTGGGCCGACATGATCCTCAGTGCTTTCTCTGCTTGGTGAGCACCGATCTGTGCTCTTGTGGATTTCTCCCTCACTGTGGGGTTTCTGGACCAATGCATTTAATCTAATTCAGTGCTGTTGGTGTAGGCGATGTGGGTAGCAAACTAAACAGGGTAGCAATTAGAACAACAGCTTATTAAAATAGTGAGCCACCTCAAAGTTAAGCACTGGATGTTTAGGTTGTGGGTGCAATTGTGCATTGGTTGTTGTGACTTGACTGTTCATGTTCTATGACAAAGATAGTGTTTGCTCCTGATATGTACTGGACCTAGTAGAAACTGGTCAGTATGGAACGCTTGTCTAAAATTTTTTCCTGAGCATATTGTCTTTGCAAAAGTTTTCAGTCTATTGTACCAGATCTGCAGATTTATCGTTTGAGGTTAGACAGCAATGTTTGTTGTAGGTTAAAGATAGTTTTCTCGTTATATTTGCTCGTTGCTCCAGTGCGTTGAACATTGCTTGTTCTCAGTAATACTTCTTACTGATGAAATTAGCTGAGTAGCATCCAGCCTGCAAAAATTTTTTACAAATATTTTTTGTCACATTTCATTTTTGCGCGTCGCAAGTGGATCACTGCGTAGGATTTTATATTATCAGTTTCATTTTTAACTTCTTGCGCCTGAGACGAAAACAAATCCCCTGGTTTACAGTTTTATAGTTGCGATGATTTGTCTTCTAAACAAGCTTCAAGTTTTTTTAATTGTTATTTCTATCCCTATAATGGGGTGGGCTGGCAGCGGCACAATATGTCACTCTTCAGCCAAGAGAGTTGCAAAAAAGTAAGCACATGAGAAAAGAATACATAAACGAGAATGGTAAAAGTGGGTGGATAAACGACAACAAAAACAGATGAGTATAAAGGCAGATTTAAAAAAAATAAAATAGATGAGAGCCACACACACACACACACACACACACACACACACACATGTGGACAATGATCACTGTAGACTGAAGCAAAACCAAAGAAGCACCACAGCAGGAACATAAATGAGTGACACTTGCGACATTGTCGGTGGTGATGAAACGTAGCACTTCACACAGCACTGGAGAAACACTGACACCACAACAAAAATGTTGAAAATCACTGCACCGAAGCGTAGGACCTACCACTGGGTGAAGGGAGGGGGGTGGGGGGGGAGATGAAAAGGAGAGGTGGAGAGACAGTTGGGAAAACCAGGAGTGGGGAGGAGGGGGGCAGTGGACGGGAGAAGGAAAGGTGCTGGAAGCCCAAGGAGGGTGGAAATTAGAGAGAGGGTGGACGGCAGGAGAAAAGGAGAAAGAAGGGAAGGAGGAAGAGGGAGGGACAGAGGGAGCCATGAGGAGGGGGCGGAAGAAGGTGGGATTAGACCTGGTAGGAGGGGTAGATGTAAGATGCGAGGACATTATCCAGTAAGGGGAGTTGGTGGTAGCCACCTTAGGTGAGGGTTTTGAGCATGTGAAGATGGAGACCAGGCATGACACTGTGGTAAAGGCATGTCAGAGGGCAGGGGCAGGAGACGATGAGGGAAACCAAAGGATGGGGAGAGTCCAGTTTCCTGGAGATGTGTAGGATTCGTATTTGTTCAAGGAACAGGAGGAGAACAAGGAAGGGGATCAAATCATAGAGAATCTGTGTGGGGGACAGGAGACGGATGTGATAAGCGAGATGGAGTGCATGGCGCTCAAGGATTTGGAGGGATTTGTGGTAGGTGGGGTGGGGCTGGGTGAAGATCCAATAGGGGTGGGCATAATACAGGATGAGGCAGATGCAGGATTTATAGGTATGGTGGATAGTGGAAGGGTCTAATCCCCATGTTCGATTGGAGAGGAGTTTTAGGAGATGCTGACAGTTATGTGCTTTGGCTTGGACTGTATGCAGATGGGCGGTCCAGGAAAGGCAGCTGTCGAGGGTGATGCCATGGTACTTGAGGGTGGGAGTGAGGGCAATGGGGCAGCGATAGATGGTGAGGTAGAAATCCAGGAGATGGATGGAGGGGGTGGTGCAGCCCACGATAATTGTCTGGGTTTTGGAGGGATTGATGTTAAGTAGTCATTGGTTGCACCACGCAGTGAACAGGTCGAGGTGGGACTGGAGGAGGCTCTGGGAATGTTGGAGGGAGGGGGAGAGAGCAAGGAAGGCAGTGTCTTCAGCATATTGCAGGAGATGAATGGGTGGTGGGGGCTTCAGCATGTTCAGCATGTCTGCCATGTATAAGGTGTAGAGGAGAGGGGAAAGGATGCAGCATTGGGGCATGCCTGCGGAGGGGTAGAAGGTGTAAGTGTTGGAGTTGTGGATAGTAACATAGGAGGGGTAGTGAGAGAGGAAGGCGAACATATTGATAGGGAGGGTGTAAGTCTGGAGTTTGAAGAGGAGGCCAGCACGCCATACATGGTCGTATGTGCATTCAAGGTCAAGGGACATAATAATGGTGGAGCGACGTGAATTGAGGTGAGTAGAAAGGAGGTGTGTCAGGTGGAGGAGGAGATCGTCGGCGGAGAAGGAAGGTTGTAAGCCACATTGAGTCAGGGCAAGGAGATGGTGGTGTATGCGGTGGGTAAGGATGACTCCAGCACCTTGCTGAAGACCGACGTTAGACTTTTGGGGCGATAGGAGGAGGTGTTGAAGGGGGTTTATCAGGTCTGGGGAAGGATTCGGGAAGTCTTCCACAGGTCGGTGTAGAAGCCAGTGGAGAGGGTAACATTACAGAGGGTCGCTAGGACCATAAGGGGGCGCCTTCTAGGTGGTGGTATGTAATACAATCATGACCAGGCACCGTGTTGCGTTTGGTGATGACGATGTCTTGTGTAGCAATGGGGGATGGGGGTGTTGAGATTGGGTGGTGGCGTGGCCTCCAAGTACTGGAAGCTAGGTGCGAGTGGGGGGTAGAGGTGTAAGTGCAGCCCTGGATGTCAGGGAAGAGGGTGTAATCAAACAGGAGATTGTCAGGGACAGAAATGATGGCAGACAGCTGGGAAGCAAAATGATTGGCCTTTCTGGTATCGTCCAAGAAATGGT
Organism: Schistocerca nitens; assembly: GCF_023898315.1. NCBI lineage: Eukaryota > Metazoa > Arthropoda > Insecta > Orthoptera > Acrididae > Schistocerca > Schistocerca nitens. The sequence continues at coordinate 150,560,499 of NC_064624.1, read as the reverse complement.
GGTCATCATGGAGGAGAGGATAGTGCAGAGAAGGTTTCATGCTTGTAAGGCGATGGAATGCTGACCAGTACTTGGAGGAGTTAATAATCAGTGAAACTTTAAGGCAGGTGTATTGAGCCAGGCCGCTGGTCGATCATCAGGGATCGGTTTGTTATCTTTGGCGCGTTCCTGGGCATGAGCATCTTTGCGCTTTCGGCTGGGGCATGCGGGACAGCGAGAGGCAGTCCGTTTGGGGCAGCCGGTGAGACTGGCAGAATTGCGGCTTGGCGTAAGCACATGTGTGATGTCTGTTACGCTGAGGCTGTTTGCTAATCATGAAACTCCTGTGGTGGTTACTGGTTGCCTGGAAGGCATTTCATATAAACTGTGCCAAGCCTCACAGTGAGAAGGGTGTCCAGAGTTTGTGTTGCCTAGATGTTCGTACAAATTGAGGTGCCTGTGTGAGATGCACGGCGTGGGCCTGTCGGTTGCTTCGTCCTTCTGGCAGCCACCGCAAGTGGATGTTCGGCCGGAATGTCTACAGTTTGTGGTGAGCATAGTGTGGACAAGTTCTCGTAGAATATGCTCCCAGCCTGACCCTTACCTATGTTGTGGGTGCCGACCCCTTGTCTGTAACTGCTTCCGGGTGTCCTGTAAGATTTCACAGCAAAACTGTGTTTTTGTGGCATTCTGTCTTTCTGGCTCAGCCTCCGCCTAGAAAGGGGAAAGATTTGTGCCTCAACTGAAAGGGGGGGTGGGGGGTTCGATTTTACATCTTTTGGAATTCCTTAATGCTGTAATTTAAATATATAAAAGAAATTGTTCTTTCAAAATAAGCGCCTGTTTCTTTGGGACACTGCAGTTCAAACAGGAGTGGCGTAATGTTAATGAGTATTTGTTATTCGGCAAATGAAGTGTATTTAATGTCTTGCAGTTTTCTGGGGCACAGAGCTGTGTTAATGAACTCATTTTGAAGTGTTCTGTCGGGTGAATGACTGCTCCCCACTTCAGAGTATTCTTCAGAGTAGTATTGTAAGGTTTTTTGGGTATTTGTCAGTGGGGTGTACTGATTCAATTTTGTTTTTCTCTTTCTTTTGAATTATGGAGAATTGTTTAGTTTATCTGGTTATTGGCATAACTCACACTTCACGCACTAAATCAGCTGATATTGAAATTGTTTTTTTTATTCCTGTTTAATGTCAGACAGATTCAAATGTAACTTTTTTTTAAATAAATGTGTTGGATTGACCTTAATAAATTATGTGCAATCGAAGTAAGGGACCCAGTCCTTCATTAGTGCTTAACAGTGGCGTGTGGTTCGGGTTGTGAGCCTTGTGCTCGGACCAGTTTGTCGCCAGGCCCGAAGTTTTTTGCCCAAAGTTTTTTGCCCGCAAGCAAGTTTCTAATATGGCTTTGGAGTTGCCAGTGACAGAGATGTGTGTCACGGTCCCGGGTACAGACGAAGGCACGGCAAAGTCTACGGGATTCATGGAGGAGGAGTAAGGCCTGTGGTAGTCAGGTAGGATGGTGAGAGTGGATGGCTATGGTGGGGATGTGCATCTCAATGGCCTCCAACAAAGTCTAGTGGAGAATGGAGGCGGCATGGATGATGTCGTCAGAGTGCTGGTAGGTGATAGGGTGGTGTTCAACCTGGGTATCTATGGTGTCCCGGTAGGCATTACAGTTGGCACAGGAGTAATCAAGGACAAGTCTTTGGGTTGGGTCTGGGTGGGTGGCAGGGTGAGGGCGAGGTCCATCTGATATGGTGAGCAGGACAGGAAGGTGATTGCTACCTATAAGGTCAAGGACATCTACAGAAATGCGCCCAACGAGGTTTGGGGAGGCCAGGGCAATGTCAGGAGTGGTACTGGATTTGGGGTGGGTATGATGAGGGAAAGGGAGGACGTCAGCTTGGTGAGTTGCAATAAACTGATGCCACCACTGTAACTGGGCAGGTGATTGTCTGTGGATGTTAGGTCGGTAACAATCACATAGGAGGAGAAGATGTGGTTTATGTGGGCGAGGAAATCATATGGGATCAGGATATTGGGGCAGATATAAATGGTGGCACAGGTGAGGTAAGACCGGGGAAGAATAGACTGAGGATCAGATGTTCAGTAGGATCATTGAAGAAAGGTTGAGGTTGAACAGAGAGATGGCGGAGGTGGCCAATGGCAGCTCCACCACATGCAACAGGAAAGGAATTGTCGGAGTGGTGAAGGATATACGGAGAGGTGCTAATCATGTGAGTAGGCCAGAGAAAGGTATCATTAAGGATGAAGGCATCCACGTGGTGGTGAGAGAGGGTATGGAGTAGGAGATGTTTGTTGGGGTGAGGGAGCGGATGTTGTTGAACAGAATATGGTGCTGCTGTCGCGCCATAGTAGGGAGGTTACACTAGGGTGTCGAGACATGAGAAGGGAAAGTGTGTGATGTGGGAGTTGGCATAGGTGTTGAGGTGAAAACCGGATTGGGTGGCAAGGGAGATCTGTTGTAGGGTATGAGGGCGCTGGAAGGGTACATATTTCGCAGGATGATGGTTACAAAGCAAATAATGTCCTCGGCTGTGGGAGTGGATGAAGGGTGTTGTAGGGATGGATGGAGTCACCGACCGAGTGGACAGGGATGGTACACTCAGGAGAGGCGGGGGGAGGTTTGGATTTGCTTTTCTTCGAGAATGTGGGATGGGGTGGGTTTCTGGTGTTAGAGGAAGTGGGGGAGTCTAGGTTCGGCCACTGGTGGAGGAAGTGGGACCCATTGCAGTGAGGGTAGGTGGGGGATCAAGGCAGTCGAGAGTGAGGTGGGCGTTGTATAGTTTTTTTTTCATTTTTGTTATTTGAACAAGTTTACATGAAAGGTAGGTCGGCAGTGGCCTATCTATGCCTTTCTGCGGCCACAGGTAACAAGAAACGGTATATAAAGAGGCATAGAAAAACAAAAACAAACACGGTGGACAAAAAGCCGTAGACAGTTAAATTGAAATACATGTAGCCGTTCACAGGCGCATTGTCTGAATAAAAAACGTTCAGCACTTGTACACAAGCAGAGAAGACATATTAAACACGTGAACAGTGGATCCCATACTGTGAGACACTTACGCCCTAACACGAAGACACACAAAAAACTCCGGTGCATGAATATTTACTGTTCTCGTGCAAATCCGGGGACCTGCCAAAGGCAGAAGGTGTGGGTAGGAGGGACAGGGGGAGGGTGTAGATGCCAGTGGTGGAGGAGAAGGACGGTGGAGGGAAGAGGGAAGGGTGGTAGGTGGATCCTGGGGGTGGAGGAGGGGTTAGGAAGAGAGGAGAGAGAGAAGGGAGAGAAGGCGCCCTGGAGGAAAAACACAGGGGGAAGAAGGGGAGGGTCAAAGTTGGTCAGATTGGTAGATGGAAGGGATGATGACATCATCAGGGAGAGGGAGTTGGCGGAAGTCACCTTGGGCAAGGGTATGGAGTGTGGAGAGATGGAGAGTGTGTGGGATGTGAGTACAGGCGCGGCAGCGGACGGGGTGGTAAAGGATGGGAGAGACAAGCGGGTGAGGAGAATCAAGTTTGCGGGAGGTGCAGAGGATCTGTATCTGCGTTGTAAAGTTTTTTTTCTTTATTGTTATTTTTAAACCAAGCCAGCAGCAGCATACTACGCCCCTCTTTGGCCATAGAGAAACACAAAAGAGACAAATGAAGAAAATTAGGGAAAAACATGGTGGACATATAAACGGACACAAACACTTTTTAAAATACATGGAGGCGTTCACGGGCGTAGAGTCCAAGATCAAATTTGTCCAGACACTTGGACACATACATAGACGAAAATTGTCACACGCAAACGTAGGCGCACAAAACGAATAACACTGAACCACTTAAGCACAAACGACGGCACACACAGAAATACGAGGCGTTGATCTCCGGCGCGCGAATGTTCACTGTGCATGTACGAGTCCGGGGATATGCCAAGAGAGGAGGAGTGGGGTGGGAGATGGAGCCGGGAGAGCAGAGATGTCACGGGCAGGGAAGATAGGGGGAGGGAGGAAGAGGGAGAGAAAGCCCAGGGGAAGAGTGGTTGTGGAAGGGGGATGGGGGGGAAAGGAGAGAGAAGGGAGGGAGGGTGCCCAAAGGAAAAGGCACAGGATGTGGGAGGGGAGGATCAAAATTGATTGTAGGGTAGATGGAGGGGGTGAGGACATCATCAGGGAGGGGGAGCTGGCGGAAGCCACCTTGGGAGAGGGTAAGGAGGGTGGAGAGACGGAGACCAGGTTGGGATGTGGTAATACAGGCGCGGCAGCGGGCGGGGGTGGGAGAGGATGGGCGAGACAAGAGGGTGAGGAGAATCGAGTTTATGGGAGGTGTACAGGATCCGTATCCTTTCAAGGAAAAGGAGGAGGTGGGGGAACAGATTGAGATCGTACAGGATCCACGTGGGGGAGGGGAGACAGATGCGATAGGTGAAGCAGAGAGCATGGCGTTCAAGGATTTGAAGGGATTTATAAAAGGTAGGGGGGCGGAGATCCTGGCCGGATGGGTGTAACAAAGGATAGGGAGGATGAGGGATTTATAGGTGTGGAGCATGGTGGAGGGGTCCAGACCCCACGTACAGCCGCAAAGGAGTTTGAGGAGACGGAGTCGGGAGCGTGCCTTGGCTTGGATTGTCCGGAGATGGGGGGCGGTCCAGGGAACGGAGAAGGTGGTGGCGCCACTAGGGCGTTTAACGGCGGCAGAAGGGTGGGTGGTGACATGAGGTACGGGAGATAGAGAGGTGGCGGGAAGGGGCAGGTCCCAGCGTGGACGCAGCAGTCGGTGCCGGAGATGGTGACGGTGAAGGCGACGGGGACGGCGACGGTGGTGGCGGTGATGGGGAAGGCGATGGGGAGAGTTGAGCATGGGCAGTGGCCCGATAGGCCACCACCCTAGCTGGAGCTCCAGTGACAGGGTGGGGGAGTGGCGGGAGAGGATCAGAGGGAGAGGAGCGGAAGGATGAAGCTGGAGAGGGGGCGACAATGAGCAAGGCGAAGGGAGAGTGAGAAGAGGAGGCATGGAAAGAGCGGGGTGTGACTGTGCACACCATGTAATGGTGTTGGTGGCGGCGGAGGGCGACGTGTACACAATGGGAATGGTGGTAGTAGTGGCAATGGTGGTGGGGGCTGACATGACAACATGGATAAACAAAAAAGCACAGGAGGAAAAGGAGACGATGAAACTGGGGACAGACGAAGACCAGAGTCCCACGCTGGCGCTGGCGACGGCTGGCAGGAACGCCGCAGCTGCTGTTGCTGCTGCCGCCACGGACGGGGCAGGGGCCACTGGTGCTGCTGCTGCTGCTGCTGGAGGCAGGGCTGGCAGGCTGCCTGGTTGGCTGGACCGCTGCTGCTGGCTGGACCACTGCTGCTGGCAGGAACGCTGCTGCTGACCGGGACCGCTGCAGCTGCCGCTGCTGCTGCTGCTCGGATGGCTGGTTGGCTGGCTGGATGGCACCTGAAACCCTATCGCTTCGATTAGAACCGGAAAGGCACAATCGATGGGCGGTATCCTTCCAGATTATCGCCGGAGATGGCGTTGTAAAGCTTCAAACCAGAAATATATACGAACCGAATACTGTTCGCATACACTGTACGAATCGCACTGCCATTGTACTACTAGGAACGTATATTATCGATCCAGTATGCACCCAATCGTTCGAGAAACGTTAGCAGCGTATTTTTCCGTTTCATCTTGTGCATTTGTCTAGGTGACGTAGGTATTTCCACAGACGCACCACCCCACCATCGCCAGTCCGAACGTTTGCCTGAAGTTTGACAGAAGCTCGGCCGTCGTAGGGACGTTGGCTTTCTGCGCTCTGCAGCTCGTTCCTGCCATCTATCTGCGGCAGTACGTACTACGAAGAGCGTCCTGAAGTAGCACATCCGCCGCTACACCTCCTGCAGACATCTGCAACCCGGGTTGCCTACAGCACAGCGCAACGTAACAGACAATCTTGGTGAGAAGCGACTTCTTCGTTTATAAGATTCTGAATCGTTGATAAGATTTTGATTCTTTCTGGAATCTATTACAAAAAACAGCAGCCCTCAGTACGGACGAATCAATCTCTTTCGCTGACAAAGTGAAGTCGCCGATTTTAGGTAAGTAATAATAGTAAGTTTCAAAGCAAACTTCAAATTCAGGGCTGAAGAGTTTCCAGCCAGCCCCGTCTGGGTGGGATCGAAACCCAATAAAAGGAAAAACAAATTTAGTCGCTTGAAGTTTACATAGTAATAAATAACCAACGTACAAGCAAACAAATCGGTGAACACCATAGAACCTAAGAACGAGTATTTATGTTTACAATAACTGACGGTGAAGTTACAGTGGATAGAGAACGAAATTAACAGAACAGTTAAAAATGTTGCGTGGCTGCTTTTCTGTAAGATTCCAAAACAAAGCTACATTCGTCTCCATTGAGAAGTTTAGCAAGGCTACTTACGGTTATCACCACTTTCAACTATAGTGAACGATGTGTGTGAGTGGAACTGAAATACGGAAACATTAAAATTATGAGTGTTATAAATAAAACAATAGTAGCTTCATATAGTAGACTGTCATTGTCATAACCTTGGGTAATAAAACAGTAGACACATAATGAGAAACACGGAGCCGTATCACACTCGACGATAATCCACACTACAAACTAATGTCACGACGCACTAACACTGAACATGGCGATGGCACAGGTGAACGATGGTATGTTACGGTAAACACTGAACACTAAACACGACGGCACACACGAGACACTGATGGCGATGATCTCCGGCGCGCGAATGTCCACTTAGCTTGTGCGAGTCCGGGGACCTGCCAAGAGGGGAAGAAGGGTGAGGTGGCGGAGAGGGGAGAACAAAGATGCCAATGGCTGAGGAGATGGGGGGAGGAGGAGAGGGACAGGGGAGGGGATGCCCGGGGGAGGAGTCGTGAGAAATAAATGAGGGAGGGAAGAGGGAGAGAAGGGTGGGAGTGAAGGGTGGGAAGGAGTGAAAACAGGAAGAGGGAGGGAGGATCAAAGTTGGTAGGAGGGGTAGATGGAGGGGAGTAGGGCATCATCAAGGAGAGGGAGCTGGCGGAAGCAACCTTGGGAGAGGGTAAGGAGGGTGGAGAGATGGGTACCGGGTGGGACGTGGGAATACAGGCGCGGCAGTGGGCGGGGGTGGGAGAGGATGGGCGAGACAAGCGGGTGAGGAGTATCGAGTTTTTGGGAGGTGTACAGGATCCATATCCTTTCAAGGAAAAGGAGGAGTGGGGAAACGGAATGATACCCTACAGGATCCGCGTGGGGGAGGGCAGATGGATACGGTAGGCGAGGCGGAGAGCATGGCGTTCAAAGATTTGAAGGGATTTATAAAAGGTACGGGAGGCTGCGATAAAGGCCAGATGGGCGTAACAAAGGATAGGGCGGATGAGGGATTTATAGGTGTGGAGTATGTTGGGAAGCGTGCAAGGCATAAGTCGCGCTATTTATCTGTGTCCTCGGTGGCTCAGATGGATAGAACGTCTGCCATGTTAGCAGGAGACCCCGGGTTCCAGTCCTGGTCGGGGCACACATTTTCAGCTGTCCACATCGAGGTATAACAACAACACCTGTCGGTAGCTGAGGTTGTCAGTTAGTCATCATTTATTCCAGGGAAAAGCAGCACGGTCATCAACAGTAACTGTTCTTTCGAGACCTAGTTACTGTCTTCGTATATATAGTTACCCAGCCATTGACCTTCGTCTGTGCGATTGCGCACGGGTTGCACAAACTCTCAAGGGAATCGCCAAAGCGTGCACGAGTAATCATTGTGTGGGCAAATGTCTCTTAAGATACAATACATATGTAGAATTGTGGACAGTTGGGAATGAGAGTCCTACGGGAAGCGTGCGAGGGATAAGTCCCCGCAGTCGCGCTATTCATCTGTGTCCTCGGTGGCTCAGATGGATAGAGCGTCTGCCATGTAAGCATGAGATCCCGGGTTCGAGTCCCGGTTGGGGCACACATTTTCAGCTGTCCACATCGAGGTATAACAACAACACCTGTCAGCAGCTGTGGTTGTCAGTTAGTCATCATTTATTCCAGGGAAAAGCTGCACGGTCATCAACAGTAACTGTTCTTTCGAGAACTAGTTACTGTCTTCGTATATATAGTTAAAGGTTACCCAGCCATTGACCTTCGTCTGTGCGAATGCGCACAGGTTGCCCAAACTCTTACAGGAATAGCAAAAGCGTGCACGAGTAACGAGTGGATGGGCAAATGTCTATAACGTACAATACATACGTAGAATTGTCGACAGTTGGGAATGTGAGTCTCACGGGAAGCATGCAAGTAATAAGTCCCCGTAGTTGCGGTATTCATCTGTGTCCTCCGTAGGTCAGATGGATAGAGCGTCTGCCATGTAAGCGGGAGATCCCGGGTTCGAGTCCCGGTCGGGGCACACATTTTCAGCTGTCCACATCGAGGTATAACAACAACACCTGTCGGCAGCTGAGGTTGTCAGTTAGTCATCGTTTATTCCAGGGAAAAGCTGCACGGTCATCAACAATAACTGTGCTTTCGAGAACTAGTCACTGTCTTCGTATATATAGTTAAAGGATACCCAGCCATTGACCTTCGTCTGTGCGAATGCGCACAGGTTGCCCAAACTCTTACGGGAATCGCAAAAGCGTGCGCGAGTAACGAGTGGGTGTTCAAATGTCTATAAGGTACAATACATATGTAGAATTGTGGACAGTTGGGAATGTGTGTCTGACGGGAAGCGCGCAAGGGATAACTCCCTGCAATCGCGCTATTCATCTGTGTCCTCGGTGGATCAGATGGAAAGAGCGTCTGCCATGTAAGCAGGTGATCCCGGGGTGAATCCCCGTCGGGGCACACATTTTCAGCTGTCCACATCGAGGTATAACAACAACACCTGTCGGCAGCTGAGGTTGTCAGTTAGTCATCGTTTATTCCAGGGAAAAGCTGCACGGTCATCAACAATAACTGTGCTTTCGAGAACTAGTCACTGTCTTCGTATATATAGTTAAAGGATACCCAGCCATTGACCTTCGTCTGTGCGAATGCGCACAGGTTGGCCAAACTCTTACGGGAATCGCAAAAGCGTGCGCGAGTAACGAGTGGGTGTTCAAATGTCTATAAGGTACAATACATATGTAGAATTGTGGACAGCTGGGAATGTGTGTCTCACGGGAAGCCCACAAGGGATAACTCCCTGCAATCACGCTATTCATCTGTGTCCTCGGTGGATCAGATGGAAAGAGCGTCTGCCATGTAAGCAGGTGATCCCGGGGTGAGTCCCCGTCGGGGCACACATTTTCAGCTGTCCACATCGAGGTATAACAACAACACCTGTCGGCAGCTGTGGTTGTCAGTTAGTCATCATTTATTCCAGGGAGAAGCTGCACGGTCATCAACAATAACTATGCTTTCGAGAACTAGTCACTGTTTTCGTATATATAGTTAAAGGATACCCAGCCATTGACCTTCGTCTGTGCGAATGCGCACAGGTTGCCCAAACTGTTACGGGAATCGCAAAAGCGTGCGCGAGTAACGAGTGGGTGTTCAAATGTCTATAAGGTACAATACATACGAAGAATTGTGGACAGTTGGGAATGTGTGTCTCACGGGAAGCGCGCAATGGATAACTCCCTGCAATCGCGCTATTCATCTGTGTCCTCGGTGGATCAGATGGAAAGAGCGTCTGCCATGTAAGCAGGTGATCCCGGGGTGAGTCCCCGTTGGGGCACACATTTTCAGCTGTCCACATCGAGGTATAACAACAACACCTGTCGGCAGCTGAGGTTGTCAGTTAGTCATCGTTTATTCCAGGGAAAAGCTGCACGGTCATCAACAATAACTGTGCTTTCGAGAACTAGTCAATGTCTTCGTATCTATAGTTAAAGGATACCCAGCCATTAACCTTCGTCTGTGCGAATGCGCACAGGTTGCCCAAACTGTTACGGGAATCGCAAAAGCGTGCGCGAGTAACGAGTGGGTGTTCAAATGTCTATAAGGTACAATACATATGTAGAATTGTGGACAGTTGGGAATGTGTGTCTCACGGGAAGCGCGCAATGGATAACTCCCTGCAATCGCGCTATTCATCTGTGTCCTCGGTGGATCAGATGGAAAGAGCGTCTGCCATGTAAGCAGGTGATCCCGGGGTGAGTCCCCGTCGGGGCACACATTTTCAGCTGTCCACATCGAGGTATAACAACAACACCTGTCGGCAGCTGAGGTTGTCAGTTAGTCATCGTTTATTCCAGGGAAAAGCTGCACGGTCATCAACAATAACTGTGCTTTCGAGAACTAGTCACTGTCTTCGTATATATAGTTAAAGGATACCCAGCCATTAACCTTCGTCTGTGCGAATGCGCACAGGTTGCCCAAACTGTTACGGGAATCGCATTAGCGTGCACGAGTAACGAGTGGGTGTTCAAATGACTATAAGGTACAATACATACGAAGAATTGTGGACAGTTGGGAATGTGTGTCTCACGGGAAGCGCGCAATGGATAATTCCCTGCAATCGCGCTATTCATCTGTGTCCTCGGTGGATCAGATGGAAAGAGCGTCTGCCATGTAAGCAGGTGATCCCGGGGTGAGTCCCCGTTGGGGCACACATTTTCAGCTGTCCACATCGAGGTATAACAACAACACCTGTCGGCAGCTGAGGTTGTCAGTTAGTCATCGTTTATTCCAGGGAAAAGCTGCACGGTCATCAACAATAACTGTGCTTTCGAGAACTAGTCACTGTCTTCGTATATATAGTTAAAGGATACCCAGCCATTGACCTTCGTCTGTGCGAATGCGCACAGGTTGCCCAAACTGTTACGGGAATCGCAAAAGCGTGCGCGAGTAACGAGTGGGTGTTCAAATGTCTATAAGGTACAATACATATGTAGAATTGTGGACAGTTGGGAATGTGTGTCTCACGGGAAGCGCGCAATGGATAACTCCCTGCAATCGCGCTATTCATCTGTGTCCTCGGTGGATCAGATGGAAAGAGCGTCTGCCATGTAAGCAGGTGATCCCGGGGTTAGTCCCCGTCGGGGCACACATTTTCAGCTGTCCACATCGAGGTATAACAACAACACCTGTCGGCAGCTGAGGTTGTCAGTTAGTCATCATTTATTCCAGGGAAAAGCTGCACGGTCATCAACAATAACTGTGCTTTCGAGAACTAGTCACTGTCTTCGTATATATAGTTAAAGGATACCCAGCCATTGACCTTCGTCTGTGCGAATGCGCACAGGTTGCCCAAACTGTTACGGGAATTGCAAAAGCGTGCGCGAGTAACGAGTGGGTGTTCAAATGTCTATAAGGTACAATACATACGTAGAATTGTGGACAGTTGGGAATGTGTGTCTCACGGGAAGCGCGCAATGGATAACTCCCTGCAATCGCGCTATTCATCTGTGTCCTCGGTGGATCAGATGGAAAGAGCGTCTGCCATGTAAGCAGGTGATCCCGGGGTGAGTCCCCGTCGGGGCACACATTTTCAGCTGTCCACATCGAGGTATAACAACAACACCTGTCGGCAGCTGAGGTTGTCAGTTAGTCATCGTTTATTGCAGGGAAAAGCTGCACGGTCATCAACAATAACTGTGCTTTCGAGAACTAGTCACTGTCTTCGTATATATAGTTAAAGGATACCCAGCCATTAACCTTCGTCTGTGCGAATGCGCACAGGTTGCCCAAACTGTTACGGGAATCGCATTAGCGTGCACGAGTAACGAGTGGGTGTTCAAATGACTATAAGGTACAATACATACGAAGAATTGTGGACAGTTGGGAATGTGTGTCTCACGGGAAGCGCGCAATGGATAATTCCCTGCAATCGCGCTATTCATCTGTGTCCTCGGTGGATCAGATGGAAAGAGCGTCTGCCATGTAAGCAGGTGATCCCGGGGTGAGTCCCCGTCGGGGCACACATTTTCAGCTGTCCACATCGAGGTATAACAACAACACCTGTCGGCAGCTGAGGTTGTCAGTTAGTCATCGTTTATTCCAGGGAAAAGCTGCACGGTCATCAACAATAACTGTGCTTTCGAGAACTAGTCACTGTCTTCGTATATATAGTTAAAGGATACCCAGCCATTGACCTTCGTCTGTGCGAATGCGCACAGGTTGCCCAAACTGTTACGGGAATCGCAAAAGCGTGCGCGAGTAACGAGTGGGTGTTCAAATGTCTATAAGGTACAATACATATGTAGAATTGTGGACACTTGGGAATGTGTGTCTCACGGGAAGCGCGCAATGGATAACTCCCTGCAATCGCGCTATTCATCTGTGTCCTCGGTGGATCAGATGGAAAGAGCGTCTGCCATGTAAGCAGGTGATCCCGGGGTGAGTCCCCGTCGGGGCACACATTTTCAGCTGTCCACATCGAGGTATAACAACAACACCTGTCGGCAGCTGAGGTTGTCAGTTAGTCATCGTTTATTCCAGGGAAAAGCTGCACGGTCATCAACAATAACTGTGCTTTCGAGAACTAGTCACTGTCTTCGTATATATAGTTAAAGGATACCCAGCCATTAACCTTCGTCTGTGCGAATGCACACAGGTTGCCCAAACTGTTACGGGAATCGCAAAAGCGTGCGCGAGTAACGAGTGGGTGTTCAAATGTCTATAAGGTACAATACATATGTAGAATTGTGGACAGTTGGGAATGTGTGTCTCACGGGAAGCGCGCAATGGATAACTCCCTGCAATCGCGCTATTCATCTGTGTCCTCGGTGGATCAGATGGAAAGAGCGTCTGCCATGTAAGCAGGTGATCCCGGGGTGAGTCCCCGTTGGGGCACACATTTTCAGCTGTCCACATCGAGGTATAACAACAACACCTGTCGGCAGCTGAGGTTGTCAGTTAGTCATCGTTTATTCCAGGGAAAAGCTGCACGGTCATCAACAATAACTGTGCTTTCGAGAACTAGTCACTGTCTTCGTATATATAGTTAAAGGATACCCAGCCATTAACCTTCGTCTGTGCGAATGCACACAGGTTGCCCAAACTGTTACGGGAATCGCAAAAGCGTCCGCGAGTAACGAGTGGGTGTTCAAATGTCTATAAGGTACAATACATATGTAGAATTGTGGACAGTTGGGAATGTGTGTCTCACGGGAAGCGCGCAATGGATAACTCCCTGCAATCGCGCTATTCATCTGTGTCCTCGGTGGATCAGATGGAAAGAGCGTCTGCCATGTAAGCAGGTGATCCCGGGGTGAGTCCCCGTTGGGGCACACATTTTCAGCTGTCCACATCGAGGTATAACAACAACACCTGTCGGCAGCTGAGGTTGTCAGTTAGTCATCATTTATTGCAGGGAAAAGCTGCACGGTCATCAACAATAACTGTGCTTTCGAGAACTAGTCACTGTCTTCGTATATATAGTTAAAGGATACCCAGCCATTAACCTTCGTCTGTGCGAATGCACACAGGTTGCCCAAACTGTTACGGGAATCGCAAAAGCGTGCGCGAGTAACGAGTGGGTGTTCAAATGTCTATAAGGTACAATACATATGTAGAATTGTGGACAGTTGGGAATGTGTGTCTCACGGGAAGCGCGCAATGGATAACTCCCTGCAATCGCGCTATTCATCTGTGTCCTCGGTGGATCAGATGGAAAGAGCGTCTGCCATGTAAGCAGGTGATCCCGGGGTGAGTCCCCGTTGGGGCACACATTTTCAGCTGTCCACATCGAGGTATAACAACAACACCTGTCGGCAGCTGAGGTTGTCAGTTAGTCATCGTTTATTGCAGGGAAAAGCTGCACGGTCATCAACAATAACTGTGCTTTCGAGAACTAGTCACTGTCTTCGTATATATAGTTAAAGGATACCCAGCCATTAACCTTCGTCTGTGCGAATGCACACAGGTTGCCCAAACTGTTACGGGAATCGCAAAAGCGTGCGCGAGTAACGAGTGGGTGTTCAAATGTCTATAAGGTACAATACATATGTAGAATTGTGGACAGTTGGGAATGTGTGTCTCACGGGAAGCGCGCAATGGATAACTCCCTGCAATCGCGCTATTCATCTGTGTCCTCGGTGGATCAGATGGAAAGAGCGTCTGCCATGTAAGCAGGTGATCCCGGGGTGAGTCCCCGTTGGGGCACACATTTTCAGCTGTCCACATCGAGGTATAACAACAACACCTGTCGGCAGCTGAGGTTGTCAGTTAGTCATCATTTATTGCAGGGAAAAGCTGCACGGTCATCAACAATAACTGTGCTTTCGAGAACTAGTCACTGTCTTCGTATATATAGTTAAAGGATACCCAGCCATTAACCTTCGTCTGTGCGAATGCACACAGGTTGCCCAAACTGTTACGGGAATCGCAAAAGCGTGCGCGAGTAACGAGTGGGTGTTCAAATGTCTATAAGGTACAATACATATGTAGAATTGTGGACAGTTGGGAATGTGTGTCTCACGGGAAGCGCGCAATGGATAACTCCCTGCAATCGCGCTATTCATCTGTGTCCTCGGTGGATCAGATGGAAAGAGCGTCTGCCATGTAAGCAGGTGATCCCGGGGTGAGTCCCCGTTGGGGCACACATTTTCAGCTGTCCACATCGAGGTATAACAACAACACCTGTCGGCAGCTGAGGTTGTCAGTTAGTCATCGTTTATTGCAGGGAAAAGCTGCACGGTCATCAACAATAACTGTGCTTTCGAGAACTAGTCACTGTCTTCGTATATATAGTTAAAGGATACCCAGCCATTAACCTTCGTCTGTGCGAATGCACACAGGTTGCCCAAACTGTTACGGGAATCGCAAAAGCGTGCGCGAGTAACGAGTGGGTGTTCAAATGTCTATAAGGTACAATACATATGTAGAATTGTGGACAGTTGGGAATGTGTGTCTCACGGGAAGCGCGCAATGGATAACTCCCTGCAATCGCGCTATTCATCTGTGTCCTCGGTGGATCAGATGGAAAGAGCGTCTGCCATGTAAGCAGGTGATCCCGGGGTGAGTCCCCGTTGGGGCACACATTTTCAGCTGTCCACATCGAGGTATAACAACAACACCTGTCGGCAGCTGAGGTTGTCAGTTAGTCATCATTTATTCCAGGGAAAAGCTGCATGGTCATCAACAGTAAATGTTCTTTCGAGAACTAGTTACTGTCTTCGTATATATAGTTAAAGGCTACCCAGCCATTGATCTTCGTCTGTGCGAATGCGCACAGGTTACCCAAACTCCTACGGGAATAGCCAAAGCGTGCGCGAGTAACGAGTGGGTGGACAAATGTCTATAACGTACAATACATACGTAGAATTGCGGACAGTTGGGAATGTGAGTCTCTCGGGAAGCGCGCAAGGGATAAGTCCCTGCAATCGCGCTATTCATCTGTGTCCTAGGTGGATCAGATGGAAAGAGCGTCTGCCATGTAAGCAGGAGATCCTGGGTTGAGTCCCCGTCGGGGCACACATTTTCAGCTGTCCACATCGAGGTATAACAACACCTGTCGGCAGCTGTGATTGTCAGTTAGTCATCATTATTCCAGGGAAAAGCTGCATGGTCATCAACAGTGACTATTATTTCGAGTACTAGTGACAGTCTTCGTATATATAGTTAAAGGCTACCCAGCCATTGACCTTCGTCTGTGCGAATGCGCACAGGTTACCCAAACTCCTACGGGAATCGCCAAAGCGTGCGCGAGAAACGAGTGGGTGGGCAAATGTCTATAAGGTACAATACATATGTAGAATTGTCGACAGTTGGGAATGTGAGACTCACGGGAAGCGTGCAAGGTTAAGTCCCTGCAGTCGCGCTATTCATCTGTGCCCACGGTGGCTCAGATGGATAGAGCAACTGCCATGTAAGCTGGAGAACGCGGGTTCGTGTCCCGGTCGGGGCACACATTTTCAGCTGTCCACATCGAGTTATAACAACAACACCTGTCGGCAGCTGAGGTTGTCAGTTAGTCATCATTTATTCCAGGGAAAAGCTGCATGGTCATCAACAGTAAATGTTCTTTCGAGAACTAGTTACTGTCTTCGTATATATAGTTAAAGGCTACCCAGCCATTGACCTTCGTCTGTGCGAATGCGCACAGGTTGCCCAAAAACTTACGGGAATCGCTAAAGCGTGCGCGAGTAACGAGTGTGTTGTCAAATGTCTATAAGGTACAATACATATGTAGAATTGCGGACAGATGGGAATGTGAGTCTCACGGCAAGCGTGCAAGGGTAAGTCCCTGCAGTCGCGCTATTCATCTGTGCCCTCGGTGGCTCAGATGGATAGAGCATCTGCCATGTAAGCTGGAGAACCCGGGTTCGAGTCTCGGTCGGGGCCCACAATTTCGGCTGTCCACATCGAGGTATAACAACAACACCTGTCGGCAGCTGAGGTTGTCAGTTAGTCATCATTTATTCCAGGGAAAAGCTGCACGGTCATCAACAATAACTGTGCTTTCGAGAACTAGTCACTGTCTTCGTATATATAGTTAAAGGATACCCAGCCATTGACCTTCGTCTGTGCGAATGCGCACAGGTTGCCCAAACTGTTACGGGAATCGCAAAAGCGTGCGCGAGTAACGAGTGGGTGTTCAAATGTCTATAAGGTACAATACATACGTAGAATTGTGGACAGTTGGGAATGTGTGTCTCACGGGAAGCGCGCAATGGATAACTCCCTGCAATCGCGCTATTCATCTGTGTCCTCGGTGGATCAGATGGAAAGAGCGTCTGCCACGTAAGCAGGTGATCCCGGGGTGAGTCCCCGTCGGGGCACACATTTTCAGCTGTCCACATCGAGGTATAACAACAACACCTGTCGGCAGCTGAGGTTGTCAGTTAGTCATCGTTTATTGCAGGGAAAAGCTGCACGGTCATCAACAATAACTGTGCTTTCGAGAACTAGTCACTGTCTTCGTATATATAGTTAAAGGATACCCAGCCATTGACCTTCGTCTGTGCGAATGCACACAGGTTGCCCAAACTGTTACGGGAATCGCAAAAGCGTGCGCGAGTAACGAGTGGGTGTACAAATGTCTATAAGGTACAATACATATGTAGAATTGTGGACAGTTGGGAATGTGTGTCTCACGGGAAGCGCGCAATGGATAACTCCCTGCAATCGCGCTATTCATCTGTGTCCTCGGTGGATCAGATGGAAAGAGCGTCTGCCATGTAAGCAGGTGATCCTGGGGTGAGTCCCCGTTGGGGCACACATTTTCAGCTGTCCACATCGAGGTATAACAACAACACCTGTCGGCAGCTGAGGTTGTCAGTTAGTCATCGTTTATTGCAGGGAAAAGCTGCACGGTCATCAACAATAACTGTGCTTTCGAGAACTAGTCACTGTCTTCGTATATATAGTTAAAGGATACCCAGCCATTAACCTTCGTCTGTGCGAATGCACACAGGTTGCCCAAACTGTTACGGGAATCGCAAAAGCGTCCGCGAGTAACGAGTGGGTGTTCAAATGTCTATAAGGTACAATACATATGTAGAATTGTGGACAGTTGGGAATGTGTGTCTCACGGGAAGCGCGCAATGGATAACTCCCTGCAATCGCGCTATTCATCTGTGTCCTCGGTGGATCAGATGGAAAGAGCGTCTGCCATGTAAGCAGGTGATCCTGGGGTGAGTCCCCGTTGGGGCACACATTTTCAGCTGTCCACATCGAGGTATAACAACAACACCTGTCGGCAGCTGAGGTTGTCAGTTAGTCATCGTTTATTGCAGGGAAAGCTGCACGGTCATCAACAATAACTGTGCTTTCGAGAACTAGTCACTGTCTTCGTATATATAGTTAAAGGATACCCAGCCATTAACCTTCGTCTGTGCGAATGCACACAGGTTGCCCAAACTGTTACGGGAATCGCAAAAGTGTGCGCGAGTAACGAGTGGGTGTTCAAATGTCTATAAGGTACAATACATATGTAGAATTGTGGACAGTTGGGAATGTGTGTCTCACGGGAAGCGCGCAATGGATAACTCCCTGCAATCGCGCTATTCATCTGTGTCCTCGGTGGATCAGATGGAAAGAGCGTCTGCCATGTAAGCAGGTGATCCCGGGGTGAGTCCCCGTTGGGGCACACATTTTCAGCTGTCCACATCGAGGTATAACAACAACACCTGTCGGCAGCTGAGGTTGTCAGTTAGTCATCGTTTATTCCAGGGAAAAGCTGCACGGTCATCAACAATAACTGTGCTTTCGAGAACTAGTCACTGTCTTCGTATATATAGTTAAAGGATACCCAGCCATTAACCTTCGTCTGTGCGAATGCACACAGGTTGCCCAAACTGTTACGGGAATTGCAAAAGCGTCCGCGAGTAACGAGTGGGTGTTCAAATGTCTATAAGGTACAATACATATGTAGAATTGTGGACAGTTGGGAATGTGTGTCTCACGGGAAGCGCGCAATGGATAACTCCCTGCAATCGCGCTATTCATCTGTGTCCTCGGTGGATCAGATGGAAAGAGCGTCTGCCATGTAAGCAGGTGATCCCGGGGTGAGTCCCCGTCGGGGCACACATTTTCAGCTGTCCAAATCGAGGTATAACAACAACACCTGTCGGCAGCTGAGGTTGTCAGTTAGTCATCGTTTATTGCAGGGAAAAGCTGCACGGT
Source organism: Schistocerca nitens (assembly GCF_023898315.1). Lineage (NCBI taxonomy): Eukaryota > Metazoa > Arthropoda > Insecta > Orthoptera > Acrididae > Schistocerca > Schistocerca nitens. The sequence continues at coordinate 150,541,947 of NC_064624.1, read as the reverse complement.
CATCAACAATAACTGTGCTTTCGAGAACTAGTCACTGTCTTCGTATATATAGTTAAAGGATACCCAGCCATTAACCTTCGTCTGTGCGAATGCACACAGGTTGCCCAAACTGTTACGGGAATCGCAAAAGCGTGCGCGAGTAACGAGTGGGTGTTCAAATGTCTATAAGGTACAATACATATGTAGAATTGTGGACAGTTGGGAATGTGTGTCTCACGGGAAGCGCGCAATGGATAACTCCCTGCAATCGCGCTATTCATCTGTGTCCTCGGTGGATCAGATGGAAAGAGCGTCTGCCATGTAAGCAGGTGATCCCGGGGTGAGTCCCCGTTGGGGCACACATTTTCAGCTGTCCACATCGAGGTATAACAACAACACCTGTCGGCAGCTGAGGTTGTCAGTTAGTCATCGTTTATTCCAGGGAAAAGCTGCACGGTCATCAACAATAACTGTGCTTTCGAGAACTAGTCACTGTCTTCGTATATATAGTTAAAGGATACCCAGCCATTAACCTTCGTCTGTGCGAATGCACACAGGTTGCCCAAACTGTTACGGGAATCGCAAAAGCGTCCGCGAGTAACGAGTGGGTGTTCAAATGTCTATAAGGTACAATACATATGTAGAATTGTGGACAGTTGGGAATGTGTGTCTCACGGGAAGCGCGCAATGGATAACTCCCTGCAATCGCGCTATTCATCTGTGTCCTCGGTGGATCAGATGGAAAGAGCGTCTGCCATGTAAGCAGGTGATCCCGGGGTGAGTCCCCGTCGGGGCACACATTTTCAGCTGTCCAAATCGAGGTATAACAACAACACCTGTCGGCAGCTGAGGTTGTCAGTTAGTCATCGTTTATTGCAGGGAAAAGCTGCACGGTCATCAACAATAACTGTGCTTTCGAGAACTAGTCACTGTCTTCGTATATATAGTTAAAGGATACCCAGCCATTAACCTTCGTCTGTGCGAATGCACACAGGTTGCCCAAACTGTTACGGGAATCGCAAAAGCGTGCGCGAGTAACGAGTGGGTGTTCAAATGTCTATAAGGTACAATACATATGTAGAATTGTGGACAGTTGGGAATGTGTGTCTCACGGGAAGCGCGCAATGGATAACTCCCTGCAATCGCGCTATTCATCTGTGTCCTCGGTGGATCAGATGGAAAGAGCGTCTGCCATGTAAGCAGGTGATCCCGGGGTGAGTCCCCGTCGGGGCACACATTTTCAGCTGTCCAAATCGAGGTATAACAACAACACCTGTCGGCAGCTGAGGTTGTCAGTTAGTCATCGTTTATTGCAGGGAAAAGCTGCACGGTCATCAACAATAACTGTGCTTTCGAGAACTAGTCACTGTCTTCGTATATATAGTTAAAGGATACCCAGCCATTAACCTTCGTCTGTGCGAATGCACACAGGTTGCCCAAACTGTTACGGGAATCGCAAAAGCGTGCGCGAGTAACGAGTGGGTGTTCAAATGTCTATAAGGTACAATACATATGTAGAATTGTGGACAGTTGGGAATGTGTGTCTCACGGGAAGCGCGCAATGGATAACTCCCTGCAATCGCGCTATTCATCTGTGTCCTCGGTGGATCAGATGGAAAGAGCGTCTGCCATGTAAGCAGGTGATCCTGGGGTGAGTCCCCGTTGGGGCACACATTTTCAGCTGTCCACATCGAGGTATAACAACAACACCTGTCGGCAGCTGAGGTTGTCAGTTAGTCATCGTTTATTGCAGGGAAAAGCTGCACGGTCATCAACAATAACTGTGCTTTCGAGAACTAGTCACTGTCTTCGTATATATAGTTAAAGGATACCCAGCCATTAACCTTCGTCTGTGCGAATGCACACAGGTTGCCCAAACTGTTACGGGAATCGCAAAAGCGTGCGCGAGTAACGAGTGGGTGTTCAAATGTCTATAAGGTACAATACATATGTAGAATTGTGGACAGTTGGGAATGTGTGTCTCACGGGAAGCGCGCAATGGATAACTCCCTGCAATCGCGCTATTCATCTGTGTCCTCGGTGGATCAGATGGAAAGAGCGTCTGCCATGTAAGCAGGTGATCCTGGGGTGAGTCCCCGTTGGGGCACACATTTTCAGCAGTCCACATCGAGGTATAACAACAACACCTGTCGGCAGCTGAGGTTGTCAGTTAGTCATCGTTTATTCCAGGGAAAAGCTGCACGGTCATCAACAATAACTGTGCTTTCGAGAACTAGTCACTGTCTTCGTATATATAGTTAAAGGATACCCAGCCATTAACCTTCGTCTGTGCGAATGCACACAGGTTGCCCAAACTGTTACGAGAATCGCAAAAGCGTGCGCGAGTAACGAGTGGGTGTTCAAATGTCTATAAGGTACAATACATATGTAGAATTGTGGACAGTTGGGAATGTGTGTCTCACGGGAAGCGCGCAATGGATAACTCCCTGCAATCGCGCTATTCATCTGTGTCCTCGGTGGATCAGATGGAAAGAGCGTCTGCCATGTAAGCAGGTGATCCTGGGGTGAGTCCCCGTTGGGGCACACATTTTCAGCTGTCCACATCGAGGTATAACAACAACACCTGTCGGCAGCTGAGGTTGTCAGTTAGTCATCGTTTATTGCAGGGAAAAGCTGCACGGTCATCAACAATAACTGTGCTTTCGAGAACTAGTCACTGTCTTCGTATATATAGTTAAAGGATACCCAGCCATTAACCTTCGTCTGTGCGAATGCACACAGGTTGCCCAAACTGTTACGGGAATCGCAAAAGCGTGCGCGAGTAACGAGTGGGTGTTCAAATGTCTATAAGGTACAATACATATGTAGAATTGTGGACAGTTGGGAATGTGTGTCTCACGGGAAGCGCGCAATGGATAACTCCCTGCAATCGCGCTATTCATCTGTGTCCTCGGTGGATCAGATGGAAAGAGCGTCTGCCATGTAAGCAGGTGATCCTGGGGTGAGTCCCCGTTGGGGCACACATTTTCAGCTGTCCACATCGAGGTATAACAACAACACCTGTCGGCAGCTGAGGTTGTCAGTTAGTCATCGTTTATTGCAGGGAAAAGCTGCGCGGTCATCAACAATAACTGTGCTTTCGAGAACTAGTCACTGTCTTCGTATATATAGTTAAAGGATACCCAGCCATTAACCTTCGTCTGTGCGAATGCACACAGGTTGCCCAAACTGTTACGGGAATCGCAAAAGCGTGCGCGAGTAACGAGTGGGTGTTCAAATGTCTATAAGGTACAATACATATGTAGAATTGTGGACAGTTGGGAATGTGTGTCTCACGGGAAGCGCGCAATGGATAACTCCCTGCAATCGCGCTATTCATCTGTGTCCTAGGTGGATCAGATGGAAAGAGCGTCTGCCATGTAAGCAGGTGATCCTGGGGTGAGTCCCCGTTGGGGCACACATTTTCAGCTGTCCACATCGAGGTATAACAACAACACCTGTCGGCAGCTGAGGTTGTCAGTTAGTCATCGTTTATTGCAGGGAAAAGCTGCGCGGTCATCAACAATAACTGTGCTTTCGAGAACTAGTCACTGTCTTCGTATATATAGTTAAAGGATACCCAGCCATTAACCTTCGTCTGTGCGAATGCACACAGGTTGCCCAAACTGTTACGGGAATCGCAAAAGCGTGCGCGAGTAACGAGTGGGTGTTCAAATGTCTATAAGGTACAATACATATGTAGAATTGTGGACAGTTGGGAATGTGTGTCTCACGGGAAGCGCGCAATGGATAACTCCCTGCAATCGCGCTATTCATCTGTGTCCTCGGTGGATCAGATGGAAAGAGCGTCTGCCATGTAAGCAGGTGATCCCGGGGTGAGTCCCCGTCGGGGCACACATTTTCAGCTGTCCAAATCGAGGTATAACAACAACACCTGTCGGCAGCTGAGGTTGTCAGTTAGTCATCGTTTATTGCAGGGAAAAGCTGCACGGTCATCAACAATAACTGTGCTTTCGAGAACTAGTCACTGTCTTCGTATATATAGTTAAAGGATACCCAGCCATTAACCTTCGTCTGTGCGAATGCACACAGGTTGCCCAAACTGTTATGGGAATCGCAAAAGCGTCCGCGAGTAACGAGTGGGTGTTCAAATGTCTATAAGGTACAATACATATGTAGAATTGTGGACAGTTGGGAATGTGTGTCTCACGGGAAGCGCGCAATGGATAACTCCCTGCAATCGCGCTATTCATCTGTGTCCTCGGTGGATCAGATGGAAAGAGCGTCTGCCATGTAAGCAGGTGATCCCGGGGTGAGTCCCCGTTGGGGCACACATTTTCAGCTGTCCACATCGAGGTATAACAACAACACCTGTCGGCAGCTGAGGTTGTCAGTTAGTCATCGTTTATTGCAGGGAAAAGCTGCACGGTCATCAACAATAACTGTGCTTTCGAGAACTAGTCACTGTCTTCGTATATATAGTTAAAGGATACCCAGCCATTAACCTTCGTCTGTGCGAATGCACACAGGTTGCCCAAACTGTTACGGGAATCGCAAAAGCGTGCGCGAGTAACGAGTGGGTGTTCAAATGTCTATAAGGTACAATACATATGTAGAATTGTGGACAGTTGGGAATGTGTGTCTCACGGGAAGCGCGCAATGGATAACTCCCTGCAATCGCGCTATTCATCTGTGTCCTCGGTGGATCAGATGGAAAGAGCGTCTGCCATGTAAGCAGGTGATCCCGGGGTGAGTCCCCGTTGGGGAACACATTTTCAGCTGTCCACATCGAGGTATAACAACAACACCTGTCGGCAGCTGAGGTTGTCAGTTAGTCATCATTTATTCCAGGGAAAAGCTGCATGGTCATCAACAGTAATTATTATTTCGAGTACTAGTGAATGTCTTCGTATATATAGTTAAAGGCTACCCAGCCATTGACCTTCGTCTGTGCGAATTTTCACAGGTTACCCAAACTCCTACGGGAATCGCCAAAGCGTGCTCGAGTAACGAGTGTGTTGTCAAATGTCTATAAGGTACAATACATATGTAGAATTGTGGACAGTTGGGAAGGGCACAAATTTTCAGCTGTCCACATCGAGGTATAACAACACCTGTCGGCAGCTGTGGTTGTCAGTTAGTCATCATTTATTCCAGGGAAAAGCTGCATGGTCATCAACAGTGACTATTATTTCGAGTACTAGTGACAGTCTTCGTATATATAGTTAAAGGCTACCCAGCCATTGACCTTCGTCTGTGCGAATGCGCACAGGTTACCAAAACTCCTACGGGAATCGCCAAAGCGTGCGCGAGAAACGAGTGGGTGGGCAAATGTCTATAAGGTACAATACATATGTAGAATTGTCGACAGTTGGGAATGTGAGACTCACGGGAAGCGTGCAAGGTTAAGTCCCTGCAGTCGCGCTATTCATCTGTGCCCACGGTGGCTCAGATGGATAGAGCAACTGCCATGTAAGCTGGAGAACGCGGGTTCGTGTCCCGGTCGGCGCACACATTTTCAGCTGTCCACATCGAGTTATAACAACAACACCTGTCGGCAGCTGAGGTTGTCAGTTAGTCATCATTTATTCCAGGGAAAAGCTGCATGGTCATCAACAGTAAATGTTCTTTCGAGAACTAGTTACTGTCTTCGTATATATAGTTAAAGGCTACCCAGCCATTGACCTTCGTCTGTGCGAATGCGCACAGGTTGCCCAAAAACTTACGGGAATCGCTAAAGCGTGCGCGAGTAACGATTGTGTTGTCAAATGTCTATAAGGTACAATACATATGTAGAATTGCGGACAGTTGGGAATGTGAGTCTCACGGGAAGCGTGCAAGGGTAAGTCCCTGCAGTCGCGCTATTCATCTGTGCCCTCGGTGGCTCAGATGGATAGAGCATCTGCCATGTAAGCTGGAGAACCCGGGTTCGAGTCTCGGTCGGGGCCCACAATTTCGGCTGTCCACATCGAGGCATAACAACAACACCTGTCGGCAGCTGAGGTTGTCAGTTAGTCATCATTTATTCCAGGGAAAAGCTGCACGGTCATCAACAATAACTGTGCTTTCGAGAACTAGTCTCTGTCTTCGTATATATAGTTAAAGGATACCCAGCCATTGACCTTCGTCTGTGCGAATGCGCACAGGTTGCCCAAACTGTTACGGGAATCGCAAAAGCGTGCGCGAGTAACGAGTGGGTGTTCAAATGTCTATAAGGTACAATACATACGTAGAATTGTGGACAGTTGGGAATGTGTGTCTCACGGGAAGCGCGCAATGGATAACTCCCTGCAATCGCGCTATTCATCTGTGTCCTCGGTGGATCAGATGGAAAGAGCGTCTGCCATGTAAGCAGGTGATCCCGGGGTGAGTCCCCGTCGGGGCACACATTTTCAGCTGTCCACATCGAGGTATAACAACAACACCTGTCGGCAGCTGAGGTTGTCAGTTAGTCATCGTTTATTGCAGGGAAAAGCTGCACGGTCATCAACAATAACTGTGCTTTCGAGAACTAGTCACTGTCTTCGTATATATAGTTAAAGGATACCCAGCCATTAACATTCGTCTGTGCGAATGCGCACAGGTTGCCCAAACTGTTACGGGAATCGCATTAGCGTGCGCGAGTAACGAGTGGGTGTTCAAATGACTATAAGGTACAATACATACGAAGAATTGTGGACAGTTGGGAATGTGTGTCTCACGGGAAGCGCGCAATGGATAATTCCCTGCAATCGCGCTATTCATCTGTGTCCTCGGTGGATCAGATGGAAAGAGCGTCTGCCATGTAAGCAGGTGATCCCGGGGTGAGTCCCCGTCGGGGCACACATTTTCAGCTGTCCACATCGAGGTATAACAACAACACCTGTCGGCAGCTGAGGTTGTCAGTTAGTCATCGTTTATTCCAGGGAAAAGCTGCACGGTCATCAACAATAACTGTGCTTTCGAGAACTAGTCACTGTCTTCGTATATATAGTTAAAGGATACCCAGCCATTGACCTTCGTCTGTGCGAATGCGCACAGGTTGCCCAAACTGTTACGGGAATCGCTAAAGCGTGCGCGAGTAACGAGTGTGTTGTCAAATGTCTATAAGGTACAATACATATGTAGAATTGCGGACAGATGGGAATGTGAGTCTCACGGGAAGCGTGCAAGGGTAAGTCCCTGCAGTCGCGCTATTCATCTGTGCCCTCGGTGGCTCGGATGGATAGAGCATCTGCCATGTAAGCTGGAGAACCCGGGTTCGAGTCTCGGTCGGGGCCCACAATTTCGGCTGTCCACATCGAGGTATAACAACAACACCTGTCGGCAGCTGAGGTTGTCAGTTAGTCATCATTTATTTCAGGGAAAAGCTTCATCTTTATCAACAGTAACTATTATTTCGAGTACTAGTGACAGTCTTCGTATATATAGTTAAAGGCTACCCAGCCATTGATCTTCGTCTGTGCGAATGCGCACAGGTTACCCAAACTCCTACGGGAATAGCCAAAGCGTGCGCGAGTAACGAGTGGGTGGACAAATGTCTATAACGTACAATACATATGTAGAATTGCGGACAGTTGGGAATGTGAGTCTCTCGGGAAGCGCGCAAGGGATAAGTCCCTGCAATCGCGCTATTCATCTGTGTCCTAGGTGGATCAGATGGAAAGAGCGTCTGCCATGTAAGCAGGAGATCCTGGGTTGAGTCCCCGTCGGGGCACACATTTTCAGCTGTCCACATCGAGGTATAACAACACCTGTCGGCAGCTGTGGTTGTCAGTTAGTCATCATTTATTCCAGGGAAAAGCTGCATGGTCATCAACAGTGACTATTATTTCGAGTACTAGTGACAGTCTTCGTATATATAGTTAAAGGCTACCCAGCCATTGACCTTCGTCTGTGCGAATGCGCACAGGTTACCCAAACTCCTACGGGAATCGCCAAAGCGTGCTCGAGTAACTAGTGGGTGGGCAAATGTCTATAACGTACAATACATATGTAGAATTGCGGACAGTTGGGAATGTGAGTCTCACGGGAAGCGTGCAAGGGTAAGTCCCTGCAGTCGCGCTATTCATCTGTGCCCTCGGTGGCTCAGATGGATAGAGCATCTGCCATGTAAGCTGAAGAACCCGGGTTCGAGTCTCGGTCGGGGCCCACAATTTCGGCTGTCCACATCGAGGTATAACAACAACACCTGTCGGCAGCTGAGGTTGTCAGTTAGTCATCATTTATTTCAGGGAAAAGCTGCATCTTTATCAACAGTAACTATTATTTCGAGGACTAGTGACTGTCTTCGTATATATAGTTAAAGGCTACCCAGCCATTGATCTTCGTCTGTGCGAATGCGCACAGGTTACCCAAACTCCTACGAGAATAGCCAAAACGTGCGCAAGTAACGAGTGGGTGGACAAATGTCTATAAGGTACAATACATATGTAGAATTGTGGACAGTTGGGAATGTGAGACTCTCGGGCAGCGCGCAAGGGATATGTCCCTGCAATCGCGCTATTCATCTGTGTCCTAGGTGGATCAGATGGAAAGAGCGTCTGCCATGTAAGCAGGAGATCCTGGGTTGAGTCCCCGTCCGGGCACACATTTTCAGCTGTCCACATCGAGGTATAACAACACCTATCGGCAGCTGAGGTTGTCAGTTAGTCATCATTTATTCCAGGGAAAAGCTGCATGGTCATCAACAGTAACTGTTCTTTCGAGAACTAGTTACTGTCTTCGTATATATAGTTAAAGGCTACCCAGCCACTGACCTTCGTCTGTGGGAATGCGCACTGCTTACCCAAACTCCTACGGGAATAGCCAAAGCGTGCGCGAGTAACGAGTGGGTGGACAAATGTCTATAACGTACAATACATATGTAGAATTGCGGACAGTTGGGAATGTGAGTCTCACGGGAAGCGTGCAAGGGTAAGTCCCTGTAGTCGCGCTATTCATCTGTGCCCTCGGTGGCTCAGATGGATAGAGCATTTGCCATGTAAGCTGGAGAACCCGGGTTCGAGACCCGGTCGGGGCACACAATTTCGGCTGTCCATATCGAGGTATAACAACAACACCTGTCGGCAGCTGAGGTTGTCAGTTAGTCATCATTTATTTCAGGGAAAAGCTTCATCTTTATCAACAGTAACTAGTATTTCGAGTACTAGTGACAGTCTTCGTATATATAGTTAAAGGCTACCCAGCCATTGATCTTCGTCCGTGCGAATGCGCACAGGTTACCCAAACTCCTACGGGAATAGCCAAAGCGTGCGCGAGTAACGAGTGGGTGGACAAATGTCTATAACGTACAATACATACGTAGAATTGCGGACAGTTGGGAATGTGAGTCTCTCGGGAAGCGCGCAAGGGATAAGTCCCTGCAATCGCGCTATTCATCTGTGTCCTAGGTGGATCAGATGGAAAGAGCGTCTGCCATGTAAGCAGGAGATCCTGGGTTGAGTCCCCGTCGGGGCACACATTTTCAGCTGTCCACATCGAGGTATATCAACACCTGTTGGCAGCTGTGGTTGTCAGTTAGTCATCATTTATTCCAGGGAAAAGCTGCATGGTCATCAACTGTAACTATTATTTCGAGTACTAGTGACAGTCTTCGTATATATAGTTAAAGGCTACCCAGCCATTGACCTTCGTCTGTGCGAATGCGCACAGGTTACCCAAACTCCTACGGGAATCGCCAAAGCGTGCTCGAGTAACTAGTGGGTGGGCAAATGTCTATAAGCTACAATACATATGTAGAATTGTGGACAGTTGGGAATGTGAGTCTCACGGGAAGCGTGCAAGGGTAAGTCCCTGCAGTCGCGCTATTCATCTGTGCCCTCGGTGGCTGAGATGGATAGAGCATCTGCCATGTAAGCTGGAGAACCCGGGTTCGAGTCTCGGTCGGGGCCCACAATTTCGGCTGTCCACATCGAGGTATAACAACGACACCTGTCGGCAGCTGAGGTTGTCAGTTAGTCATCATTTATTTCAGGGAAAAGCTGCATCTTTATCAACAGTAACTATTATTTCGAGGACTAGTGACAGTCTTCGTACATATAGTTAAAGGCTACCCAGCCATTGATCTTCGTCTGTGCGAATGCGCACAGGTTACCCAAACTCCTACGGGAATAGCCAAAGCGTGCGCGAGTAACGAGTGGGTGGACAAATGTCTATAACGTACAATACATATGTAGAATTGCGGACAGTTGGGAATGTGAGTCTCTCGGGAAGCGCGCAAGGGATAAGTCCCTGCAATCGCGCTGTTCATCTGTGTCCTAGGTGGATCACATGGAAAGAGCGTCTGCCATGTAAGCAGGAGATCCTGGGTTGAGTCCCCGTCGGGGCACACATTTTCAGCTGTCCACATCGAGGTATAACAACACCTGTCGGCAGCTGTGGTTGTCAGTTAGTCATCATTTATTCCAGGGAAAAGCTGCATGGTCATCAACTGTAACTATTATTTCGAGCACTAGTGACAGTCTTGGTATATATAGTTAAATTCTACCCAGCCATTGACCTTCGTCTGTGCGAATGCGCACAGGTTACCCAAACTCCTACGGGAATCGCCAAAGCGTGCTCGAGTAACGAGTGGGTGGGCAAATGTCTATAAGGTACAATACATATGTAGAATTGTGGACAGTTGGGAATGTGAGTCTCTTGGGAAGCGCGCAAGGGATAAGTCCCTGCAATCGCGCTATTCATCTGTGTCCTAGGTGGATCAGATGTAAAGAGCGTCTGCCATGTAAGCAGGAGATCCTGTGTTGAGTCCCCGTCGGGGCATCCCCGTCGGGGCACGTATTTTCAGCTGTCCACATCGAGGTATAACAACACCTGTCGGCAGCTGTGGTTGTCAGTTAGTCATCATTTATTCCAGGGAAAAGCTGCATGGTCATCAACAGTAACTATTATTTCGAGTACTAGTGACAGTCTTCATATATATAGTTAAATTCTACCCAGCCATTGACCTTCGTCTGTGCGAATGCGCACAAGTTACCCAAACTCCTACGGGAATAGCCAAAGCGTGCGCGAGTAACGAGTGGGTGGACAAATGTCTATAAGGTACAATACATATGTAGAATTGCGGACAGATGGGAATGTGAGACTCACGAGAAGCGTGCAAGGGTAAGTCCCTGCAGTCGCGCTATTCATCTGTGCCCTCGGTGGCTCAGATGGATAGAGCATCTGTCATGTAATCTGGAGAGCCCTGGTTCGAGCCCCGGTCTGGGCACACAATATCGGCTGTCCACATCGAGGTATAACAACAACACCTGTCGGCAGCTGAGGTTGTCAGTTAGTCATCATTTATTCCAGGGAAAAGCTGCATGGTCATCAACAGTAACTGTTCTTTCGAGAACTAGTTACTGTCTTCGTATATATAGTTAAAGGCTACCCAGCCATTGACCTTCGTCTGTGCGAATGGGCACAGGTTGCCCAAAATCTTACGGGAATCGCTAAAGCGTGCGCGAGTAACGAGTGGGTGGACAAATGTCTATAAGGTACAATACATATGTAGAATTGCGGACAGTTGGGAATGTGAGTCTCTCGGGAAGCGCGCAAGGGATAAGTCCCTGCAATCGCGCTATTCATCTGTGTCCTAGGTGTAGATCAGATGGAAAGAGCTTCTGCCATGTAAGCAGGAGATCCTTGGTTGAATCCCCGTCGGGGCACACATTTTCAGCTGTCCACATCGAGGTATAACAACAACACCTGTCGGCAGCTGTGGTTGTCAGTTAGTCATCATTTATTCCAGGGAAAAGCTGCATGGTCATCAACAGTAACTGTTCTTTCGAGAACTAGTTACTGTCTTCGTATATATAGTTTATAAAGGCTACCCAGCCATTGACCTTCGTCTGTGCGAATGCGCACAGGTTACCCAAACTCCTACGGGAATCGCCAAAGCGTGCTCGAGTAACGAGTCGGTGGGCAAATGTCTATAATGTGCAATACATATGTAGAATTGTGGACAGTTGGGAATGTGAGTCTCACGGGAAGCGTGCAAGGGTAAGTCCCTGCAGTCGCGCTATTCATCTGTGCCCTCGGTGGCTCAGATGGATAGAGCATCTGCCATGTAAGCTGGAGAACCCGGGTTCGAGTCCCGGTCGGGGCACACAATTTCGGCTGTCCACATCGAGGTATAACAACAACACCTGTCGGCAGCTGAGGTTGTCAGTTAGTCATCATTTATTCCAGGGAAAAGCTGCATGGTCATCAACAGTAACTGTTCTTTCGAGAACTAGTTACTGTCTTCGTATATATAGTTAAAGGATACCCAGCCATTGACCTTCGTCTGTGCGAATGCGCACAGGTTGCCCAAAATCTTACGGGAATCGCCAAAGCGTGCGCGAGTAACGAGTGGGTGGACAAATGTCTATAAGGTACAATACATATGTCGAATTGTGGACATTTGGGAATGTGAGTCTCTCGGGAAGCGCGCAAGGGATAAATGGTTCAAATGGCTCTGAGCACTATGGGACTCAACTGCTGAGGTCATTAGTCCCCTAGAACTTAGAACTACTTAAACCTAACTAACCTAAGGACATCACACACATCCATGCCCTTGGCAGGATTCGAACCTGCGGCCATAGCGGTCTCGCGGTTCCAGACTGCAGCGCCAGAACCGCGCAAGGGATAAGTCCCTTCAATCGCGCTATTCATCTGTGTCCTAGGTGGATCAGAAGGAAAGAGCGTCTGCCATGTAAGCAGGAGATCCTGGGTTGAGTCCCCGTCGGGGCACACATTTTCAGCCGTCCATATCGAGGTATAACAAGAACACCTGTCGGCAGCTGAGGTTGTCAGTTAGTCATCATTTATGTTGGAGGGGTCCAGACCCCACATACGGTCGGAAAGGAGCTTGAGGAGACGGAGTCTAGAGCATTCCTTGGCTTGGATTGTCCGGAGATGGGGTCCAGGAGGGTCGACGATCGAGGGTGACGCCAATGTACTTGAGGGTGGGGGTGAGGGCGATAGGACGGCCATAGATTTTGAGATAGAAATCAAGGAGGCGAAAGGAAGTGGTAGTTTTGCCTACAATGATTGCCTGGGTTTTTGGATTGATTGACCTTGAGCAACCACTGGTGGCACCTAGCGGTGAACCGGTCAAGATGGGATTGGAGAAGGTGTTGGGAGCGCTGCAGGGTGGAGGCAAGGGCAAGGAAGGCGGTGTCATCGGCAAACTGGAGAAGGTGGACGGGGGTTGACGGTGGCGGCATGTCTGCCGTATATAAAAGGTACAGAAGGGGAGAGAGGACGGAGCCTTGGGGCACACCAGCGGAGGGAAAAAAGGTGTAGTAATCCGTTTTATGGATGGTGACGTAGGAAGGACGGTGGGAGAGAAAGGAGCCGATCAGACGGACGTAGTTAATGGGAAGGGCGAAAGTTTGGAGCTTGAAGAGGCGACCGGGATGCCATACGCGGTCATAAGCACGTTCGAGGTCCAGGGAGAGGAAGATTGCGGAGCGACGGGAATTAAGCTGTACGGAAAGGAGATGAGTGAGGTGAAGGACAAGGTCATCGGTGGAGAAGGACAGCCGAAAGCCACACTGGGCATGGCAATGACCATGCTCCTCTTCTCCTCACTATCTCTAATGGTCGCCATCCATGCAACGCTCCTCGCCCGAACGTCCCTCCTAAACTTGTCCATGATTACTCCCGTGCCAACTGGGATGCCTACCGGGACTCCATTCACACCCAGGTTGACGGCCACGAACTTACCCTCCAATCTCCTGATGACATCTCTCGCGCTGCTGCCTTCCTGCAGCAGACCTTGTCTGACGCCGTCGCCACCCATATCCCCACCAAAGCCATCCACCCTCACCGACCTACCCTGCTTCCGCAGGCCGTACTTCTCCTTCGAGAGTCCCGCCGCCTCTACTGCTCTTTTCTCTCCACTCATGACCGGGATACACACTGGGTAACGGGAAGGAGGCGGTGCTGGCAGAGATGCTGGTGGATGCGGCAGGTGAGGATAGATTGCAGGACCTTGCTGAAGACCGAGGTAAGGCTGATGGGATGGTAGGAGGAGACGGCAGACGGCGGTTTGCCAGGTTTAAGGAACATCAGGATATGGGAGGTTTTCCACAGGTCGGGGTAGTAACCAGTGGACAGGACTACATTGTAGAGCCTGGCCAGGGTGGAGAGGAAAGAGACAGGAGCTTCACGAAGGTGACGGTTGGTGGCACGCTCATGACCAGGAGCGGTGTTGCATTTTGTGCGGAGTGTAGCAATGAGATCCTGTTTAGTGATGGGGGTATTGAGTTCCGTGTGTGCAATGTTGTCCAAATACTGGAAACCAGTTGTGAGGGGAGGGACAGAGGTGTCAGTTCGATTGCAGACATCCGGGAAGAGGGAGTAATCGAACTGGGGATCATCGGGGATGGAGAAAACATCGGAGAGGTAGGAGGCAAAGTGATAGGCCTTACTAAGTGAGTCAGGGAATGGGTGACCGTCATGGAGAAGAGGATAGTAGGGGGAGGGTTTAGTTGCGATAAGGCGACGGAAGGCTGACCAGAACTTGGACGAGTTGATAGGTAGGGTAGCATTTAAACGGGTGCATGTCTGTTGCCAGTCCTGGCGTTTCTTAACCGCGAGCAAATTACGAATGTGTCGCTGGAGTTGCCGGTGGTGTCGTAGAGTGTCCAGGTCACGCGTGCGTAGGAAGGCACGGTAGAGACGGCGGGATTAACGGAGGAGGAGTACGGCCTGTGGGGGTAAGGTAGGACGGTGGGGGTGGATGGCGACAGTAGGGATGTGGGCCGCTGACAAGGTCTGCTGGAGAAAGGAGGCGGCATGGGTTACATCGACAGGGTGGTGGTTGGTTATGGGGTGGCTATCGACCTGTGTGGAGAGGGTATCGCAGTAGGCATTCCAGTTGGCACGGGAATAGTCATGGACGTACTTAGGGGGCGGGTCATGACGAGGGTCGGGGCGGGGGCGACGACCATCTGAAATGGTGAGGAGGACAGGGAGATGGTCGCTACCAATAGGCTCCAGGACATCCACCATTATGCGGCCAAGGAGGTTGGGGGAGGAAAGGATAACATCGGGAGTGGAGTTGGAGTCGGGACGGGTGTGCTGGGGGATGGGTATGAGGTCGCCTTGAAGGGAGGAGAGGAACCGATGCGACCGCCGTAACTGGGCGGCGGAACGACTATGGAGGTTGAGGTCGGCGGCAATCACGTGGGAGGAGAAGGTACGGTCAACGTGGGAGAGGAAGTCGAAGGGAAGAGGGGCGTTAGGGCGGACATAGATGGTGGCGCAGGTAACGGTATGGCCGGGAAAGAAGAGACTAAGGATCAGGTGTTGTGGATGCGACGAACTGGATGCACCTCCAGATGGGGATGTGCCTGAAGCTCCGCCAGCACCTCGTCCTCCGTGATCAACGGACTGAGCCGAGTGATCATGGCGGTGAGGGTCGGCGGGCGACGCGTGGGTTGGGGTTGACGGGTAGGAGATGGAGAAGGAGCAGGGATGAGGGAGGTGTTGGGGCCAAAACGGGTGATGGGGAGGCGGGAAAGGAAGTCAGTATGCAGGGTTGGGCTGGGGGAGGAGAACGGAATCCCATCTGGGCGTGAGGAGGGAGATGGGGGCACCAGGGAAGTGTTGGCGGAAGAGGAGGGAGAGATTCCGGGCCTCGAGAAGGGAAGGATCAGGACGGAAGAGGATAAAGTTGTATAAAGAGGGGGGAGGGGGAGGAGGAGCAGGAGGCGGAGGGAGCAGGGCCAGGCGGGGGCACATCCATAGCATCCTGGGAGGGGGAAGGAGGACGAGGCGGGGCCTTTTTGGGAACGGAGGAGGTGGTGATGCCACTAGGGCGTTTAACGGCAGCAGAAGGGTGAGTGGTGACATGAGGGACGGGAGCTATAGGGAGCTGGTGGGAAGGCGCAGGTCCCGGCGGGGACGCAGCAGTCGGCGCCAGAGATGGTGACGGTGAAGGCGACGGCAACAGCGACGGTGGTGGCGGTGATGGCGAAGGTGATGGGGAGAGTTGGGCATGGGCAGTCGCCTGACGGGCCACCACCCTAGCTGGAGCTGCAGTGACAGGCTGGGGGAGTGGGGGGAAAAGATGAGGGAGAGGAGCGAGAGGAAGAAGCTGGAGAGGGGGCGACAAAGAGCGAGGGCGAAGGGAGAGTGGGAAGAGGATGGATGGAAAGAGCTGGGTGTGACTGTGCACTTCATATAATGGTGGTGGTGGCGGCGGAGGGGTAAGTATAAACTATGGCTGTGGTGGTAGTGGTGGTGGTGGTGGTGGGGGCTGACATGTCGACAGGGATAAACAAAAATGTACAGGACGAAAAGGAAAGGAAAAAAATGGGGACAGACGAAGACGAAGACGGATGAACACGAAGACGGATAAAGACGAAGACGGATGAAGACGAAGACAGATGAAAACGAAGACGGACGAAGGCCAGAGTCCCACGCTGCTGGGGCTGGCGCTGACGACGGCTGGCAGGAATGCCGCAGCTGCTGCTGCTGCTGCGGACGGGGCAGGGGCCGCTGCTGCTGCTGGAGGGCTGGCTGGCTGGCTGGCTGGCTGGCTGGACTGCTGCTGCTGGAGGGCTGGCTGTCTGGACCGCTGCTGCTGGAGGGTTTGCTGGCTGGACCACTGCTGCTGGCCGGGACTGCTGTAGCTGCTGCTGCACGGCTGGACTGCTGCTGCTCGGCTGGCTGGCTGGCACCTGAAAACCTAGCGCTTCGATTAGTGCTGGAATGGCACAATCGAAGGGCAGTATCATTGCGGAGTACCGCCGGAGATGGCGTTGTAAAGCTTCATACCAGAAATGTATACGAACCGAATACTGTCGCACACACTGTACGAATTGCACTGTCATTGTATTACTAGGAACGTATATTATTGATTCAGTAAGTACCTGATCGTTCGAGAAACGTTAGCAGCGTATTTTTCCGTTTCATCTTGTGCTTTTGTCTCGGTGACGTAGGTATTTCCACAGACGCACCACCCCACCATCGCCAGTCCGAACGTTTGCCTGAAGTTTGGCAGAAGCTCGGCCGTCATACGGACGTTGGCTTTCTGCGCTCGTTCCTGCCATCTATCTGCGGCAGTACGTACTACGAAGAGCGTCCTGGAGTGGCACATCCGCCGCTACACCTCCTGCAGACATCTGCAACCCGGGTTGCCTATAGCACAGCGCGTCGTAGCAGACAATCTTGGAGACAAGCGACTTCTTCGTTTACAAGATTCTGAATCGTTGATAAGATTTTGATTCTTTCTGGAATCAATTAAAAAAAACAGCAGCCCTCAGTACGGACGAATCAATCTCTTTCGCTGACAAAGTGAAGACGCCGATTTTAGGTAAGTAACAATAGGAACTTTCAGGATCTCCGGCGGTACACCGAAAGGTTACCACCCTTCGATAGTGCAATTTTTCGCGCTCATCGAAGTGCTAGGTGTTCCAGGTGCCAGCCAGCCAGCCAGCCAGCCAGCCCAGCAGCAGCAGCAGCAGCAGCAGCAGCAGCAGTTCCCGGTCCCGGCCTGCAGCAGTGGTCCCGCAGTCAGCCAGCCAGCCAGCCAGCCAGCCAGACAGCCAGCCAGACAGCCAGCCAGCCCTCCGGTGGCAGCAGCAGTCCAGCCAGCAGCAGTCCAGGCAGCAGCAGCAGCAGCAGCAGCAGCAGCCGCCGCCGCCCCGGCCCCGTCCGCGGCAGCAGCGTTCCTGCCTCCCACCGTCCGCCGTCCGCCGTCCGCCGTCCGCCGTCGCCATCCGTCGTCCCCCAGTGTGTGTCCTGTCCTTTTAGTGCTGTGTTTTTTCTTTCTTCTCCTTGTCGTCATGTCCGCCCCCACCACCACCGTCACTACTACCACCACCGCCATCGTGTATACGTCCCCTTCCGCCGCCTCCACCACTATCACTTGGTGTGCCCAGTCCCACCCCCCTCCTTCCATCCCTCCCCTCCTCTCTCTCCCTTCGCCCTCGCTCTTTGTCGCCCCCTCTCCCGCTTCTTCCTCTCGTTCTGATCCTTTCCCCCCACTCCCCCAGCCTGTCACTGCAGCTCCGGCTAGGGTGGTGGCCCGTCGGGCCACTGCCCACGCCCAGCTCTCCCCGTCGCCATCGCCATCGCCGCCACCACCGCCACCACCACCTCCGTCATCATCGTCGCCATCACCATCGCTGACACCTTCGCCTGCACCGACACAGTCACTATCTCCGGCGCCGACTGCTGCGTCCGTGCCGGGACCTGTCCCTTCCCACCACCTCCCCATCGTTCCCGTCCCTCTTATCACCACCCGCCCATCTGCCGCTGTCAAACGCCCTAGTGGCGCCCCCACTTCCTCTGCTCCTAAAAAGGCTCCACCCCGCCCCCCATCCCCACCCCAAAATGCCATGGACGTCTCCCCACCAGGCCCCGCTCCCTCCTCCTCCTCCTCCCCACCCGGTCTCTACAAATATCTCCTGTCCTGTCCCGATCCTTCCTTCCTCGAGGCCCGGAATCTCTCCCTCCTCCTCCGCCAACATTTCCCTGGCGCCCCCATCTCTCTCCTTACTCCCAGACGGGATTCTGTTCTTATCTCCTCCCCCAGCCCAACCCTCCATACTGACATCCTCTCCCGCCTCCCCATCACCCGTTTTGGTCCTCACGCCTCCCTCACCCCTGCTCCCTCCCCATCTCCTACCCGCCAACCCCAACCCCCGCGTCGCCCGCCGACCCTCACCGCCGTGATCACTCGGCTTAGTCCGTCGATCACGGAGGAGGAGGTGTTGGCGGAGCTGAAGGCCCATCCCACCCTGGAGGTGCGGGCAGTCCGCCGCATTTTCAACGCGACCGGCCCCACCCGCCTTATGCGGGTTTTCTCTGAGGACGCCCCCTCCATTGACCGTCTCCTGAAGGAGGGTGCCCTCCTCTTCAATCAGCGGTACAAGGTCGACCCCTCCCGTTCCCCCCCTCAATCCCTGCGCTGCCAGAGATGTCTGCGCTACAATGCACATCCAACAGCAGAGTGCCGCGAGGCCCCCACCTGCCCGCATTGTCGACAAGCGCACTTCCTCCGGCAGTGCCCCAACCTCCAATCCCCTCCCTCCTGTAATACCGGCAGCCTCCCCCACCCTACCTACTCCCAAAAGTGTAAAGCACAACCCCCTCCCACCTCCCCTGAACTCACCGTACCTGTCCGTCCCCTGGACGCCCCCACCCCTCCTGGCAATTCCCTTCGTCCCCCCCCCCACTGCTGAGGACATCATCAGGTTCCTCACGATTGTCCTCCAAAACGTCCATCCCTTTCAGCGCCCCCACACCCTCCAACAGATCTCCCTCGCCGCCCGTTCCATATTCCACCTTAAAATGTACGCCACCTATTCCAATAACCAGGCCCATTTCACCTTCTCCCGCCTTGACACCCTCGTCTAAATCCTTATCATGGCGCGACAGCATCGTATCCTTTTCAACAATATCCGCTCCCTTCCCGCCAACAAGAACCTCTTCCTGCACACCCTTGCTACCCACCGTGTGGATGCCTTCCTCCTCAATGAAACCTTCCTCCAACCCCACCACTCCATCCACACCTCCCCCTATCTCCTCCACCGCTCCGATAATCCCCTCCCAGTTGCGCGTGGCGGAGTTGCCATTGGCCACCACCGCCAGATCCCCGTTCGGCTCCAACCTCTCCTTCCCGACCCCACCGAACACCTGATCCTTAGTCTCTTCTTCCCCGGCCTTACCATTACCTGTGCCACCATCTATGTCCGCCCCAACGCCCCTCTTCCTTTCGACTTCCTCTCCCACATCGACCGTACCTTCTTCTCCTATGTGATCGCCGCCGACCTCAACATCCATAGTCGCTCCGCTGCCCAGTTACGGCGGTGGCATCGGTTCCTCTCCTCCCTTCAAGGCGACCTCATCCCCATCCCCCAGCACACCCATCCCGAATCCAATTCCACTCCCGACGTTATTCTCTCCTCCCCCAACCTCCTTGGTCGCATTACGGTGGATGTCCTGGATCCTATTGGTAGCGACCATCTCCCTGTCCTCCTCACCGTTTCAGACGGTCGTCGCCCCCGCCCCGACCCTCGTCATGACCCTCCCCCTAAGTACATCCATGACTATTCCCGTGCCAACTGGAATGCCTACCGGGATACCCTCTCCACTCAGGTCGATAGCCACCCTCTCGCCTACCGCCGTCCCGATGATGTCTCCCATGCTGCCTCCTTTCTCCAGCAGACCTTGTCTGAGGCCGTGGCGGCCCACGTCCCTACTGTTGCCATCCACCCCCACCGTCCTACCTTGCCACCACAGGCCGTCCTCCTCCTCCGTGAATCCCGTCGTCTCTACCGTGCCTTCCTCCGCACGCGTGACCCGGACACCCTACGACGCCACCGGCAACTACAGCGACACATTCGAAATTTGCTCGCGACCAAGAAACACCGGGACTGGCGACAGACATGCACCCGTTTAAATGCTACCCTCCCTATAAACTCATCCAAGTTCTGGACCGCCTTCCGTCGCCTTACCGGAACTAAGCCCTCCCCCTACTATCCTCTTCTCCACGATGATCACCCCTTCCCTGACGCCCTTAGTAAGGCCAATCACTTTGCCTCCTACCTGTCCGATGTGTTTTCCATCCCTGATGATCCCCAGTTCGATTACTCCCTCTTCCCAGATATCCGCGATCGAACTGACACCTCTGTCCCTCCCCTCGCTCCTGGTTTCCAGTACTTGGACAACATTCCACACACGGAACTTAATGCCCCCATCACTACACAGGATCTCATCACTACACTCCGCACCAAACGCAACACCGCTCCTGGTCACGATCGTGTCACCTACCGTCACCTTCGTGAAGCTCCTGTCTCTTTTCTCTCCACCCTGGCCAGGCTCTACAATGTAGTCCTGTCCACCGGTTACTACCCCGACCTGTGGAAAACCTCCCGTATCCTCATGTTCCTCAAACCTGGCAAACCGCCGTCCTCTGTCTCCTCCTACCGTCCCATCAGCCTTACCTCGGTCTTCAGCAAGGTCCTGGAATCTATCCTCACCCGCCGCATCCACCAGCATCTTCGCCAGCACCGCCTCCTCCCCGTTACCCAGTGTGGCTTTCGGCCGTCCTTCTCTTCCGACGATCTCCTCCTTCAACTCACTCATCTCCTTTCCGAACAGCTCAATTCCCGTCGCTCCGCAATCTTCCTCTCTCTTGACCTCGAACGCGCATATGACCGCGTATGGCATTCCGGTCTCCTCTTCAAGCTCCAAACCTTCGCCCTTCCCATTAACTACGTTCGTCTGATCGGTTCCTTTCTCTCCCGCCGTCCTTCCCATGTCACCATCCATAACACCGATTCCTACACCTTTTTCCCCTCCGCCGGTGTGCCCCAAGGCTCCCTCCTCTCCCCCCTTCTGTACTTGTTGTACACGGCGGACATGCCGCCGCCGTCACCCCCCGTCCACCTTCTCCAGTTTGCCGATGACACCGCCTTCCTTGCCCTTGCCCCCACCCTGCAACGCTCCCAACACCTTCTCCAATCCCATCTTGACCGGTTCACCACTTGGTGCAACCAGTGGTTGCTCAAGGTCAATCCTTCCAAAACCCAGGCGATCATTGTAGGCAAAACCACCCCTTCCTTCCGCCTCCTTGATTTCTATCTCACCGTTTATGGCCGTCCCATCGCTCTCACCCCCACCCTTAAGTACCTTGGTGTCACCCTCGACCGTCGCCTCTCCTGGACTCCCCATCTCCAGACAATCCAAGCCAAGGCACGTTCCCGACTCCGTCTCCTCAAGCTCCTTTCCGGCCGTACGTGGGGTCTGGACCCCTCCACCATCCTCCACACCTATAAGTCCCTCATCCGCCCTATCCTCTGCTACGCCCATCCAGCCTGGATCTCCGCCCCCCCTTCCTTTTATAAATCCCTCCAAATCCTTGAACGTCATGCTCTCCGCCTTGCCTATCGCATTCGTCTCCCCTCCCCCACGCGGATCCTGTATGATCTTATCCCCTTCCCCCACCTCCTCCTCTTCCTCGAAAGGATACGAATCCTATACACCTCCCGTCAACTCGATCCTCCTCACCCGCTTGTCTCCCCGATCCTCTCCCACCCCCGCCCGCTGCCGCGCCTGTACTCCCATGTCCAACCCGGTCTCCATCTCTCCACCCTCCTTACCCTCTCCCAAGGTGACTTCCGCCAGCTCCCCCTCCCTGATGATGTCCTCGTCCCCTCCATCTACCCCTCCTATCAACTATGACCCTGCCCCCCCCTCACTCCTGGTGTCCTTTCCCTTAGGCACGCTCCCTCCTTTCTCTTCCCTTCCCTTCTCTTTCCCTTTCCCCCGTCCCCTCCCTCCACCCCTCTTCTTCCGGGCTTCCCCTCCCCCTTCCTCTCTCCCCCCCCTCTTTCCCTTGCCCGTGGCGTCCCTGCTCTCCCCTCTCGCTTTTCCACTCCCCCTCCTCCTCCTCCTCCTCCTCCTCCTCCTCTCTTGGCAGGTCCCCGGACTCGCACACGCATCGTGAACTTTCGCGCGCCGGAGATCGTCGCCCTCGGTTTAGTGTTTGTGCCGTCGTGTCTGTGCATCAGTGTGTTTCGCCGTCCACGCTCCTTCGTTCACGTGCGTCGTCTACCTCGTCAGTGTTGTGCCCAGTGCCGCCGTTTTTCTTGTTGTTTCGTCGAGTGTGAACGGCTTCATGTTTTTTAACTACTGTATCTCCTGTTTTTTAAACCGCCATTCTGTTACTTGTCTGTCTCCCTTTCTTTTTTATTGTACTGTCTATGGCTGAAGAGCGGAGTACACTGTTCCGCTGCCAGCCCACCTTTGTATGGGGTGTTCAAATTACAATAAAGAAAAAAAAAAAAAAAAAAAAGGAACTTTCAAAGCAAGCTTCAAAATCAGGGCTGAAGAGTTTCCAGCCAGCCCCATGTGGGTGGGATCGAAACCCAATAAAAGGAAAAACAAATTTAGTCGCTTGAAGTTTACATAGTAATAAATAACCAACGTACAAGCAAACAAACCGGTGAACACCATAGAACCTAAGAACGAGTATTTATGTTTACATTAACAGACGGTGAAGCTACAGTGGGCAGACAAAGAAATTAACAGAAGAGTTAAAAATGTTGCAGGGCTGCTTTTCTGTAAGATTCCAAAACAGAGCTACATTCGTCTGCATTGAGAAGTTTAGTAAGGCTACTTACGATTATCACCACTTTCAACTATCGTGAACGACGTGTGGGAATGGAATTAAAATAAAATTGTGAGCGCCATAAATTAAACATTAGTATTTTCATATAGTAGACTTTCATTTACAAATGCTACAATTTCATTATGCATATTGGCTCGTAGTGGTGGGCAGGAAATCGCGTATCTGTTAGAAATCGCAGTGACTGAGAAGTCACAGATATCACAGTAGCAACTTTACAAAATCTAACTGCGATTTCAGTCACAGTTAGCAGTCGCAAGTAGTATTTCACATTCAAAGACGTGAGCCATCTATTGGTCGAATTTAGCACTGCTTTCTGCGATTTCAGTGACAAGTCGCAACTAAGAGTCGCAAGTAGCAACTAAAAAGCGCGGTTAACAGTGGCATCTGTTGGCCGAAGTTCGTACTACGTCCATCTCTGCAGTACGCTATGGAGTCTAACTGCGATTTCCGTGACAAGTCGCAACTAAGAGTCGCAAGTAGCAGCTAAAAAGCGCGGTTAACAGTGCCATCTGTGGGTCAAAGTTCGTACTACGCCCATCTCTGCGGTACGCTATGGAGTCTAACTGCGATTTCCGTGACAAGTCGCAACTAAGAGTCGCAAGTAGCAACTAAAAAGCGCAGTTAGCACTGCCATCTGTTGAGCAAAGTTCATACTACGCTATTCGCTACCGAGTCAAACTGCGATTTCTGTGACAAATCGCAACTAAGAGTCGCAAGTAGCAACTAAAAAGCGCAGTTAACATACTTTTCCTAGTGTCATCTGTTGACCGACGTACGTACTTCGTTATGAGAGCCTTGTTCCTCACGAGATCGATGTGCTGTGTGTGCATATGAAGGGTTTATTTCAATAGTGGTACAAGTCCATTTTTGTTAATTTTGAGATATAGAGTCGTAAAGTTAAATGAGCGCTGAAAAATCTGCAGTTGAGATACCAGAAATATTCAAGCATATGGCTTCTTGCTAGAGATGAACCTTTATTTATGTTTGTTTGGATCACTAATTTCAGAAGCATTATAGACAGAGAAGTGGAGGTAATGGACTTGTACCACTATTGAAATAAGCCTTTCATATAATATGACGACATGCACATTCAGCATCAGTTATGGTTGGTCAAATACTGCTGTGACTCTGAATGTATTATATTAATAAGAAGCAACATTGCCGTTTTCTCCTGAAAATATCAAGTAACGTAACAAATGTGTTTGATTCTGCTTCCAATATGACAGTTTTGGTTAATACTCCACATGCCTACAGGACTTTGCAATGTTAACACAGCAGAACTCAGACATCTGTATAAGTGTAGAGAAATGAAAACAGTCATATGAATGCCTCACTTTTGTTACGACACAGTTCAAGACTCGGGAGAAAAGTTTTACACCTGGTGTTCTACATGGCAACTTCACACACAAGAACTTTTTGCCGACACTACTACCACCTACATAAGTAAGCTTTTCCTGTGTTACTTTCAAGTAATGCACTTAAGCTATTCCTGATTTAACTGGAAGATCTGTACTTCCCACTTTCATATCAACAGCCTCAAAATGCATATTGTAGACTTCGGGATATGTTACAGGTCAGTGTCACACCAAGATTGTGGAGAAAGGGGACGGGGGGGGGGGGGGGGGGGCATGTCGCTCTCCAACAAGTGTTTACCAATAAGTAAGTGGCGGAAAATTATGGGTATAGGACGGCTTAAACATGTGGAAAATGAGACTTTTATTATTCACTCACTGTATTTGACATTTATTATTCCTTTAAAATCGCACAACAACTTCGATAAAACACAGCTTAATCATTCACACACTTATTTCACAATTGTTTCACTTTTAAACTGCAAATCCTCTAAGAGCTGTCTTGAATCTTCACGAGTCCCTCCCAACAGCCTTGATGTGGATAGATACGTACAGCAACCAGTAATCAGAGTCAGAACTGTGTCTGCAAAAACACAAGGATTATTAAACAATTTTTGCTGTCATTAATTACTAGAAGTATAATTGACAGAGTAGATTGCTAATATTTGCTATAATGAATATCACATTTGCAAGAACGATCTCACTGAAGTAATTAAGTCCATCGAAACGCTTAGAAACTAACCTCTCGTCTGACGAAAACGGTCTAAAGATGCAGTGGCAATTTCTTCAGATCTGTTGACAATGATATTTTCAGTTATCACTTTACTGAGTGGCTGAAATGTAGTTCAGGTACCTGTGAACATAACAATATGTTAGAATTCATTTTCTAAATACGAACTATTACGGTACTGTACGGCTACTTACATATTAATTACACTATTAATATTTTCACAGTTGTTTCTTTAATACAAAATTAAAGCCAACGGAAGAAAAAACGTAAAACATACTTGCCAATGACAGGTTTGTTGCGATGCAATTTTCCGTGTTGACAGATGTAACTTTTTCATACAGTAGTAAGTCGCAGAAATCGCAGGAGTCACAGAAATCGCAGAAGTAGCAGAAATCGCAGAAGTAGCAGAAGTCACAGAAGTAGCAGAAATCGCGGAAGTAGCAGAAATCGCAGAAATAGCAGTGGCGGAGGGATACACGACCTATGTTCCTTAACTGCGACTCTTAACTGCGACAAATCGCAGTTAAGAATAACAGATACTGAAAAGTAGCATTCACAGAAATCACTGATATCGGAAAATCGCAGTTTAGCCCATCACTATTGGCTCAGATCACAACCGTACGATCCGAGCCTTTTCCAAAATTAAGACTTCAATATGTGTAACTGAAGCGATCGGCGAAGTCCCGGTGCATATACCGCTGGCGATCTGCATCTTTGACCTACATATCATCAACACCTCACAACAAATGTTGTCGGGTATGAAGAATTACTCTCTATAATTGTTAACAAGCTCCTACTGCTTATAGATACTCGGATAACAAACTAAAAATTGCTTATTTTTTTCACTAAGGAAATGTTCGTTACTTCCAATACTTTCCTGCCAGCCTGTTAATTGCTAAAGCGAATTACACGAAGCTTGAATGGCGCTGTTGCTCGCTGCTGCCGACAGATGGCAGCTCCGCACGCCACCTCGGAAGGTGCGGCCCATGTCTTTCCCCTCGGCTTGGCGCCGTCACCGTTTGTTGTTGTGTGTCGCCAAGTCATGCGATTTTGCTTTGTGGGTGTAGGGAACTCGTCCCTACAATTTGTAAGCAACGCCTCTTACGAATAAGTGTAAATATTTCGGAGCTAATATTCCATCATGGCAGCAACGATTCATTCATTTCCAAATTAGGCAGGCCCGTTCGTTAGGTTTGAACTCTTTTTCAACAGAACAGGAATGGATAGGGAACACAAAGATGGCCAGAGACTGTGGCACCGGAGAGACCGGCAAAGTCATTCCCAATAAGGCCTTTGGACAGCACAACAAGGGGGCAGAAGTTATAGGTTACTGCCAACTATCATAACGGACCTCTTTTTGCCAGATGTAGCACAGAAAATCCATATAGCGGGGACTCAACAAGTCGTTGGAAGTCCCCTGCAGAAATATTGAGCCATCGCGCCTCTTCAGCAATCCATAATTGCGAAAGTGTCGCCGATGCAGGATTTTGTACACAAACTGATCTCTCGAATGTGTCCCATTACTGTACAGTGTGATTCTGCCGTATGCTGCTGTAACCCATTAACGACAGATTTCCCTGTACTGTGCTAACAGATGATTCGTCTTATGTCCCACATTGACTTCTGCAATTATTTCATGCAGTGTTGCGTGTCTCTTAGCACTGACAACAAAATAACTGTACAGTGGCAAATATTTCTCAATAATATTGACCCCCAAGGAAGAATAAAAAACTATTTAAGATCGTCTTATACACAAGAACTTTTCATTGTACCATAAAGCTTAAGTGTAAGTGTGTTTTCATAAATTTTTGTAATAATAAAAGAATTTCAGGAGGCTACTGCAATCATTTTTCTTTCCCTTTCTTTAGAAGTAAAGAGATCTGAGTGACGCCTTCTAAAAGGAAGTGCAAACATTGCTTCTTAAAAAATATTAAAGAAACCCAATATAAAAAAAATGCAAAGAAATCTTTCAATCGATATTGAATGTCTAATAGTTGGATAGTAGTTTGAAATACAAAAACACATGTAACATTTTTATTCCACATAAAAACAATTTTTCAAATTTTAATTTCGGTTTACTCAAAACCATCAAAATTGCACTTAGACCTCTTGTGTTCTAGGCTCCGCAGTTAGCTTTGATGCGTCTAAAATTACACACATGAAAGATGTATTGAATATAGAAAAGCAGTGACGTAATGTACACTTACTTCCTTTCAGTCTGTAGCAGAATTGTTGGTGCGGATGACCAGTGTCCTACGAGCTGTATTAATGTTTTATAAACAGCGTAACCTTCAGTGACAGAAAGTGAATGATTTCTGAAGCTAATGATGCAGAGTTAATGGATAGCTACTGAAAATGACATGAATTAAGTCCATGTCAGTCAGCCGAAATAAAGTGGGAAAATCATGTGGTTCACGAGTGTCATACACCCAGTCGACATCAGACTCACGAGGAAAAATTCCTGAATTTAATTCCACGAAAAAAAAAGTCAGTAACCTCACACATATCGATCCATATAAATGAATAAATGTGTTACTATTTTCAAAGTAATCCAGGTCAAACCTTTAATATTACAAGAAGAATATTCTTTCATTCATATAAGGTATTTGTACATAATTCATACTTCTTGTCAATTCCGATAACTAATAATTTTGCATTTAAAACATTTGTAACATTAACATTATACTTGTTAAAAGGTACTACTTGGCTTTACATCAGTTAAGTACATACGTTTTTCCCTTGTATTATGTACCATAATTGTTATTCTTATTTAAGTTTTCTTTCAGAGAAAGTTATCATATGGACTTGAAACAGTTCTTCTGATTAAATCAGTTCTGTTAATGTAATAAGACAGAATCATCATTCATCATTATCCTTTCTTCACAATACAAATTACAACTAAAACATGAAAACAACGGAAATGCACCCATGGAATAATATATATAATAAAGGTAAAGACACATTCTCGTTACAGGTGACTGATGTGTCGTGCATAAAAACACTCAACAGAAAGCAGTAGTCAAAATATCTTTCGAGTTCTTGCTCTCTCTCTTTCTAGCACAAATACACACATTTGGAAACACAGACACCCAAACATGCACACCCGTAGCCGTGGATAGGCTCTGTCTGTGTGATTGCAATTGAAACAGTACATTGCTCTCACATCCGAAATATGAGCTGCCATGGCAAAAGAATATGCTACTAAGGCATCTGCAATTGAACTTCTCCATTTATTTTTTCCGCTGAAGTGTAAACTTCAACTGATTGCTACTGAAACAAATGACACACCCAAGCAGTTTACATCTAAATGTGCTGTTACTTTTTCCCGTTCATATTAAAAATGAATAGCTGTGGCAAGAAGTTTTATGACATGCCCGGCGAATACGGGTCTCAACAAAAGACCTTCAGTGCTTTCATACTGTAGCACAAAACCATCTCAAGGATTTCTGTGGTTTGGTAAAATGAATTCTGATCGCCGATTGAGTCATATTTCGGAATTATTTTATCCTGATAGTGAGAAATGTCCAGCTCGAGGTCTTCCTGACTGTGACCCATATATCAGAATCATCCGTTAGTTGATAACACCAGTAATATATTCAGTCATCATTACATGCCACATGAACAGCTTAACACTGATGACTGTCTCGGTGGTACTAAATGTCACACTTCCCTATTACAATATTTGCCATGGCCCTGGAAATCATAAAGTTGAGGACTTGGAGATAATGGTCCTTTGTGTCAAGCAGGTACTAGACATGGTATTTCTGGTAAATGGCCTGCAGTTGGTAGGAGGGATCTTCTCCTTCTTCAATGGTAGTGGCTGAGGATTCTTGGAAATGGGGTAACGAGGCTCCATGGCACCAACAGGGCTGGCTACTCCTGGTGTGGAGGCACCAGTATCTGATTTACAGAAACTCCAATGAGCATGAGTGGTAGGCCCCACTTATATTATAAACTAAGGGAGGTGGGGGAGGGGTGGAGACTGACAGGATCGAAGTGCCTACAGGGCCCGTTGCGCTGACGAGATGGTGTAGACAAAATGGCACACAACAAAGCTGGTCGGTTGTATCAATGCTGTGGACCGACATAGCTTGACCATCACTGGGTGAGAGGTCTATCACGAGGTGCCCATAGGAGTCGTCTGATGACAAAGAGATCAATCCCTCACATGGGGCTGTGGACAGGTTTTAACGGGTTTCGGTATCACTGTCAGTGGTTATCGGTGACTTGTGGTGGGAGGCACGATGCACTGAGTCCTTAGCCCATTGGGTGGTCTCAGTATTGGCGCCTCTGGCAGTTTTCTGGGATGGCTGTGAAGTGAGCCGTGTCCTGTCGACACATGAAGGGGCAGCGGAAGAGTCGCCTAGCCACAGCTTAACAATATCTGGTACTGCACCTCCCCCACACAGTAAAGGTAATAACCTAACTATTGCAGTACAGCTTTATAACAGTGCTGCTCGCTCACAATTGATTCAGATACCAAAATTATACATGACACCTATCATCGTGTATGAGGAAAGAATGTTAGCTTAGAAGACACATGACAAATTAACGTTGAGTCAGGTACTAAGACTAAACAACGCTGAGTAACACTTGTGACTGTAACCAACTACGGCATGTACTCACAAGCAAACACTGTCAGTGCTCCAAACTGACTCACGATCTGTTAACTTTTATTTTCACCTTTATTGTCATTTCATTGTCTTCCTTCATCTGGAGAGGGGTGGGCAGGCAGCGACACAATTCGCCACTCTTCAGAGATGGGATTACTTAAAATATCACAGGAAAACTGTTCATTTACACAATACGGGGACAAAAAATAATATTTACTCATGAGAAGAGGAAACAGTTGGAGCTAAAATATACAACAAGAAGGGGTAGTTTGATGAGGCATGTTTACATAAAATCCCCATACAGTTGAAGTGGCAGTCGATGATGACATAGCACATAATTACTGGTGGCATGTCTAGCACAATTAAAAACGGCATTCTCAGTATGGGAACACACACTGCACTTGTATTACATACTTGGTGGGCAGCAAAATGGGCCTAAGTAACTACATTAAAATTTGAAGGGTCTGCTAAGTGAGGGGTGGTCAGAGAGCAGGGAGAGAGGGAAGAGAGATGGGGGACTGATGTAGGAGGCCAGCAGGGAGGGGGGAAGGGCTGGATCCGGCAGCACACCATGGCAGAGGACATGTAGATTGAGTGCAACGACTGGGAAAGGAGAAATGAGAGGGGGGGAGGGGGTGGGGGGAGGCGAAGGAGAGGGAGCTTAAGGGAGGAGAGGAGTGGAAGAGGAGTGTCAGAGTTGGAAAGATAAATATTGGGATGAAGCACATCATCCGGGATGGGTAAATATAGGAAGTTCCTTCTGGAGAGGAGGTGGTGGATGTGGAGATGGAAAGAAGGTGAGTCTGTTCCTATGTCCAACCCATTTCCAGGGCAGCTCTTCAACATCCTTGCACTCCCTCCTGGTTTGATTTCCCTCTATCTCTCCCACAACGATCCACATCTGCTACTTGATGCACTCAGCACAGGGCAAATTGGCAGGCCACAAGAGTAGCCCATTTGTGGACTGTAAGTACAATCATGACGCAATTACATTCAAGATTCTCCGTCAAATGAATCACACAGAGAAACCCTGCAGTATCTTTATCTGAACAACTTTCTTGATAAAATTGCTCCATAATGTCGAGCTTAAATGTTTGATGTACTGGTATCAACAAATTCGATTTGTAGTCGGTTGCTATAAATATACAATATACATGACATAAATCAGCCAACAAAACTGATTCCCATTTTGATTTGTAGTGAGCAAATCCGGAAGCATGTTCCTCCCATTTGTTTTCCTTGGCTCCCATGTGTCACTCGCTTAGCGCTCGCCGTTTCACTTGTGTAGACTAACTGGTCTGCACATTTCTTTTTCATTTCTTTAATCAAATTTTATTGTTATTGACAAATTGCAACAGTTTCTTAAATTTTCATGTTTATTAAGCAAGGTCTTTTCCGAATGTACATCTCACCATAAAGTGATTCTGTTAGCTAGAGTCCAAATTTCTGTTAATCACGCGTCTTTTTATGTACTGATATATCCATGGAAGACTGCATCCCTAACAAATATCTCTCTATACTCAACCAAAAAGTGAAGTAATAAATGTCATAGATTTAGCTCTAAAAATGTTTAAGGGTGAAATACTCTCATAACAGATTTCATCAAATTAATGGTTGAATTTCCAAAAATACTGACACACAGTTTTTTTTTCCAAGTGTGAAGCCAACTTCAAATTCTCATCCATTAAGCATTAATAATGCTTCCATAAAGAAATATTTTCATAAAACATTTCATTCACTATTTTCGAAAAACATTGAAACATATCAGTTCATTTGTAAGTGAGAAATCAAGCATCGTTTTGCATAGATGTAACTTTAAAAATATTTTAGTAGGTGTGCATACCGTTTTATATTCAAAAGATAGCTTCCACATACTATTTCACCCCCATAGTGGTAACACTGAGATCCCATTTATAGGATATGCTTATTCAGTGAAATTTCCAGCTACCAAGAATGCACGCTGGGCCCCAAATATTACAGTAAAAAGGAGACTGTTTTTCCAGGGCTCCTGGTATGTGATATGAAACTGTCTTCACTTATTTTTATTTATATATGTGTTTATGCAATCTTAGGCATAATTTTTTTTAAAGATGCTCTGATGTACAAGTACTTACAAGCATAGTTTAAACACAAAAAAAACACACACACATGTAGGGGTGTGGATTAATCCTCTTAAGCTACATTATTTGGTTATGATGCCACTACATTCATTTACTAGAAATAATAATGAATTAAGGGGATGTGGACGTCAATGTCTGTATTTTTTACTAGAATTTTGCTATAGGACAACATAAAAAAATAATTAATATTGAAACGAGACTTAAATCAACCAGCTGGTGTTTTGTGACCCCTATACTAAATTTAAACATTGTGGAATAAAATAGATTTCTATCTTATGTACTGAATTACATGCATTTTTTATTTTAGGTACACTGTACTTCCATAGTGACCAAAATGAAAGGTCAAATTAAATACATTCTTGTTATTATTATTTTCTTGAAATGGTAAACCAGGGAGATTTTGTTTAGTGTATCTTTAAAAAGGTACTTTTAGAAGTCATTTTTTGCCTTCTTCAAGAAAATGTGACATTCTCCAGGGTAAAATATTTAATTAATAGTTCAATAATATGATTCACTCTGTAACCAAGTACTATATTATTATTCATGCAAAATTTAGTTTTTTTAATTCAAATAATGGATGAGATAATGATGCCTAATCACGCAAACCCATCGTTCATGTGAAGTTGAAACTAAAGATATGTGTACCATTTTCTTCTTAATGGTAGCATGTCAAAACATTCCAGTTTCATAATCCTTTTGATTCTGAGAGCCTTCTCATCTCATACAGTGTTCTTAATTTTCTTTTTATTGTGGACTCCTTTGTCATGATTTCATCTGTTTTTTCCGCTTCAGCAACACATTGCCTGTCCACTCATAGAAGCCCACTTTTCATGTTGTCCCTATTTCTCATACCTAGTCTGCTAGTTGTTGTTAATCTGCTTGTTACTAAATCATTCCAACATATTTCAGTGTCCCTCACACCTATCTGAAGAGCTGATATGGCAACAAAAATAATTTTTTGCAAGCATTCCCAAGTTAAACAAGTGAAGCATTTAGAGACACCATCACCGAGGTAGTGAGTGTATTGCACATCACTTCTGGCAACTGACCTAATACAAACAGGTGCAGCATCTGGTTTAGAAAAGCATTTGTACACGAAAATGATGAGCTACTATACATAAAGTAAATATATTTATAATGACAGGATTTTAGCCAATGAAAACCAAAATTTTCATTTTTGGACCATTGTAATGTCCAAGTCACCATAAAGATAAGTCAGTCTTTTTGCAAGTACATAATTATTGTTTTGCTTTAATACCCATATATGTATCACCACAGTTGTGGCATCCTCAGCGCTTTCTTTTATTTTTCTTTCGTTTATTTTGATTTTGTGTCCTGTGTCCAGCAACCAAAATCAGCCATGGGTCTAAAGACAAGTGTATTAATTTAGAAAAGTGGTTGATTTTGGTTGGCGGATGCAGTAAATAAAAAGAAAATAAAAGAAATAAACCAATGAAGATGCCATAACTGTTGTGATAAATGTTTGGGTATTAAAATGAAACAATAATTGTGTATGCTAAACGGTGGCCCCATCTTTAATTCATAACTATTTTTCTGCAGAACCGGGAAAAGAACTCAAAATTCCAATGTGATAGTTTACTAGAAATTCCTCTGCAGAAGTCACAGTTGTTGTGCTGAAGCCACTTGCAGAGTGATGCTGGAAAGCTCCAGTCTCTAATGGACTTCTTTATTTTCTTAGTGAACTGGGTTGAATTCATAACAATTACATGAAATTATCTTTGTTGGCATTTAAGAAGGAAGGCCATAATGGACAGAGAGGCAGTGTCTCTTAATAAACGTTATCATCAAGCCTAATGGTGTCGAGAGGTGTAATACTAACTTGCTCAGTAGACATTGGTAGTGTGCAGGGAGGGTGATGTCAGAAGTTTTATCAGGTCCCAGTCATTAAAATACGGATATTGTTTTTCAGGGGGTGAAATAAGCAACCTAAAGTGCCTGTTCTCTGCGGTCTGGCCATTTAGCTGCCAGACAGTTTATCAGTTCCTTCCACAAATCGGGTCCTTCCTGGGTTGAAGAGTGGGAAGGGGTTCTTCTACTTTTGGTTCCATCTCATTTACTACTTCATTCACAACTTCCAACAAAACATGTCCTCCTGCTTTCACTTCACCCAACTTTGTGCAGAAAATAGCTGAAATAGCCCAGTTTCTGTTCCACATCTCTGTATAATGCAATGATTAAGATTGCATAAACATATATGGCTACAGCACAACTACACATGTGTTGCTCATACATGCCTACTCATGACTGATAATAGGCAATAACATTTTTCTTTACTGGGTTTTCAATTGCAGATTCTTCCATTGTGTACATTCCGGTACATGAAAAGCACAGTCACTTATGGAAAACATTTTCAGCATATGTTAGCTTAAAACAGTTGTTTGTTAGGATAGTTTGGCACTGTACTATTCAACAGAACTAAATGTTATCCTTAACCACATATCAGATCAGTAATATTTAATAGCTGTTTAACAGAGATTAGAACTTTTCTGATGAAGATAATATCAGTCCGATTTTTGATCTACTTTTGGAAGCTTATTACACCCTTTTCCTGTGTGCAGAACATGAATTTGGCATTTACCTTGGATTTTTAAGATTTTGGCATTGGTCAGATATCGTCTCATCTTTGTGTATGAAAGATGGTCTGCAGTAATTACAAAGATTTTACGTTTCATTTTGAAACCACAGTGTATTGCAGTACCATTGCTGTGCATTGATCATGGGCATTACACATCTTCACATTTCATGTTATAAATTCATCAGTGTGGTACATATGAGGTGCCAAATATTTTTATGGCAAATTTTCACTAACTTGTAAGCAAAAGGCACTGCACTTCCCAGAACTTGATAGGTTTAGCAAAACCCGCAGTAATTTCTTTGTTTAAATTGTCAACAATTTTTTGCGAAGTACAGTGCAAAACACATGTGGAGTGCTTACGACAGTCATTGTATGAAATGAAGTGTTATGAAGTGTAAATCCTGAAAGTGAGCCCTTAAGGCTTACAGGTTGTTGCAGTTTCAAACTAAAATGCAGATTTTGACTGATGGAGGTATTATCATTTAAACCTTGATCACTGATATTGGTTATATCATCTCTACAGTACTCCAGAAAACTTTGCTATGAGTAATTATGAAGTGTTACAATCATTTTTTTTCTGCCATATTTTAGAACTATTGGGTGTGATTTCACTATTTGAATATCTCGATGTTCTCTTCTTTTGTTGTTGTTGTTATGTTATGTTGTATATTATACGTTTCATTTTTTCTACAATTTTATGATTTTAGTATTAGCCCTTTTCTGTATGGGAAAAGGAAGGATTATATTTGCTAGAGCACTTTCATTTTTGTCTGACAGTTAAGATTTCATTGTTGCTTTGGTCAACGAGCTATTTATCTAATGTGTTTACGTGGAGTTTAAAGGTGTTTGGCAACACTACTTCAGTATGAGATTTAAATATTGATACTGACTTAGAGTAGTTCATTCATATAGTTTTATGTACCTTATAATTCAGGATTCACTGTTAGGTTTCTTCTAAAATTCAAATTATTTTGGCCTAGAGAAAACCCTGTATGTGGCTCTTCTAAATGTAGCATTTGAAGTTATAATTAATCTTCTTTGTACTTTTAGGCTGACCGTGTTAACCCAGCAAGAAAGAGATTGTTGATTATGGATACAAAAAAGAAAGACTGCGCTGATACCTTTTCAAATAAATCTGTTAAAGTGTATCCAGGCTGTTCTGTTCAATCAATAAATGATACAGAAATTTTAAAAAAAGTAAGTATGTGGGTTCTGTACTCTAATTGGATGTTTTTGTATCATTTGTTCTAGAAATAGTCTATTGTTTCACAAACTCTTTGTACTTAATATGTTATGTCTCTTGTTATATACAATTATTTTTGTGTTAAAGGTTGTTCATAGTTTAAAACTGGCTTTGGAGATGGTCAATGAACCTGAAAGTGGTCTTCGCTTTTATGTGAGGGCGTCACCACCAGACCACCATACCCACAGTACGGAAAGTGTAAAAGCCAATGGAGACATACATTACTTGTTACCTGAGGAAATAGCAAATGTTGTTAAAGATGGAACTACATCTGTGAGAATAAAAAAGTTGCACCTTGAAAGATTTGTGAAAATAACCTTCACTGGACCACACAAGCAAGATAATAAGAACACTACATTTACCTCACACATCTAACAATATGTAGTCATGTGTACAGGGTCCTTACGAAACTGAAAAAATGCGTGTGAAGATGATTTGCAAATGCAGATTAATGAGTGGCAAAAGAGAATATAGAGGGGACAATATTTTTTTCAGGTCTTTTTGAGATGTTGATGGAGAAATACAGCCATTGATCTTTTGTTACCAGAATGCAAGGCAGCAGGATATGTTGAAAAAATATGGAGATGTATGTTTGCAAAGTATGACATTCATTTATTTTTTGTTACAGTGAAACCAAACAGATGTTGTTTAGTGATAGGTTTTTTTTCTTTGTTCAGGTATAAGATACAAATTCAATTGCTGAAGCTCTACATCTCTTCAAGAGGTGAAACATAGATTTCAACTCCACCTACTGGGTTCCTTGGTGTCTGAGATTGTAGCAATTAAAGAAATGTTTCCATTTTCAAAAGTGTACTTGTGTTCATTTCACAGAGAACAGGCTTGGGGGCGATGGGTTAAGAAGGGAGGGAATCTAACAGTAGGAACTGATAACGGGTCAGTTCTGGACTTGTGGCGTTATGTTGCAGCGTCTCCATCTGAGGAACAGTTCAGATTGAATGTAGAAATGTTAAAGACTCATGAAGTTTTTCATAGGAACCCCAATGCAGTTCTTTATTTTAAAAATCAATGGCTCTCTGATGCTGATAAGTGGGTGAGAGCTTTTGAGAACATTGGCATCTTTGCCAATATTAGAACCACAAATGGTTCTGAAACAATGAACAAGAAGGTTAAAAAGTCTTTTTTGTACTATGACATAGGCAAAACATTAACAGGAGTTGTTAAGGTTTAGTTTCATTCCTAGCCTCACAAAATGTATTGCCAAATGAATTCTGTTATTAGAAAGAACAATGAAGATCTACCTGCATTTTTGCATGGAAAGACATAAGGAATTTATAACACGTGTAGAAACAATATTGTTCTGCAGAAGAAAGCTTCAGTAGAGTCAGTGTCAGTGATAAGTGAGGGTTTTCTGTGTGAAATGTGACACTTCAAAGGTTTTAGGTATACGGCAAACTTTGGAGAAGCAAGTTGTGCATGTGAAGATTACCAAAAGCATGAATATACATGTAAACATTTTTGTGCCATCTTCATTTTGTATCCTGAATGGGGTTTTGACAAACTAAATGAGAAATACAGAAATAGCTCATCAATTTGTCTAGGTAGGATATATGTGTATGGTGCAAGTGGCAGCTGTATTTCACAAACTGATTCTGTAATACACAAATAAGAGGAGTCAAGAAGCGATGGTGCAATGAATGAGGAGCATAACATTCCCGAACCATCAGATTATTTTTCATCTCTGTTTCAAGAGGCAAGAGAGACATGTCAGAATATTATAAATCTCACTCACAGTTGTGACAATGATACAATAAAAAAGTGTCAGAGGCACTTAAAAATGTGGAATGTATTGGAAGATTGTTGAACCCTACAGAAAACATTCTTCCTTTAGCAGCGACATCATCTTCATAAATGTAGGAATACTCATTTAAATGGAGACAGAATTTGTGAAACATGTATTGGTATTTGACCTAATATGCTTTTCTGGATGTTCATATAGATTTAACAGTATTATGTAAAATTTGAGCTGGTCTGCAATTAGTATGTGAATAATCTTAGTCTATGCTAACAAGAGGTTCACATCATTAAATTTTAGTTCATTTGGCAAAATAAAAATGTAAAAGAATTCAGCAACTGCAAAAATTGGTGATTTGCTACATGATAGCCAAAATGAAATGGATTGATCAGAGTATGGTGAGTTAAGTGTCTACAACTATCACTTACATTGGGAGGTTTTTCAGTTTTACATTAAAAAATTGTGGCTGGGGTGAAGCAAGTTGTGTAAACACAGTAGTACGGCAATTGCACATCTTAATTTAAAAATGGAAGAACTTCCCAACCAAAGTGAAAGTCATGAATAAACCACTTGCCATACCCTCATCAATATACGTCGCCTTCAATAGTTGAAGTAGATACCCAACTGTGTGCTAAATGTGCTACTACTGATCCTTCCGTATTGTGTTAAAGAGTATTGGTAGCAGGAGGCAAAGAGTATTGGTAGCAGGAAGCAAGACTGGAAGTACAAAAAGTTCTTCTATATTTCTTATAATAATAATAATAATAATAATAATAATAATAATAATAATAATAATAACAACAGAACAACGAGTAGCTGACATCCAAACATATATATACAACTACAGAAATCTATAATTATTGATACATGTTCAATTACCCAAAAGTTCCTAAATGCAATGTAACATATACCATACAGTTAAAAGTAAGTCACGCTTGATCAAGGTCCGCGTCACTTTCTATTTTTAACCAGACGTAACGTCTGAGACAGGAAAGAGAAATAATAATAATAATAATTGTTGTTGTTATTATTATTATTATTATTGCACTACACTACAAACACACACTATGAACATTGTCAGAGTTACTGGAGAAATAAGTAGCGTAGTGGTACCAATGGTCATTACGGAAGTTTGAGACAAGAGAAGTAATACTGTGAATGGTTCTTAGAAAACAAACCTGATCAAATTTTACAGAACGTTACATGTAAATATACAATAGTAAAAACTCTCACAACTGTTGCCATGAGAGTTTCCATAATGCTGTACCTAAAAGACAGCCTTTGTGTGTAGTGTTTGACAGTTCAGTATGGTACTGGTCCAGTAATGGGAAGTGAAAATGTCATGTCATCTGTGCGTAAGTGCCTATTTCATATTACTGTCAGCGACCCACATGTGCACCTGTTTTATGTCCAACAGTTTAATGTAAAACAGGCACACACATTGATGTCTAATTGTAACATAAAACAGGCACACATGCACATGTGCTAAGTTCATTTCCCATTACTGGAAAATGACTGGCAATTCTAACTACACTTTATGTATGGTTTATGTAAAAATTCGCTACATCAATAAGATTAGTAATGTTTACAGGGCTCTCTTGATTCTTTTTGTATCAAGAAATGAGGGCTTGGTACTCAGTTATGTTCCATTACAGCTTCCACACAACATACTCAAACTTATTACTTGCTCTGAATATAACAGAGGGAAACATTCCACGTGGAAAAAATATATCTAAAAAGAAAGATGATGAGACTTACCAAACAAAAGCGCTGGCAGGTCGATAGACACACAGACAAACACAAATATACACACAAAATTCAAGCTTTCGCAACAAACTGTTGCCTCATCAGGAAAGAGGGAAGGAGAGGGAAAGACGAAAGGATGTGGGTTTTAAGGGAGAGGGTAAGGAGTCATTCCAATCCCGGGAGCGGAAAGACTTACCTTAGAGGGAAAAAAGGACAGGTATACACTCGCACACACACACATATCCATCCACACATACAGACACAAGCAGACATATTTAAAGACGAAGAGTTTGGGCAGAGATGTCAGTCGAGGTGGAAGAGTAGAGGCAAAGAAGTTGTTGAGAGACAGATGAGGTATGAGTGGCGGCAACTTGAAATTAGCGGAGATTGAGGCCTGGCGGATAACGAGAAGAGAGGATATACTGAAGGGCAAGTTCCCATCTCCGGAGTTCGGATAGGTTGGTGTTGGTGGGAAGTATCCAGATAACCCGGACGGTGTAACACTGTGCCAAGATGTGCTGGCTGTGCACCAAGGCATGTTTAGCCACAGGGTGATCCTCATTACCAACAAACACTGTCTGCCTGTGTCCATTCATGCGAATGGACAGTTTGTTGCTGGTCATTCCCACATAGAATGCATCACAGTGTAGGCAGGTCAGTTGGTAAATCACGTGGGTGCTTTCACACGTGGCTCTGCCTTTGATCGTGTACACCTTCCGGATTACAGGACTGGAGTAGGTGGTGGTGGGAGGGTGCATGGGACAGGTTTTACACCGGGGACGGTTACAAGGATAGGAGCCAGAGGGTAGGGAAGGTGGTTTGGGGATTTCATAGGGATGAACTAACAGGTTACGAAGGTTAGGTGGATGGCGGAAAGACACTCTTGGTGGAGTGGGGAGGATTTCATGAAGGATGGATCTCATTTCACATTTATTATTATTATTATTATTATTGTTGTTGTTGTTGTTGTTGATGATGATGATGATGTTTTTGTTATTATGCTGTTTGCTACAATCGGCTGTTCTACATTTGCAATGAAATTTTACCACAACTTTGATGTGTCTCCTGTACCTGAATGAAATTATTTGGATATGTACAT
Organism: Schistocerca nitens; assembly: GCF_023898315.1. Taxonomy (NCBI): domain Eukaryota; kingdom Metazoa; phylum Arthropoda; class Insecta; order Orthoptera; family Acrididae; genus Schistocerca; species Schistocerca nitens. The sequence goes on along the minus strand of NC_064624.1, from coordinate 150,501,657 downwards.
TATGAAACTAATAAACCGTAATTCACTTTAGTACACCACTGAGTCACAAATTAAACTGTGTCACCCTATCTGTGTAGCACAGCCATAAATATACTTAATCATTAGAATTGTAAGAACAAATGTCAAAGTTTTTTGCCAGTGCATAAGATTTAGAGAATCACTTTGTGGCCAAATCAAGATAATCACTACTGGTAATTTATTTGTTCATTAATACTGTCTGCCATCCTTTCTCACAAAACTAACAGCTGTGTCACTCAATTATTGGCAGGTGACAAACTGAAGCAAATGCCAAGCCTGAAAGCTCAATGCAGATCTCAGTAATGGAGTCACAGCTCACTAACACATCACACTCCGAGATGAAAATGAAATACATCTGTCATCCATCTCCTGGTGGATATTGGGATAACAGGTGTTACTATCTGACAAACTCAGCATTGCCCTGGCATCCATTTTTCAAATTTTCTGCTAGAAACTTATAGTTACTGTATACTGAGCATGAATGCCTCAAGCATCTACAATGTGATTTTATTAAAGTCTTTATGGCAATGCTTCTTCGTAGCTCTACAGACAGCTATTGTTTTTGCCTTCAACTCTTTGTGCTTCACAGTTAAAAGCTGTCAAAAGTGATGCCGGGTGTTGGCAATTTTCTTAAGTTGGCTCAACTGTAGGAGTGTCTTACCAGCAAAGAACACACGTATTAAAACTTCATGCATGATGCGGCACTTTTTTCATAGAATGCTGAATGTACCTACAAAATTGTATCTTTTTATGACACATTGATCAGGAGATAAGATGTGATAAACAATGAGTTGCATGAAAAACTACCACATTTGTCCATGGTGTTTTAATTTATTGCTTCTATGCTAGTAACTCTATTCACAACACATTTCACAGACAGTATGGTGTCATATCTATTGAAGTATGTCTCGTAGAATGACATATTTGTGTAGATACATTCAGCAGCATATGTGTATACTGTCTTTGAAATGTGTTTTGAATAGAGTTACTAGCATAGAAGCAATAAATTAAAACACCATGGACAAATGTGGTAGTTTTTCATGCAACTCATTGTTTATCACATCTTATCTCCTGATAAATGTGTCGTAAAAAGATACAATTTTGTAGGTACATTCAGCATTGTATGCGGATATTGTCTGCAAAATGTGTTGTGAATTGAGTTAGCAGTGAAGAAGTGATTAAATTTAAACATCATGCATAACGTAGCAGTTTTTCACACATCTCAGTGTTTATGACATATTACCTCCTGAATTACGTGTGGTATAGTGATATAAATTTGGAGGTGCATTTAGCTGCATATGTGAATAATGTACCGTATTTACTCGAATCTAAGCCACATTTTTTTTTCCAGTTTTTGTAATCCAAAAAACTGCCTGCGGCTTAGAATCAAGTGCAAAATAACAGGAAGTTCTGAAAAATGTTGGTAGGTGCCGCCACAACTAACTTCTGCCATCAAATATATGTACCGCTACACAGGCATGCTTTGCACGCACAAAGACAAATACTGGCGCCAAAACCTCTGCGTCAGTAAATAAATTAAAAGAAAAGGTAGAAGAATGTAAACATTATGCCATGTATTCATTCGTGTTTGCTGCTATCTCATTTATATCCTGTCTGCCTAATAAACTATGAAACAAGAGTGAGACAACAGCAAACGTGGAAGAATATACTTATCATGTCATGTTTATAGTCTTATGCTGAATAGTGATACAGTCAGAAATGAAGCACAGCAACTGACTAGATTTTTAAGTCTAAGATGAATCTAATTTCTGTGCAGACTTAAGAGGTGTCTGCAAAGATTTTCAAACAGAGAAAATATTTTCGCTGAACACTCGTTCAGAACATCATCTATCATACGCAGTCTATTATTTGGTTCTTGTTGATCATTATCAAAGAGAGCAGCAGTGTAAGTAACAACAAATAACAGTCCCTTGGCACTGTTTCGCTTATGAGATAATTTCTAGGCTGTGGTCTTCGTGGCAAACGAATCTGCTCCAGTCCGGAATCCCTGAAACATTACACCAACAACCTGACAACAGCTTTCGCATCCCGCAACTACCCTCCCGGCCTGGTACAGAAGCAAATAACCAGAGCCACTTCCTCATCCCCTCAAACCCAGAATCCCCCACAGAAGAACCACAAAAGTGCCCCACTTGTTACAGGATACTCTCCGGGACTGGACCAGACTCTGAATGTGGCTCTCCAGCAGGGATACGACTTCCTCAAATCCTGCCCTGAAATGAGATCCATCCTTCATGAAATCCTCCCCACTCCGCCAAGAGTGTCTTTCCGCCGTCCACCTAACCTTCGTAACCTGTTAGTTCATCCCTATGAAATCCTCAAACCACCTTCCCTACCCTCTGGCTCCTATCCTTGTAACCGCCCCCGGTGCAAAACCTGTCCCATGCACCCTCCCACCACCACCTACTCCAGTCCTGTAACCCGGAAGGTGTACACGATCAAAGGCAGAGCCACGTGTGAAAGCACCCACGTGATTTACCAACTGACCTGCCTACACTGTGATGCATTCTATGTGGGAATGACCAGCAACAAACTGTCCATTCGCATGAATGGACACAGGCAGACAGTGTTTGTTGGTAATGAGGATCACCCTGTGGCTAAACATGCCTTGGTGCACAGCCAGCACATCTTGGCACAGTGTTACACCGTCCGGGTTATCTGGATACTTCCCACCAACACCAACCTATCCGAACTCCGGAGATGGGAACTTGCCCTTCAGTATATCCTCTCTTCTCGTTATCCGCCAGGCCTCAATCTCCGCTAATTTCAAGTTGCCGCCACTCATACCTCACCTGTCTCTCAACAACTTCTTTGCCTCTACTCTTCCACCTCGACTGACATCTCTGCCCAAACTCTTCGTCTTTAAATATGTCTGCTTGTGTCTGTATGTGTGGATGGATATGTGTGTGTGTGCGAGTGTATACCTGTCCTTTTTTCCCTCTAAGGTAAGTCTTTCCGCTCCCGGGATTGGAATGACTCCTTACCCTCTCCCTTAAAACCCACATCCTTTCGTCTTTCCCTCTCCTTCCCTCTTTCCTGATGAGGCAACAGTTTGTTGTGAAAGCTTGAATTTTGTGTGTATATTTGTGTTTGTTTGTGTGTCTATCGACCTGCAGCGCTTTTGTTTGGTAAGTCTCATCATCTTTCTTTTTAGATATATTATTACTTGCTCTGATTCACCATCACAATTTTGTCTCTCTCTGTGCAGGCTAAGCTTGGCTGTATGTTTTAATGGTAGGATTTTTCTGACAGTCTTGAATGAGACTAGAGAGAAAACTATTGCTAAGACCATAACCCTAGTAATGTCTTTCCAAAATGTCAGTAGCTTGTGCCAATGTTCTCTCTGTCTGTCTGCATTGCTTATTGTTTCAACATCATTTGTGTGTGTGGTTTTTTTGGTAAAGTAATACCATGTATTCCTATTATGAGAAACCTCTTGTAACATCTCCTCCATGCTATCATAGAGATCTCATAAAATGAAAATGTTGGTGATGGATTGAAGCATGGATGATTAAATTTCTCAACAAGAAAGCCTGTATAACACATATATTGTGTTCCTAAATGAGTTGCTTGTCACTACTGCCTATACATGCTATAAATGTTACGATTCCACACACAAATATCTTTTCAGCAGTGAACATCTCTACCATCTTTCATGTCACCTGCTATAGAATGAGTGACCTTCAGTGACTTGTGTCACCCAACAAACAATAAAACATCATGCAAAGATATTGCTAAAATCTGTACTCTGTTAAGTTTTAATAATTCCGTAACAACAAATGACGTAACATGTCACCACAAGATGTAATGCATTTTCTACAGTTAGATACTCTGGTTTGTGAAATATAACTGTCAGATCTGCCCATGTGAAAAAATGTAAATATGTTTTTCCCACAAGGGAAATGAGTCCTTAATAGCTTTTACCTTGAACTCTAACAAACTGGAAACTAACCCAGTAACTGTGGATCACATGTGTTCCATCTCTTGGAAATTTGTAGAACTTCATAAATTGGCACTCATACATTCAACTTAAAAGGATGTTTGAGGGAAAGAAAAATCCAACCACTATAGAACACCTCTTTGCATTGAGTGTCAGGCAAAACAAAGGAAAGTCATATTTTGTGTATATCATCTAGAAAATTAACTTGCATTTCTTTTTGCCATATGTTTTCTGTGGTACCAATAGATCTGTCACGGTTCTGTATTCCATTGGCATTGGGATTCACACCTGGAAGGGGAAAAGTTCACATTCGAGGTTCTTTGTGCTTTTCAATCTGAATCTGTATTAAATTTTCATCACATCGTCTTGCCTGTCTTGTAAAGAAACTGAGACACATTGCAAATTTTCTTGTCTTTGAAGTAAAGCTTGGTGTGGTCATGGTGTCACTTGATTTCCCTAGTGAAGCCAATGGGAATAATTAGATTCTGTAATCTTACATGGATTTGGTTTATTTAGCAGAGTGGTAATTAATATTTAGAATTTGATAATCTTGTAACTGTTGAATACATAATAAGAAATTTTTTATGTACTTATTACTAAATACTTTGGATTTTTGTGTAAATGAACTCTTAAAAATTACAAAATGTATTTGTTTTTGTAAATAATTTTTAATGTGTCACATCATAACAAAATGTACAGATGAGCAGTGTAACATCTGATGACATTAGAACATTATGTATGTTATGGATGTATAGTATGTTTTTAATGAAAACTGTAATCATGTTGTTTGCCCCAAAAAAAATTTGATTATTTTTCTAAGTACTTTACAATATTGATGGCATAAGTTATTACATTCTTATTGAAGGTAATATTTTGGAGATGTGCAAATTGTGGAAGAATATGAAGAACGAGATGAATTAGAAAAAGTTACTGACATTCTGAGCCTAAAGCTGTGTACAAAATATAGGTTCAGGGTCATCACATGTTGAATAATGCTGGTCATATCACACATCATCTCATCTCAGATTTTCATGAATATTTGCACGTTTACTTATACTTATAAGAACTTCTGCAAAATCTTTTTGCTCTCAGACTAAAAACATTTTATATTGAATTTTTAAATGTAATGAGATGCTGATAACTGGGCTCTGCAAGAATGTTAATGGAAAATGGTACTTACCTACATAAATGCCCATAACTCAAGTGTTTATGAAGCTTTAAATTTTGAATCTTTTTCATAAGTTAAAAGATGCGCATATTTAACAGACATGTAATTATTTAAGCAGTAAAGTTACAAAGAACAATAAAAAAAATTTGTATGTGTCACTTTCCAATTTCCAGAAAAAGTACAGACACCATGAAAAATACTTATATCACATTTCTCCAAGTCTGATGGGAACTTACAATTGATCTTAATAATTCCCAAGACAGTACACATTGTAATGAAATAAAATTATTAATGTGTTTTTAGAATGGACACACAAATAAATGTGAAATCACAATACTTTGTATTGTGATGAATGAAATAATAATTCTAAGACACAAAAACATCCATACTTGCCACCCACTGCTCCAGATTTTCACAAAACTTTTTCTACTTGCTACTCTGCATGGCAATAATGCAAAATTTCTCCACATATTCTTACATGGAAGACATGGAGTATAGCAGAGACAACAGGACTATTAGCTAAAGTTCCATATGGTACACTTGTTCCCAGTATGCCATTTGTGTTGATTACTAGAAGGAAGAAGAAATTGAATGCAGATGAGTATCTGTTTATATGGGCTAAAGTTGGTAATGGAAATTGTAAAACAAAAATCAATGGTGACTGTATGTTATATTACAGACAATAAAGTTTGTCCTACCCGAGAACCATCCTTATCTATCTAAGTCCGAATCAAGGTCACGCGCAGCCAGATGTGTGACGCACAGCCTCAGACGTAACACGCGAAGTACGCGAGACCCACCCACCGTCCCCACGCCTATACACAGTCGACCACTCATACACGATTTCTTTACAGAGTGACCCAGAGACCATCCCAGAGTGCCCCAGAGAGCATCCCAGAGTGCCCCTGAGAGCTAAAACACTAAGAAGAATCGCTTCTCGGCTTTTGGCAAGATCAATGTGTAGTAGTGTTTAATATATAACTTTTATTCCATTGAGGTTATAACCTCTTACCCTAACAATGAGAAAGAAAAGTATAGAACGTCAAATAGGCATTGCTATATGCTTCACATATTTTGAGGGGGAAAATGGAAATTTTTTACAAACGTATATGCAGCAACTGAAGTTTGTCATTTTGATTGTATTACTTCAGACAAAAATAATAATTATAATAATAACAGAAATATTTTATTTTCAACACCACTATCATATTTTTCCAGATGTGACCGAAGGAATTTATCTATACTGGAAAAAAATTAATAACTATTCTTGGCTTGTGAGAATATAGAAAATCAAATTAAGCTGTTGTGGATAAAAAAAGTGATTTTTAAATATGTAAAACACTTTCTGGCAGCTGATACAAGATTTTTTTAACTCTGATATTTCTTTTGAAGAAAAAAAAGCAGCAGTTTCATTTAAAATACATCATTGTTCAGATGATCATTCAAATCAGATTATGTAAACTGACAACCTATAGCAAGGGTGCCTCATGAAGGGACTAAAGTTATAAATATAAATCAAACATTTTAATTACATGGGTTAACTTTATTAGGGGGTCAAATTATCATCTTTAAACAACAATTATTCTAGCCACACTAATGTTAAATTATAATGTACATGTTCAGCAGTGAAGATCCATGAAACTATCAAAGAAACTTCTTAAGAACATATCTGTATTTTTTTCCTACTGTGACAAATTATATTCTGTTAACTTCATATCTTTTAATTAAAGTAATACACACAGTGTAATGATGTTGATTTTGGTACACAAACAGCACATAAAATGTTTTCCAAAGGCACAAAGCAAGAGTCTTCCTTCCCAGGCCAAAAAAATTACACTGCTGGTCCAGGTTGGTGGTGGAAAAGTAGTTCAACCTCTCCTTCTTCATCAAACACATTTCTGACAAAGGCATTATATACAGCTGCTACAAAAGAATTTTGTTGAGGATGAGTGCATGTTCATTGTGGGGCATTTTCATTGAATGAAGGCTTTTCAGAAGAGGGAGGCTTTTCAGAAGAGGAAGGCTTTTCAGAAGAAGTTACTCTCCTAACCTTTTAGATTAGAAGTCTTTTTAGTACTCATTCATGAAATGTCACCTCTGGGTCAATACTGCATCACTTTTATTTCTATGTTGTGCACAGTTTTTGGCTTCGTTTTGTGTAGATTCTTTGAGCACTTAATGTTTTAGACAAAGACAAGCAAACTGACCTCAAATATTTTTTAACTGTTTGTCTGTGTTTTTTGAAGGATCACAATAAAATATTTGATAACTTTCAAAAACTTTTAAGTAACAGTACCAATGATGTCCACATATAGTAGGACTTTCTTGATCTTGTGGAAAGCGTATAGTGGTTTGCAGCAATATCAAATCTTGGTCTTCATTCAGCTCTTCTATTTTTCCTGGAGTTTACAGTAAGGTATAGGTGGTCAAATGACATGGTGTTCTTAGTAATTATCCAACTCTGTGAGAATTCACATTTTCCATCACAATTCACTTAAAACATACTTTATACAAGTGGAATGATAAGGCTGCATAACTAATAGATATACTCTGGGTCACAGAAAGACAAAGAGCAGCCGAGGCCAAATAGACTAATTGTTGCATACCAGTTTATTTATTTATTTATTTATTTGATTAGCCATCCGTAGACATTTTGCAATGTATGGATGTTGTCAGTTTGGATACAGTGATTTTTGAAGATACATTGACACTTTTATATGCATTTACAGAGTATACGAATACAATGACATTTATCACTTAAATTACATTCAAACCATTAAATATTCACTTATTGTTTAGAAACAGTGTTCCTGAAAATATAGTTTAAGGGTTTTCTGTAACAGTATATGTTGTTAATTTCTTTGATGTCCTGTGCAGCTTGTTATACATTTACAGAATATACAATACAATGTCATTATGTCACTTAAATTACATTCAAACATTTAGATATTCACTTACTGTGTAAAAACAGTGGTCCTGAAAATACAGTTTAAGTGTTTTTCTGAAACAGTACATGCTGTTAATTTCTTTGATTTCCTGTGGCAGCTTGTTATACAATTTTACACCCTGATACAAGAAACTTTTTTGGGTCTTATGCTTGTTTCTCCTATCTAGATGAAGGCAGTGGCTTGTTCTTGTGCTATAGCTGTGTAAAATGCTGTTTGTACTATAATTCACTATATTTTTCTTTATATATACTATAGTGTGGAACATAAATAAACAGGGAACAGTTAGAATACCAAGTATTTTGAATAGTTCTCTGCAGTGAGCCCACTTACTGCTTTTAGTTATAATTCTCACTGCTCTCTTCTGCACTTTAAAAACTGTTTGTAAGTTGAGTACATTATTTCCCCAGAAAATTATCCCATAGCTTATGACTGAATGTACATAGCTAAAATATACAGTTCTTAGACATTCATCGCTGCATACTGAGGAGAGAACTCTAAGTGCGTAACACGTTGTAGATATCTTTTTTGTGAGTTTTTTAACATGTTCACTCCACCTAAGCTGGCTGTCAGTATGCAACCCTAGGAATTTTGTGGTGGGCACTTCGTCTACAGAGGTGTTATGTAGCTTTAACTTTAGGGGACTGTTTTTTCTGTTTATTCTAAAGCGTATGCTATTTGTTTTCTTAATATTTAAGGTCACTTTATTCTCTGTAGACCATTTGTAGACATCTTTCAGTGATTCATTACAATTTTCCAACATTTGTGCTGATGTCTCACTGGTGATTATAATATTGCTGTCATCGGCAAACAATATCTTCTCTCCATGTCGGATATATTGTGGAAAGTCATTTATATAAATCAAGAACAACACCAGACCCAGCACACTTCCCTGAGGGACCCCAATATTAATATGTTGTGGATCTGACAGGGGTTTTTCTATGAACTTTGATCTACTGGAGACATGCGAGATCTCTACCCACTGTACTCTATTTTTTAGGTATGAATGGAACCATTTGTTGATTACCCCTCTTACCCCTAGTGCTTCTAACTTAAGTAATAGATTCTGGTGGTCAACTGTATCAAAGGCCTTTGACAGGTCAAGGAATATGCCAGATACATAGTTGCCTTCATCCAGTGCTTCTAGAACCACTTTAGTGAAATGTGCTATTGCCATTTCTGTATCTCTGCCTGGTCTGAAACCAAATTGGTCATTTGAAAGAAGGTTGTATTTGTTTAGATAGCTCATAAGTCTGTTCTTCATTATGGACTCTATTATTTTGGAAAATGATGACAGTAGGGCAATTGGCCTGTAGTTCTCAATGTTTTCTACATCATCTTTTTTGTGTAAAGGTAAAATTTTTGCATGTTTCAGATAATCAGGGAAACAACCGGCTTTGAAAGATTCATTTATGATATTGGTTAGGGGGGCTTTGATACTATTTATGCATTTTTTCAGCACAGACATTGGAATTTCATCTAAACCTGCTGAATTTTTGCTCTTTAATTTCCTTACCACATTTCATACTTCTTCCTCAGTAGTGGGTAGCAATACCATTGAATTTGATGTATATTCCCGTGTTCGTGGATTATGAGATTTTGAAAAATTTTCCTGTAACTTTGTAGCTATACTACTAAAGTAAGAATTAACAAAGTTTGCTAGTTCTTTTGGGGTACTTGTTAGGTTATTTTCAACATTGAATTTCAGGATGTGTTACATTGTTTTCATGCCTACTAAGAATTATGCAGACACTCAATACATCCTGGTAATTCAATCTCAAACGATTATAATCTAATGTATAACTAAAATGGCTATTTTGCTGCAATAAATATATATAAATGTTTCAAACAAGTTACTGCTGTCTAAGAACACTTTTTTATTACTGTGAGCAGATGATTGGCTGAACACACATATTATGTTCTTTGATAAATTACTGAATTAGTCAAATGAAAGGAAATAAGTTTTTACAGTTGAAGTTAACTTG